>NC_072000.2:50468920-51093920 GCF_028885655.2 Pongo abelii | reverse complement strand
ATTTTTATGTCAGTACTATGCTGTTTTGATTACTATAGTATTGTAGAATATTTTGAAGTCAGATAGTATGATGCCAACTTTGTTGTTTTTGCTCAAAATCGCTTTGGCTGTTTGGGATCTTTTGTGGTTTCATACAATTTTTGCATTGTGTTTTCCTATATCTGTGAAGAATTTCATTGGTATTTTAACAAGATTGGATTGAATCTGTGGATCACTTTGGATAGTACAGACATTTTAACAATGTTAATTCTTCCAATCCATTAACTTGTGATATCTTCCAATTTAATTGTATCCTCTTCAATTTTTCTCATCGATGTTTGATGGTTTGCATTGTATCAATCTTTCCCCTCCTTGGTTAAATTTATTTCTAGGTATTCTTTAGTTAGATAATACGGCAGAGGCCTTCTTAACACTGAGGACTCATCATCTCAGAGAAGCGGTCCCTGAAAAGCTGATACGATGTCTCATTCCTTCCTTTTTATACTTCCATATTGGGTTACTCTTTCCCTGTTTACTTTATCTTTTGCTTATTGTGCTAGTGTTTTCATGCCTCTCTCTCTCCATGTATATATGTATATATAATGTTTGTATGTATATATGTATATATAACTTTATATATACATATACATATATACTTCTTAGATGTTATTGATTTCTTGAACTACTGTTTCCCATACTGCCACGTGTACTCTATAATGAAAAAAACTTTTATGTTACTATTGTTTGTATTGGAGCACTTCAATAATATTTTAATTTTTAAATTTATCTCCTTAGGTTGATAGTCATTGGCCTTTGTGGCTTCATGATGTAAATAAGATTCAGTTAAAATAAGATCTAGTATATTCAAGATATGGGCATACATTTCCCAGAGACACAGAGGTCACTAGGCAAGGCTCCTCCTCTAATGTTTGTTGATCTGTAAAGGAAAACTTAAGGTGATCAATAATTATGATATAAAATAAAAATCATTGTCAAAATAGAGGTACACAACACTGCTATGGAGGGAGCATTCAAGGTGGAGACATTAGCACGTGCAAGTAATGCAGAAGAAAGACAATGTCTCCAAAGAGTATCTGTATCTCTGATTAGTTAGAACAATAATTAGTATGTGTGGAGAACAGGGAGCTGTGAAGCTGGGAAGGCATACTGGGAATATATGGTGGAAGGGTTCAGATAATAGATCATATGTCTACTTAAGTTTTAATGTTAGAAAATGAAACTTCTTTTGAAGATATGTTTTCAATAATAATGTTATTTAATAATAATGTCTTGTTTTTAATAAAATAGAATTTCTAAGATGAGATATATCTATTTTGTATACCCATTCATAATATGTTAATAACTATAGCAATTTGAATTGAATATTTATTCCTGAATTCTGTTGAGTGACAAAAATCTTGTTTATACCTTTTTATAGACAATGTTTCCAGAAAAAAATTGGTCTGTGTTCCTAAAGCTGATATGAATTCATAGGCACATAATGCAGTATTTCTAAGAGGAATAATTATGCTTTTTGTCCTTCCACTCACTTACTACTAAAAGACATAGGCTAGCATATATCATTTTCTATTTATAAGTTTGTAATAAATTAGTCATTAGAACTTCATAAAATGAATCTAAATTGACAGACTTTAGTTTTTACTGATATCTAAATATCAAAATGAATGAATATAATTTTTTTAAAGTTCTAGTTTATTTTATAAGTAATATGGAAATACTGCTTGAGGCTGCTTCATTAGAGCAATGTCAGCATTGGTAAGGGCCACTAACTAATATACATTGTATGTCTTCCTTTTATTTCTTTTGTTAAAAAATAATGTCAAAAGTTAAACATATGTATTGCAGATAATTTTGTAATTGTTTAAGAAATGTTAAACAATTGCTTAAATCTTACAAATTGAAAATTCACTTTCCATTTGTCTAGAACTTTTGTAAAGAATTTCATGACATCATCTTGTGTATTGTAATTATACCATCTAATTACAAGACTGAACATATTTACATCAATTACCTAATTAGTTATAATTGGTCTAATTAGACTAATTATACAATTAGACAATAATCAACTCAAAATTCCTTTTTACAAATCATGAAAATTCACTTGCAAAAAGCCTCCCAACACCCAAAGTATCAAATTCAAATGATCAACAAAATAAAATTAATGTTAGTTATAAATAGTAAAGCCTAAATTATACTCATTATCACAGGTATACATATATGCCATTTGATAACATTAATCTGTGTGTGCATATATTCTCTGCTTTCTTATACATTCTGCTGTATTTTTTAAAATATTTTTATTATATGCTGACTGTCATGAATTAAGAAGGTAAGGCTCAAAATTTTCCATAATTCTGTTATTTTAAAAAATATTCCATTAACAGACTTCATCTGTATTACCCACTCTCCCATTGGCATGGTATATACATTAATCTTACATATTAACTTAGAGACCATGTTACCTGGGCCCTCTAGGTTCACATATCTTGGTATCTTGTTTTCTGACTGCAGGAAATCATTTTAGCTCACCCAGAACAACTCTCCAATCCCATGATAGCTGAACCATTGGGAAATCATGGATCTAGAGGCTTTTCTTTCTTTTTTATCTATTCCTTACAGTCCGTTTTGTTATTGTGTTCTGTGTTTTGTGTTGCCATAAAGGAACACCTGAGATTAGGTAATGTATAAAGAAAAGAGATTTATTTGGTTCTCAGTTTTGCAGACTGTACAGGAAGCATGATGTGGCATCTGCATCTGGTGAGGGCTTCATGCTGCTTTCATTCACGGCAAAAGGCAAAGGGGAGCTGGTATTTGCAGAGATCACATGATGAGAGAGGGGGAGGTATCAGATTTCTTTTTAACAACCAGCTCTCAAGGAAACTAATAGAGTTAGAACTCACTCACAGCCCCCCTCAGGATATTACTCCATTCATGAGGGGTCTGCCCGCATGACCAAGATACCTTTCATTAGGCCCTACCTCCAACATTGGGATTAAATTTCAACATGAAGATTAGGGACAAACATCCAAACTATAGCACCTTCTCATATGCCCATTTTGTTGCTGTGTTCTGAATAAGAATTAACTAGGATATGGATGTACATACCATTGTATTTATAGGGCCACACTTGTAGGTCTTTAAAGAATAGAAATCATCTCAAACAGTAGCACAAATTCTCTTTTGTAATATCAATATTACCACCAAATTCATATTTTTTACCTTTAGATAACATAAATACCAGCAGTGTCCCTGACCACAAAAATTCAGGTATATGAAATATTTTAAGAATGCATCCTTTACAAAAGCCACCTCTGCATTTTAATAGCCAGAGCTGCATTGATGTTGATTCTCTGTACTTGATTATTGTATATATTTCCCTTGGGGCTTACCTTTCTTTTACACTCTCTTTTCCATAATTGACTGTTCAGCTCTCCTATGGGTGGCCCCAAATGCAGCTTCATAAATCTATCTTGCAGGCTACCCTAATGTGAAGATTTTTTAAATTCCTATTACTACCATTAGAGTCAACATGGTTCAGGAAGCTTACTAAAAACTTACTGTGTGCAATATGATGAGCTGGCTCTATTCCTTTCTAGTCAGCAATCTTTTCTGAGTTGACAACATGCAAAACACTGCCCAAATGGTAAGGAAGAGAATTTGAAGTGATCTCATTAAATGGAAAGGCAGGATCAATACATAGACATAATGTGAACGATAAAAACATATAAATATATACACAAATGTGATTGATATAAATAGACAAAAAGCATTAACTCAAAAAGTAAAGGAGAATACATATAGGAAGAATACACTTTTAGAGGATGGATCAGAAGTAAGAGCTTTTAGGTTGAAATCTCTTCATAATGAGGCTGCTGCAGTGGCTCATGCCTGTAATCCTAGCACTTTGGGAGGCCAAGGCAGGCAGATCACTTGAGGCCAGGAGTTCCAGACCAGCCTGGTCAGTATGGTGAAATCCCATCTCTACTAAAAATATAAAAATTATCCCAGTGTGATGGCATGCACCTATAATCCCAGCTACTTGGGAGGCTGAAGCATGAGAATTGCTTGAACCTGGAGGCAGAGTTTCAGCGAGCCGAGGTCGCGCCACTGCAGTCCAGCCTGGGTGACAGAGCTAAACTATGTCTCAAAAAAAAGAAAATACTTTCTTGAAATAATGGCTGTCAGTGTCAGATAACATTCAAAAAGACTGGAGAGTAGAGTTGTTTGGTGAAATGGAGAATTAGGGTTGGTGGAAATCAAGTTTAAGGTATTTTCCAAGAGGAGAAAGCAAGCCTTGGTGAAAAAAATTAGAAAGAGGAGATTAGTAGCATTAAACACAGAATAAATAACTTTAGAATAAATACAAATCTGAGATCATAGCCCATCTAATATGACCTTTTCCAAGCTTTGAAATCTTATCTCATTTTATGCTCTTTGTTGCGCTGCACTCCAGTCACAATATATTTTTGAAGTACACATCAGTTCAGATAGGAACAAAAAATGACTCATAGCAAGGAATGGGGAGCATTAGGAAATCATAAAAGATACCTCAAGATAGTGACATAACTAATTTGATGAGAAGGAAGAGTTTGTGTGAGGAATAAGGAAAAAGTGTTTTGCTTAGACTGCATAGAGTCTGAAATGACAAACTAAGGGTTTTTGAAATGACCTTTCAGTGAAGGGGAACAATTTAAGTTTTTTTAGACCTTAAACCTTGACCCCGCCCACCCCCTGAAAAAAAAAGAAAAGAGAATTAGAAATGCAAGATAGATTATCTTAAGAGATCCAAAAGGATAAGAGATTAC
This sequence comes from Pongo abelii, assembly GCF_028885655.2. NCBI lineage: Eukaryota > Metazoa > Chordata > Mammalia > Primates > Hominidae > Pongo > Pongo abelii. The sequence continues at coordinate 51,089,115 of NC_072000.2, read as the reverse complement.
ATTTCTTCTTGGGGAAAATGTTGAGTGGGATAGACCAAAATTTAAGTATGTCCTATAATGTATGCTAGCAAACATTGCAACTCCAAGGACAAGAAAAATTAGGATAATCTAGAATTTATTAATTATAATACTATTGGTGATTATTAGTAAGTTTGCTTTTTTTCTTTTTGTCTAGAGATTTGTCAGTTATCTATACATAATTGCTCATTGGAACCATGATAATGGATCAGATTTCACTAGGAATATATTAGTAAAAGTTTGCAGACTTCAGTAACTAGAATGTTCAATGGTAAAACAACCAAGAAATGACTAAATTATTATATCTGTAATTAATTGCCTATATATGAGGGGCTCTCACAGTAGTAAAGGTAATCTAAAGTGTTAGAAATAAGCAGAGAAGTATGGAAGCATACAAAAGAAAGGTTTATTAAATTTTAACAAGAGATCATCATCATTAATGAAATTACTAGGTACTATTTCAGTGGAATGTTGGAAAAGTATTCTTCAGAAAATGCAAATTGAAAAAGAATTTGTCAGTGGAAACAGAAACAAAAAGTATTGACAGAGTATAATTAACTCTGTGAGTAAAGAGACTTTATTATTAAATATACATCTAAATGACAATGTTCATTATTTGTTTATATTTGAGAATCATTATCACCTAAAAGCGTAATCTAGATAAATCGTTACTAGAGTAACAGACCCACTTTCTTTTTTACAATGTGCACAAATATCTATTGATTATGTGTAATAATGTAAGGGAATTTTTCTCTAAGTGTATTTAAGCTCTGATTATATTTTACTTATTTAATTATATTGAGTTTATACCAGTGCCAGGCAAATAGTAAATTCTGGGAAAATAAATATATATAAAGCAAACCTTGGGTAGTTACAGTACTATTAACTGAAAAAGTATTAACTTAAAAATTGTCTCCTCTCTGCTAAGCCCTGTGTCACGTGCCCAGAATATAATGCTGAGAACAAGACAGACATAATCTCTACTCTCTGGGTACTTACTGGCAAGGGGAGAAGTCTGGCAAGGAGATGGCATAATTAGATTTTATATATTTAACAAGTGAATAAAAATAATTATGTGAGGTTATGTATATGTTAATTAGCTCAACTGTGATGATTATTTTACAATGTATATCAAAACACAGTTGTATACCTTAAATGTATACAATTATTTTGTCCATTATACTTCAATAAAGCTGAAAAAAATATCGGTTAAAGTGTAAATCATTGTGGCTTGCTTGCATTCTTAAGCTATACTAAGTACAATCATGAGTTTTTTAGTTGATTGTAGGGTTTAGAGCATTATGATTAAAAACAGATACAAAGAATAATTGGGATTGAACATGAGTAAAGATCAATAAAAGGATCTAGCTGAGAGAGAGAGATACTGAATCTATGAATAAGAAGTTATAATTGGGTGTAAATTTCCATTATTACAGAAGGAGGAGTAGGTTTAAAGGAATATATTTGAAGTTAAATTTAGGATATGTTGAGTTCAGATGTGTCTGAAGCATCAGAATGGACATATTGACAAACATTTGTTATGTGTATCTGAAACTTAAGGGAGAATTCTGGAAATGGGGCTTAGACTTGGGAGTGGGGCAAGAAAATAGAGCTTGTAGTAGAAATTCATCAGCAAGGATAATGCCACCTAATGAAATGTTATAAAGTGAGGTTAACTATGGAACAAGTAGAATTCCAAGGAATAACACTAGTCGTATTCAGAGCAGAAAGAAAAGCAAAGAAATTTGAGCAATAAGTGTGACAAAGGTAGGAGAAGTAAGATGTATCACTTTATTTAAAAATTATCTGAGTTGACTAATTCTAGCATATCATTTTCTTTCAACTGTTCTTTCTAGCTAAGCACACTTTCTAGGCATTTTATATCATGTATGGGATTTCTGTAACACAAGAGAATAGTTTTATATATAAACTCTAGAAACATATAGATTTCTGTGTATATTTGTATCGGATACATTTATATTTTCTTATAAGTTAAAAATTCAGTGTTTCTTCTAAACAAAAATTGAAAGGTAGATTTTTTTTTGTACCACTGAGGAAAATGCTAAAGGGGTGACTGATTTAAGACTGAATTTGGACAGTGAATGAAAATACTTATGGCCACAATTCCATGCACACTAGAATAGAGATTCATTTGACACATTTGCAAAACTGTGTGCCTATGTCTGGGTAAGCTTTCTTGCAAATGAACAGCAGTGTTTTTATGTAGTAAGTCACTAAGTATTCCAGTCCTCCTCAATAACATATGAAAGTATTGCAAGTTTTAGAACTCAACAAATGTTACTCAGGTAAAGTGATGAAACACATTGTTCCATACACACGTTATCTGGAAAAAATAAACATTTTGAATTTTTATAGTATCCCTAATACTATAAAATCATTGAGACACTGTTTTGCCATCAAAATAAGTAAGTTATTTACAAGAAGAACTATTTTGAGATGATGCATTAATGACTTTAGAAGGCAAAAAAAGCCCAGGGGACCTAATTTGAGTTGGGCAGGAGACTAAGTTTTGTTGCTTGTTCTTTTTTTTCCTTTCAACAATTTCAATCCAATGTTTTTACAAAGTCTTTCTTGGTTCATCAAGAGTTTGTTAGATTACTTCTGGCCACTTGCTTGATTTGCATCTATCTACAGTTGTGCAGATTTACTTGGAGAGTTAGCCCTTAAACTCTTGAACATGAAATAACAAGAACAATAATAATAGAGAAACACTCATGAATGCTTCTTTCCTTCAGTTTTAGATCTGTCACCTGTCATTGCTCCATATACAAAATATTTATGTCTATAAATTTAATTATCTATCATTAGATTTACTTAATTAACTTTGTTCTAACAACTGTGTTTCATTTGTTGGCTCTTCTTCAGATTCTTTTCTTTTGTCTTCTCATGTCGATGTCTGAATAGATTGCAGTGTTTGTTGAATGTACGCCATTATTAAGTATACTGTTCTGATCTTTGCATAATAATTTGCATAACAACCACCAGAAATAGACTTTTCCCCTGAGGAAGCTAGTTTGCAAAGAAAATGTTATGAATTTTCATTGTAGTCTGTTAGTTTTTATCTCCAGGCATACTTAATATTACAGTATTATTTTAAAATGCAGTGTTATTTTAAAGTTAGTTCATTTATAACTTATTTTAAAGATAGGGCATTTCCCTTAAAGACAGTCTGTCATATTCTGATAATAATGTGATTTAATACAATGTAATGTGATGTTTCATTCATTCTGGTTGTGTTGGCTTTTTCTAATGACTTTTTTTTTTTTTTTTTTACGTTTTTAGGGTGAAACAAAGATCTTAAAACTAAAGAATCTTCGACCTCAGGACTATGCTAATTATAGCTGCATTGCTTCAGTGAGGAATGTATGTAATATTCCTGATAAGATGGTGTCGTTTAGACTGTCCAATAAAACAGGTATGGAATTATCTCTGTATGTTACATGTATCTTATCTACAACTAATGTTTAAAAACGCTCTTTAACTTTTTTAAAGACCAAATGATTTCTGTGGTGTATGTAGGAATAAGCACCTTTATTCCCAGAAAATCCTGGGATATCTGAAAAGCTTCATACATGGACACAGTAAAATGTCATTGTAATATACTCCATGTAATATGTTTGCATGTATAACGTACAAAATTATAGCTCTTTAAAGTATTGCATTCTAAAATGTCACTAACGAGCATATATCTTGTTCAAAAATATTCTTGACAACTACTAGATTCTTCATATGAAAATTTGTGATTGAAGTTGCTAAATGAGTTTTGTGCTTTCAAAGTAAAAGAACCTTTCTTTTACTTTGGGTCCAGTCAAGAAAACTAGTAGGTAATTTCAGAAAAATGTTTTTAGAACAGTATTTTTGTAGAAAATGTTAAAACATTAATAGGATTGAAACTTAAGTTAGCCTTTGTTTCAATAATATAGACCCCAGAATAATGGTAAACATATTTAGAAGAAATTGATAAATGAAAGAGCAAAGAGAAGGTATATGAGAAAAACATATTTTGTATGAATGTGCATAAAGAATCACCATAATAAATTAAAATTTGAACTGGTTTTGAGAAACTCCAATTTTTCATGTCAATATAAATTTTTACTTTCATTTTTTTTTATTATACTTTAAGTTCTAGGGTACATGTGCACAACGTGCAGGTTTGTTACATATGTATACATGTGCCATGTTGGTGTGCTGCACCCATTAACTCGTCATTTACATTAGGTATATAAATTTTTACTTTTAAGTAACTATACTAAACTAAAGACTTTTAAAGACCCTTTTCCCATTAACAAAAATCTCTAAAAGTGTGGGCTTTTTTTGTGTCTGGGTCTAGACTCTGCTTGTGCCACTTACTAGCTATTGCACCTTGTTGAGCAAGTCATCTCACTCTTCTTTGCCTGATTTCCTCATAAACTCGTGAAGTTGTAGAAAGAATTAATGAGTAGATACGTATAAACCATGTGGAACACACTTTATTAGTTCTTCCAACAAAGAGCTGGTCAGCAAATCCAACCAACTCAGTTGGTAAAAAGATTAAACCTAGGACTTTATTGTAAAATATATTTTAAAAAGTCAACTCTGGCATTGGTTCATCAACATATGTTCCATCGAGTTGCCAAGATTTCGAAATGTTCATTGTTTTATACATTTATTTTTCTATTCATCAGAAACTTATTGGGACCCTCCTATGGTTCAGCAATGATAGGAACACTGATTTTGGCGAAGATTTAAATTGTCTTAAACTAGAGAATGCTCTATTTCGTATAGTTAAAAGTCATTAAAGTACACGAACAATGAGAGAAAATGAAACTTTATCAATAATCATAAGAAATAGTTGATGGAGGCCAGGCGCGGTGGCTCACGCCTGTAATCCCAGCACTTTGGGAGGCCGAGGCGGGCGGATCATGAGGTCAGGAGATTGAGACCATCCTGGCTAACACAGTGAAACCTCGTCTCAAAATACAAAACATTAGCCGGGGGTGGTGGCAGGAGTCTGTAGTCCCAGCTGCTTGGGAGGCTGAGGAAGGAAAATGGCGTGAACTCAGGAGGCGGAGGTTGCAGTGAGCTGAGATAGCGCCACTGCACTCCAGCCTGGGCGACAGTGAGAGACTGTCTCAAAAAAAAAAAAAAAAAAGGTGATGGAAATTATGTTGCAGAAAAAAATAGAAATATAAAATCTTAGTGGACTTAGCATTTATAAAAGTTAATCTCATCTGACTTAAAAAAGGGGAAATTGGATATTGAGAAACAAGAATAAACAGGTTAACATATAAGAACTGGTTATAATTATGTTACCCTTCGTGGCATGAAATGTATTGTGCCTTATAACTAATTTTGTTTTTCTTAGCTTCTTTAATATTTTTTTGAAATATATAGATACAGAGAAAATTAAAAATAAAACGGAAGTATGGCCTATGGGATGAATAAAAGCATTACTATGGAATGAGGAAGAAAAAACCACTAGTATATATTATTACTTAAGTTACCACCTTGCACTTTAGCAGTGCCTTATTCATTTTTAAAATCTTTAGTGTTTTTTATCTCAGTTTATTTTTATAACTATAGGAACATAAACAGGTAGATTTTTCTTGTCACGTCTTTTTCTATCATCTGACACATAATGAACTGTCCTGCAGCAATTAAAGCATCCTCACTGGATTGTTTTGAGAATGAACTAAATTGACATATGCAAAAGTTCTTTAAAGACAAAGATAACCAATAAAATTATATTTAATATTTTTGTGTTGTAGATGTGATTTTTATCATTTTCCAAGGTCCCACAGCTCATAAGGAATGGGGACTAGATTGACTCCAATGTTTGAAGAGTTATTCTAAATAGGAGACTGACAGCTCTTCTTAGTTGTCATAGAGATGGAGAAAATGAACTTAAATCTCAGCCAGAGTGTTTTGTTAGGAATAAATAAGGACTTCATACCTTAAAGCCAAAAGGGGAAGATTACCAGGAAAAGTGGTAGAATTCCTGAGATCTTTTAAAGTAACTGGATGACTTTATTTCTGTGATTATTAAAAAAAAAAATTTGGCTTAGAAAACAGTCTTTGAATACCTGTTCTATGGAGGGCACAGGAGTGCTGTAACTAGAGATATTTTATTTAACATTTCAGCTTTATGTTGCATTTTTTATTTTTCAGCTAATATGTATCTAGACTGGGCAAACATAAAAACCTATTATTCACCTTTATAAATTATCTCACAAAATTTTTGATTGATGTTCACTGCAAAATGAGTATTAGAATTATGGTAAGTAATTGAGTTTAAAAATATAACCTAGTACCTATTCAACTCTTCAGTAACTGTAACCAGACATGTCCTATGCCTCATACTTTACACATTCAAACTGGGTTCACTTCAGAAATTTTTCCATCTGGTGGTGCTCATAGTTGGAAGGGTTTGTGAATTCCAAATAGGTGAAATAAATGAGGTAGCTTTCAAAGTACACAGGGTAAAAATTAAGCTTAGAACATCTTCATGCAAATAAGTCTGTAAACTACAAATAATGGCATGCAAGATATTTCATTGCTCTTTTAATAGTGGAAGAGGAACATAAGTTACCATTGCTGTAATCAATGTGAAAGTCATTTGCTCCTAGTGATTCTTACTGTTTTGAATCTCTAAGTGATGTACGTAAAATTACTGTATTTTAAACTGTTGGTTTGCAAAATGTCAAGGAAAGTGTGTACCTTATTGAGAGAAGAAAATTATAAATATTGTAGTATGTTTGGTTAATCTTCTTTGTAAACCAATATGTTTATAAAAGTCTTACTTTACTTTAGAAATTATTCTTTCAATGAATGTCAAATAATTGGCTAATCAATGTACTTTTGGTAGAGACAAAATGCCACTGGAACATCTCCACAATCACATCAACTTTTTAATTGCAGTCAGTCTATGGACCTGATTTGCACAATGCCCAAATGATACAGGATGTAAAGATGGAAACAATGTATACTAGAAGTAAAAATTTCTAAAAAGTTCTTACTGCAGAACAGTTACACCATGGAGTAAGTGTTCTGGCTCCATCCCATACCTGCTGAATTAGACTTTCTGGCAGATGGCCTGGCAATGTATACACTTTAAACAAGTTTAAATAATTACTTTGGATGATAATAATATGTAGTCCTTGTTATCCTACTGTTTCCATGAGCCCATTCCATTTTGTGAATAGAAATTAATTTTCTAGAACTGCTTTGAAAGGCAGTGTCTAGGTGTCATGATAAAGTCAATGTCATCTGTAGAATTCCAATGATGTGGTTTCTTAACTTTCCTACTGTGAAATAGCATTGTGGTGGAACTCATAATTGTATATCAGCCAGAGAAAGTGTTAATTAATTTGTTGACTCCAAATTCTTGTTTGGCATGCTATGAAAATGTCTCCTGCCACGGAAGTGTCATTATGTATCACACCTAATCTGTCTTAAAATTTATCAAGACAGTTCATAGAATTTTATAAAAGATAAAGTGACTTATTTATTTAATTATTGTCATGCACCCTGACCAATTGACACAGTGTTTAGGAGGGTCTAGAAGTTGTTTTTGTTGTTTCTCTACTCGTATTTGGATGAAAAGGGGACTCACCTCTTGATTGGTAAATTATTTTTAAAATTTATATATATATTTAACCTGGGAGCATAAATTCAAATTGCCATGAATATATACTCCCTTGATTGGTAAATTCTTAATGTAGCTGTATTTCTCATAGTTTATTAAAATAAGCCTGTTAAAATTTATAAGTTTAGATGGTAATATAGGTGTATTTTGAAATTATCATAATTAGGATAACTGAGTATAAATTATTTTAGATTTCTCATATTATGTGTGTTACCAACACTAGCACACATAGAAATTATGATAAAACAAATTTTATTTATTTTAATGAATTTCAAGCACTTATGACTTGATGTCTCACAACTTCAAAGGCAAATAAGAATTAGGTAGGTTACCTATATTAGCATGAAAAACATTTTTTACCTGCTTGAGAGGTTATGATGAAGTGTATAAAAAAGGGATAGGTGTGGCTCATTTGGCCTAATTATATAAGTCCCTTGATTTAGTCTGCTCTACCTTAACATTTATAAACATTATCTAATTAAGATATCATCTTTAAATGGGATTTAATTCAAGGAACCAAGCCATAAAAGTATTACTGGCTATAGAAATAGAGGGAAAATATATATCTGTCTCCTCCCTCCCTCTCTCATTTATTTTTCAATTTTTTTTCCTTTCTCTTCTACTCTGTTTTTTTTTTCTTTTTGTCTCAATAAATTTTCATGGAAGAAGATAGAGGTCAAGAAACGTCTTTGTTTCCTATGTTAGGCAACTATTATCTCTTTTTATTATTTTATGTAGCTCTTAGGAAAGTTATAATATAAATGTCCAGCAATTGTTGTGAATTTCAGTATAAAACCTTTTGTATACTGTTATCTATTCATGATAGTTCTCTTCATGTTTAGAGGAATTTAACTAACTTAAGCCTTATGAAAAAGAAAATATTTTAGTTATATAAATTTTGATAGCTGTGGGCATGAAATAAAATACAAAAACAATTTCTCTTGTGATATGCCACACCTATGGTCATAGACAGCCAGTGTAAGTGCAAGAGGAAGTAGCAGTAAAGATTTTGCTGTAACCTGCACCTTGATACTAACATCAGCCATTTTCCTTAGCCATATGAATTTCTCTAGCCTCTTGTGTTTAGATGATCTTCATAGCATCTAGAAAATCAAGAGAATCATTTATTAGAATCTAGATATGCTAGTTAACCATCAATAACAGTTTTTAAGGACTATTTAGGTTTGTGAAAATAGATGGTATACGTATGATGATGTCCTATGTTAGTCAGCTTGGGCTGCTGTAGCAGAGCACCACAAACTGAGTGACTGAAACAGTAGAAATTTATATTCTCATAGGTCTAGAGGCCACAAGTTTAAGATCAAGGTGCCATCAGGGTTGGCTTCTGGTGAAGGCTCTCTTCTTGGCTTGAAGATGGCTGCTTTCTTGCTGTGTCTTTCATATAACCTTTCCTCTGTGCATTCATGGAGGAAAAGAGAGAAAGCTCTACTGTCCCTTCCTCTAGTGTCCCAAATATGGACACTAGCCATATTTGATTAGAGTCTCATCCTTAGGACCTCATTTACCGTTGGTTACCTCTCTGTAAAAGTCCTGTCTCCAAATACAGTCACACTGGGAGACAGGATTCAGGATTCGAATTTGGAGGGAAAGACACAATTCAGTCTATAATACTCCCAAATTACTGAATGTGGACTTTGCATTTAGGATTGCTTTTCCTTAACATTTCAGACATAAGTTTATAATATATGCTAAATCAAAGCAAGAAAATGAGTCAGATGTGTTAAAGAGCCTGTTCTTCACTGGGAACTCAAATTAAAGAGGTGACTCTATTGAGAGCATTTATGGCCCTGTATTCTTAGCTTTGGGGAAATACAAAGAATTCAACTCTAAAGGAAGAAGGTGAGACGAAATTTTAGGGAGAGACAGATATCACTCCTGTAATACATCATGAATTTTTAAAAGCATGGTCAAAAGATTACAGCAGGGACTTAAATGATGTTAGTGAATTTGTGCATTATTCTTGGATTTTTTTTCCTAAGTTTCTTTTTCAGTGAGGGCAAAGCTAATATGTGAAATGGAAGAAAAAACATTGGACTTTTCACTTTTCATGCTCTAAAATATTGGAAATATGGGTGCTTTAATAATTTTTTATCATAGATAACAATACAGGTTATCTGAACAACAGTATTTACTACTACATTCAATAATGGAATACAACAAATGTTATTAGAATATTGTAGATACAGAGAATAAGATGTTCCCTATAACTCTTTTGCATAAGTTTTAACATTCAGAAGTCTAAGGTTTAAATTTTTGTTCTGAAATCTTTTATGATGTTACTAATAGTTAGCTTCTCTAAACTTATTTTTCACCTTCTTAAAAATGAAGAAAACATTTTTGTTTTCAAAAATAATAACACATAGGCATCTTTTGGGGAGAGCATTATTCTGCCTACAGCGTATAGCTTCAATCATGGATGATTAGCCTTGAAATAAGTTCATGATCATTTTATGGATGACTTTTGTCACTGCATATGTTAGATATTAGTATTTCCCACTAATAGCTATAGAAATGATTCATATTCTAGGTATATTTATATCTAACCTATTAGGAGAACAAATGTTTAACATAAATACAAAATATTTTTTATGAAATTGATGACGGTTTGTTAGGAAATAGAAGAAATTTGCAAGGTTGTTGATATTCAACAGATTCTTCATTTCAGTGCTCCGTCATTTCCTAAGGTAATCAAGCACATATATGACCTATTTTCACTAATGTAACTTCAGAAATGTAAAAATATAGATGATGATAAGGCAGCAAATCTTGAACAGAGGCAATGGTCATTAACAGGTTTCAACTTTGGTTTTCTTAAGGCAGTATCCAAAGCAATAAGATGACCCAGATTTTTAAAAATTCTATTACTGTCATAAAAGGAAGTTTGCATGTTGCTGGGATCTCCCTACATCTGTGCATTTTGTTGTCCTAGCAATGAAATTTTTCTATTTCTTTATTCAAATGTATCTTGAAACTATGGGTTCTTAACATAAATATACCCCATAAACTAGTAACTCTCCCAGAAGATATCATAATCCAGATACAATAAATAGCCTTAGTCAAATGAAAGGGAACACTAAAAGCCATCTCACAATACAAATACTTTGGACCATATCAAATAATCTGTGTTTTAGCAAACATCTAGGATATTCATTGATTATATTGTTCTAACTTTAAGTGTGTATTATTTTTAATATGCTGTTAGATTATAATTATAATTGAAAAATTTAAAAGAGTTATTCATTATAAAATCTTGCAAAAGTTCAGACCATGTATTTTATATTTGTTTCAGTAGATTGGGTTGAGGATATGCTAAAATAAAGTAATAGGATTTTTTATACTCCTAAGAACAATTAATTTTTAATTTTCAAACTGTTGCTGGATTATGGATTTGTAGACCACAGCTTGGTTCTTTTCAGAGTTTTACTGGTCTAGTGAAATACTAAGAATTGCATTATCATAGGCAATAATTCAGTTGGTAGAAATATATTTTACAATTTCTTCATGGTTTTTGAGCTAGCCACATATAACCTGTGGCTTAGAATAGCTCTATGATCATTTACTGACAATTTGCTTTTATAGGTTACTGGCTCTAACAAAGGAGACACAACGAAATATAAAATATTATTTTCTTAAGTTCGTGTGGCCAGTCATATTACTTATTCACTCTGAATACTAGGATAGATTATGTCAAAATGTCATCTTTAGCAGGACAACCATCCCAATTTGCCTTGGACTCAGTGGAAGTCCCACATCCTGGGAAACCCAGTAGTCCCCCCAAAGCAAAACAATTGGTCACTCAATGAACTAATCCACTATCCAGCCTACCTCCATGTAAGATTCAAGTCTTAATGTCAATTGTTAATGTTGGTGCATATGGAGCCTTAAACAACTCTACCTAAAGAAGCATTATTGAACAAAAGCTGGGTGTGGATTCTGGTTCTGTCTACAGTAGAGTAGTAGTATGATGAATTCCATCAACTCTGTGAATTTGCTTCCTGCTAAATCATGTTTATGAATTGTTCTAGGGTAGGTAACATAATGATGGGAAGAGAATGCTCACAATAAAATTTCACATTTATTTAGCAAAATAATGACAATAACAACAATAACAAAACACAGAGGAAATGAGGTTGCTACAAAGGGGTAGATGCAGCCCATAAGTGCACAGCTGCCTTTGAGCCCCAAGGTCCATGCAAGCAAAGTTCAGGCGTACAGAATTTGAGAAGATTAATACCTGATTGTGCTATTATCCTTTTATACATGGGTCTTACATGATTATTTCTTAAAAATTAACTGACAAGTTATTTCTGGACCTAATGCACATATTTGAGTGAATCTTTGCAAATATTTGTGCTATCAATATTTCTGGTAGAAAAAGTCATGTCAGGAAGATTTTATCCTAACTTAAGAGAAGATGCATACCTAGCCACTGTTTTTCTCTAAGCTGTAAGGCATTTACAGTACCAGTTTCCCCAGATTCATACCTCACTACAGATATTGTGAAGATAAAATTAAATTATATGTTTATAGTGCCTGGCAAATAGTAGGCTCTTAGTTATGATGGTGGTAGTGGGTGTACTGAAAATATCCTTTGTGAAGAAAGCAAAGAGGCTTCTAAAATATCATCTAGCTCATCAATTTTCCTTTTTGTTTCTTATTTAGTGAAAAGTATCAATGATAGAATCTATCTACTAATATATATATTTCAGAAGTAATATTAAATCATAGCTAAATTCCAAAATTTTGTCAATAGTTGGCAAAATAAGTAAATATAAAATATTATATATCCATTTAATGTAAATTATATTACTATTATGCATGTTAGAGTGAGTATGTTTATTACATTAGTTCTGCTGAATTTTCTAAGGCCTTTTTGGAATATTCTATATTTACTTTCTTAATGAAGAAACCTAAACATGCACTTATTGTGTCTGAAGACCAAGCATACTAATCAATGCCAGGTAAATACAATTTTTAAAAATATTTTAGTAGGAAAATAGAAAGTGGTTTTTATCTCACTAAAGAACACTTACAGGATACATCTCCAAGTTATAGACAAGGCAAAATGCGAACAGCTGTCCTTTGGCTTAGTCATAAATGAGTGAGTTTTTCCCCCCGATATTCTGATATGATGAAATACATTTTTGTTAAATCTTCATGCTAAAATATTTATGCTTTCAAAACATTTTCTGACGTTAGCTACACTCATAGGATTTAATAATGTGGTATAGCTAAATTTAGCCTTGGGGCCACTATTAATATTACAGGGGCATGTGTACCATAACTAGGCATGATTTAAAACATGCACATTCGTTTATGTGGAGCTTTTAATTAGATCAGAAAAAAATGACTGTATGTGGTAGTCCATATTGAAGGGATAGTGTATCCAGTCCATTGTTATAGGGACTAACAGGAGAGAAGATTGGTATGCTGGGAAATAGTGAACAGGCCGAGAATCAGAGATATATTAGCATCAACCTTTAACTGTACATCTGGATGCAGCATGTACTTTTTGTCTGCAGTTGTGGCAACTATTTCCAAAGCATCTCAGTAATTTCAGCTGTTCCCTCAATTTCCAGCTTCTGCAAAGTCTCTTCTAAGAGTCACCTTTATATTTATTTTTTTCTTGATAACAACATACTCTTCTTGCTATTCCTGCTGCTGAAGAAAATAGGTATGTCTAGTTGTTTAGTAATATGCTTTAGTTCGTATTTCAAAGGTATTTCTTTCTTCTACCTCCTTTTAGTCATTCTGCTTTAGTTGTTGTATTCTACTGTTTAATCATTTATGGATTGCATTTTCAATCACATTCTATCCAGTAAATCTGCAGTTAGTCAGCAGTATTGATTTTTGTTAGGCACCCTGTGTCATAGGAATTTTTTTATTGGAACCTTGCCCTCATGTTCTGGGTTCCTATTGCCTTGGTTTCACAAGCATGGAAATAATCAAGAAACAAGGTATTGGATTTTGGGCACAAATAGGTGTGACAATTGAAGCTACTCTTTACATTTTTACTTTAAGAAGCTACTCTTAAAGTTTTTTCCTTTGATTTGGCATTATGACATTGTACTCAACCAAGGAAAAAGTAGGATTTGTAGTCTTCCCGTTGAAGCGTTACTGGGTAGTAGTGTTGTGTCTTTTTAGAAAATTCTTCAAAACCAATTTTCTTTGTTTTGCTGGCAAATGTTTGTAGTTCTGAAATGACCAAATAGAGGTAATTTTATACAGCTTGATTTAACAGGTAACAGATGAGAATCCTTCAAAATGATTGTCACATATTAAGTGCAAATTAAAATACCTATGTCCAAAGTGAAGAGAGAAAATATTAGGCACCACAGGAAAGACATAAACAAAACTATTGGAAAAGCAAGCAGGTAATATGGGTTCTTTATTTATCTGGGATTTAATATACAAAGACTATTGTCTTGAAGGGGAAAAAGGAGGAAAAGAGACTACATTTCTTCTATTCTTAATATATCTTTCTAATTCCCTTGATCAGGAATACTTAATAAAGTCCTGTCTTACTGCATATTGTCTTTCAAATTTAAACTTAATTCAAGGTGAAGAAAGCCGTAATGTTTGTGGCTTTGTTTTTTCATTTTGGAATCATCAGTTACAAGCAATCTGATGTGATAGCCATGTCAAATCATGATACTGTAAACTGTACAAAGATATTATATTACATTTTAAGGAACTGAAATATTCAGTGAATATGCATGGTCTGCACACTAAACATTGTGTGTTTAAGCAAAATGTTAGATATGAATACAAGTTTAATAAAGCATTATTGTATGCGTACAGATCAACAGTTAAAGAATATGTAGGGCCGGGCGCGGTGTAATCCTAGCACTTTGGGAGGCCGAGGCGGGCGGATCATGAGGCCAGGAGATTGAGACCATCCTGGCTAACACGGTGAAAACCCGTCTCTCCTAAAAATACAAAAAATTAGCCAGGCATGGTGGCGGGTGCCTGTAGGCCCAGGTACTTGGGAGGCTGAGGCAGGAGAATGACGTGAACCCAGGAGGCAGAGCTTGCAGTGAGCCGAGATCGCGCCACTGCACTCCAGCCTGGGAGACAGAGCGAGACTCCGTCTCAAAAAAAAAAAGAATAGGTAGGCTGGACATGGTGGCTCACACCTGTAATCCCAATCTCTGCTTTGGGAGGCAGAGGCAGGAGGATTGAAGGCCAGGAGTTTGAGACCAGCCTGGGCAATATAGTGAGACCTCATTTCTATGAAAAATAATTTTAAAAAGTATCCAGATGTAGTGGTGCATGCCTGTAATCCCAGCTACTTGGGAGGCTGAGGCAGGAGAATCACTTGAGCCTGCCAGGTCGAGGCTGCAGTGAGCTCTGATCACGCCACTGCACTCCAGACTGAACGACAGAATGAGAGACCTTGTTGTTGTTGTTGTTGTTGTTTAATAAAAAAAGCATATATAATATGGGTCTAACTTTCAAGTCATTGGAGAGTTAAATAGGCAAATCAATACATGTAGACATTAAGAACTTGGAAAACATAAAATAATTCTATATTGAAAACAAATGGTATTTTTTGTTTTTGCTCTACAAGGATATTTCAGTAGCTCATTAATCAGATAAAAAAGAGAAATGTGATGGTACCGAAATCTGTATTGAAAATACCAGAACTAGAATTTGAAAGCTGTATTTTCAGTAGCTTCGAGAAATAATGACAGAGAGGAAGTGAATTCAGAGGTGATCCAATGTTTTATGCTTCATTTAAAAATAGTATTAAAAAGGTTTTATTGCTTTTTAATATTTCCTTAAGCAATATTCCATTTTGTGTAGTAACCTATTTAGTTCTTCTATATGTATTCCATTACAGTATTATCTTATTCAAAAAATAAGTACCTCCTTTATCATGTAGCAGCATTGTCCTAGAACATGGCAACGATCTGCTCTGAATGTCTGAAATCCCTTATAAGAAATGTACCTCGTTGAACAGTTAGGCTTGAATTGGCTCTTGTTGAAATTAGATCTGTGATAACAGTACTAAGAAGCATTAAGTATTTATGGTAAGGCAATAAGTAGTGACACCTACCACAAGGTCTGTAGTTTAAAATTGTCATTTTATTCAGGTAAAACACTTTTTTATGGCTTTGTAATTCAGTTCAGTAAATTGGCTTCTAACTGCATGCAAAATTTGGAACTAAATCCCTCTCCTTGGCACATTTATTTTTTAAAACATGGTTTTTAAAATTTATTTTATTAATTGCAGTAAGAACTCAACATGAAATGTATGCCTCTAAAGTTTTAAGTGCACAGTACATTATTGTTGACTATAATTGCAATGTTGTACCACAGATCTCTAGAGCTTATTCTTCTTGCTTGACTTAAACTTTATGCCTGTTGATTAGTAACTCCTTATTTCCCTCCTCACTCAACCTCTGATAGCCACATTTCCACCCTTTGATTCTATGGTTGCATGAATTTGACTACTTTAGGTACCTTATATAAATGCAATCATGCAATATTTGTCTTTCTGGCTCATTTCACTTAGCATATGTTCTGAGGGCCCATCTATTTTGTCACACATTGCAGGCTTTGCTTATTTTTTAAGGCCGAATAATATTCCATTATATGTACATACCACATTTTCTATATTCATTCATCAGTTGATGCACATTTAGGTTGTGTGCACCTCTTGACTATAGTGAACAGAGCTGCAGTGAATATAGGAATCCTAATATATCTTTGAGATCCTGATTTCATTTCTTTTGGAAAAATAAGCAGTCCTGGAAGTAGGATTACTGGGTCATATGGTAGATGCAGTTTTAATATGTTGAGGAACCTCTATATTGTTTTCCATTGCAGCTGCACCAGTTTGCATTGCACAAAGCTTCCAGTTTCTTCACATCCTTGCTGACACTTTCTGTCTGTCTTTAAAAGTAGTCGTCATCCTGACAGGTGTGAGTTGGTATCTTATTGTGATTTTGATTTGCATTTCCTTTATGATTTGTAACACTGAGCATTTGTTCATATACTTATCCATTTGTGTCTTCTTTAGAGAATGTCTGTTCAAATCCCATTTTTGAACCAGGTTATTTGTTTTTTGTTTGTTTGTTTGTTGCTATTGAGTTTTGGGTTTTCCTTAAATATTTTGAAATTAATCTCAATTGGATATATGGTTTGCATTTTGTTTTCTCCCACTTGATAGGCTGTCTTTTCACTTAATTTTTTTTTTTTTTTCTGTGCAGAACCTTTTTTTTTTTTTGATGTGGTCCCACTTGTTTATTTTCGTTGTTTTCTATGCTTGTTGTGTTATATCTATAAATCATTCCCAAGATCAATGGAATGAATCTTTTCCTCTATATTTACTTATAGTAGTTTTATAATTTTGGGTCTTATATTTAAGCCTGTAGTCCACTTTGAGTTGCTTTTGGTGTATTGTGTAAGTTAGGGATCTGATTTATTTTTTTTTTTTTGCACATGGATATCCAGTATTTCCAACATCTCTTGTCTTTGTCTAGCAGACTATCTTTTCCCCATTGTGTTTTCTTGACCCACTTGTCAAACGTATATTTGTGGATTTGTTTCTGGGCTCTCTATTCTGCTTCATTTGTCTATTTGTCTGTCTTTATGCCAGTGCTCTACTGTTTTGATTCCTATAGCTTTGTAATACAATTTGAAATCAGCTAGTGTGCTACCTCCTGCTTTGTTCTCCATCCTCAAGGTTGATTTGGCTATTTGTGGTTTTAGTGGTTCCATATGAATTTTAGAATTTTTTTTTTCTATTTATGTAAAAAGTACCATTAGAATATTAAACGAGATTGCATTGAATCTGTAGGTCACTTTGGGCAGTATGGACATTTTAACAATATTAAGTCTTCCAATCCATAAAATGTGATGTCTTTTCATTTGTTTGTGTCCTGTTTCACCTCCTTCACCAATGTTTTGTAGTTTTTAGTATACAAGCCTTTTGCTTCCGTAGTTAAGCTTATTCCCAGGTATTTAATTTTTTTGGTGTTATTGTAAATGTGATTGTTTTTCAAATTTTCTTTTTAGATAATTTGTTGTTAATAGTACAAACAGGACTGGTTTTTGTACATTTATTTTGTATCCTGCAATTTTCCTGAAGTATTTTTTCATAGAGTTTTTAGGGCTTTCTATAAATAATATCATATGTTCTGCAAACAGGGACAGTTTCACTCGTTCCTTTCCAGTTTTAATGCTTCCTGTTCTTTTTCTTGCCGAATTACTCTGGCTGGGACTAACACTACTGTGTTGAAAAGAAGTGGTGAAAGCAGGCATCCTTTCCATATTCCAGACCTTATAGGAAAACCTTTTTGATTTTCACACTAAATATGGTATTATCTGTGGGAATTACATATAGGTTTTTATTAATATAAGGTAATTTCCTACCATTCCTAGTTTGTTGAGAGTGTTATCATGAAAGGGTGCTGAATTGTGACTAATGCTTTTTCTACATCTATGAAGATAATCATGTGATTTTTATCCTTTATTCTATTAATGTAGTGTATCACATTAATTGATTTTCTTATGTTGAGTGATACATTTCTTTTTAACAAATGATGCTCTGAATCTTTTTCTTTCTCCTTTCCCCTCTTTTTATTTAATTAACCATGTGGAAGGCATATCAATATAAACATAGAAATAAAAAAAAACTTGATATATCTGTGCCTGAAAAGCAAATATCTCACACAAACATTTAAGACAAAATCTATATATTTCTCGGGTTTCTTAGGGAAGGCCTTAATTTATTGAGGCACCTCTGCCTTCTAGAATTAGTCTCCTCATCCAGACATCTTCAACGCACACATATCCATTAAAGGGTAGAGCAGCAATCCGAGACATGAGCTAGTAATGAGTATTTGGTAAGATTTGAAGTATATATGACACAGTACTTGTCTGAGTTGTGACCCAACTCAAGCAATCAAGATATGATATTCTTACTGTATTTTATAAAATTACTTCTGGAATTAAAAGTAATTGACAATTGTAATGCTTGAATGTGTTAAGTATGAATTTATATGTAATTTGAATGCTTTTATTTATTTTATAGGCCCTTTAGTCTAGAGTGTATTCAGCAAAATGTTGATCAATTTTGTCCTTTTGTCCACTCCTTATATTTTATAGTATACCCTAAAAGCATAAGCAAAAATTTTCTTCCATTTTGTAGGTTGGCTCAGATGATAGGTATTTTTTTTTTTTTTTTGGCTGTCCAGAAGCTCTTTAGATTAATCAGGTCCCATTTGTCAATTTTTACTTTTGTTGCAATTGCTTTTGACGTTTTTGTCATGAAATCTTTGCCTATGCCTATGTTCCAAAAGATATTGCCTAGATTTTCTTCTAGGGTTTTTATAGTTTGGGGTTTTACATATAAGTCTTTAATCCATCTTGAGTTAATTTTTGTATAAGGTGTAAGGAAGGAGTCTAGTTTCAATTTTCTGCATATGGCTAGCCCATTCTCCTAGCATTATATATTAAATAGGGAATCCTTTCCCCATTGCTTGTTTTTGTCAGGTTTGTCGAAGATCAGATGGTTGTAGATGTGCAGTTTTATTTCTGAGATCTCTGTTCTGTTCCATTGGTCTATGTGTCTGTTTTGTACCAGTACCCTGCTGTTTTGGTTACTGTAACCTTGTAGTATAGTTTGAAGTTGGTAGTGTGATGCCTCCAGCTTTGTTCTTTTTTCCTTAGGATTGTCTTGGCTATATGGGCTCTTTTTGGGTTCCATATAAATTTAGTAGTTTTTTCCTAATTCTGGGAAGAATGTCAATGGTAGTTTAATTAGAATAGCATTGAATGTATAAATTATATTGGGCAGGATGACCATTTTCACAGTATTGATTCTTCATATCCATGAACATGGAATGTTCTTCCATTTGTTTGTGTCCTCTTTGATTGCCTTGAACAGTGGTTTGTAGTTCTCCTTGAAGAGGTCGTTAACTTCCCTTGTTAGCTGTATTCCTTTGGTATTTTATTCTCTTTGTAGCAATTGTGAATGGGAGTTCACTCATGATTTGGCTCTCTGCTTGTCTACTGTTTCTGTATAGGAATGCTTATGATTTTTGCACATTGATTTTGTATCCTGAGACTTTGCTGAAGTTGCTTATCAGCTTAGGAAGCATTAGGGGTGCTATGATGGGGTTTTCTAGATATAGGATCATATCATCTCCAAATAGATACAGTTTGACTTCCTCTCTTTCTATTCGAATACCCTTTATTTCTTTCTCTTGCCTGATTGCCCTGGTCAGAACTTCCAGTACTATGTTGATTAGGATTGGTGAGAGATGGCATTCTTGTCTTGTGCCGATTTTCAAGGGGAATGCTTCCAGCTTTTGCCCATTCAGTATGATATTGACCGTGAGTTTTTAATAAATGGCTCTTATTATTTGGAGGTATGTTCCATCAATAACTAGTTTATTGAGAGTTTTTAACATGAAGGGATGTTGAATTTTATCAAAGGCCTTTTCGGTGTCTATTGAGATAATCAAGTAATTTTTGTCTTTAGTTCTGTTTATGTGATGAATTACGTTTATTGATTTGTGTATGTTGAACCAGCCTTGCAAGTTGAAGCTGACTTGATCGTGGTGGATAAGCTTTTTGATGTACTGCTGGATTCAGTTTGCCAGTATTTTATTGAGGATATTCGCATGGATGTTCATCAGAGATATTGGCCTGCAGTTTCCTTTTTTTATTGTATCTCTGCCAGGTTTTGGTACTAGGATCATGCTGGCCTCATAAAGTGAGTTAGGGAGGAATCCCTCCTTTTCGATTGTTTGGAATAGTTTCAGTAAATCCATCTGGTCGTGGGCCTTTTTTGTTGTTGTTGTTGGTAGGCTATTACTGCCTCAATTTCAGGCCTTGTTATTAGTCTATTCAGGGATTCAACTTGGGAGGGTGCATGTGTCTAAGACTTTATTAATTTCTTCTAGATTTTCTAGTTTGTTTGAATGGAGGTGTTTATAGTATTCTCTGATGGTTGTTTGTATTTCTGTGGGGTCAGTGGATATCCAGAATCTACAATGAACTTAAGCAAATTTCTAACAGAAAAATATCCCCATTAAAAAGTTAGCAAAGGACATGAACAGACACTTCTCAAAAGAAGATACTTATGCAGCCAACAAGCATATGAAAAAAAGCTCAACATCACTGATTACTAGAGAAATGCAATCAAAACCACAATGAGATACCACCTCATGCCAGTCAGAATGGTGATTATTAAAAAGTCAAGAAACAACTGATGCTGGTGAGGCTGTGGAGAAATAGGAATGTTTTTACACTGTTGGTGGGAATGTAAATTAGTTCAACCATTGTGGAAAGACAGTGTTGTGATTCCTCAAAGACGTAGAACCAGAAATACCGTTTGACCCGGCAATCCCATTACTGGGTATATACCCAAAGGAACATAAATCATTCTATTATAAAGATATATGCACACATATGTTCATTGCAGCACTGTTTACAATAGCAAAGACATGGAATCAACCCAAATGCCCATCAGTGATAGACGGGATAAAGCAAATGTGGTACATATATACCATGGAATACTATGCAGCCATAAAAAGGAATGAGATGTTCTTTGCAGGGACATGGATGGAGTTTAAAGCCATTATATTCAGCAAACTAATGAGGAACAGAAAACCAAACACTGCATGTTTTTACTTATAAGTGGGAGCTGAACAATAAGGACCCATGGACACAGGGAGGAGAACAACACACACTAGAGCCTATCTTGAGGGGTAGGGGGAGGGAGAGCATCACAATAAATAGCTAATGAATGCCAGGCTTAATACCTAGGTGATGGGTTTATAGGTGCAGAAAACCATCATGGCACATGTTTACCTATGTAACAAAGCTGCCTGTCCTGCACATGTATCCCATAACTTAAAATATTTTTTTAAAAAGCATAAGCAAAAAATTTTCTCATTTTGTCTCCCTTTTTCTCCTCACTCTTTCTCTTCTCTCCCCATTTCTTTTATCTTTCTTTCCTCCCCACCTTTTTTATTACTGTTGAATCAACTTTGCCATTGTTCTGCATTCCAGGTTCCTCATCTCAGTCCTTTCAACTTAGCCCATTGGTTGTTCATATTACAGGTCCATGATACAGAGTTAGCCTGGGCAGAGAGTAAGAGCATGAGCTCTGCAGTCAGACAATCTACATCCTTGTCAGGCTCTTCCGTGGAGAACTATGTAATTTTTGTGTCTCAGAATCTTCATCTTATTACTAACATCTAGCTGCTCAAGTGTATTACCTCTTATCTTTTTAAATCTGGCATTTTGGGGTGATAGTTGAAACATATGGAAGGTAGGTTAATATTGTTCTTTGTGACCCCATTTACTGTTCTATATTAGATAGTTGTTTCTTTCACTCTTTTCTTGCTGGCAGATTACCAGCTGCTACTGTTGCTCTCCATTTTCCTGCCTCAAGAAGTCTTTCCATTTTAAATTTCTCCTCGTTACCTCTTAGATTCTGAGAATTTAAATCACTGAGCCAATTAAAAAGTTTTGTATGTGTGAGATGTGAACACATCCAGAGCAATGGCTTAAGAAACTCTTCCACGGACACTTCAGGATTTAGGCTTTGTAATTATGACTTACGTGGTTCACAAATCCTTTTCAACTTCTATTTTGGATGGTGAATATTTCTGCAATTCTGACTAGCAAATCAAGTTTGTTTTTACTCTATCCAATTTTTTCATAATATACTAGATGGCATCAATGCTACTCCTTCTTTCTGTTAGAGAGGCAGCACTAATTCTTCTCCTGGCCTAAATATCATCAAATATTCAATCAAACTTGGAAATTATGAACTTTGTTTATTTTGCATTGGAGTTTACCTACAGCCTTTTACATTCATCTTAAGCCAGATTTCCTAGAATAGAATCCCAGCTTCACCTTTCACTAGCTGTGTGACTTGGAGGTTATCAAAAGTGTTTCTAAATGGTTTCTCAGTTTGGTAAAAAGTAAAATAAAGTAATAATAGTACCTACCTCCTATGATTAAGTGAGTTAATATATGCAAAGCTTTTGAAGAATGCTTAGGACATTTTAAGGGCTATAATTGTCTCCTTCTAATTACAAACTCCACAAGGGCAGGATTTTGGCCTGTTTTTTTTCTAACATCTCCAATGCCTGGTATGCAATTGGTACTTAATAAATATATGTTGAATTAGCATTTTTTCTTAAAATGGAACATACATACATCTCTAAATTTACAATGAGTTTATTTGGTAGTAATTGTTGGCCTAGCTAATTAAGCCCCTAATGTGATTTTTAATCTTTGCTATATCATGGAACCCATGTAGACATTTGATTAGCCAAACATAGATATATCATAGATTAAGAGGCTATATGCGCAGATGTTTTCCTTATCATGATAAAAACTTGATCTAAGCAATCCTTTAGAAATTATGTAACATAACTTTCTCACTTTTTAGAAGAGCAGAGGCCAAGCAGAGTTAAATTTATTCAACATTATTCTTTAAGATTGGCTATAAATAAATGTTAGCCAAAATTTCTATAAAATAAAATTACAGAGTCATAAAGGTGTTCAAGCTATTAAACTGTGATAAAGTGTCCCCAGAATGGATTATGAAAAAGAAAACTAATCTTTTTCAGACAGAATCTTTTTCCCAGTAGGAGAGTACCTTTCCATATGGTACAAAATGAAAAAGTAAAAACTATAGCTATGAGATCAACACCAGATGGTCTTAGAGGTGATGTCTTTATCTCTTCTACTGTTGTTATTTCACACTCAGAGAAGAGCTTTAAATCTTGACTAATTTGCTAAATCCCCATTAAAGTATGTACATACTAGCCCTCTTGTGAAAAAAGCCAGGTAGCCTTTACTTTGGTTTCAGAGTCAACATTCGGCTGAGTTACATGGTTTATTAAAAATAATGTTCAATGGTATAAATGAACAAATAAGTACAAAGGAGTGCAAACAATACACTGTATTTTTTTTTTGTGAGTGGTGCATTACATTTTGATAGATAAATGCTTTGCCATCTCCTTGTTAGTAATATAAAACATAGGTAAGTTTAAATGGGTAGAACAATGAAAGAACTTGCAGGTTGTCATGACTAGAATTTGTCGATGAATGGCTCATGAAATTCTTATCCTCTGTCACATTATTTCACAGTGTTTGTAGGTTTTTTTGATTATTTTATTTTATTTTATTTAGTTTTTAAAACAAAGTCTCACTGTGTCCTTAGGCTGGAATGCAGTGGCACAATCTCGGCTCACTGCAGCCTCCATCTCCCAGGTCCTGACAATTCTTGTGCCTCAGCCTCCCAAGTAGCTGGGACTACAGGTCTGTGCCACCACCCCTGGCTAATTTTTGTGTTTTTAATAAAGGCATATTTTTGCCATGTTGGCCAGGTTGGTCTTGAACTCCTGACCTCAAGTGTTACTCCTGCCTCAGCCTCCCAAATTGTGGGATTACAAGTGTGAGCCATCATGCCTGACCTTTTGATCATTTTAAATTAAGTTTGATGAATACTCAGAGCTTAGGTGGAGTTTTGGTTTAATAATTTTTAAATTCAACTTTCTTTTGTTCAGTAAAACTTTATTGAGCACCTATTCTTTGTCAAATATTCTTCTGGGTGCTGGTGGCACAAAGATGAAAAATACTACCCTTTTTACTCTGATGTCCTACTCCTAAATATCTCACAGTGAAAGCATAGGGGCAAATGTTCTAATGAGGGGGTATTATAAAGAGCTATTCTCACACAAAGAAAGAAGCAACATAGTTGGTCTGGACACAAGCTGGAAATTTTGGTGAAGAATTGTTATTGTTATTCGAGCATGATAAATTGCCTGATGACTGGTTTAATGAGTGGACAAGCACTGGAAGAGAATTCCAGGTAGAAGAAATAGAAAGTTCATGCTCTGCTGATTTTGTAGTGAAAGTGTCTTTACAATCTAGTACTATGCTTAAAATTCTGGTGTTTTCTATTAATAACAAGAAAATTTTATGGACAACAAACACTTCAGTTGGAAATGCTTAGCTTGGATTTTTCTCTCTATGGGAGATGACCCTCTGGGATTCTGCAGCAAGTGAATGCTCAGCTTCCTGTAAACTTGAATGAGACCAAGTTTGCCAGGACTTCACCTGTTGGAAAGAATAGTAAAGGATTGTTGATCAAGGGAAGGAGATACGTGTAGTGCTAATTTTTTTCTTCACCATTCCTTGTCAATGTTTATAAAGACCTTTCAAGCTGTTAGGTATTAGTACCCCAACTATTGGTATAGCTTATACACGGGGATCATCTGTTTTGCTTCACTGACTTTTGCTCACCTTAGAACACAAGTTCTATTTCTCTAGCTTTTCTATTTATATTGTTCAGTGATTAGATTTCAGCATAAGTGTCACTATATTTTGTAAAGTCTTAGTTTACTGAAGAATGTACCTTTTGGCAGTTTCTTTGCTCATCGTGCTCTGATGACATAAATATCCCAGTTAAGCCTGATAAATGCATATGACTGACTTCAGAGAACAGGCAGGTGAAGTAAACATACAAAGCCAGTTAAGACAAGGAGAGTCATGTGGAGTGTGCTGTTTCTCTTCTTGTTAAGTTGTAAACTTCTGACTGCAGGGATTCTTTGACTCTTTTGTTCGCTGATACATCACAGCTTACTATCACAGGGCCTGATACCTAGTAGATGCTGTAGAAATACTTATGAATGAATGGATAGGGAACCTATTGCACTAGGGAGAACAAGCAATGCCTAAAGGCATTCATTCACTGATGATAACAACAACAACAGATACTGTGCCAGGCAAACAAAACCCATCTAGGGAATCTCTCATTTAGGATCCATGGTCATATGAATCACATCTCTTCCTAAAAGTTATGCAGTTTTCCAAAAAGGAACAGTATTCTGCCTTTGCAATCATTTCCATAAATGTCTGTCCTGTGAATATTAAAGTAATGAGAAATGCATGTTGGCTTCAATATCTGTAGCAAAAGTTTACTCCTACATTAAAAACTGTTTATGAATACAATTTCAAATATTGTTATTTCCTAGAGCATCATTTTAAATAGAATTTCCCAGCATGATACCAATCTTGGGCTTCATGAGAGTCAATCAATATGTGACTGATAGTATTTGAATAATAACTCCACATAAATGGGTAGATTATTTTGAGTTTTCATATCAACTTCTAATATATTATCTCATCTTTATTTTGTGAAATATTCACTGCTACTTATATTTCAATGAAATACATGTTGAAAATGAATTTCAATGAAATATATGAAAATACAGTGATATCTTCATGGCAGTGAAGTGACTAGTTCTTCCAAGAGAAATATTTTTCTATTCCTTGAATCTGTAAGCACACTTTAAGCATGTTTCTCTACATACAAGCTGGATTTAATTTGTTTAGCATATGTATATGTTCTATGGTTTAAATAATGTAGAGTCATGGAACAGAAGCAGAAACTTAATTGTGTATTTTTACCTCGTTTCTCTTAAATTCATACTGTGCTCTCATTATTTCATTTTTCACCCATATCTTGATTGATAAGGGTGCTTTCACTTACCACCTACCCCTTCCTTGTTCTTTCTTTACTCTTTACACATCGTCTCCATGCAGCCACTCGTTGATCACTGCATTTACATGGAAACAAAGTCATAGCAGACACAGTGGGTGTCTTGCCTTTCCTCCTGTCCTGGCCTGGAGGTTGCTGCGGTTTCTTTGGACAGATTGCATATTTATTCTTCGATCTGAGAACTTTCACTGAATGCAGGAATGTGTTCGGCCAGAGCATGAGATGGGAAAGTTAAGGCCCAGAGAATAATTCCCAATTAATGAGTAACAGGAGTTGATGGATAAGCACCTGAGCCAGGCTCCTTGTTCTTTAGATAGAGAGCTTTGAGGTGCCCTTGACTTGGTCTCTCAGAGGGTTCCTAGCAGCAGGGAGCCAAGTTTCCCACAGTGATAACCTGCTCATTAGTGACCCTTCACTGGCTTTTCTTCCTTCCTTGTTTTGCCCTTTTCTGCTTCTTCAATATGTTTCCTGTGATCCCAGCCCAAATCAACTGCTGTGCCAGGACTTGCTTTCAAACTAAAGCAGATATTTCCTACCTGAGCATTTTAAAATTGGAGTTTATTCTGTTTTATTATTTATTTATTCATTTATTTATTTAGTTTGTGTGTGTGTGTGTTTGTGTGTGTGTGTGTGTGTTTCTCCTTCCTCACAATCTTCTCTGTGAATTAGGTTACTTTATAATACTCAGATTATTTCCATTCAAAAAAAAAAAGTCTTGAGCTTAAGTTAGAATATCTCTAATTCAAGGCAATTGGCAGGTTTATACAATTGTTAACTGCTTTATACTAAGTTGCTCAGAGTCTGGATGGAAAGCTGGGTTCCTTTTTCATAATTAAATGCTCCAGATCTACAGAGATCCAAAGTCTGTAAGAATGTACAGATGATTAACACTGTATCCTGCTTTCAGATTTTAAAAAGGATGCTTATCTTCATATTTACCTATTATGTTAGGTAGCGGCAAAAACAAAGTACCTAAGAAGTCAATGACTTCTGCTAAAATAGTATTTTCTTTCTACATAATGTATTATTAGTTAACCCCAAATTAAATATTTGCATCACACACCCAGAAGACATCATGAGGAACTGGATCACTACAATTTTTAGTGGGCATGAACCCCAGTATACATACTTGGGTTTGAAAAATATATATCTGTCTCTACTATTTCATAATTCAGTATTATTTTTTCTTTCAACTCTCTATTCTGCCGTAACCTCAGAAAACTTTATCAATTTGGAATTCCCACTTAATTTAAATTCTAAGAGATGCTGTTGTACCAAGGCCTGGAGCATGAGATCTGAATCTTTGACAGGCATATATTTCCTGAGACTTATCTCATTCCTGTTGTTTTTAGCACTTTTCAGTGCTAGCTGGTCTCTCTGCTCCCTCCATTCCACCATTGTGGGACTGGGAGCTGTTTCCCTGGATCATGGAGTCTTTTCCGTGAGATGACTATGTCCTTGTCTATATAGGCAGCCACACTCAGTGACCTCAAATAGGAAGGGACAAACTGATCTCCTGTGATCTTGAATATCCAGATGTTTGGGATTTGGTGTGGGGATCAAGAGGCCAATTATTCCTCTCTTGGACCCATTGAAATGTCTGTTGCTCAGTCTGAGAAAACTTTCTTTGCCAGGAGAAGTGGTGCTTATGGGGAAATAGGAAGAATTCCCTTTTCTCAAAGATATTTTCTAAAATATACTTTCTGTGTTGCAGTTATTGAAATTCTATTGAGAGTTCATGATTTTGGAAAATAGAAACCACAGACTTTTTGTTCCCCTTTCCCTTCCTTTCTTTCCCTTTCTTTCTCTCTTCTCTTATTTTCTTGTCATTTGAAATTGCTATGCCTCTCCAGGACCAATTCTTTCTTTCTTTCTATCATGTATCTATCTATCTATCTATCTATCTATCTATCTATCTGTCTACCTATTGTCCCTCCATTGATCAAGTGTTCCCACTGCAGAGCACATCAAGCATGCTAGAACATTGGCATGCTGATCTTGATGAGGAGACTCAAATCTCTGTGACAATGTCTATCATGACCTGTGCCTTCCATTATTACATGTTGGAAGACTACCAGCCTGGTATTCTGACTGGCACCATAGTCATTTTTAAGCACTGCATACATAGAGAATGTTTACAGCTGGTGGTGTAGTTGGAATTATTTTAATGTAATTTGAGCCATGATTTGACACTAATTATAAAACATTTAAAATAATCTATAGTTTAGAATATAAATGCTCTGCTTAATCGGAAAGATTACCTCTTTTTTACTTTATGTATTTCACCTTTTTCATTTTTCATTTTGGTTTGACCAAAATCTCAAATAAATATTTCATACTGTCTCATCCAGTGTTTCCTTATCCCATTTCAGTTTTCATGTTTAATTTTTTATTACTTAACAATGAGAATAAACTAACAATCTATCTCACATGTTGCTGTGATGAATCAATGGACATTTAGATTCTGTAAGTGTTTTAGAACAGTGAACTTTTTTCATGGTAATAAGGGAATTTATGACCTCTATGACCTTCCATGTTTATCCTTATATAGTAATGAGATAATTCAATTAACACATGCTGTAGACGTATGCTAAACATGTACGTGTGGCTATGAACGTGATTTAGTAAAATGAACTTTATCTTTCTTCATGTCTTATATACCCATAGAAGTGCAGAAGCAGCAGCTTGTAATGGATAGACTGAGGGTGGTTGGGCAGTTTTAGGACATTGTGAAAAAATATCGCTTACCTACACAAGTGCTAACATAGATATAGTACCTTTTGCCCATGAGCTTTTAAAGGTCCTGGGAAAATGTTGAATCTTGAAAAACAATAGTTTGAATTTCCAAATAAAAATATTATAAAACAAAATTAATAATTATTTATTTGAAATGTAGAGATATATTTAAATATGTTTTATATATATGGTATAGGACTTTCAAAAGTCAAAATGGTCGAGATATTTCTGCAGTATGCAATTAGAATAACTGTGTTCTATAGTGACCACATATTTTGTAGTAGTTACTCACTTATTCATTTTCCCATTTACTGCCTCATGTTACTAATATTTATTAAGCACCCACTAAGTTCCAAGCACTGGACCAGGCTGTGAGGGTAAATAAATGACAAAAGAAAACACTGTGCATCCTTCGTACTAGCTATTATCGAAAGGGCTTTAGATTACGCATGTTAAATTATCTAAATACTTTAAGATAGTTACAATTGTTTTCCCCCATTTCAACAATGGGAAATTGAGGCCCTCAATTGAAGACAAAGAACTTGCTCAAGTTCACACAGGTATTAAACGGCAGAGTCAAGACTTGAACCCAGGTACCTTACTCTGGAATTTGTACTCTTATCACTTAACTATCACATTATACAATACTTCAGAGAATGCAATCATGACACTTTTCATCTGGCTGAAGAGTCATAGTGGTAGCCTGGCTAATATAGAAGGTAATATGAAGAAAAAATTGGCAGGGGTAGCTATGGAAACCTATAAGAAGAGAATGACTAACCTATAATGCTTTACGTTACTCTTTGTATACCCCCAAATTAGCAAATGATTCATCCAATATGAAATATTTTCCTTAAAATATTTTAATGGACAAAAATATTTTTATGTTTTTCCTATATCAGTTTTTACTCAACAACATGACTTACACTGAAGCTTGATAAATCCTAATGTCTCTGGTTCTTAAGCAAAGCCTTATAGTTTTAAAAAGCTGATATTTATGAAATAAAAAGTAAAATACTAGAACAAAATGACGATGATTTCAACTTTTTTTTCTTTTTTGAAATTTAAAGCTAGCAAATTTTGGTATTAAAATATACACAAATATTTTTAAAGTCTTGAAATTGTTAGCTGTTTTGTGGTCTATCTGGGCTATTTTTAGTTTCAGGTATAATCAGATAAAATAAGTGCCACCCTCCATAAAAGTAACTTGACCAATATTGTGTTTCCAAGTCAAATTTGGAAGAAAATATTTTTAATAATGTTGTGAAGGTAGTTCTAAAATGTATTATAGTTAGAACAGTGATCTTGTTATATATGCATTATTTTTTGAGCTTTGAAATTATCTTAGCTTTTTTTCGTTAAATAATATCTAATAGAAAACAACTCATCCTATACAAATCGATTTCAGGGGCAAATATTCCCTGACTTAATGTCACCACTGGGTATGTCCATAGTCCAAATATATGCTGTTAATGGCCTTTAGGCCTTGGGCCTTTTAATTTGACTAAAATGTGATGTAAAAGAAATTAATCTTTGTTAATATGATATAAATGTTGATATCTCTATAATTATATTTTAATCAAATACTTTTATATGATTATGCTATTTACCTTAAGTCAGGCTGTAGAGATTTTCTTTACCTCTTCATGATGATATATTAATAATTAAGTATAATATCTATTTTCAGAATATTTAATTAGTGCTGTCCTCCATCAGTTTAACATTAAATAACTCTGAGATTTCTTTCACCAAAATATGGCAACTTTTGCATACTTTTTTCATGATGTGCATTTCCCAACAGATTTTCAATCATAAATATTTATAATTTCATATTAACTCCTCAGAAGGGCTAATAGTATGACATTTTAAAAATTCCCATATTATTTAAAGTGATGTTAGAAGAGTCAACATGAAACATTGATGTTTAAAAAGGTCATACAGGCACTTCATGTCTTTCCCATAGAACTGTAATGTGGAATTATTTTCTTGCCTTTTCTGGCTTTTTTTTTTTTTTTCAAACAAGGCAGACAATTTTGAACTTCACGAGCAGTCTAGCTTTTATTCTGAGTAAAACACTCCTCAACTCTAAGCTGAAGTTAATATATTAAAAAAATCACACAGTACAATTGAACAGTTTAAATATTTCTGATGTAGATTGATTTCATACAATACAGCTTTAACTTTGACAAAATATTTCTGAATGTGTGACTTGAAATGTCATTATAATGTATTTCCCCTGTTTTTATTTAGGGATGCATTATTTAGGCTAGCACGGTAGTGTAAGCAGAAAAAAAAAAAAGTGCTATATGTGAATAAAGTTTTTGTACAATTTCTATTTGGAGTGTTTGATGGAAAGGCTGCACACAGCTTTTTCTACTGAATGAATGTTTATCTTTGTATTTTTTAACCTAAAACATTACAAAAGACTTGTTTTCAATAAGGGATTGTTATAACCCAAACAGTAGTGGCAAGCACGGTTTGGGGGCTGTTTGAGCTCTCGAATGTTTGTTTCTAAGTTTTAAAGCAGTGTTTTTAGGAGCTCACTGCCTAGACCTTTGTAAGTGAAGAGGTTAGAGATGAAGTATGGACACTGCATTAGAATTAGATGATTTTATTTTTTTCGAGAACAAAAATCAGGCTCACTGAATGGTAAAAGCCTGGGTGATCTATGACTTTATCTGTCACTTGGTTGTATTCAGATTGCAAAAATTTATCATTTCATCTCAGAATGATCCAAAAAATAAATAAATAACCATCTTCACCATGAAAATACAAGGACTGAATATCTGAACTATCTCTACTGGGAAAGACAAAAACAGAGGATGATTGTCAGCATTAAAAAAGAAAGGGATATTTTGTTTTAAAAACTTAATCATGCTTATTATTCCAATTTCAGAGCAATAATCCAGGAAACATAAATTTTATTTCCCCTTTCTATGTGTAAGATTCTTAATACAGTTCTACATGTTTATACCATTTAATTAAAATATGAAACCATTAAATCTTGTTTAAATTTGAGTAATGCAGTATGATTTTGGCAAAAGAGGACTATATTTCATTTTAATTTTTTGAATGAACCAATATAATGCATGCTGTTGAATTCTAGTTGTAGCATATCTAAATAGGTGCATGTTCTTTTGTTTATGTCTTTTAGCATCACCGTCAATTAAACTCTTGGTGGATGATCCTATAGTTGTAAATCCTGGAGAGGCCATAACATTAGTATGTGTTACAACAGGAGGAGAGCCTGCACCTTCTCTCACCTGGGTCAGGTCCTTTGGGACTCTGCCTGAAAAGACTGTTTTGAATGGAGGAACTTTGACCATACCTGCCATCACCTCAGATGATGCTGGTACTTACAGCTGCATTGCCAATAATAATGTGGGAAACCCTGCAAAAAAGTCCACCAACATCATTGTGAGAGGTAAGTTTGCTGAAAGAATGTTACAACATAGATTCCTAGGTTAGGCCTCAAAAAGCAAATAATGGTTGATATAAAATTACCTCCTCAAATATTGCATGTATCTGTAAAATACAGATAAAATCATGTATAAATAATGTGGGTAATTATAAGTGGAACTTAAACAGGTTAAAGATTAATAACAGTGCTTTATATATGCATTGAATAGCTTTCATAGCATATTCTTAGTGATACCATCAAATGCTTTTTATAATATGTTGTTAGCTAAAAAAAAGATTGAAAGAGAAAATGTGGCTTACAGCATAAAACATTCACTGTGTAAAATATACACTGATTGTATAATAGTTTAGGAATTCAGTAAATTTATCAATTTAATAAACTTTCATTGAGCCCCTATTAGAATCATGGCTTTAAATTGTGAGGTTATATAAAGATCTATCAAACATCACCCTGTACTCAGGATTCCACTGTCAGATAGTGAAAATAATATATATCAATAGTCGTATGATACGGTGTTCTAAAAGAATAAACAAAAGATATAGAAATTAAAAAATGTATAGCCACTTCTGGCTGAGGTTATTAGGGAATATCTAATAACATTCGTACTAGATCTTATAGGTCGAGTAGTGTTTTGACAGATTGAAATTGAGAAAAGACAGAAAAGTCAGAGATAGAAGACGCAATGCTTATTTGAGGAACTGAAGCAAAATGTAAGTCACTAAGTCAAAGTAGCAATGCTGTTCTAATGTGGTCATTACCAGCTAGCATGCTGGCACCACTCAGGCATGTTTTCTCTCCATGTTGGAAGATGGAAAGAAGTTCTGAGGCAGATGTACAAAGAGACCATATGCTTCTTCATATCTCACTTCACCTGGTATGGTCCTGGGTTGGAAGTGGAGGGTGGACACTGAGGCCTCTGAAGTTAAAATGGACATCCATATGCCGAAGATGACCTTTTGAACATGCAAATGAAAATTACTTATGATGGAAGCAAAACATAATCAAATGTATAGAGATAAACATTTGTGATTTTGTGAATATAGATTGTGGTGGTTTTAGTTATCTGTTATTATGCAAATTATGAGGAATATGCTATTTGACAAAAGTATACTCTATTCAAAACATTTCAAGGTACAGTGTAAATCAAAACACTATGAATAGTGTACCACCTGCCACAAAATTGCATACCATACAATATTTATTATATGTACATATGTACATATATAACATGTACAATTATTTTATATATCAAAACAAAATAAAACATACTGCCAGTTAAACTACCATAATGTCTTATGAGATAGATTATTGAAAAAGCTCTTCTAAATTTGTTTATACTTTGATTTTTAAAAAAACATGTCATTTATTAGCCTACATAAAAAGGCCAATAAAAGCAAAATAAATTGATTAAATTATTCATAATACTTCACACTCAGAACTCGACTTCTCAATTAGTTTTTATTACAGGGTCATTGATGATCATGGTTTGCTATACGATATTGTTCTTGTGTCATTAAGAGCATTAATAATTCCAAATTATGGAGAAATACTGCCTCTGAGATTTTCTTTGAAGTCAGGTCATGATTACTAATAGCAACCATGACAGACTATTGAATGTAAGAGGCATTCTGATCTCAGAATTGTTAAAATGTAAAAATAAAGATGGATTTTAGAATCAATGAAATGTGCTCTTTATTTCAATTGTTTAACGAACTTCTACTGCACAACTACCATATGCTAAGGACTCAGCAAATGTAAGGAATGCATGAGTGTGACAGCAAAGATCAGTGACTAAACGTCTGCCCTCAAAGGAGTTTACAGTTCTTTATGGAATATAGAAATACCAACGAATTGCATATGGAAATATGTAGAAAACAAAGAATTCACAATGGAAGTATCCAACTTTTATTTTTAAAATATTAGTATTGAGAAATGGGGCTCATTTTAAGCCTTGTGTCAGTGAGCAACAAGATTCTGTTCTCTCTCTACCCCATTTTCTTTAAAAAGAAATGGAAAAATTGTATTGTCATCGGTGTTTGTTTTATTTCTATTTTTTGTTTGTTTGCTTTAAAAATACTTGCTTTTCTAGGTAGGCATAAAATAATCTACCAAATCTTGCTGTAATTATTAAAGTATTGAATTATGATGATTAAAGCACTGAAGTATTGAAATATAATGATTAAAGTGTAATATTAAAGTACTGCAACATCTATCCTTAAGTGCCATGGATACAATGCAGAATCTTTTATTCCATTAGTTTATCAAGAACAGTAATTTGTTAGAGAAAAATGATGCATTGAATTTAATTTTCATAATGGGATCATTTGCAACTATATTGAATCCATGTACAACTGGCAAAATGTCCAGTATAAAATATCTGTGTTGCTTATGCACCCTTTGTAAGGGACTAACCCAGTGAACAACAAATATGTGCCTAGAGGATGATTTTCTCCTCTCTAGCCTACCTAACAGGTTTCACCTGTATCATTACAAAAGAAAGTTTCCAACTTCAACATGAAAGACCTGAAATAAACAAAGCCTTAAAAATTTATTTCTTCAATCTTATGATTTCTTTTTATGCCTTTAATTTGTCTGATGTGTATATTTGCATAATCATATTATATTGCCAGTGGGACTTCTCAGCAGTGGCATTCGCATAATTCATAAAATCAAGTTTGTATATAATCTTACTGAATATAGAAGTAGCCTTGGTTTTAAAGGTTCCTAGATTAAACTGTGGGGAGAAAAACCACTGCAATAATATGAGGCATCTGAATTCTGGTCCACAGAAGTCAAGAAATTCAGTTAAAGAAAACAGTTTTCTTTTTATTACATCAAAGAAATTATTTTCAAGCCTTCTGGATGTGTAGAGCTCTGTGAATCTTAGATTAATTGTGTCATGGATACAGTAGGTATAGAAATCTAGATTTATCTCCTTTCATTCTTCTCTGTAATTAAATCAGGATCCATGGACCAGGTTTCTGAGTAAGCACAAAGATATTTTGTGTGTGGAATTCCCATCCTCATTTAAGAATGTCCATGCACAGGATAAGAGTGTAGAGTGCTGATAGAAATAAAATTCAAGAAACATTTCCAAATTCTTTATTCTACGTTTTTAAAAATAGAGAAGAGTGTAAAGTAAATAATGGAGATAACACTCTATGTAGATAAGAAGAAGAAAACTGATTACAAATCTCACATGGTTTACTACTTTGGGAGAACATTTATTAATGTAGCATCAATGCCTTTTCTTATAGTTTTTTAAGAAATTGCAGTGACTGAGCTACATTTCTCATAAGTTAGGAGAGAAGCAGTTGCCTAATACACCTAAAGGGAATGTTACATTGATTTCCTAGCCACGTGTTGTATGCCCTGGGCTCAGTGCTTTCTAAACTCCTGTTAGATATGTCACTTCCATGTAAAGGTCTCTGTTGTCATGATTCATTCTACTTAGAAATGCCTACGTCTCTCTTCTGTCATGAATTAAATCACTGTGTTGAACATGTATGGTTCAAAATATCAAGACATTGCTGTATTTTAGTGTATAGTGGCCTCTTTGAATGTTCTGTAGTGTATTCAAATCACAAACCCACATTTACTTCAGTGTTTTGGATGCATGGTCCAAAATAGTAATAACTCTAAACCTGATTTAATGCAAAAATTTCTCCCCTCCCCAACTTGGGTCCACTTTGGGCTGGAGACCTGAAGTAAGAAAGGGAGATGGGGCACAGTTGGCTTTTTTGTCTGTTACCTCTCCACCTACCTCTCCACTTAACCCAACCCCAGCCTGATAGGTAGGTTCTGACCACCCTAGCTCAGAGTGAGCTATGAAGATCTCTATATAAAGCTTTCCCAATTCCTTGGTGACATGTTAATGGGCCCTTAGAAAGTTTCTCTACCTAGACGATATATACATCTATGTAGATCAAAGAGAGGTGTCCAGTGATGGGCGTTTCCCTGCGTCCATGAATATGCCACATTTCCTGAACATCTTGTGCTGTACCCCTACCCGCTTCCTGCTGACGCCTTCTCCCTTTTTCCTCTAAGCAGCCAACTAAACAGAGCCCAAGACATGGTCATGTCCCTTCCCTGTGAGACTCACATCTGCCTGTTGGAAATGCTTACCAATAGACTATGAGAGCACGTAAATTTCAGTGTACTACCTCTGTTCTCTTGCCACACAGGTTTTAGTTTCTTCAGATATGAGTCAGGCAACATTGGAGGGAAAATATTTCAAAGCTGACAGGTCCCATGGAAAGCTCCTCAGTAGGACTGAGATGAAACAGACAGGTTCTCTTTTCTCCACCTTGGGTTTGGAAGAAGTTGCATCTCACAGTTTTCTCTAAAGATATCCTTCTAACTAAGTTTGGTTTCTTACTCTTCTTTTACCTTTAATTGTCTATAAAGTCTAAGAATGATGGCTTGAGATTTCTTCCACTTTCTCCAAAAATTCTGCATAAGAAGGAGGTCTGTTTTGCACTTACTATGGAATTCTGTGTCTTCTATTTTCAGGTAAAAGTAAGCCAGGAAAAGTCTATCATCTAGTTTTAAAAAAATGTAGGATTAGAGGAATTTTCAAATTTTCTTACTGCATTCTTGAAGGTGATTTATCAGCCAGTCCTTCTGGTTGTATCTTCAAAATATACTTTTAATCGGATCCTATCTTTCCATGTTCACTGCTACCACACATGTCCAAATCATCAATGTATCACTCCTGGTTGATAAAAATAGTCTTTCTATTGTTATTCTTTCCACTGTAGCCCCTCTTTTAGAAATTCACCTGCTATATTAGATAAAGTAGCCTGGGCTAAGTTAATAAATATACCATACATGTAATTATGCAACAGAACTTCAGATTTTGTTCATGAAAGAGTACAGAGTGTTTACTAGTTGATAATGCTGCTGAGTGTACTTGTGTGTGTGTGTGGTCGGGGGGTTGTTCCATGTGCTCATTCAGGTATCAGGGCTGATCATGTCTCTGCCGTCTTCAATCTGTTGCTGCTAAGGTTACTATGGATGTTGCCTCCATCCCTGTCATTGGGAAATGGGACGGAGCTTGAATGGGCACACATGGGAGATTTTTATGGGCAGATACACATTAGTTCCAGTCACAGTCTATTGACTGGAACTCAGACACATGCCAATACCCAATGGCTTGAAGGCTGGAAAATTCTTACTATGCACTCAGAAATAATAAAAAAAAAATCTCGTTATCCTGATCAAATTCCTCCCATGGCTTTTCATCTCACCCAAAATGGAATTAAAATTCCTCATCATCGTCTCATCTGCCTCCCATTTTTACTTGCTCTACTTTAGATGCATTGGTCTTTCTGCTTTGAATGTTAATTTTCAAATACTACCCTCTAGTAAACACCTTCTCTGATTCCCTTATCTTAAAGTAGCATATCTCTAATTTCCATACCATGATTTATTGCTTCTTATCACATCAGTACCTGGAATTATTTTATCCATATTTCCTTACTTATTGTCTGCTTTTTAATAGGACTATAGGGGTAAAGAATTTGTCTGTTTGTTGTCTTATTTAGTGATGTAGTCTTGGAGCCTAGAATATTACCCAGCATATAGTAGATGCTCAATAAACATGTATTTAGTGAGAGAATCTCTTTTTTAAGTTCATCAGCTCATATTAGATTTCTTTTCTGGATATGACTCTTTGATAACCTAAGTATGTATTAAATGATTTTAAGCAAAAATTAAAAAATTCCATGTCCATACTCAATCATTAAATAATTTGTGTGATGTGATCGACTTGTTTGAAAGGTCACATTGTTCTGATTATTCATTGCTATGTAACAAACCATCCCAAAAGAGTAGCTTATAACAATAATAATCATTTGTTTTGTTCACAAATCTGGGAGTTGAGAGGCTCAGCTAAAAAATTCAGGGTATCCCATATAATTGCAGCTAGAGGGTGGCTAGGTCTGCAGTAATCTTCAATGCTTTTTATTCAAATAACTAGTGCCTGGACTAAGAAGCTCCTACAGCTGGGCTCCTCAGGGCTGTCTGTCTCTTCTCTTTGTCTCTCTCATTCTTGTCTCTTTACATGATTTCTTCTCATGGCAGCTTCAAGGTGGCCAGACTTCTATAAGACTACCAGGCCAAGTGTTCCAAGAACTTCATGGGTTTTTCTAATGTAGCTTCTGAAGAAATGCAGTATCATTATTGTATTCCATTCTTCAGTGCAATGACAAAATCTGGCCCAGTCCCTGGAAGGGTCAAATATCTCTACCCTGTTATGGAACAGACACGTTTTAAAGCCACTGTAGTATGCAGTACACTTCATAAACTATATTCTTCACATCATGCTCCCATGATGCCTTGATACCCATTTAGGCCTTTACTTTTTCCATTTTTGAACCCATGGCCTCTGCAAAATGACACTGTAAATGATTTTAGAATCAATGAAATGTGCTCTTTATTAATTTTAGAATTATTTCAGCATTTTTTTTTGGCTAGGATCTAAGAGTCCTGATACAAAGAAGTAAAGAAGTATGTCAATATTGAAATAGAGTTAACCTTTGTGGAAGAAGTCAATATGTATTCAGTGAGGCATGAATTTCACTTTCCTAACTGCACAGAAATATGCTGTAACCTCCAGGAACATTATAACTCTCTTCCAAAAAGTGATGATTTAACTAATTCTAGTTTATCAACATGAAAGGACTGTATTCTTTAAATATGAATTTTAATATTAAATAATTTGTTCTGAACTTATTTGACTGAAACATGCCAAATATTAGCACTGCTAATAGTTCTAAATTATCTTTATGCTTATTACAAAAAGACTTACAATTCCAAAGTTTTATGATTAAAAGTTTTTAACATTTGAGTGTAACAGTATGTTTAGAGAATAGTAATAACTAACATTGATTGAGCACTTATTGGGTACCAGGCTACCAGTAACACTATATGCATTAACTTTTTAACCATCTCAATATAGTTATCAGGTAAAAAATTATTATTCCCATTTTTTTTTTCAAAAGTAAAAGAGAAGGCTGGGCACAGTGCTTCACACCTGTAATCCCAGCACTTTGGCAGGCTGAGGCAGGTGGATCACAAGATCAGGAGATTAAGACCATCCTGCTTCATCCATGTCCCTACAAAGGACACGAACTCATCCATTTTTATGGCTGCATAGTATTCCATGGTATATATGTGCTATACATATGTAACAAACCTGCACGTTGTGCACATGTACCCTAGAACTTAAAGTATAATAAAAAAAATACAAAAAAAAGACCATCCTGGCCAACATGTGGAAACCCCGTCTCTACTAAAAAATACAGAAATTAGCCTGGTGTGGCAGCACGCACCTATAATCCCAACTACTCGGGAGGCTGAGGCAGGAGAATTGCTTGAACCCAGGAGGTGGAGGCTGCAGTGAGCTGAGATCACCCCACTGCACTCCAGCCTGGGACACAGAGTGAGACTACATCTCCAAACAAACAAACAAACAAACAAAAAGAAACCTAAAACAGAAGAGAGAGCATTAAGTAACTTCCCAAAAGCAAGCTTTATTTAAATAATAGAGCTGGGATTCAAGGACCACACAATAAGTTTCCAGGGCTATTTTCTTAGCCAAGGAGCCATTCAAATTTTAGCCAAATTTTTACAAATATTTAATTTTCTCCCAAATATTTGAACTGATAATGGTCCTTTTCTATTTCCTCTATTCTTCCATTGCCAAAGATGTACTAGGGATTCTTTCTAGATTGTGAATCCCTTCTTTTTATATTCATGAAAAAAAATCTCAACAATACTCAGTCTTCAGACACTTTTCTTAGTAACATTGTTTTCTTTCCCAAATATACAGCCTCTTTTAATTGAAGGAAATTCTGTTTTTGTTAATTAGTATTTTTCCACCATTAATGGTGGACATAATCTTACTTAATGTCAAGTTCTAACTAACACAGTGTTTACAGTTTATGATTTTCTAAATATCATTATATTTTGAAGGACTTGATATGACTGACTGTCACTGGCTTTCTTACACATGACTGTACAAAACTTTAAAAGAATTTGTAGTTACTGGAAGAGATCAATGGGATCACTAAAGACAAAGATACAAAATAGCCCCATAATTAAAACATTCAGCATAAGCAAGAAAATACAATGTATACTTATAATTGTGCATT
The DNA here is from genome assembly GCF_028885655.2 of Pongo abelii. Lineage (NCBI taxonomy): Eukaryota > Metazoa > Chordata > Mammalia > Primates > Hominidae > Pongo > Pongo abelii. The sequence continues at coordinate 51,048,577 of NC_072000.2, read as the reverse complement.
CACTGTTTTTGTTGAAAGGTATATATCTTAAGCTATTAATCAGAATGTCAATCAGAGTTAATTGGCAATTTCCCTGAATGATTTGATCAAATATAGCCCATATGCATTTCTGAACATAAATTAGTGGTGAATTTCCAGTTACTGGGCCAGTGTAGTTCTTCCCAAGCATTTAGATTCATCAAATTTAATTTTTACTCATCAATAGCTTTGTCACATAATCTTTCATTATTAAAACTATAATGATGATGGCTAAAATTGTAGAAAACCAATGCCTTCACATTCCCCAAAAGCAGAAGTGTCTGCTGTGTGCAGGTGTCCCAATTATTCATGCAGATTAAGTGCTTATTTCTCTTTTCCCAATTTAATATTCTGTAGTAATTACACCTCCCCAAAACACCAGAGAGAATTTTATTGTATTATTTTGTGGCTCAAAAATGGTTTCATTATTGTCTTTTAAAAATCAATCAAGGCCATATAAAATCTAAAAATTATCATTCAGTAGTTCTCATCTGAATTTAGGTAGCTTAGTTTCCTTTTGTAAATAAAACTAACTTATCCTTGTTCATTAAAATTATGAAGAATTATAAATATAATTTCAAATAAAAAATTTTGTCTAGATATTGAAAAATCTTATAATTACTTTTATGTAATGATATTCAGGCAGCTTAGTTATACATGGTTCTTTTATTAAAACTTTTAAATTTTCCTACTTAGTAAATGGAGTCTCTCTTGTCATATTTACTCTAGCCAAGAGAAAATCTTTCAATTTTCTTTTAAAAATGATAGTAGTGCTCTAAAAGTCCGCACTAGTTAGTGTCCAGAAAAGAGGGATTTTATTCAAATATTAACATTTCTAAAATTCTTTAATTAGTTTCTTTGAGACTCTTGGTAGTTTTTTTTTTTTTTTTGATACCCTACTGTTGTAAAACAGTGCCAAGACAATGAATACTAATATGAAAACGCATAATTCAGCATTTTTTCCGTTGTTATGGCAGGTACTTAATTCCCAGATTCACTGGCTTACCAGATTTAGTTTGGACTAAATGATCTATAGGCAGGAAGGTATAGGACAAGATATCTGGGATCTAGTCTGGTTTTGCCTTAAATTAGCTCTCACATCATAGATATGTAAATAGGCCTTTGGTTACTTCTCTGTGATACTAAGAAACTGCAGTACATAAACTTTAAGATAGATTTGCTCTAACCATCTAACCATCTATAATTCTTTTTTTTTTTTTTTTTTTTTTTTTTTTTTGATGTGGAGTCTGCCTCTCATGTTTAAGCGATTCTCGTGCCTCAACCTTCTGAGTAGCTGGGATTACAGGCACCCGCCACCATGCCTGGCTAATTTTTTGTGTTTTTTTGTAGAGATGGGGTTTCACCATGTTAGCCAGGCTGGTCTCGAACACCTGATCTCAGGTGATCCCCCTGCCTAGGCCTCCCAAAGTGCTGGGATTACAGGTGTGAGCCACCGCACCCAGCCAACCATCTATAATTCTGTAAGAGCAAAATGCTCTATGATCCATGCCCATTACAAATGCAAGAGGACACATGTCTTCATGGATTCACATGTATTAACATATAATTCTTGAAGAACGCTAATTTCCTGATGAAATTCTACTCTAAAAAATTATGTATTGGTTATTTACATCAGGATATTAAACCAGGAAAATAAATGCAAGTGATGCTATAATAGGTATTTAAAAAATTTCTGCTTTATGCTATATCTGTGTCAGTTGCTACAAGGGAAAAGTCCCTGAGGCCATAGAGTTCATACGCTTATGCAGCAAAGATATCAGGGCAACTCTCTCCATATGGCATGCAAAAGAATAAACTAACATCACAACTGAAGCATAGGCAATGTGTTGTTCAAATCTCAGATGAAGAAACAATTAATTCTGATTAGGGAGATAGAAAAAATTCCTCAGAGGATTGTGCCAATTAGCGGGGCTTTGAAAAATGAGAGTATTTACATATTCAGAAATAAAATGTCTCTTTCATTTGCTGCCCAGGATGGTGATATTAACTAGTTTTTTGAACTTACTTCATTTTCTTATTTATGAAGTGTTAGAAACTATTGATAATTATTTAAAGTAAAAAAAATCTATGTTTAACTTCTATCTTTAATAATAGAATATTTTCAAAAAATAAGTAATATATACATTCTATTCTATGATTTGAAAATAATGCTTAAAAATTATTTTTGCAATTTTGAATTTCATGAGATTTTACATAAATTTTTAATTGAATTAGCAACCTGACAAATTTTCTGTTTGCCATGTTTTTCTGTTTCTTTGAATTCTGTTCACATTCCTCCAATATCAGTGCTCATTCTAAATGCTTCCAGTGATTTCTAAATAGATTTAATCAAATATAATTATTTAATTGTTTTTCTAGATTCTATAGGATAATTTCTTAATTTTAGTTTTCAAAGAATCTTTTCTTCTTTGTACTTTGTTGGCTCAACAAATATACTTATCTGAAAACTGTATGAGAATGGAAATCATCAACCCAGTAATTCAAATCCATCTTAGCCAAAACAATCTGTTAAGATGAACCAAGAATTAGTGAGTGCTTAAAAAAAAACAAAAAACAAAAACCTTACACACTGAAAGTCCATAATCACGGTAGTTAAAATGATTAAACTATACATTTAAGACATGAACATTTCAATGTATGTAAATTATATTTCAGTATTCAAAATAAGGTAATTAATTTAAAAGCATCGAGATATATTCTTTTCTGCTATCTTGAAGTTTATGTAAAATCAGTGGTACTTTCTCTTTAATTGTTTTAAATAACTCTCAGGAGAAGCCATCTGGGCTTACAGATTGCTTTGTACAAAGATTGGCAATTTTAGATTTACTTTTTATAATAAATATAAGACTAGTCAAATATTTAGGAATAAACATTTTTACATCTTAGTTTTGTTTTTCTAGGAATCTGAATATGCCAGTTCAGTTGTCAAGTTTATTAATATAAAGTTGTTGTAATTCCTGTAATTATCTTTTTTAATTTTTGGGGAAGGGGGTCCAGGGTGTGCTGGTAAACCAGCTCTTTGGAAAAAAAAAAAAAAAGACTTGATTTATAGTATTTACCAATTTTCATGGCATGTATAATCAGATGATGGCCAATATCCAAGTTTTGTAGTTGGAAAGAAATGCATATAATCTGCTGTCATGAGCAAGAATGAAGTGGTTCCAACAAACCACTGTTGTAATCTATAGTGAGACCAGACTGTGATATTGATCATCTGTGTCAATATCATTCAGTTTTTCTCTATTAGTTTTACTAGAAGTTATTCAAATTCCTTAGTTATTTTAAAGAACCAACATTTGAATTATAGGTTTTCTTGATTGTTGTACATGTGTTTTCTATTATAATGATTTCTGTCCTTGATTATTCCTTCCTTCTATATCACTATATTTCAAATGCTAATTATTTTTCTAATTTTTAAAGCAGTGATTTGATTATTGATTTTATTATTTTCTATTTTTCCTCATGTAGGCTTTTAAGACTGTAAATGTTCCTTTAGATATACTATTAACTGTATCCCAAGAGTTTTGATATGTAATGTTTATTATTATTCAGTTTGAAATACTTTCTTATTTTCACAGTGATTTTTTTTTCTTTGACCCAAGGATTACTTAGAACTTTATTTCTGAAGTGTCAAACACGTGGGTTTTCTAATTATATTTTTGTTATTGGCTGTAGCTTAATTTCATTTTGATCAGAATTTAGATTCTGAATGTCTTAGTTAGCACGTGTTCCTGTAACAAAAATACCATAGACTGGGTGTTTCTAAACAACAAATAGTCATGTCTCACAGTTATAGACCCTGGAAGTCCAAGATCAGTGTGTTGGCATAGTTGGATTCTAGTGAGGACACACTTCTGGGCTGCACACTGCAAGCATTTCATATCCTCACATGGAATAGAGCAGCGAGGGAAAGCCAGCTCTCTCTGTAACTCTTATATGGATGCTAATCCCACTCATGAGATCTCTATTCTGATAACTTTGTCTAATCCTAATTCCTTCTGAAAAGCCCCACGTCCTGATACTATCGCAAGTGGGTTAGTGTGGGGAAGTAGGGTTACAACAAAAGAAATGTTGGGAAAACACATGTGTTCAGTCCATAACACTGAGTTACTTTTATTTTTACTTTATGACTCAGCATGTCAGTTTTTTTTTTAATTTTTGCCGTTTTTTAGCTTCTTGAAGTGGGAATTAGATAATTTACTTGAGACTTTTCATCTTTTCTACTGTAGACATTTAGCAGTGCAAATTTCCTTCTCAGCACTTCTTTAGCTGTCTTACAAATTTTGATGTCTTCTGTTTTCATTCAGGTCAGTGTGTTTGTTTTTAAATTTCCCTTGGTACTTCTTTGACCCATGGATTATTTAGAAGAGAGTTGTTCAGTTTCCAAGAATTTGGAGATTTCCTATAATCTTTCTGTCACTTGTTTCTCTTTTAATTCTATTGTGGTTAGAGAACAATTGTGGTTTAAAAAATATGTTCAGGTTTGTTTTTAAGCAGCATATGGTCTATCCTATGTTCCATGGGAACTTGAGAAGAGAGCATTCTTCTGTTGTTGGGATAATGCTCTATAAATGTTGATTTGATACTATTACTTGAGTTCTATAATATCTTTGTTGATTGGTTATGTAGTTTTTCCATCTATTTAAAGGGGGGATATCAAAGTCTCCAAGTATAATTGTGGATTTGTCTATTTTTCCTTTCAGTTCTATCTGTTTTTGCTTCACATATTTTCTGCGTTTTTTGGAGGGGGAAGGGTATATACAGATTTACAATTGCTGAGACTTTTTAGTGGTTGGACCTTTTGTCATTGTATATGTCCCTCTCTGAATCTGGCAATTTTCTTTGCCCTAAAGTCTACATTATCTAGCCACCCTGCTTACTTTTGATGGTTGTTTGCATGATATGTATATTTTGTCCTTTTACTTTTAACCTACCTATACCATTATATTTGAAATGAATTTCTTATAGATAATATATAGGTAAGTCCAGTTTTTTAAATCCACTTTGCCAATCCTTGTTTCAACTGGTGTATTTAGATAATTTACACTGAGTATAATTATTGAAATATTAGAGCTTGTCTGCAACTCACCTTTTGTTTCCAGTTCTCTGTTTCTTATTTCTGTTTTCTTTGTCTTGACTTCCTATGGGTTACTTGAACATGAAGAACTTCTTCTTCCTAGGATATAGAGTAGTGTACTTTTCCCTATTCCTTTCACTAAGTATAATTGCATATTTCAGGTTTACATTTTGATTTATTTATAGTATTTTTAAGTGTATGTTTTTATATAGCTTTCCACCCTCCACCCCACCCACCTAGGCCCTAGCTGTATTTCTAAGAGTTTCTCTGTATCTTTAGACATTTTATAGTAAGTGCTTAGATGTGGATTTTTTTGTGTATTTATTGTGCTTGAATTGTTATGAGCTTCTTGAATATGTGGATTACAGTTGCATAAGTTTTAGAAAATCTTGGGCCAGTATTTCTGCAGATACTTACTTTTTCCTCATTCTTTTTCCTGTCTCCTTCGTTAATTCAATTTTTCTTATGTTAGACCTTTCACTGAGTTTTACATATTTTGTGCTCTTTCCTAATTTTTCCTACTTGTTCTCCATCTGTGCTTCAGTCTACAAATTGCTTATTGCCCCATCTTCTTGTTCACCAGTCTTGTATTCTGTTGTTTCTAATCTACTACTAGACATATTTATTGAATTCTTCATTTCACTTATTTAATTTTTTTCATTGTAAACTTTACATTTGATTTAGTTTTATAGGTTCTAATTATCTGGCAAAATTTTTCATCTTTTCATTTAGCTTTTCCCAGCTTTGTAGCCTATGTTCTTAAGTATTTCTATCATAGCTATTTTACTATTTTTATCTGAGAACACCTGTTTTGATCATCTGTGGTCTGCTGGCTTTGCTCTATTTTTCTTTGTCTTCTCTCTTGACAAGTCTTTTTTTTACTGACTGCCATTTATTTTGTATGAAAAACTGGCTCAGGATTAGGTTATCTTTCTTCAGAAATATTTTTCTTTTCTTTTTTATATTACTTTATCTTATAATAGATAAAGTACAGTCTTATTGTTTCATTCCAATCAGGGGCTGAGCATATTGAAGACTGGTTTGTTAATGCTGTATTTGTCTGCTATTTGCCCTGTTCCTAGGACATAACCTTTCAGTGTTTCCAGTCGAGTACTCTGGACCATTCACTGCAGATTTTTGCTTGGATTTTCAGCCTACAGCTGTATACCTGAAATAGACAATGACTTGAAAGAAAAATAGCTATAGTATGTGAACGTATGTGAAGCTCATTTTTTTTTTTGTTTTTTCCTTCTCTGGAATTTGATCTCTCAAGTTCAGGTTGCCTGAACTGATATCTGGTACTTTCAAAAAGGACTTAAAAAAATCTCATTGGTTTTCCTTTTTTCTCTATGGGAGTGTTGATCAGCTGCCAGTGACCCCAGAAAATTCAGAAATGGAAATGCAATTCAGTGTACTTTGAACCGAATATATTTGTAGTGAGATAGACTAACTTTGTATGAGTATTTGAAGAATAATGATGATAGAACACAGAAAACTCAAATTTCATAAGTGAGTAAAATAAAACATAACTGAGTAGCTTAAGTTGGTTCATTTTTCCAGCATAAATTTGATACTCCGTTAAACATCTATAGTTAAAGGAGCTTTTGCTATCTCTTAATTTTGAGGAGCAAAAAATGTAACAAAATATGAAAAGACTTATAATCTGATGTATTTACATGGTAAAGGTGATAACAGTAGCATAATTTTACAACGTAATTATCAACAGCACTGAAACAATAATTGACAAATGGTTTTATCAGAAAATGATGACAAAATTTAAATTGAGCAATAAATTCACAATTCTTTCTTCCCTAATTGGATATGTCTGAATTGCAGTCACTGCATACTAAAAATAATATGGTAATGGATATGTATTTTCCAGTGATAATTTAGGAACCATTCATACTTACCAGTTAACATATGATATATGGTTGTGTGTAATACAGCAATTTTATTTAGGAAACATGTCATTTCCAAAAATAAGCTCATAATAGTATTTTCTATATGAATAAACTCTAGTGTTTTTGTTTTGTTTTTCTAAAAGTGCATGTGTCCAAATTCTCTGCCTGCTTTTCCTGACCTTGGAGAAAAAAACTAAAGGCACAGATGTTATATTTTTAGAAGTTGCATTATAAGTGGGTAGTATATTGTTTTACAAAAATAGTTTTGTGAAGTTATATTTAAAATATTATTAATTGGAAAATATTTGATTTTTATAAGCTTGATACTTTCGATACTTAGAGACATCATTAAGTTGTTCGTGTTTCCGTTTCATCATCTATAGACTAAAGATAATATGGTATAAATGACCTGGAAATGAACTTTTGAAAAATGTATACATTTAAGAGTTACAACATTTTTTTTTAATTGAGAAAGAGTTGTTTATGAGTGAAATGAGAACCAGAAAGTAATACTATTTTAAATATTTTTTAAAGGAAATTTTAAAAATGAAGATGTTATCAACAATGTAAAATACCAGAATGAGTTAAGGTAAATGAAGACTGAAACGTGAAAATAATGCTGCTGGTATACTGTAACATAGAGGCGTGAGTAAGAAGGCACATTTTGGCAGATCGTGGAAGTAACTAGTATTTAAGAAATAAGTATAATAATAATAATAATAAAGAAAAAAGTATATAATAACAGAAAAAAAAAGAAATAAAGACTCTGAAGTTGGATGATTTGAAGAAGTTAACCATGAATAAAAGTAAAAGTAGGATATGTGAAATAATGGTTTTTAATATGACAGAGACTTGAGCACTTGCAAAAGCTTGAGTTAAGTAATCAGCAGCAAGATGGAGATTGAACATTGAAGAGAGGAAATGAGCAGAGTGCCGGAGCATGATAGATACAGGCCTAGGTACAATAGCAATAGGACAAAGAATGGATCATTATGAGACACAATGGAAAAGGCTAGAAAGAGGTGGAACTATAAATGCGCTTTGACGTGGTATGGAATTCACTTTGGGCATTTATTCTTAATGCTGTTTTAGTGAAGTAAGAGGCCATAGCTTTTGCTGACTGTGACCAGTAGGCTCAGGTATGGTTTTGAGGATAATAAGAACAGATTCTGGAAGAAAAGATAAGAGAATGTGAGAGAGGATGCACAAAGCATCACTGAGCAACAGAGAGATTGTTGCATATTAAGTGGTCATGTTCTTAATATTTATTAATAACAAAATAATTTAAAACTCATATGTATCTCAAGATTTGTTTTCTAGAAAAATATTTTTAATTGATAATCAAAAATTGTATTTTCTCATTGAAGTAAAACCTTTCCAAAGTCTCTGTGGAAGAAAATTATCTTGCTCTTGTGTTGTAAATTGAATAGATATCTCCTCCAGAAATAATTGAATTAAACGTAAGTGAAATATAAATTTATTTTTACTACTCTTAGTCTCTAGCATGTCCAGCTTGATTTTAGAATCATTTCTTCTACCCTATCTGTAATGACAGGACTATATCCCACTAATGCCTGAATTATGTAATTGACATTCATTATCTGTTAAATTGAATTAGACAAAGTGTTAACTTTCACCCTCCTATACTTTCCTTATTCCATTTTACCGAATTTCAGGTGGACTGCAAATAGAAATTAGGAGAAAAGGCCGGGCGCGGTGGCTCACGCCTGTAATCCCAGCACTTTGGGAGGCTGAGGTGGCCGGATCACGAGGTCAGGAAATCGAGACCATCCTGGCTAACACGGTGAAACCCCGACTCTACTAAAAATACAAAAAATTAGCCGGGCGTCGTGGCTGGCGCCTGTAGTCACAGCTACTCGGGAGGCTGAGGCAGGAGAATGGCGTGATCCTGGGAGACGGAGCTTACAGTGAGCCGAGATTGCGCCACTGCACTCCAGCCTGGGCGACAGAGCGAGACTCCATCTCAAAAAAAAGAAAAAGAAATCAGGAGAAAATCAGCTGAACCAAATAACACAGTATATTTGACAACATTCATATTTTGTCAACACAGCCTAAAACTACTTATTACCACATAACTACTGACATTTGGATGCAATAAATGTCTTTCTAAAGTAAAACTGAGTGCAAAGGGATAATTTGGCTGTTCTTATCGCTAAAATTTTTGCCAAATTTTAAATAATGCTATCAGAAATTATCTGTATTTTTCATATTTGATTTGCCTGCATTCCAATATTATTTCATTCTAGCTTGTACCCCAAGTAGTGTTAAGAATGAGGGAATACTTAATAAAAATATAATTCCATGCTGAATTTTTCTGGTATCTAAAAGGTTGAAGTAATGACATTTCATCAGTGTTTAGGTTTTGCTCAATTTTGCAATAAAAATGTTAGAATCAAGGACAAAATTAAATGTATGGCTCCATTGTTTTGAGCAGTGAGTAGTTGTGGATCTCTCAATCTATTAATGAGAAATTATCCACATAATAAATTGTCCTAATTTATGCCTTCTTTGGATGACTAAAAATATCACCCAAGTAATCTGTAAATTACAAAGGGTATTTTATTAAGGAATTTTTATGTCAAGTGAAGAGTAAGTAACTGTTGATGTTCAGAGTTTTCCTCACTTTGTCCCTCTCTTCCTTTCTTCCTTCCATCCTTGTTTCCTTTTTTTTTTTTGTCTCACTTACATGTGGAATCTAAAAAAGTTGTATTGATAAAAGTAGAAAGTAGAATGGTGGTTACGAGAGACTGGGGGCATGGGGAGTACTGGAGAGATGTTGGTCAAAGGATACAAAATTTCAGTTAGATAGGGGGAATAAGCCCAGAGAGGTCTCTTCAGCATGGCAAGTGCTGGTCAAATATTAGTAGCTTCCTAGAGAACTATGTCCTGAATAAATTATAGGTGTTACCAAGCCTGGATAGGAAAGACTGTTAGGATCATTTTTCAGTAATAGTTATAGGTAGAGAAAGTAGAAATGGAATTGTTATGTATTTGCTGTGCTTAGTAGTCAACATTTTCTTTCCAAAAGTTTATTTTTGAAAGATTATTTTACTTCTGTAGTGAAAAATGTGTGAATGAAGTTATCTCAGTTTTTTCTTAATAATTTTCCCCCAAATTTGAGAAGGAAAAAACAGGTACATAGGTTGGTGAGTTGTGCTGTCCTAATGTCTAAATTGGATTTATATTTCAAAAACTTGATATGGATATTTTCTTTGATATGTTGACATTCTAATGAGTTTGTGAGAGATTCTAGCTCCATGGTTTTTATGGAGGCTGTCTCAGCTTGACTGACTGTTGAAGCATATGGTTCTGTACTTAACTGTCATTTCAGAGTTACTTGTCAGGGAGTATAAACTCAGTTATTGCTACAAATACCTTTCAAAGCCTTAATTCAGAATATTGATATATATGGAGGAGAGCATATACTATATGTTTTCAACTATTCTTCTAGGTGAGTAGATCTCATTCTGAAGGATGAATCAGAATCTTTAGTAGACCTTAAAAATCTAGATCCCCAGTCTCTACTCTAAAATGTCATATTTGGAATCACTAAGGGATGTAATTCAGACATTGTGGTCTGATGTTTACCTTTTATTAAGATGAACTGGCTTCAACACAGTAAAATCTGTCCCTGAATTGACATATCCTATCATATTATATCATATTTCCTCATCCCTCACATATTAGAATTCCTTTTGCTGATTTCTCTTGGCCTGATGTTTTAAGCCTACACTAAGCAATTTTTAAATAAATAGTCCTCCAAAATTGTTTCTTGTTTGTTGTAAGAAAGTTTTCAAAGATGTTATTCATCACTCTATCTTATAGCATTTTTCTGAGAACCATAAAAGAGAAGTTGTACTTCTCTTATACAACTTTTTTTAATCTGCAAAAACTGTCCGTTTTATAACTGACCATGTTTTCCTTATTATTTTGGTTGCTGTAATGTTTACTGTGTAATATATGACTTACCATTGTAAAATATATAGAATTTATTGCACTTTTTTTTTCATCGATGTCAGTTCTGGCTTTGTCTTATTTTCTTAACTGGATATTATCATTGCTTCTTTTTTTTCCTGCAGATCCACTATGTTAATAATAAATATGAACACCTGGTAAAATGTTCTTAGAACATGGCTAGATATGAGTAAATTAGTTTCAGCTTCTAACTTGGGTTAAGTCCCATTATGTAGAAAATGCAAAATAACATCACACATATACAGCAATCATACTAAGCCCAGAAGAACACAACTAAGAACTGGAAAACAACAAAATAAAACAAAAAATAACAGTAATATAACTATGAAAAGGGAGGGAACAACTGCATATGATAAAGTTCACATACATCTTTCACAAAAGAGGCAGTATAGCAAATTAGGAAAGGAATAAAGCTTTTGCACTAACCCTATGATGATTGTAAGGAATAAGAGCTGATAGTTACAAGCAAAGAAAATGACCAAAACCAAAAGCAACTGACACAAAGTAAAAAATGCATGCCTGCCTGTGGCCATTTAGTGAAAGGGGAAAAAATAGTGTTTCTGTCATAATCAAAAGGAATCCAGCGCCTAACTGTGCTGTTCAGTAGTGTAAATTCATGATGCTGGTGCCTCAAAATGCTTAATGTTTAAAGTTGTGGTTTTAGAGTGATGTTTTCAATGATACTAAAAAAAAAACTTGTTTTAAGTTCATGATGAGTTGCCAACCAGACAAGTTTTAACTTTGCTGCAAAGCCCTATTAAATGAGAAATGATTATCTTATAAAAAATGGGTGAGTAGAAATGTGCGGGATGTTCACGTAAGGAAATATTTTCCAGGTCGGATAAATTTCAGTTATGACTCTATTTTGTTTCCATGAATAATAACGATGAAATAAAACATATGAAGCTAATGTATTGCACCATCGCCTAAGTCAAGGGGGTAGATTCAAGAAAATTAATTCTGATATAATCTTCTGAATAATAGCTTTATAAAATTCTCATTGGTTTGTTCCCAAGTTTCATGTGGACTTCCAAATAAAGGTGCATGGTTCATATAGTATGATTTCAAATATGTAGATAAAATAGGAAGTGAAAAAGGAGAGTCAGAGTAATTAAAGATGTTTTTTAAAAATAATGCTTATTGGTTGGGTAATACACACACACACACACACACATATATACACACACTCATACACATATGTTGAAATATATCGTACCCTGATAAAATGTGATGGAACATGCTATTGTACTTTCAGCAGCCCCATTTATACATCTTCGTTTGGCCTAACTGAGCTTTCACAGAGTCATATGTGGCTGCACACGTGTGGAAAAATGTTAAGAAAAATGTATCATTTTGATTTTTAACCACAAGAAATTATTAATATTAATGAAAAATATTACATGTTGTATATATTGGATGGCTCCACATTTTATATTTTTGTTTTTTTTCAAAATATCTAGAAAGTTACTGTTAGAGAGTATTAACAGTTTTTTTTCCTCTGCATGTTTTTTGGAAAGACAGTTCATCTGTTTTAATTAAACTTAAAAAATATTGTACAAGTTTCTATGAGATTTTGAGTAGTAGTTTACAAAAAGCATATAGTATTTATCAGGCACCATCACTAATCATACCCATTTTTATAAGAAGGATTAATTTATTTGCTTGACAAATATTTTATTGAGTAAAAGTCAGTTTTCTTCACTAGTTTTATTTGTTAGTTATTCTTTGGGTTTTTTTTGTCAGTATTTGATACTAATTTTTATATTGGTGATAGTTTTTAAAGGGTCATAAATGTTTAGTTAAGCTTAATTCAAGGAGAATAGTGTAATAGGAGGAGGATAATCTAGAAATGTAAAAACGCATACTCCACTGTTATCACTGGAGGGTACTGATTTTCTATCTGTGGATATAAATAACAACAGTAAACCAGCTGATTTTTTAATATTAATTTCTCAACTTCTTAAGAAAAAAATTTTTAAATATCAAGAATAGTACAAAGAACTTTCATATATAGCCTTTACCCAGCTTCGCTGTTAGTTGAGTTTTTCTATTAACTTTATCATTATTTATATAAATATGTGTATAAATGTTTTATGAGTCCTTTGAGAGTAGCTTGGTGATATAATGCCCCTTTACACAAAACACTTCAGTGAGCATTTCCTGTATGACCACAGTAATTAAAATGTGGAAATTTTATCTTGACAAAATACTTTTCATTGATAGCCCATTATTGAAATTTTGTCAGTTGTCTGATAATTGACAAAATGGAACAAATGTGTTCAGGTTAATGATTAGGTGACAACAATCAATCTGATGACTACTCGGTAAATAGCTTCAGGTATGTCCCCTCTGGATGAAAAGCTTTACATGTGTTGTATCTTCCCCGTCACCAACCTAAGTGCTGTGACAACTTACTTTGTGGAAGTGAGGGTGCTCAGGAAGACAGCAATATGAAGTACCTCTGTTTTCAGGAAGCTCGAGAGTCCAGAGAATACAAAATATCTGGAAGAGAGTTTTCTTACAGACAAAGAATAGTGACAATTCTTCAGACTCATTACATGAATTGGGGAAAGCATTACAAAAAAGATGACATTAGATCTGGGCTTTAGTGACTGGATCCAATGTGGACAGAGAGCATGGACAAGATGTCATACAAGGCGAATCCAACAGTAAGGGCAAGTTCTGGGAGACTGAAAACAGTAAAGGAAAATGCGGGGAAAGGTTTGATTATGTGGAGAATGTGTCATAAATGAAAGAGTGAGAAGGAGAAAAAAGATCAGACATACCTTAAAGTAGTGATACAAGAAATTTAATAGAGGAACATTGATTGAAGTGCTGCATCACATAAAAATCGAGCAGACAATGGGAAATAAGCAACTGTATCTCAGAGAGTTGAGAACAGGGGGTTTTACTAAAGTGGCACCTGTGCTGAGATAGAAACTATGGTGTAAAAGCAAGCTGTGAAGAAGTGATAGTGTAGACGGAGAGGAGACAAGAGGTGCCCAGATTCAGGACAAACGAAATGGAAGTATAATTGGTCTGGGAGCTATAAACAAAAGGTCACAATAGGTTGTATACAGCAAATGCAGTAGGAGTTTGGACTGAGCTGCTGCTCCTCGGAACATATTCTCCCTGGCAATTGTTAAAAGTTCTGGGCTGGGCGCGGTGGCTCATGCCTGTAATCCCAGCACTTTGGGAGGCCGAGACGGGCGGATCACGAGGTCAGGAGATCGAGACCATCCTGGCTAACACGGTGAAACCCCGTCTCTACTAAAACTACAAAAAATTAGCCGGGCGTGGTGGCGGGCGCCTGTAGTCCCAGCTACTTGGGAGGCTGGGGCAGGAGAATGGCGTGAACCCAGGAGATGGAGCTTGCAGTGAGCCGAGATTGCGCCACTGCACTCCAGCCTGGGCGACAGTGCGAGACTCTGTCTCAAAAACAAAACAAAAAAAAAAACAAAAAGTTCTGTTACTGGTGAGAATCAAAACTATTGAGAGGTTAAAAGTGAATGGTTTGTATATTACTATTTTGAGAGTGAGAGATAAAAAGAGTAAATAAGAAATAGCTTCAGAAGATAAAGAAGTTGAGGAAAGACTTTCTGTATTATATAGTTGTTGTTGCTTTGTTTTAATTAATGAGGAGCTTCTGATCATGTTCATAAATACATGGGAAAGACCTTACTGTGAGGAAAAAATTTAAGAGAAAATTGATGATGTGTGAGTCATATTCAACGCAAAGCTGGAGCTGAGTTCAGGAGCACAATTTAAGAGGTCAGCTTTAGAAAGTTCAACCCGGCATCCTCAGAGACAGGTGGGAAATAAAAGTGAATGTTTGAAATTACAGAGGAACACATTTTGAAGGAACATAAGAGGGTTGTCTAGAGTTATTGAAGGCTAAGCTAAAACCAAAAGTTGGCACAGTAAGAATTCCTATTCCAGTACTGTGCCAACTTTTGGAACAGTACTACCGTGAAGCTGCCACTCTCTGGAATGACCTTTCAGCATCTTTAACTGTCTGCCTTCCTTTTATCCCTGAATTCTCAGGCACCACCAAATGCATGAAGTCTTCTCTTACCCTTTCACAATAAGAAGTTGTCTTATAATGAAATACTGTCAGTCTTTGTCTTTATCAAATTTTTGGTTTCTATACTTTTCCCTACCATTAGGCTCTTCATCTATGCACCTTTGGCAGAAAGAATAGTGATAGACATATTGTGAGTGCTCAGAAATACGGAATAAAAAGCAGTTCACATCTAGTGTTTGGATATTCTGTGTTGGAACTAGCATAATCAGAGCTTCATGGATCAATTGTATGCTTCATAGTTACTACCATTTTACAGATCTGGGAGACTGAGGCTCTATAGAGCTAACCGTACATTACGTTGCCAATAAAAGATGAAATCATATTAGAACCAGGCAGTCTGACCTCAGAATACTTGCTCTTCACTGTTTTCTATATTGACTCTCCCAGAAACCATTGCCACTCACCAAAAACTTAATAGGCTATTAATCTCTTACCCTTAAATTATGACCATATCAGGTATTTAGATATTCCCTAATGATAGTTGGTTACATTCTTAATACTCAGTGTTAGAAATTCATAGGTAAAGAAGGTTGACTTTAAGTGCTTAATATTGAGCCTTCAACATTTTTATCATCTTCTGAAGAAATCTGGAAATAGTAAGTGTTTTTGTGAAACTTTTCTCAAGCTTTGGCCATGTGGAAAGGAAGTAGTTCCATGTTAATCTATGTGAGATCGGGTTAGACTCTTTTGTTATTGATACTTATGGGAGTTATGTTTAAATAACATTTCAAATGTTATAATTAGGATTAACAGGCTTTTGAAGATCCTGTAAAGTAAAAAGATATGCTATGGTACTTTTTAGTTTGAGCCTTAATATCTCAATAATCCTCCCGGGTGAGCTGATGACCTGCCTTCTCTCTTCGTGCCCTGTATTTCTAAAGGATGGCAGCATAAACTTTTTCAATAACAGAGGCTCTCAAACCCAAGAGTATATCAGAATCACCCAGAGGCGTTGTTAAAATGCAGATGGCAGGACTCTATCCCAAAAACTGAGGATTGGGTCCAATCCAATCCAATAACTGAGGATTGGGTCCAACTGAGGACCCAACTGAGGATTGGGTCTATCCCAAAAACTGAGGATTGGGTCCAATCCAAAGTCATCCAATAACTTGCCTTTCTAACAAATTCTCAGGTGCTGCTGCTGCTATTGGACTAGGGTTCATACTTGGAGAACCAATACTTTAAACTATCACTATCATAGTTTCACTTTCAAAAAGTAGAAATAACTTTAATGAATTACTGGTCTTACCATCAACTCATTTTCTTTAAGAATGAATTTAGATCAACTCCTCCAACATAATAGTCATTGTTTCTCTTAGATGTGTCTTAACATTAGACTGGCTTATGTCCAACAAGTCTCCAAGAAATGCAAACAATTGAATGCAAAATATTTTCTTGAGGTGCTCACAGATTTTGCACTTAAAAAATTGTATTTTCACTGTGTATAGGTACAATATAAGCTTTCTATAATGTCTCTATCCACAGGTATTCTTCTATCTACCTTACTACAGAGTCTAGGTCCCAGTTTGGCTTTTCTCCTTTCTAAGAATATGTGACTCTTATTTCTTATCAGTTAACTATTAATGAATACATTTTCATGTAGCTGCAACATATAATACCTGCAACACCCCCCCCCCCTCCGAAACAACAACAACCAACAGCCTTCCTGGGTCATTTTCATAGAATATAAACTTGTATTCACTCTTGTTTAATATCTACCCAGACAATGTCTTTGAATTTTTCCTTAAATTGAGCCTGAACAACTATACAATGGTGACAAACTCCTTTGGTTCCTGTATAAAGTTACAGTAGTTAGCTGACCTTGAGGTATAGATTGACAACTAGGATTGTGAATTTTATTGTTATGATCACTATAAAGAAGTGGGTAAAAATGCTCCTTGTTGCATGCCTCCTTTATGCAGGTGCAGAAAATAAATTTGATTGAGATCTCTGAAACAGGAATAGTAATTTTTGTTTGTTGTTTATTTGAGGAATTGGAGTATTTTTAAGTCCTAGATACTGTGAATTGTGAAATTAGTATTTCCCTCTTTGCCTTTCTTCCTGTAAAGAGTAAAGCCAATTAAATGGCTCAACAAACAATTGTACAGGATGGAAAAGTATGTCTATACCACCAGCATTTTGACTTATTTACTTGTTTAATAGAATTTTCTCATTAAAAAGAGAAAAAAAACCCACAGACACTATAGTATGTATTTTAAAAATATACTTTAAACACACCTAAGGAAAGGTAGGGTATACTTTTTCAAAAAAGAAAGATTATACATTTCTATTTATAATACATATAACATAGCATATTAAATTTATTTAGTTTTGAGTCTCTTCACACCTCAGTACCCTGCCATCTTTTAATTAACCAACACATCCAGATCTTTGTTTTGTGGTTTATTGTCAAAACTCTATACCTGCAGGGCATTAAAGATTAAATAGAGCTTACCACATTGGAGAAGATAGCTTTATAAAGGGATTAAATTAACCTCTTTAACTCTCAAATACTCTCATACTTATATGACATTCCATCTTTGAGCAACATACTGGGGTGTGTGTGTTGTAATCATAAGTATTTCTTTGACATTTGAAATTTTGTAGCAACGAATTTCCTAGACTGATCCTATTTTCATCTATTTTAATAATGCACATGATTAAATTTAATGTTGTGAAGGAAAAATTACATTGGATGCTTGTTAAAAATGGCAAGGAATATTTAAAACCATTCCCATGTGGGGAGAGAGATTTAACTCAAGTGAGATGAAATAAAAGCAGGAGGATTTTTAAATGCTGGGTGAACTAATAGAAAGTACTGGAATAGGCTGGGTGCGGTGGTTCACACCTGTAATCCCAGCACTTCGGAAGGCCCAGGCAGGCGGATCACTTGAGGTCAGGAGTTTGAGACCAGCCTGGCCAACATGGTGAAACCCAGTCTCTACCAAAAAAATACAAAAATTAGCTAGGCTTGATGGCACACGCCTGTAGTCTCAGCTACTCAGGAAGCTGAGGTGGGAGAATCGCTTGAACCCAGGAGGCAGAGGTTGCAGTGAGCCAAGATCACACCACTGCACTCCAGCCTGGGTGACAGAACGAGACTATGTAAAAATAAATAAATAAATAAAATAATAAAAAAAAGTACTGGAAGACTTTATGAGAGAGGTTGGTCAATGTGATTAAGACATCTGTCTTTGCTATTTGTCTCTTTTCACATTTCAGAGTTAGGCTCTAGGCTCTTACCCTCCACAGAGAATGGGAGATAGGGACAATGTCTCAGGGACTTCAAAGATGATGATTATATTTCAAAGGGATGGCTCCCAGATACTTGAGAAAGACATTTTTGAGTTTCAGATTATTTACAACTCGATGGAGCAGAGGAAGAATTTACAATTTCTCTAAATTTTCAAGTTTTCTAGTGTAAATGCTCTATGAAAATGAGGACCAGGGGCCTATAGTAAAAAATAAATCTATGTAACAGAACAGAAGGATGATTACTGGAACAGGGGTGGGATTGGGGGAGGAAGGTGGGCGTGGTTAGTTGGTATAAAAAATAGTTATAAAGGATGGATATGACCTAGTATTTGATAGCACAACAGGGTGACTATAGTCAATTATAATTATTTAATTGTACATTTAAAAATAACAAAGCGTATAATTGGATTGTAACACAAAGGATAAATGCTTGAAGGGATGGATAACCCCACCCCACCCCACCCAAAAAAAAGAAAAAGAAATAAATCTATCTAAAGTTTAGTTAAAATAAGGGGAATGTTTAGATGGGCCAGGTCAATTGTATTCACTCTTCATCTTCTTACCAGATAAGGCAATTAAGATAATTTACATGAATTCTTACTAATTACAGATATTTCTCATTTAGTCATTCGATATATCTAAATTATTTTATTTGGTCTGTAGTGTTAAAATGAAAACATATATTTAAATGATTTTAACACATTTTTCTTTCAAATTGAAATATGCATGGATCTGGTTGCAATATTCTACATCTCAAGAAACAAAACAAACAAACAACTATCTCATGTTCTAACATGAGCAGCAAAAGGAAAGAGAGAACATCAAGGGAAAACTCCATGGCTTCCAATTATGGCAAAATGATTTAGAAAAATCCTACCTTTCTCAACAAGCCTGACTTTACAACTGCTGTTTGAATGATAGAACTGGGACAATGTCATGACAATTGTGATGTGAATGAGAACAGTCCACTAATTTATTTTCGACTGTTAGAACTGTTCAAGTGATAGATAGAACTCAAATGAACTGTTCAAATGATAGAACTCAAATGAACCAGGGAGACTGTCATGACAATTGTGATGTGAATGAGAACAGTCCATTAATTTATTTTCTTAAACGTTATATCCTACCAGTTATAGAGGCCAGTATAAAAGAGATGTTCAAGAGAGAAGAGCCAAGAATGTAAAGTGACATGAAGTGGAAAGTGTAAATAATACAAACATGAATGGGAACTAGAAAATATTGTATTAATTGATTAGGAGATCATTACTAATCTTTGAGCCCTCACTGCCAGAGTAGCACCAGTGAAACCCAGCACATAAAGTATCCTAGTGAGTGAGTGCAACTGGTATTTCGCCATTTTATCAAGCAATATGCCACAAATTGCTTGATATTGACATTTGAGGGATTATTGGGGTTAAGAGAAGTGTTTTAAGTTTAGATGTGACCTAAACAAATTTCAGTCTGAGAGAATACAGTATGGAAGAGGAAATACTGATATTTCAAAAGAAGTGGCCAACTGGATGTAGGACCTCAGGATACCGTGAGAGAGGTTGGCAGAGGGGGCAGAATCACTTTGGAAAGGGAAAGGGCACCGCTTATGAGACAGAAAACAAAAAAGCTCAAGAAAGGTAATGAAAGATTTTAGATTAAGTTAATCTCATTATCTCATCTAATTTTCACAACTACGTGATCAATTTCATAAATATTAAGGATGTACTATTTTCAAAAGGATTTCAAATGAATTATATTTTGCACCAGTCTTTCTAAGCTGCCACTCATCTGATAGCTGTTTCTAGTCCTAGGTCTTTAGCAACTGATAAAAAATATAATCTACCTGAACACATTCTCATTTCTCATAGTGAAAAAGTATTATTAAATTTGATAGAAAAGGTGAGCTCAAAATACCCACTAATTTTTAACATTATAGGGCCAGCAAAGTAATAATCTTCTATTCAAATAACTGGTGCTAAGGTATCATGCTAATTCAAATACCATTTACATGGTAGCCACATGTAAATGTTTTCATTTATGACACCGATATAGACATTTTGGTAATTTATCAGCAATATATATATATTTTTTCCTTACTTAAAATAGGGCTAAAATGGTAGGAATGGCAAAATAATAATGATAATAATTATATTATTATTTTAGTTCACTTTTTCCCCCTTCTTAAGGAAGAATTTACCCCAAAAAGCATAATTTGTGTCTGCCTAAAAAGTCCTTTCTTTCTTTAATTCTTACCCAAAATGCTTACCTGCTGATGTCCTATTGAGAAAGGATATTCAAAAGACATTTACAATTCAACCATACTATGCTTAAACAATTCAAATGATTAACTGTACTAATTAGCTTTGAGTAAATTCACAAAATAAATAGAGCCTTGATACTTTATAATTAAATAGAACCCCAACTTCATTTCATCATCTGACTCTACAGTTAGATTATCAGGGATGCTATGTTAAACCACTTTCAGGAAAGGGTGTAATGTATTTTTGTTCTCACATTATTAATGAACTTCCATTCAGACTAGATTGGCAATTGGAGTTGTTAGATACAGAGAAGTGAGTACAAGAATACTTAATAGCATATCAGAGAAAAAAATTTAAAAGACCTCCCTGCTCATATCCATTTTCTAGAAGCTTTAATACTTTTAAGACTAACACTGCATAGACTTTTTATAATAACATAAGATAAATAAATTAACTCAAATTATTTCTTCAAGCAAATGAGAAAGATTAAGTCTTGTTCATATCAGTGCTTGGAGTTGTAAAAAAGCTGATGCATTTAACTCCTTTTTAATGCTGTTTGCATATTGCAAAATGTACATTTCAGAGACAGGAACAAACTGATAAGTTAATTTTGTTTTCTAAATTGTTGGTTGGAAAGAAAGAGGCACGCGGCTCTTAGTGTAGGTGAGTTTATTAGATGAATCTGAAATATATTTTTATAACTTCAATGTACCATTACTTATTAACTTAAAAAATTAAGATCATTCCCAAGCCCTTGAGCTTTTTAAACAATAAATATTATTTTCACTAGAGAGTCACACCTTGTTGATTATTTCGTGATGCTCATAAGGGAAATGCCTACAATATTAAGAATGGAATCTAATTTTAGAGTCTTTTCAATGATTCTCTTGACTGGTAGATTTTCTTAGGTCATTGTTTCCCAAACTTTATTCTCTGGGATGCTAGTCCTCAGAGATGTTCCCCCTTGGTAGATGCAATCAGCCTCTCTAGTAATGTGACAATTTGCATGTTGGCATGTTCAAAGCTCTGAAAAGTTTGGGAGAAATGCAAACTTTTTTTCATATAGTCAATTTTCAAACTTTGTTACACTTTGGTTGTTTGTTTGTTTCTTTGTGGTGGAGTTTTGCTCTTGTTGTCCAGGCTGGAGTGCAGTGGCCTGATCTCGGCTCACTGCAACCTCCGGCTCCCGGGTTCAAGAGATTCTCCTGCCTCAGCCTCCCAAGTAGCTGGGCTTACAGGCGCCTGCCACGACACCTGGCTAATTTTTTGTATTTTTAGTAGAGACGGGGTTTCACTGTGTTGGACAGACTGATTTTGAACTCCTGACCTCAGGTTCTCTGCCCATCTCAGCCTTCCAAAGTGCAGGCATGAGCCACTGCACCTGGCCTACACTTTGTTTTAATGTAACCTCTATTAACCTTTTTCTGAAACAGGTTTTAGCAAATACTATTTCAGACAATGTAAATGTGCGTAGATGTCAGTTTTTTTTTCCTTCTTCCATCTTTCTTCAGATTATCAACTGATTGTCAGTTGAGTAATTATCCATATTTTCTCAGAAATGATTATTATCTGAAGCATATAAACAAGCCCTTTTGGATGAAATCCTCCTTTACAAAGAGGGTTGTCTGATAGCTGATGTCCCATACACATAGCTAACTAGTCAGTGGATGTGCTAGCATGAGGTTTCTTGTGTTGTGTACAGAATTCTCTTCCTCACATATATTCCCATGTTGATGCTGTTTGTTCATCAAGTGTTATTCTGTTCCCACAACAAAATCACTGAATCCTTGAGGACATCAAATCTGTTCTTTTTCCTATTCTATTTCCCCAGATGCATCTCAGAACATAAGACTGCAACACAAAATCAAAATTAACAGGAACTTATAATACTGAATGGAAACAATTGGCATCTGTAAAGTTAATGCTTTGAAATGTCAATTATAATTAAATTCAATAAAGAGTATAGAGTACCAACTATAACAATGCACCATATTCAGGATTTGGGGGCAATGAAGAAGAGTAAGGTGTACCCACTCCAACCCCATTGAGGAGAGATAGGTTCCTGATTATAGTAGGTGTTCACAACCCTATTGAGGAGAGATAGGTTCCTGATTATAGTAGGACAGATTATACATACTATCATTTACTATCTTTTAAGTTGCTTTGCTGATGTAACCTATTTCCAACTGCTTATTTAATTGGCATTCAGTGGGTCAGGAAAATACTTCATCTTTCACACCTAGATATTTTTGTTCTCTTCAGCAAAGAATAAATAAATAGGAAATTGATTTTTATTTATCTGATTACACTATTAATGGTTTCTATATCCAGATATCAACAAGGTTTTGTCAGTTCTTTAGGTTGTCCAGAATCCTACAACCTGATTATAAAACATAACCGATTTAGAGAGTCTTTTCAGCAATTTATCAACCTGAAATGGTGATCAGTGGTCACTCTCTATCTTATCATTCTTCTGAAATAGATACTTAACAGAAGCTTAAAAGCTGACACCTCATATTTATTATCTCCAAAGAGATGCTTTTCACATTAAAGTATAAGACTGTTGTCTTTTTTTGTTCTGTCAATAAATTTTAGTTTATTATTGAATTACTATGTATTACATACTTCATGGAACATTTGACCAACAAAACACTGTACGTTATAATTTTAAATCTAAAACTACAATCAAGATACAATCTCACAGCCTCCTCTTTGTGGAAACCACAAGCCTAGACTTCTCTGAAGGCAATGTTCCCTCTTTCAAGCCTATGCTCAAGATGTAATCTAGTTTTACATAACAGAAGTCTTCCATTGAACCATTGACATTCACATTCACAGTCATGGACTCTTATTTCTAGGGAAGGTGAGCAACAAACCCTACCCAAATTTTTGCAGTGGGTAGCCTCCGTTTCAATACTTGGGTTTCACTCCATTTATAGAGCACATCTGTATAGCCTGAAGAAGAGGGATTTCAGTAAGTGCAATTAGAATGTCGTTGCAAGTAAACTGTGAAAAAGTGAATATAGGCCAAGCCTGCATTCAATTCACAATATTAAAAAAGGGAGGCTATAGTTACATTGCAATGTTTCCAAATAGATTATCCAGAACAGAAGTTCAGCTTGATGCCAATCTTTTACATGCACTGCCAGACTAAACAAGTACCTTTTAAGGTTCGTCCATCACGATTTATGATACATTAAGTCAAATCTAATGTTCTCTCAGGCTGGCGTTAGGGGATTTTCAATATTCAGACTGAGAAATTGCATTTGGGGAAAGGGATTTCTCCTATCCTTTTTCCATAGAATTTCTTTAGTTCTATAGAGTCTCGTTAAGTCTATTGGACCTCTAATCACAGATTGATTTTAAGAGTTTAAAATCTTAACGGGTAGCAGGAAATGACTTTAAATTAACATTACATGAGCTACTATAAATTGTTCATGGAAAAAGAGAGTGTTTAATTATGAACAAAGGAACCTGCTGCCCAGTTGATTAACTACATCAAACACTTTATATTTTCAAAACTCAGGCACAATTGTTAATAAGCTATTTCTCACGATGTATCTCTAAGGGAGCCTAACTCTATCACCTTCTATTTTTTTAAATGATGCGCTTGATCCATAAAGTTAGATTGCCCATCTTGGACCACGTAGACATGAAAAACTGGAATTAGGTTGCAAGTTCTCAGTGTACCCAGACCTAGTTTACAGAGCTATGCTCTTAGTTTTCTGAGCTAAGTGAGAAAACAAAATTTCTCTGTCCTCTGTTACTACATATGAGTACATGCACACACACCTTTTATCTGAACATTTCTTTTTTGTATGCAAAACCAGTTATGTTATTTTGTTAGAGGGACAACATAAACAGAGAAATGACTCTCTATTAAACAATCTCTGTTACTTATTCTGATATTCCTTAACTTGAGCTCACTTAGCAGACTTGTTTCTCTTTTTCCCTTTAGATTCTGTCATTCAGAAGACTAGTACAATTGACTTAGGCCAAATCATAGAATTATCTGATACTAAGATTAACCAATGTTTTTCGCTATGAGTTCATTCTTAAAAGCATGCTTGATTATATTGCTTTTTATTAATTTGTATAATTGTATATTATATATAATCTTATGTATTGATTATGGGTTTATAACCTCTAATATTTTGGGTTTTAAAGTTGTTTTTATGAATAAATATTCTATAACATAATACAGATATTGATTTCATATTTTTATCAGTATTTTTTGAATTGTTTAGTATTTTAAATCTAATTTGGCTGGTAAGATTGCAGTTCTCTCAATATCACTTTAATATGTCACTATGCAGAGCACAGAAATAGAAAACAATAGCTGCATGGTAAATAAATGACAACCACTTAAACATCTCAGTTTTGTGTGTGTTTACATATGCAACCAACATATATCTTTGTAATGAAAACTATTCTAAAAGGTATCCCATATGAACCCTGATATTAATCATATGGTTATTAATAAATTAATATATGCAATAATAAAACTGTCAAAAATATAACCTTAAAATTTCTCTTTAAAAACAAGATAAAGAAAATTCTTAGCAAATGAAAGGAAACTCTCATTTAAGTGTTATGGTGCTAATAAAAGTAAATGCTCTTGACATTAAATTTTACATCTGTTTTTAAAAGAAAATATATTTTATACTCATACGATTGGCTTTGTACTGTAAAACTTCAATTACATTGGCATCGTATGAGCACAATTATTATATACCAAATATGGCAGCCAGATATGGACATTTTCATCACATTTCCCTTCCCAAATACAATATAAAGTCATACGTCAGTGCCTGTGAAAATATGAGTATATGATTCTAGGTAACAGAATACCAAAATGTATCCTAATTTCACCCTAGAGTAACTTACTGATAAAGATATGGTTAGGGGTAAATAAGATTCATAAGTTGCATTTTATTATGGAAAACTGTAACAAATGACAGTATGAGAGTGTGATTTAAGTATTTGTCTTCTCATGTTTTCATTAAGATTAAAACTTAGTGTATTTTCTAAACAATAATTCAGGGAGGCTCTCCTCCGAGATTGAAACTTCTTCAGGCATATAAAACATTTCATCGCTATATATGTGTGTGGTTTTTCTAGACATAAGTATCATAAATGTTGTGTGAATAAGTTGGCCTCTAATCTATGAATATGCAGGCTGCAGTATATGAGGGCCATGGTTATGTCTATTTTGTTTATGTCCTGTAGTCAGAACCCAGCCTAGTGGCTAGTCTTGAGGAGGAGCCTTCAAATATATCTTAAATGAAAAAGAAAGACATCAACATTGTTTTTGATATCTATTTATATCTTCCTATTAAGATGCCAACAAGAAAGCAGATAAAAATATTTGAGGCTAAAGAGTTTTAAACTTAGAAAAGTTTTTAAGATTTAAAAGTATATTCATCTCTAGTTCATTCTGCATGATTCTATAGATTTTTATAGTGCTCACTGGTTTTTATTGGAATAACTGACAAAAATATGGTTAAACTAAGGAGGGGCTATCCAGAATGCTGTTAGCAGCCTTCTAGTGTATTCAGGTCCTCTAAATTCATGGCATTTTTGACAACATCATTACGTATTTAGGCTTAATGTTAAAAGTGGATGATCAATATTTTATCCTGATAATTGTGTTTCACTGTATATGCTACATTTTGTCATGTAGGGATAGTCATTTTAAAGGAGAGGGAAATGGGGAAGATGATGAAAGAAAAGAAAAATTTGTGTATAAGAGAATCACTGTCACAAAAGAGAGAAAGCTTTTCCATATTGAGTATTGTGGTATCATTCAAAGTTCAGGCCCTTAGTAGAAAGTCTATAGATGCTCCCTTGGCAGCCTTTTGGTAGTCATTACTACTGACCTCTTGTGAAAACAGCACTGCCTTTAGACCTGGCAAACACTTCTGTCAGCATACAAACCTGTTTTCTAAGCTGTCTGTGGAGAGGTTCTTTTGGTCATCTGCATTAGAGAGCCAACAAACAGTTTTAACTGGAAACATCTATATATGGTAGAATAGAAAAGTTCATAGTAAATGTTTTGAAAATGCTTTTTGCCCCAGGTTTTCTTTTTCAGTTCAGATTATTTCAGTATATGAAAATGTTTCATGAATGTGAATGGACTCAAATATTACCAAACTAGTGTTGGTCAACATGTAGATACAACCTTAGGAGAATGTTCATATGTCCTTTGTGTAATATTTGAGTTGTTTGGAAAATTATACAATAACAAAGCAGTGACATAGGGAAAGAATTAGATTAAGTGAGATCCATGTTCTTACTTTTCATTTTAATACCCTATGACTACATAGAATCTGTCATTTGTTCAAAATTCAATGTCAATTTTAAGTATACTTGCACATAGAATTAAGGCATTACTTTTGATATCACTGGAAAATATTACCAAATTTATAAAAATCAGTGCTCACAGTCTTTAATTGACTTAGATTTTTTTAGATTATTTCTGGATACCTGAATGAGGTTTATTGATATACACACAACTTGGATATAAAAAAGAAACATATGTACACTTTGTTTGGTTTTACTTTATTTCAGCTCAGAGATGATTATCTAGAGTGAATGAATCCTTAAAGTTATGAAAGTAACACTAACTCCTTATGGAATTTTTATGTTGTAGCATTAAAAAAAGGACGATTTTGGATCACACCAGATCCTTATCATAAAGATGACAACATCCAGATTGGCCGTGAAGTGAAAATATCTTGCCAAGTAGAAGCTGTTCCTTCTGAGGAGCTAACATTTAGTTGGTTTAAAAATGGTCGTCCATTAAGAAGTTCTGAGCGGATGGTCATTACACAGACTGATCCTGATGTCTCTCCGGGAACAACAAACTTGGACATCATTGATTTAAAATTCACGGATTTTGGGACGTACACATGTGTAGCATCTCTGAAGGGAGGAGGAATATCTGATATCAGTATCGATGTTAATATATCCAGCAGCACAGGTAAGAGGCATATACTTATGATGTAAAAGATGTTCACATTTAGAATGAAGTTTAACAGATCAAGTAGGTTTTAGTTAAAAATATTTTTTCCCTTTTAAGTTTCCTAAAAACAAAATTATAATGTTCTGAATGCTCAATGAATACCAGGTTCTGAAACACTGTTTTATCAGTTTTGATTTAGATTTACATAAGATTTTACGGAAATTATCCAAATAAAATTAATAGCATTGACTAAGATAGATACAGGCTTATAAGTTGAATAATACTAGTATTTCATCAAAATACTCTGAAGAGTCTAAAATTATATTAATAAAATTAAACAACAATGTCTAGAGTTGACAATTTTCAGAAATTTCAAACAAAGCATAACTATATAGTGCTAAGAAGAAAATACTGAGAGATGAGTGTTCAAATGCAAAATATGTAACAAATGTACCCTACACTAACAAAAATTGATATGTTACAGTTGTAGTCAGATGTGATTTTTTTGCAGAATCATATGGTAAAATCTGTTCATAATGAAAACAGTTAAGTACGAAAATATATTGGAGTGAAATTCTTTCTTTTAAAGTTAAAAACGAAAACATGTTATTAGTTTTTTCTTGACTAAATGTACATCTGTTGACAAGGAAAATTACAGGGATTTGGTGGAGGAGGGTTCATTCAGATGCTTTAAAGCCCTGTGATTCTATGAGGCACAATCAGCACACATCCAGAGTTTTAAAGTAGCTGTATTTGTTTTGCCAGCTTGTTACCAAATTGAATTTTAATGGAAGATTCTTACATCATGCAAGATAAATAATATGTGTTGAAAACATAGAGACAAATGTAGTAGACACATGATCAGGCAGCATTTTGTATCTTGTACTTTGAAGTATTCACCTATAATTTTGTGCCTTCTCATGGTTCCAAATTACAGTGAACACTGGATTGATTTTACTCCTTAAGAATAGAAGTTTATGATTCAGGCTAACAAAAATGTGCTAACTTTGCACAATTGTGCTTTGTTCCTAGAAGATATTCAATTTTTATCATCTGTCACTAAAACAAAAGGAAATTAGGATGATGAAAAGTACTTGTGTTTGGACATTATTTCTTTTCTAGCTTAAAAAAAAGCTAGAGACAATAAAAACATTTTTTAAAAAAATCTAACTGATATTTAAACATTGGTGCTAGCACTAAGAGATGGATTGTTTTAGGATATCTGAGGGAAAACTGTTGATACACACAGTCAGTTATCACTTGTTTATGTATTCATTCAGTCAACAAATATCTATTGATTCTTCACCTCAGTGTGCGGTGACACTGTACACTGTACTGTATGACATTCCAATATGATATTTCCTGTAAGAGAGTAAGAACAAATTTTGTAGATCCAGGATAATTTGTCCTCATTTTCTGAGGGATAGTTTCCCAGAAATGTTCTAGACTTAATCAAAACCATTTCTTTGTTTGGTTTGGTTTGGCCGGGTTTTTTCTGTTTGTTTCCTTTACAGAACCAGTGACACAAAGCTCAGATCCAAAGAATCAATGCTTTTATCTAAAAGAACTCCTTTGATGGGAGCACAGTTTATATACCATTAAACTTAGACAAAAGATGGAGCACAGAATGGAGAGAAGAAAGCAGCATTATATATAGGGCTCACAAAACGAGCCCTAACATTTATTTTTAAATATACTAGTTATATTGCCTGTTTGAAACTATGTGTTATACATGACCAAATAGTAAAGATGACCAACATTGATTTGTGAAATTTCCACCAATCCTTTAAAGAAAATTCAAGATTAGTAGTAAGAGATTGGTTGTAATCATTAAATTTTCTTAACTATCATTAATTTGCCTGGCTACCCAAGGTAACACTATTGGAGATAAAAGAAATATGTTGTCTTCTTCCAAAACACTACCCCTGGAAAGTACCCACTTAACTACAGATAGATGTGGTTTCTCCATAGAGTGGAAGCTCCACGAAGTCTGAGACTTTGTCTGCATCACTCATTGCTATAATCTCAATAGCCGAAACAATACATGGCACATAGAAGGTACTAAACAGATAATTATTAACTAACAAAATGACTAATTTATGCATACACCTTTCATTTTAGATTTTCTTCCCTCCCATTGTCTCTGTAATGTAGACATTTGCTGTGCCTCTTACTGCCCTTGTTGTAATTCCCTACTGACTTAAAGTTATTTGATAGACAAATTTATAGTGACTTAATGTTTTATCACTCCCAAAGACAGGAGCAGCTCCTCAATTTGTGGTGTCCAGTGAAAATAAAAGTGCATGCCCCTTGTTCAAAAATTAATAAATTCACTATGGCAACATCAGAGCATTAAAGCAAATTTGGGGCTGTTCTAAGTGTGGCTACACAGATGGCAGGCTCTTGAGGCTAGATGGCCTAGGAGATTTTATTGTGGTAGAAGGCCTAGAGAAGATGATGCCTAACCTAAAGAATGAGTTACTGAAGATGATTACATACTCTGTCTTCAAGCCAAAACTGACCTTTGATGTTCCAATTTGCTTACAATAGAGTGGAATACTAGAATGCAGTATAAAGTTCTATAAATCTGAGATTGTATGATTCAACTGACATCATTAATATGATTTTTATCCCAATACTATTGAAGACTAAAGTGCTTTAATATGAAAATAGGTGTATTCTAGGGTATAGTTTGAACAGTGAAAATGAATAAGCTATAGCATACGAGGAAATCTTGGATTATATCAATTTTATGAACCCTGGAGGATACTGAGGAAATTCACACAAATGGGATGAGTGAGTCAAAGAAAAGGAAGCAACAATGTAAGACATAAATATACATGTGGTGATGTGTTAGATTCTTGGTTTTGCTAGTGTTTCTATTATAAGAAATTAGCATTGACCAAATGGTCAGTAGCTGACTTGTGTGCTAAGCATTTCTTTATGTTAAATATAAGGCATTTTACGGTGACATTTTAAAACATTTTGAAAATTTCTGAGCTTTTTGTTTTTCATATAAAATCTTACATCGAATCTCACTTATTACTGTGTTGTTTCTTTTTCCTCTCTCTTTAATTCTTTATTATTCAATTTTAGTGTTACTGTGTTTTAAGAGACATATAATGATATTTTTAAGGTAGAGGCTGAGGTACCACAAGGCATTTTTACCTAAGACAGAAAATCATTTTTCTTAAATGACAGAGCCACATTTCAACATATGTTTTTGATGACTTTTAAAATTGAAATACAAAATATTTCAGGGAAGTAAATCCTAATTTACAGAATTATTCATATTCTCAAAGACAATGATCTGATTTTAGAAGACAGTTTAGGGCCAGGCATGGTGGCTCACACTGTAATCCCAGCACTCTGGGAGGCTGACTCAGGAAGATCCCTTTAGGCCAGAAGTTTGAGGCTGCAGTGAGCTATCGTGGCACCACTTCACTTCAGCCTGGTTGACAGACCAAGACTGTCTCAAAAAAGCAAAGCAAGGCAAGGCAAGGCAGGGCAGGGCAGGGCAGGGCAAGGTAGGGCAGGGCAAGGTAAGGCAAGGCAAGGCAGATTGGAGAGAAGAAGGGAGGGGAGAGGAGGGAAAGAAAAGGAAAGAAAAGAAAAGAGAAGAGAGGCCTCATGTATTTTGGAGTTTTAATTTGATTGAATGATAAAAGCTATGATATATGTGATTATAGGTTGTGTTACTTTCACATGAACTGAATATTAGATACCTTTTTCCTCCTGATTCTTTAAACTTGCAAATTGTTTCATTGGGAGTATTTGTTTTTAATTTAAAATTAGTGTTTCCTTTAGATTTCTTTAATGTGTTATTGCTACATACACACTCTGTGTTATATGGTGATAGTACAAATGGGCCTTGACCTTAAGGAGCTTACAATCTAAATCATCAAGACAGACTACGTAGAAACTAGGCAATATATAGTGGTTGCATACTGTGCTTAAAGCTTGATCGGACTTCTGTAGAAATTGTGAATTTTTTGTTCATGTGGGTATAAGAAACTTTCACAGAGAAATGACATTTGAGTTAAAAGTTGACAAATGTAGCATTGTGCTAGAGACAGTGGAAGGAGGATATATTTGGCAGAATATAGAGCATGAAGAAAGTCTCAAGAATATTAAAGTGATAATTATTGTTTTTACTGTAGGGCTGATATTCATTGATATGAATATAAGCAAATTATATTGGTTTATTACAACTTTATAGTTTTTTATTACTGAAGCTATATTTTATCTGGCTAGACTGCAGGTAACTTAAAATTGTTATAAATGTTTCAATTAAAAAATTAAATATACTGAAACTTTAACTGCTATAATTCAATTTTATAAAATAAACTTCACAACTTGCTGAAAAATGCATGTGAATTTCAGCCTAAAATTTTGATGAAAGTTAAATTCTTAATTATTGTCACTTGATTGTCACTCATTTGCAAAAATCGTTATACAGCAGTAGACTTAATTTTCAGAGGCATTGTTGCAAAATATCTCATTGCTTCTTCCAGTATTATTCCATGGTAGAGTCCTTGGATGCTCATTAGCTTGCACTTATTTCTTTGCATGACTTGACAAACTTGTAGGTTTATAGTAAACTCAGAAGCATCTGCATCATGCCTCGAAAACCTAAACAGTGAAACTGCTGATCTGTGGAATTCCCATGATGAGACATCTGGTGGACAAATATAGCAGAAGACTCAATACAGATTTTGATGATTTTTTTTCTACCTTGTTAGAGTACATGGA
Source organism: Pongo abelii (assembly GCF_028885655.2). Lineage (NCBI taxonomy): Eukaryota > Metazoa > Chordata > Mammalia > Primates > Hominidae > Pongo > Pongo abelii. The sequence goes on along the minus strand of NC_072000.2, from coordinate 51,016,257 downwards.
CATTTTATAGGCAGAAAGTGGATCCAAATTATGAAGTGTAAAGAAGAAGCTGAAGCATGGGCATAGGTGCACAGTGGTGACCAATTGAGAAAATCTGTTCAAAATTTTAGTTTGCTGCCACCCATCTAGTTACTATAATTATTTCAGTTAACCAGTGTCTGTACAAGTATTCACATCTGCAAAATGAAAGTTGTTGTTAACACAAGGCTACAGTACACAAGAAAGAAGAATAGTTAACAAACAGGAGGGCAACAGAAAAAATGACTAAGTCCACTTAATTGGATTTGCTTCCTTGTCCTTTCTCCAGTTAAGGAGGAATAGAAACTCATGAAATTCTGCTGATTAAAACTGAAGTTCTATAGAATGGCTATAGTAAGGAATAGGTTATTTCATGTAAGTAGAAGTCATAAGACTATCACACAAAATACCCTGACAAAGCTTTGATCAGAGGAAGCTACCCTGCAATCAAAAGTTTATAATTAGCATCTGAGTTACTGAACAGAGAAGCATTAATTTCTTTCCTTGAATCCAAAATTGTGAAGTAAAATCTATGACCTCTGAATTAATGATGGACATCAGAGACTGGCAAACATTTTGTAAAGGGCTGGATAGTAAATATTTTCAGCTTTTCAAGCCATATGGTTTCCGTCACAACTATTCCACTCTGCTATGATAATGGGCAAGCTGCCATAGGCAATAAATAAATGGGCACAGCTGCGTTCCAATAATACTTTATTTACAAAAACAGGTGGTAGCCATATTTTGCCCACAGGCTATAATGCATTGACCTCAAACCTACACTTTTGATATCCTATTAATTCAGAAATAAAATAATTACAAAGCTGAACTTCATGGGCTTACTAGCAAATTAAACTCACATGTAACTGTTACTTGTCTATACAAACATTAATACATTTTATAAGATTGAGGTAAAATCTTATTAACAGATATAATCTAGCATTTGCTTTAATAAACTATAGAAGTTATAGGGGAGCACACAGAATAATGTTATTGAATCTGGTCAGCAAGAGTTCCATAGAGCAGCAGGTAGCATCTGAGCTGGATTAAGAATAAGGCACTAGATCTTAGAAGGAAATGAATCTCATTAGAACTTATTAGCTCACATTCACACAATCAAGAATGACCAAAGTATTTATCAGGGAGGCAATATGATCTGATTTGTGTTTTGGGAGCCAATTCAGTTGGTGAATCTGCAGAGTTCAGAAAAGAGACAATTAGAGAAATGATGGTGGAGAAATAAAGGAGAATTTCAAAAGACATTCTTAAGGCTTAACAATCAATCTGACAAAGACAGCTTTTCCTGTTTCCCAAACAGTGAGAATACCTTTGCATTGTGACAGAGTAGTCAGTGAATTATTTGGAGATAATGTAACAGAGAGAGGCAAAACACTTTCATTAAGATAAAAATTGCCTTGGTGACAGAGTGAGATCTGTTGGAAAAAAAAGAAAAGACAGAAAAGAAAAAAAATTGGACAACGGGGACAAGCAATATTTTATGAATAGTGGCTAGGTAAGAAAAAAAGATACAGAAAGCTTAGCCTAGTTTTTCTTCTAAGGTTTTTATGGTTTTAGGTCTAACATGTAAGTGTTTAATCCATCTTGAATTAATTTTTGTATAAGGTGTAAGGAAGGTATCCAGTTTCAGCTTTCTACATACGGCTAGCCAGTTTTCCCAGCACCATTTATTAAATAGGGAATCCTTTCCCCATTGCTTGTTTTTGTCAGGTTTGTCAAAGATCAGATAGTTGTAGATATGCGGCATTATTTCTGAGGGCTCTGTTCTGTTCCATTGGTCTATATCTCTGTTTTGGTACCAGTACCATGCTGTTTTGGTTACTGTAGCCTTGTACATCATTCTCAGCAAACTATCGCAAGGACAAAAAACCAAACACTGCATGTTCTCACTCATAGGTGGGATTGAACAATGAGAACACATGGACACAGGAAGGGGAACATCACACACTGGGGACTGTTGTGGGGTGGGGGGAGGGATAGCATTAGGAGATATACCTAATGCTAAATGACGAGTTAATGGGTGCAGCACACCAACATGGTACATGTATACATATGTAACAAACCTGCACATTGTGCACATGTACCCTAAAACTTAAAGTATAATAATAATAATAATAATAATAAAAGCTTTGAGACTCACTCAGGAACAACATCTGAGAAGTCAGTTAACCTCTTTGCATGTTAGATTTCTTATCTGTCCACCACAGGTTTGGAATATTTACAAGGCAAAGTTTGAGGAAATAGAATGAATGAAAGAGAGCATAAGAAAACATTCTCGAAGATCAGATAGTTGTAGATATGCGGTGTTATTTCTGAGGGCTCTGTTCTGTTCCATTGATCTATATCTCTGTTTTGGTACCACTACCATGCTGTTTTGGTTACTGTAGCCTTGTAGTATAGTTTGAAGTATAGCGTGATGCCTCCAGCTTTGTTGGCTTAGGATTGACTTGGCAATGCGGGCTCTTTTTTGGTTCCATATGAACTTTAAAGTAGTTTTTTCCAATTCTGTGAAGAAAGTCATTGGTAGCTTGATGGGGATGGCATTGAATCTATAAATTACCTTGGGCAGTATGGCCATTTTCACGATATTGATTCTTCCTACCCATGAGCATGGAATGTTCTTCCATTTCTTTGTATCCTCTTTTATTTCATTGAGCAGTGGTTTGTAGTTCTCCTTGAAGAGGTCCTTCACATCCCTTGTAAGTTGGATTCCTAGGTATTTTATTCTCTTTGAAGCAATTGTGAATGGGAGTTCACTCATGATTTGGCTCTCTGTTTGTCTGTTATTGGTGTATAAGATGCTTGTGATTTTTGTACATTGATTTTGTATCCTGAGACTTTGCTGAGGTTGCTTATCAGCTTAAGGAGATTTTGGGCTGAGACAATGGGCTTTCTAGATATACAATCATGTCTTCTGCAAACAGGGATGATTTGACTTCCTCTTTTCCTAATTGAATACCCTTTATTTCCTTCTCCTGACTAATTGCCCTGGCCAGAACTTCCAACACTATGTTGAATAGGAGTGGTGAGAGAGGGCATCCCTGTCTTGTGCCAGTTTTCAAAGGGAATGCTTCCAGTTTTTGCCCATTCAGTATGATATTGGCTGTGGGTTTGTCATAGATAGCTCTTATTATTTTGAGATACGTCCCATCGATACCTAATTTATTGAGAGTTTTTAGCATGAAGGGTTGTTGAATTTTGTCAAAGGCCTTTTCTGCATCTATTGAGATAATCATGTGGTTTTTGTCGTTGGTTCTGTTTACATGCTGGATTACATTTATTGATTTGCGTATATTGAACCAGCCTTGCATCCCAGGGATGAAGCCCACTTGATCATGGTGGATAAGCTTTTTGATGTGCTGCTAGATTCGGTTTGCCAGTATTTTATTGAGGATTTTGGCATCAATGTTCATCAAGGATATTGGTCTAAAATTCTCTTTTTTGGTTGTGTCTCTGCCAGGCTTTGGTATCAGGATGATGCTGGCCTCATAAAATGAGTTAGGGAGGGTTCCCTCTTTTTCTATTGATTGGAATAGTTTCAGAAGGAATGGTACCAGTTCCTCCTTGTACCTCTGGTAGAATTTGGCTGTGAATCCATCTGGTCCTGGAAAACAAGCAATGGGGAAAGGATTCCCTATTTAATAAATGGTGCTTGGTTAACTGGCTAGCCATATGTAGAAAGCTGAAACTGGATCCCTTCCTTACACCTTATACAAAAATTAATTCAAGATGGATTAAAGACTTAAATGTTAGACCTAAAACCATAAAAACCCTAGAAGAAAACCTAGGCATTACCATTCAGGACATACGCGCAGGCAAGGACTTCATGTCTAAAACACCAAAAGCAATGGCAACAAAAGCCAAAACTGACAAAAGGGATCTCATTAAACTAAAGAGCTTCTGCACAGCAAAAGATACTACCATCAGAGTGAACAGGCAACCTACAAAATGTGAGAAAATGTTTGCAACCTACTCATCTGACAAAGGGATAATATCCAGAATCTACAATGAACTCAAACAATTTTACAAGAAAAAAACAAACAGGCCCATCAGAAAGTGGGCGAAGGACATGAACAGACACTGCTCAAAAGAAGACATTTATGCAGCCAAAAAACACATGAAAAAATGCTTGCCATCACTGGCCATCAGAGAAATGCAAATCAAAACCACAATGAGATACCATCTCACACCAGTTGGAATGGCAATTATTAAAAAGTCAGGAAACAACAGGTGCTAGAGAGGATGTGGAGAAATAGGAACACTTTTACACCGTTGGTGGGACTGTAAACTAGTTCAACCATTGTGGAAGTCAGTGTGGCAATTCCTCAGGGATCTAGAACTAGAAATACCATTTGACCCAGCCATCATCCCATTACTGGGTATATACCCAAAGGACTATAAATCATGCTGCTATAAAGACACATGCACACGTATGTTTATTGTGGCACTATTCACAATTGCAAAGACTTGGAATCAACCCAAATGTCCAACAATGATAGACTGGATTAAGAACTTGTGGCACATATACACCATGGAATACTATGCAGCCATAAAAAATGATGAGTTCATGTCCTTTGTAGGGACATGGATGAAATTGGAAATCATCATTCTCAGTAAACTATCGCAAGAACAAAAAACCAAACACTGCATATTCTCACTCATAGGTGGGAATTGAACAATGAGAACACATGGACACAGGAAGGGGAACATCACACTCTGGGGACTGTTGTGGGTTGGGGGGAGCGGGGAGAGATAGCATTAGGAGATATACCTAATGCTAAATGATGAGTTAATGGGTGCAGCACACCAGCATGGCACATGTATACATATGTAACTAACCTGCACATTGTGCACATGTACCCTAAAACTTAAAGTATAATAATAATAAAATTTAAAAAAGGAAACATTCTGCAGATTGTGTGTGAAGGGTACCATTTATTCAGTTGGACGGATAGATAGTAATCAGATAAGGTGCTGGGTAGTACTCACAGTCTCTCTCATAAAAGGGCAGTTAAGTCAATGACCAATGTTCTTAAGTCAATTTAAGAAAGAGCCTGATTGACATCAGGCAGACTAATGTAGTGCAGAGTCCAGGCCCAAATTTACCTCCTAGTAGCTTTATGACCTTGGTGTAACTGGGCCTCAAAACTTTGCATCTATAGAATTATGCGATCAGCTGGAGAACTGATTTCCAAATAGTGTTTTAATGGCAATTTGGAATTTTTGCAAGTGCTACCGAACTGCAGAGAGAAGCGAAATAACCAGCAGAGAATTTTACTCATTTCTTCCCTTTTCAACTTCAATCAGAGTAAAATATGTTTCTCTTGTATACATAGGACTTCTGTGTAAGATTATATTTGGACAAAAGATTCTGATTCTCAGACATATATGTGTGTGTGTGTGTGTATATATGTGTGTGTATATATATATATACATACACACTAGGAGTATTTACTACTCATAGTTGAAAGCCGTTTGCTTAGATGAGTTCTTCCATTCCTTTTAAGTATGTTGTTTTGCTTCTATGATCCCAAAATGTTATGCCTCTGTCATTTAGAATACAGTAATGTCACATAAAGGATGTATGTTTGTGAGGTTTGAGAGAACAAAATGGTTTGAGATTAGTTGTAGCTGAAGGGATGGTGAAACATCCTCATGTTTCTGGTGAGCAATTAGAAAATCAGTTCCGATGATCAGGAAAAGGTCAGAACTAAAACAGACTTCACAAGTAATTGTATTAATTTGAAACAGATGGGCTCACCCAAGAAGAGAATAAGAAACAAAGCTATTACTGTCCAAGGAGATGATAGAAAAAAGAAGAAACTATGAAGCAAATGAGAATGACTGATCAATGGAAATCAAGGAAAATAAGCTCTCTAATTTGAGTAGAAAAAAAGAATATCCATGCAGTGGAAAACTTTTTTGTATTTAGAGCATCTTCACAGCCTTCAGTACTTCTTCATCGGCATGAAAATAAATGTGAATGATTGTATTTGTCCCAGAAACCATAATATTGATGCATAGATTTTCATAATGGAAGTGAGCTCTTATTTTCATTTAAGTGAAAGGATTGCATATGGAAAGAGTGAGGGAGTGTGAAAGAGACAGACAGAATGAGACAGAGGATTAAGAGGAAGAGAGGAAAGGAGAGGGGAAAATGGGAAGGTCAAGATAAGAGGTCATCAGAGTTTAAATAGAATATTTTGGTATGAAGAACATCCATCCTCAGATTATGTGGCATCTTCTTAAACAAGCCATAGGTAGCATTATAGACACTCATAGAAGGTGACAATTATTTGAATCTGCTTTTCAAGAAGACCATTTAAAGGAGTGAAAGGGATTATTTAAAACATCGTTAGTTGCAAGTTGTTTTGAGAAGCATAAGTTATATCAATATTTTACTAGTTATATTTTGAGGGACATAAATATAAAAATGGGGAGTATTCTATTATTTCCTATAATCGTTCAGTAAACATTAAACATGTTTTTCTATTAGAATTTTTCACATAAAATTGAATCTGTATTACTATGGAAAGAACATTGGATTTATAATTTCCCTCCAATTATCATCTGAAAATACTCCAATATTTTCCCCAAATATCAGAACAAAGGTTTGACTTTACAACTTATTGTTCAACAGTGGTTAATTAGCTTTTGTCTAATTACTGTCCCGTGTGTTTGGGACTTTCTTCATTTGATAAAATTAAATACTTTTTCAAATTCTCAGGTGATATGAAAACAAGAGCAGATCAAAGAGAAATGAGAGAGTATACCCAATATATGCTTCCTATGCCCTTCATTCTTTTCTAACACAAGCAATGGGAACATAGAAACTATTTGAATTTTAAATGACTGGATATAAAATTCTCCAATCCAATGAGGACTGAAAATAATTTTTAGCTTCAAAATTTGCATTTAAAATGATAACAGTGAGTAATAATGTATTTGAGTTAAAGAAACACTTGTGACAGATATCTCCATTCGCTGATAAAGAATAAATGCCTCCACCAGATTTATAGTTAACAATGGAATGTACATTACAGCATATTGTTTTAAGGCTATAATACCAAGACCAACCCTGAAGTTTTTCATTAGAGAAGATAGAGGTATAGGAAATGGTATGTTCACTACTAATGTAGTTATGATCACATTTCAGATTTTTATGGTCACAGATGACACTACTAACCTACCATTCACAACTGGCAAAAAGAAAATTAAATAGCAATATTTATGATGACTGGATCCACAGGCTAACAGTTTCATCACCATTTTCTTCTATGTGGTAGTGAAAGCTCTAGAACTCTAGATCTCTTAGCAACAGAGAGAACAGTTATTAAAGTGATTTAATTTGTATGTGGTATGTTTAAGTTTCATTTTACAGTTTGGAATGTCTTAAAGCTCTTTCTTTCAAGGGTTCCAAATAGCTAGAACTATGATTAGTGCAAAGAACTTCTCCCCTCAAATCTGCTTGCCAATAAATATCTTTTCAGTTTTAAAAGAACCTAATTTTCATAATCTTTTGATTATTTTTCATTCTACATTGTTAGATATCAGTGAGGTTTGGAAAAGGGATGAGAAAAATTTAGAAAATCTTGAATTTGGGTTTTGATGGTGCCTTTATGGAACATGTGGTGTGTTCTAAATATTTATTCTTAATTTAAAAAGAAAAGATTACTGGGACAGGTCTCCACATATTTGTTTCATAAAACAATTTTAAAAGATCCCTACATGTCTTAATTATTAGCACGGATTTAAAATACTGAGGGCTTATTGATGACCTAATGCTTTTCATTTTATAGAGAAGGAAATAGACCCCAGTAGCATAGATACTGTGTTCACTTCCTAAAGCTTTATCCTGACTTGAGCTTGAAATCTCAGATTTCAAATCCAGTATGAAAGCTTGCAGCATGCATTAAAATCTTAGATTAAATGAATATTTCCCTTTATTATCTCAGGCATTTCAAATATTCAGTCATACCCCTTTGACAAAGGCCTTGCAAGAAATGGTCATTGTAGACAGGTGTTGCAATATTCTAGAAGTGATTCAGGTAACATTCTAGTTGGATCATGTGATGACATATTCTGTTGATCATGGGGCACAAGATTATCAGAGCCATATTCCAAGGATGCCACTCAAAAAGTGTTAGGATGTTAGGTTCTGCTTGCCAGTCCCGTATCCCGCTCCCAAAAGTTGGGAGAGATCTTACTTATTCTAACCAATGCAAGTATCTTTAATAGTATTTGCTTCACCATGGAAGACCATATTCAACATCATGCTACAGTAAAATTTCTTTAGTTCAGCTCAAGATGATACTTGTCTTCTCCTAGCTGCCTGAAAACAGTGGACCCATGGTTTGGGTTTCTAAATTGCTATCTAACTGCAACTGGAGTGTATACACATGAGTAGCATAATATTAACAGCATCGCTAGAATATACAATAAAATTTACAGCACACAAATGAAGGTCACATTGTTTATGGTGAATTATTTTTTCAACTCATTGCAGTATGTAACAGAAACACAGAAAAATGCATAAATTGTAAGCATGCAGTTTTGTGAACACACATTTCAACACCAAATTTAAGATACAAAGTGTTGCCATATGCTGAAGTATTTCAAAGTAAGTTACAAATAGACAGAAAATCTAAGGTGTTTGGAATGCTTCTTACATTCTCGTTGCTAGGTTAAACACTTTACAGTTGGTATTTCATTGACTCCTCAGGACACCATTTAAACAGATTTTGTGATTATATTCATTTTACATATGAGAAGCTTAAGCTGTAGAAAGTGTAGGCCTGACTTTTATTGACATCACAGTTACTAAGTAGTGACATAAAGTGTTGAACATAGGTCAATTCTGGCTGAAGAGCCTTGGTTCTTTACACAGAACACACAGTCTTTCAATGGAATGGGCTCAAGTAATGAGATTTTAGGCTCCGGAGATACACTCTGAGAAATGTATTTTTGATGAGGGAATCCATTTTAGAAACCTCAAATCACATTGTGTCTGCCTTCTGATCTATTTGACTAAGGAATTGGAGCCTGCCAAGTCCTCTTGGGTGAAATTTAGCCCAAGAGGACGCTGAGGATCAGGGCTGAAAGCTTTAGAAAAGGTTGCAGAGCAATGATTTGCAGGGGAGGGAAAGAGTTGAGAACAGTGGAATCCTCTCCAAGTATATGATGGGTAAAGAAATCAGAATTTCCAAAATTTTATAGATGTTCTGTCAGAAGTTAATGACTAGACCAAAAATATGTGAAATGAGAAGACTCCCGCTGCACTTTTGAAAACATTCTATGCAGAATATGAAAGGAAATACAGTCGGCCCTCTATATATAGGGTTTCTACATCCGTGAATTCAGTCTATCTTGAACTGTGCTCACTGTGTGACAGGATCATTCCTACCCCAGAGATCAGCATCATGGAATATACTCATGTAACAAAACTGCATATGTACCCCTTGAGTCTAAAATAAAAGTCGAAATTATAAAAAAGTATTCAGAAGAAAGAAAACAATTAAAAATACAACAATAAATATTATACAAGTAAAAACTAATATAGTACTACTATTAAATAGCATTTACATTGTATTAGATATTATAACTAATCTAGAGATTATTTAACGTGTGTGGGAAGATGAGATAAGTTATATGCAAATACTACGCCATTTTATATAAGGGACTTGAAAATCTACAGATTTTGGTATCTGATGTGGTCTGGAACCAATATCTTCCCCCACCTCCATCTCCATGTCCTGTGAATATCAAGGAAGAATTGTATCTGTATGCTGGTAATTTAAATATGTGAAGTAGAAATAATAAAATGACAAGCAGTTTAAACGTCGATGTCTAAAATGCATTTGGCATGAATGACAGTCCACTGTAAATGAAACATAAGTAGTCCGTTTTTACCAAGGCTATCTAAATAATACTTGTAAACAAAATAGATATAGTTGACATTTAAACAGAAATGTCCTTTCTTGGGAATAAAATGCAATGTAAAACCATATTTAAAAAATTGTATTAAACTCTTCACACTCACATATTAGCGCAGAATGAGTTATCTATCATTCCAATCAATCACATTATATAAGTTTTTATGTGGTTTTAAAATTAGGTCCATATGTTTATTGTAGACTTCTATATACTTCTACTGACTAGCAGAATGGTTTATAAAGTGCAATCATGCTTCAGTAGAATATTTGTTAATAAGGCCTTCATGCAGCTATAAGAAGACACTCCTTTTTTAACCAGTTATCTATTAACGGATCTGTTAATTAAACCTCATTTGCTCTAAAGAACATGTGACCCTGATCTGTTGATGGAACATTGTGTTCACTGGTTGTTTCATTTTGCTCTTGACAAAGGATGAGAGAGCCAGCTTCGTTTTATGTCAAAATGTTTATTAAGGTGGCAGTAGTGTCTATTTCCACAGGATAAGGTGTATTCAGTGATATACAATCAGTGGTGTAATTAGGGAATTTGTAAAATAGGCATTGTCTAGGGTGATCATTTATAAGAGAGCTAACAATGTCACATGGGTTCTACAAGGAGACAAATGGCCTTTTTATTGCAGAAGTAATAAAAAATTGATTTTTTCTGGCCATTCTGTGTTGAAGAGTTTACCACTGTGAGCAACAGTTGCTCCAGAAAGTAAAATAAATTGTGAATTACTTTAAAGCATCTTTCTTTTTCAATGCTTTTATAAAATGCCTTTGATGTATCATTTATAACTTATCTTCCTTTTAATTTAGAATTCCTTTATCCACTGGAAAGCAATAACATAATTAACATAATCAGACAGCTCCTTATAACTTACTAGTCCCTGGTTTTCATGGCAACACCCTGACCTTTGTAAAAATGGACAGCACTGACATTTTGTTATGCTTGTAAGGGAGGAGTAGATGTATATGGGGATGTCCAAAACTCATTATTTCATAGAAATAGAATGAGAGCTGAGATATCTGTATTATGTGCCATTTTATTATAGTAACCAAACATATAGATCAAATTATTATGTCTAATGGGAGACAAATGCAATCTTTCCTTGGATGGCTTTGGGGGAATGCCTCTGACTATTCAGATTACAAAAGGTTTATACCTGTCTTTTCTAAAATGTCATTTTCTTCAAATAGTATCCTCATCTAAAATGCATATGTGTCTCCTGGACAACAGACAATAGCAATAAAATTTATTTATATAGGTATAAATATATTTATATATTTAAATTATATAAACCTTTTTTTGACCGTGTAAGTACCTATCCTCAGTACTTGAGACATCATAAGTATGAATAAAACAAAATCTATATAGAAATGTATGCATAATAATAAAGTATGGTTATTGATACTACACAAAGTACAGTGATAAGAAAACATAATAATAACTAACATATTAATATATGGAGTTAACATATATTATATGTTTACTATATGCCATACCTTGGCTTAAGAGGTTATGAGTGTTAAAAAATGTGAAGTAGGTACGATTATGCTCACTTTACATAAACTGAAAGGTGCAGACTAGCCAACTTTCCCAAGTACACCCAGCTAGTAGGTGATAGAGCTAGGAACTGAATCCAGGCAGCCAGACCTAAGCCTTGCTCTTTACAAATATATTACAAAATTCAAAGTGTTTAGAGGACACTTTCATGAGCATTGTGCCATTTTTTCATTACTCATTAAATTCTTCTTTTCATCAGCTTAATTTGCAGATAAGAAAACTAAAATTAAGACATCCCTTTGCCAAGGTTACACAGCTAGTATGTGGATTACAACCTGAGCCCAAGTCAAATTTCTAATCTTGTAAATTTACAAGTCTTCCAAACTCTCCATGGTTATTAAAAATTCCTTTAATTTGGAAATAATTGTTAGCAACTATCAGCTACAAGAAGCCTTACTTCTTGTGAAGTGTAGGTCTTGTGAAATATAAATATATGTTTTCATAATATATAGTGTAATTCTTGAAGATAATGAATAGCCAAATTTATCAGTCTTGCCCCTAGTCCTAGGCATATTTGTCTATTGAAGGGAATCAAAAATGTATATTAAAATAAATTGATATTATCTCTAACATTGGGTACAGATTGTAACATATGTGGCTCTGCTTTTGTTACTCCTAGAGTACTTGCTATTAATTTAAAGGATAACGCATTTGTATAAATGTATGTAAGTGTATTTGGATGAATCATGGCACCATTTCTAAGAGCAAGTAGGCAAAGATGCAAATATATTATGGAATATAAGAACTGTAGGAATTTGGGAATCTTAGCTGGCTTTTTAGCTATAGGATCCTTCTGCCTATTATTAGTAGTTTGTATAATAAACTGTTTGGAGTGCAGTATTCAACTTTTAAGGTTAAAATTCTTTATCGACTGCTTATACATAAATAACTATAGTTTTCCAGATTTACTCTGCATTATTTTATTTATATTTATTTAGTTAGTTAGTTATTTTTATTATACTTTAAGTTCTAGGGTACATGTGCACAACGTGCAGGTTTGTTACATATGTATACATGTGCCATGTTGGTGTGCTGCACCCATTAACTCGTCATTTACATTAGATATGTCTCCTAATGTTTTCCCTCCCCTCTCCCCCGACCCCATGACAGGCCCCGGTATGTGATGTTCCCCTTCCTGTATCCAAGTGTTCTCATTGTTCAGTTCCCACCTATGAGTGAGAACAACTCTGCATTATTTTAAAAAATAACAAACATGAACTAAAACTTGATTAAGAAAGTTAATTTGAGGAATTGGTTTCTAGTTCTCAGAAATGGTTATAGGTTGACTAGTTCTTCATCGAATGACCTAGTCATTTCTTAGTAAATGAATATCTCAGCACTTTACTTGATGTTTTGCATCTTATCATACCCCCTTTCTTTTATTTACTTCATTATTATTATTATTATTATTATTATTATACTTTAAGTTTTAGGGTACATGTGCACAATGTGCAGGTTTGTTACATATGTATACATGTGCCATATTGGTGTGCTGCACCCATTAACTCGTCATTTAGCATTAGGTATATCACCTAATGCTATCCCTCCCGCCTCCCCGTACTCCACAACAGTCCCCGGTGTGTGATGTTCCCCTTTTTTTTGAGACCAAGTCTCACCCTGTTGTCCAGGCTGCAGTGCAGTGGCACAATCTCGGCTCATTACAACATCTGCCTCCCAGGTTCAAATGATTCTCCTGCCTCAGCCTCCTAAGTAGCTGTGATTACAGGCGCCCGCCACCACGCCCAGCTAATTTTTGTATTTTTAGTAGAGATAAGGTTTCTCCATGTTGTCCAGGCTGGTCTCAAACTCCTGACCTCAGGTGATCCACCCACCTTGGCCTTCCAAAGTGCTGGGATTACAGGCGTGAACCACTGTGCCTGCCCCTCTTTCTTGTTATAGCAAAAAAATCCAGTGTTTCTTTTATGGAGTCCCTATTCCCTCCAACATTCTCAATCTAATACATATTTGTTGCTTACTACAATTTTGACATAATTCTTTAACAAGCTGAAATATCTTGCTCCTGTTTACTTAGTTGTTTCAGGAAAAAAAATAGTTTTCTACTTGTGAGACTATATACTTAATTAGTGTTTATTATTTATTTATGTATTTTAGTATATGAGAAACATATAAGTCATGGAGGTTAAAAAAAGAAAGAACTATTTGCTTTTATTTTTTTTTTCCAAAGAGTTTAGGACATTCTCTTAAGAGATTTATTTTAATTATTCTAAAAATTATTTTATTATAAGCTGAAGTTAGAAAACCAAATTATATGAAAATCATAACAACTCAAGATACTTGAAATCTTAGCCAAATCATACCTTAGCAACCTTAGCTGAAGTCCCATTCACTTATCTGTTCATGAGGCAGCAAGAATAGAACCTGTGTTTATTTGCAACTGGTCTTGTAGCTTGAGTAGCAGGGAAAATATGAATGCCATGCAGAGAATGATTTTCTATTTTGTTCTTGCATCTTACACTTTGTGTTCTATTGAATCCCTCAGAGACTATTCTTATGCCATAGCAACACCTGCTGGGTGAGGGAAGTTGGAACAGCCACAACTGTTGCCTGCCAAACCTGTTTTCCTGATTGAATGGCACTGCATGCTCCCCATCTCCAATACCAAACCTTTTAGAGTTGCTACCCTCCAGGAACCTATTTCTCCCCATATGTTTCAAGTAATGAACAATGCCGTTCTAATAAGATTTCCCCATTTCTTTCAAAAATAGTCATTATGTATGTGTGTGTATGAATGGACATTTCCCCTTAGAACTTCCAAATGCACATGCTGTGATATTTTAACCTCATGTTTGTTTTTAATGTGGGCTTTCTTCCTGTTCAATTGCTAGATTTGTAAACATTGTCAATCCTGTTTTGTTAGCATTTTCTGATTTATTATGGGTGAGGTACTTAAAAGTGTATGTCAGTGTGAAAAAAGGCAGTTTTTATTTACAGAGTGTGATAAGAGATGTATTATGCTTATTCATATTATGGACAAAAACGGTAGGCATACCATCTGGTGTGAAGACATATTTATAAATAACTGCTTGTTTCATATATGAAACATTTACACACAGTACTGCAAGTACTACAAGTCTTAGAATATAGATCCACATGGACAGTCTATCATAGGGCTAACTAGCCTTTCCTTTACTGCTGATTGAGGAAAGTCATGGAATGGACAAATTACTCAATATTACCAAGTGCTTCCAATGTTTTTGTGTATTATTTCTACCTCCTTGCATCATTACTGTATTCAAATCAAAGTCTAGTAGATGTACTAACATTATAAAAATCTATTGTTTTTTGGCGGATGTTTAAAATTAAAAAATAAAAGAGTTCATATATGAAAAATGATCTTGAAATTTATATGCTTTATAATTAAGCCTTGGATAATCAAGAGCTGATTATTAATCAATGGTTTTCTTACTTTGGTTGCTTAGTAACCTTGATTTGTGCTCTGTCAATCAATCAAGAACTTATTAAGCACCTTGAAAAAAAAAAAACCTTTAAAATGTTACATGATGTGGGAGCTACTGAAGAAATAGAAAAACCCTGGTGCTTACATCAGGACATTTTAGTTACATATGTAAGTGTACATTTCGTCGTGACATATACAGAATAAATTGGACATGTTCTAATTCAGAGACATGGAAGATGAATAAAAGATGCAGAAATCAGAAAAGACTAAATAGAACAAGAAACTTAAATTGGACCTTAAAGAATGTAACAATCATTGGTTGGGAGATGAAACTCATTCCTGAAGAGAAGAAAGGAAGGAAGGTGAGGCAATGGGAATAAGTCAAGTATGTTAAGCAGATGAAAAGACCAGCCTCAATTGAATAGAGAGCTTTCCACAGAAGCACTGTGGCTTATTAAGGTTTGACAAATAAGATGGAAAACAAGCAGTGGGATTTAGACCTTCTGTTCTGGTAAATGGGAAACTACTGTAGATATTGAAATAATATAGTGACATTTTTAAGAAAGATTAATTGAGAAATGGTAAATAATATTTTTTAGATGAAGAAGAGACATTAGTCAATCAGATCTTAGTAATTCATTTAAAAGGGGAAAGACAACCCAGAAGGACATGTAACAATATAATATTATTATATTAACCTATGGCTCAGGGAAGTTCTGCATATTTTCAAACCACCACCACACACGAAAAAATTTAGGTGCTGCATATTATATAACTCAACATGTTAACTTCATATTTTTATATACTAAGAATTGTTTCTAGCAAGTATCCAATAGCAACCTTTATTCCTTTAATAAGAAATGAGGTATGGTTTAGCCACCTTCCATCAAACCGTGTGTTGCCAATCATGATCTCTAAAAGGAAGCAAATATCAGCAGGTCCATTAATAAATGAGGAATGTCTAGCATGTTGGAGTTTTTTTGTCATCCTGAACATCTCTCAAGCACACATGACTGTATTTTAAAAATTGACATGCAGTTATAATCATACTGGAAATGGGTCAAGCATATTAGTTTAAAAGGTACTATTCAGACTTGGAGTGGAATTATTTTTAAATAGAATGAAATTCTCAAATTTCCCTTGTATCATTATATGAATATTTTCCAGTGGCCACTGACAATTGGTGTTCTTATACATTTTGTATTTTAAGGCAATTCTTCTAAACCTTAGTGGTGTGTTCACATCAGCTGTGAGGTATATGGTAATTATAATATTTCAAATATTAATGTATGGAGGTTTTAAAATACAGATTACAGTCATGACATTATTCTCACTTACACCGAATGTACTTTCTTGAATGAAAGAGAAATGAGTGGAGTTACAACAAGCATACTGACAATTTCACTTAACCAGAGGCTTATCTTACTTATCCTGTTGTGAGCTATCATTAGTGATGGGCCATTGACAGTTGTTGCAAATGCAAATTATTTAGTTCTTTGCATCTGTGTAAAACTACTTTGTGACTTCTCAAAACTTCAAAATCCGAGTATATCCATGTGCATGTGTCATGCTTATGAAGCCAATCTGTAAATGTGCTAGCAAAGAAGAGATGGAGGACTGCTGACACAAACACTGAAACAGCACTCAAGTGTGATAGAATATCTTTCCTTTAAAACTGTGCTCTGAAATAAAGATGTTGCTTACCTTGGAGTCTCAATCAGATCACCAAAGATGAAACTCATCAAGTCTACAGCAATTTTTTTAACCCATCTCTTGTTTTGAAGAAATGCACCTGTGCGCGCGTGCATACACACACACACACACACACACACACACATACACACACACAACATAGATTTGGTTCACTTGGATTATTTGCATCTACAAATTTACTACTTACTTTAGTCCTACTTTTTTGCATTTGTTTATATATCTGGTCAGGATGAGAATTATCGAATTCTGTTCTCTAAGGGTAACTTTCATAAACATAATATCTGTGAAGTTTTATTTATTTATATGTTAAATATAGACTATACATTCTACTCGAGAACATGCATATCTTTTATAAAGTACTTCCCTCCAAAATTCAGGTATAATTGAATTAGTGCGCTGCTTATTTTAGGATTCTTGGAAACAAGAGTCTGATTGTCTTTTGGAAGAAAATTCTATTTATTGCTGAGCTTCTTATGATTCTTATATTGAAAGAAATATAGCTTTTGTTTCAATATCTACTATTAAAGTGTACTACAGTCATATTTTTAAACCAATAATTCCATAAAAAGCACATTCAGATGTCTTTGTTTCAGACAGCATGATATTTTTCCACATAGTTCAAATGAACTAAACTTCTGCATTCTTTTAAGCCATTTTCTAAGTAAAGAATAAAAATAAAATTTTCTCAGCTGCCTTCCCAGTAAAGAAATGAAAATATTTTCTTTTTCTATATTTGCTTCATTTTACAGTCTGTGATCAGTGGAAAAGTTGACAGAAAAACAATTTGTTCAAATCATTTGTCTATTTATTTACGTTTGGAATGAGAAACGTTGGTGTCATATCATGTTTTTCCAGTTTCTCTGATTATAATATCTCCTACAGTAGCATTTCAGGCAAAAAAATATCAAGGGCTGTGTATAGACTATATACACACATATACTCTAACATATATATTATATGTTAGAGAATGTATCTGCATTTTTATTAGGAGTGACTTTTTCTAGCAAGTACATTGCATAAATGTGGATCTTACATGGTATAGACATTTCAAATATTTATGCTAAATTTGATACGTTTTCATTATGAGACAATTTTTTTTAAATAATTTGATTTAAGATGTAAAAACCAAATGATAGAATTAAATTTCATGTCTTCAAATTGCCTCTTTCCTCTGTTTTTTTAAAAAATGATTCATAACTTATCTATTCAAATGTTTAAATGAAAGAAAAAAGAGAACTGGAAGAGTCTTTTCTTGACTTCCTTAACTTTTTCACACACCCACACATCTCAAGATCTGCATCAGAAATATATTCTAACAATATATTTTGCATAAGATTATGCTACTTGTAGGAGCTACTAATTGTAGAATTACTATATTTCATTATTATTTATCACATTTGTTCCAAAATATACATGATTCATATCGATTATGTTTATCTCTATTATCTATTATTTTGATAGCTTTTTATTTTCCTATGTTCCTACCATCGTCTTCTGCTCTGCCTTTCTTTCTTTCTCAATTATTTCACAACTTTCTTATCTGTGCCAAGCAGGAAAGCAAGACACTAGACTTTAGAGACAGATTAAGGCTCTGTGCCCTTAAGGAGCTGCCTGGTCAGGGATATAAACATAGAAGAAAATACAGGACAAAGTCACAAGGACAGGTTAAATGGGTAAAACATACAATGTAGTGTGTAGTCAGGAAGAATAAGTAACCAGGTCAGCCTGGGGTTACAAAGGGAATAACATTTGAACTGAGTTTCAACACATGGGGCAGACAGAGGGTGCTAGAAGACAGCAAGAGCCAGACACTCTGACCATGGAAAAGAACAGCTCGTTCAAGGGCTCAGAGGTTAACTAGTTGGTAAAACTTCAGTAAAGGAGTGTTAACAGGAGTTAGTGATTTTAGAAGAGTATTTCTCAGTCTATGTTTTCAGAACATCATTTCCAGAGTGATAGATTTGTGTTATAAAATGTGAAGTTTTCATTGAGTGAGTTTTGGGAAATAGATTGAATTAACATTTTAAAAATTTCTGGGCTTCTTGGGCCCTGTAATATGTTATTATGCACTATATATATTGTTTAAACAGTAAAAAAAAGAGGGAAATAAAATAAAATTTATCAGTAATCCCACACTCTAGAGAGAACCACTCTTAGTGTTCTGGTATAGTTCGTTCTAGGATTTCTTTTCCTCTAGACTTTTCCTCATGTAAGTCTCCTCTTCCCTGAATTAGTGCCCAATTATCTTGCTATTTAATGTATATATTGAGTGTAAAATTTTGTACTGTGTTTCTGTATGTGAGAGATGGTGTGCTAGATGGTGACAATATAAAGACAGAGCATGTATAGCCTACCCTTCAAGAAGCTCCCTGTTAACATTCATTGAAAAATTTTTTTTAAATAAATTTTATTGTATATATTTGAGGATTACAACATGATATTATGGAATACATATGGATAGTAAAATGGTTACTGTAGTGAAGCAAGTTAACATATTCATCATCTCGCATAGTTACTTGTGTGTGTGTGTGAGAGAGAGCCAAAAGCAGCTAATATCTAGTTATTTAATATATAAAAATTAGATACAACTGTTTATACTGAACAGTATAACATGTTTTACACACTGAATAATAGTCGTTATAACTATTTATACTACTTGCTAACATGCTTTTCCCACTTAATATAAATATCTTATCAATAAATATAGGTCTAATACGTCATCATTTAAAAAGACTGTGTCATATTCTATTGTTCAACTGTTTTATGATTTATTTAACAACTCCATTAAGCTGTTTTCAGGTTGTTGTTTTTTAAATTAAATCAGTGTTGTGACAAGCACTCTTGTCGAGGTTTGTAGTCTTCATACTGACATGAACAAAACTGTTTATGATGATAAAGCTTAGACAGGGCAGCAGGAAGCCTGGTAGAATGAGGCTAGTGACAGAAAGACCACTTAGGATGCTGTCACAAGAAGATAAAATGATGACTTCTACTGAGACAACTGCCTATGGCCATGAAAAGAAACACGCAGATATGAGACACAGTTTTAAATAAAGAAATAACAAGATTTGATGGCTGTTTTGAAGTGGTGGACAACAGGAAATGGTGAAACAAATAATACTGTGTGGTTTTCAATTAATAGATGGAATCTGTTGAAATTAACTATTAACCAAGTCAAGAAATAAAATGGTGCTTAGGCTTGAAAGACTTTTGGAATATAAAGATAGGCCGCAATTATGAGCCATTGGAATAAAGTTATAATTTGCTATTATCAACACATAAAACAGAGAGAAGTCTATGAGAACAAATGAGATCTCTCAACAGAAAATATTATAAGAACAATTAAGAGAGTTGAGTAATTCTTAGAGATAGAAAATTTAGTGGGGACAGAAAGATAGAGAAACATATAACAGCTTTGAGAAATTATACAGTCTTTTTGGCCATGAGAGTTGTAGGGAAAGGTTAATCCTGACTTCTAGATTTAAAATCTATTTTTTTTTTTTTTTTGAGATGGAGTCTCACTCTGTTGCCCAGGCTGGAGTGCAGTGGTATATCTTGGCTCGCTGCAGCCTCCACCTCCCGAGTTCAAACAATTCTCCTGCCTGAGCCCCTGAGCCTCCAGAGTAGCTGGGACTCCAGGCGCCCACTGCCACGCCCAGCTAATTTTTTTATTTTTTATTTTTATTTTTTGTATTTTTAGTAGAGACAGGGTTTACCGTGTTGGCCAGGATGGTCTTGATCTCCTGACCTGGTGATCTGCCCTCCTCGGCCACCCAAAGTACTGGAATTATAGGCGTGAGCCACCGCATCTAGCCTAGGAAGAGACAGATATTAAATAATCTTTTAGCTAGATTTTTCTATTTTGTAAAACCTGGGCTAATTTATCTAAAAATCAATTTTTATGTTATTGAGATTAAAATTGAAGTTTATATTTCTGTAACTTTAATTCAGCAGGGAGGAAAGTTTATCTAAATACATGAAAAACATAAATTTTAAAAGGGATATTTGAACTATTTAGCATGATAACGTTTAAAAAAATTATAGCTAGTCAAGAATCTATTGTGATTTGAATGATCTAATGTAATAAGTTGTTTAAATATCCATTTTATTAAGTTAGGAAATAAACACTATCTTTTGACACCACTTCTCTTTTTAACTTTTTACTATTCATTCTCATAATCAGAACATCAATAACGTTGAGGCTAATAAAGTACAAATTCTTAGTTTCAAAAATGGTAAGGCCGAGCACGGTGGCTTATGCTTGTAATCCCAGCACTTTGGGAGGCCAAGGAGGGCAGATCACCTAAGGTTGGGAGTTTGAGACCAGCCTGGTGAACATGGTGAAACCCTGTCTCTACTAAAAATACGAAAAAATTAGCTGGGTGTGGTGGTGCACACCTGTAATCCCAGCTACTCAGGAGGCTGAGGCAGAACAATCACTTGAACGCGGGAGGCAGAGGTTGCACTGAGCGGAGATTGTGCCACTGCACCCCAGCCTGGGCAACAGAGCGAGACTCCATCTCAAAACAACAACATCAACAAAAGGTAAAATTAATATAGACAGTGTTTTGGTTGGCCAAGGTCATGTAGCTTGTTTTTGGAACAGATACAGATTGTATATTTCAAGTAATAACACTCCATTAGTCTTTAAAGTTACACATTTTTTATTTATTTTACACAGATTTATCTAAATTTGGATATTTATTTTGAGGTTGATATATCTTATAAGCAGTTTTGACATATGAAGAATATTCAGATATAGATAACTGATTGATGTATTTATTTAAGAAATATAGATGTTGGCCTTATCCACTGTGATAGCAATAGTAAATAACTAAAGAAATAAATAAGAGGATAAAAGAAAGATAAGATAATTTGCAAAATACTTATTGTATACTCCCTCACATTTATCTCGACTCTTTTATATTTGAAACAATGACCAAGTGACAGGCAGGGATTTTGTCCAATTTGTCATGAGCAGGAAGAGAGGAGTCTATTGCTAACACTCAAAAGTTATTAATTCCAGATACCATTGTTTATTGAGCCTGCTTCAGTATTCATATCTTTACATTAGCTACCTGCTATAAATTAGTTTTTATTTGTATTCTGTTCAAATTGAAGTATTTATTATCTCTTATTCTCAATGTTCTTAATTGTTTATTTTAATATTAAATATTTGGTCCTTAAGATTATCAAGGGGGTTTAAATGAAAGCATAAAATCCTTAATTGTGCCTATCACATAGTAGGGGGATAATAGATGTTAAATGCTGAGGTTATTCTGCACCCTTTCCCATGGAGGGTGAATAAGTATCACAGTTCCATTCCAATCCCATTGTCTGAGCATGCTGCTTAGATTTTAATTACATCATTCACTTCGAAAAGAACAAATACTTTGCCAAAATTATTTAATTGTTTCTATATACCAGAACAAATTACTTAACCATTTGGGTTTATAAAATGAAGCCATTTTAAACATATATTTTGTTAATGTCAATTTCTAGGATGTATATATCTACTTCAAAATGGTGGTAGTTAATATTTCATACTGTTTAAATTCTAAGATGTTATACATTATGTAATTAGTGTTTTAAACAATAAGTAAGTGAAGGAATTAAATGAAAAAGTGAATTGAAGATATTTGAATAGGAAGATAATTCTCATATCCCTTTGAACTTGAATTTATTTGTCTCTATAATAAGGGAAACAACATTTCAAAATTAGTTGAAAAATAATTTTAAATATAATTATGTTTGGTTTTGTACCTGGGCACTGGGGCATAATCAAACTAGAAGGAAGAATAAAACCTTTCACTTTTCGTTCATGTACAGTACTACTTCCAAAGGGAACATATAACATCTATCAGAAGGATAGAATTATTCATGTTTCTGGCTATTCGTATTTATAGCATTCTATTTAGCTTGCACTTTTTTGATAGATGTTCTACTGCACAAATGCATTCGAATTCATATACAATTGTATAGGTAATAAGAATCTTCCAGTGGAACTAGTGATAATGTTTGTAAGAAAG
Organism: Pongo abelii; assembly: GCF_028885655.2. Lineage (NCBI taxonomy): Eukaryota > Metazoa > Chordata > Mammalia > Primates > Hominidae > Pongo > Pongo abelii. Next base: position 50,993,562 of record NC_072000.2, on the reverse strand, counting down.
ATCGTTGTATACTACTTCCCTCATATCATTTAATGCTTTTCACCAAATTCTAACATAAATATATTTCAGCACAATAAAATAAGTTACAGTAAAATCAATCTAACTTCTCATAAATATTCTCCGTAAATCAGAAATTAGCTTTACTTGAGAAAAATTATAATTCTTCTTTTTTGATATGGAGTCTCGCTCTGTCGCCCAGGCTGGAGTGCAGTGGCGCAATCTCAGCTCACTGCAAGCTCCCCCTCCCGGGTTCACGCCATTCTCCCGCCTCAGCCTCCCCAGCAGCTGGGACTACAGGCACCCTCCACCACGCTGGGCTAATTTTTTGTGTGTTTTTAGTAGAGATGGTGTTTCACCGTGTTAGCCAGGATGGTCTCTATCTCCTGACCTCGTGATCCACCCACCTCATTCTACCAAAGTGCTGGGATTACAGGCGTGAGCCACTGCACAAGACCAAAATTATAATTCTTATATTCATTGAAATATATTTTGAAGATTTAATTAAAATTAATTTTGTAGAAATATTGGCAACATTATGGCAAACTATTTACAATAACATCAAAATATTATGAAGTGAAATAATTCAAATATCACAAAAAATTAAAAGTCCATAAATGGAGAATAGAATGGATTATCAAATTGCTTGATTTCACTCCCACTAGGGAAAAAACAAATCCTGAATCTTAGGAATTTGCCAAGTTTTAAACCAGTCAAAACTTCTGATTTTACATCAGAGGTTTCTCTTTTTCCCTTTCTGACTACTTGCACTTATTGTGACTACTAAGTCTACACAGCTGAATGCTAGTCTTCTATGAAATGCAAATGTTAAAGCCCCAGTTAATGGCTAATTATTACAGGTCATTGAGAAGATTATGAATGCCTTATTTATTTTGCTAATGTTTGAAGTCCTCATTTTAAAGTATACAATGAAAACAAGAATGATTTTAAGTGAGAGTATATTCCATTTATTCCCAAGGTTTTTGATCATCTGAATTGTCACATTTCTTCAGCCAGCAGAAATTGTTTCCTTATGATTTTCTGTATCTGAATATGCTTTACCAGTTTATACTAACCTTGAAAAATTTTCTTTTTCCCATTTCAAGTTCCACCCAATCTGACTGTTCCACAGGAAAAATCACCACTGGTCACCAGAGAAGGAGACACAATAGAACTGCAATGTCAAGTAACTGGCAAACCTAAACCAATCATCCTTTGGTCTAGAGCGGATAAAGAAGTTGCAATGCCTGATGGATCAATGCAAATGGAGAGTTATGATGGAACACTGAGGATTGTGAATGTATCTAGGGAAATGTCAGGAATGTACAGATGTCAGACCAGCCAATACAATGGATTTAACGTGAAACCAAGGGAAGCCTTGGTGCAGCTCATCGTTCAGTGTAAGTAAATTCCCTTTTATGCATTTCCATGTGGGGACAAGGGAAGAAGTGTAACCATTATTCTACTAGTAATATGAGGTGATTTTTGTAATTGGATTAAATGAACTATTTCTACATTTCTACATTGGATTGAATGAACTATTTCTACATTCTACATTAATGATACACAATTTAAACTATAATCTACCTTAAATGTGCTTTTTACATGAGCTTATACACACTAACAGAAAAAGTTGTTTTAGTGTGTGTGTGTGTGTGTATGATGATTATGATGGTGTTATCTGGTTGATTCATGCCAAAGAACCAACAAACCCAATGGTGAGAAACTGTCCATGTGCAATAAGCAAAGTGGAGACTGGAAGTAATTGCTAATTCAGGTTGTAATACATGTTTGTTTTCACAGTCCATGTTTTTACTTCAGGCAATTGCATGTCCTTTTCCCAAATTATCTACCTATTTCAAGCATCTCTTTGCTTAAATTATGGAGATCTAATCATTGAAATGTTATATTTGCATACCTGAAGTTGTAACAGTGAATTACATAATTATCTAGTAATAGTGATAATTCAGGAAAGTCTTAGATGCTGAATTTTTGCCTGATTTAATCTTAGCGGGTAATTGTTTTACTCTGAGAATTGAATAAGATACATTTTAAACTATTTTTATATTTTTACTGAAATCACGGTTATAGTTCTAATTAAAAATATAGATATTATGGACTTTACATTTGCTTTTAGCATTAAAAATACCTAAATCCACACACTTAAGGGTCAATAAAATGTACCAGTGCTACTATTGTTTGGTTTTTAGAGAATGCCCTGGTAACTGGGCTGCCCAATGGTAAAGACACTGCTGAAAGAGAAGAAAACTAAACACAATCTACTCAATCTCTAATAGTGCTACTGCAAATTTTAATTGATGTACTATTTGTTAAATATACGGTATAAAGTTTTCATTAAACAGATGAATTAGGTGAAACCATGCACTTCAATAAACGATGTCATTTTTGTCTGACTCTTTTGTAACTCAGGAAATTGAAAATAGAATTTAGTCCAAGAATGTTTATTTTTATAGTAGACTTAAAGTTGTTGGCAGAATGAATGAACTATTTTATATTTGAGAGAATAATTAAAGTATGAGACAAATGTATTTATGTATGAGATATGTGAGTGTGGGGTGAGAGACAAGGTTCTGGGTGCTGCTTAACCATTCCCTGCCCCTCTTCTATAGTACCTCAGATTCCAGATATGCTATTTGTCCTATAAACATGCAAACTGATATTTGCAAACAAATGCGAAATAACTTTGGCTGATTTCTAATCGATTATGAGTTTTTTCTCCAAATAAGGCAGATTTTAGATGTCAGGTTCCATTCGGCAGTTTAATATTGCCTTTTTCTCACTGGCCTCTATACTCATGGCAGTCTGTTCATGGGTATGAGGATCATGTGAAAACAGGTTTCAGAAAAAAAGGAAAGAGAGAGAAACTGCTTCCCATTTTCTAAAAAAATGAGATACCCTTAAGTGACCACAAAGGAATTTGATATAATTTGGAACACTTCAATCTTGTTGGTAAGCACAGGATTCTGAGCTGCTTGGAGTTATGCACAAAGCTTCAGTGTTGCTGCAGCTATTAGTGCAATTAGTTTTCACTCTGCTCACTCCTTTCTGCAGAAGCTCTGATACTAGTAAAACCTACAGAACCCAGATGGCTTTAGAGAACTTCAAATTAAAGTTTCAAGAAATCAGAATCTCTGTTCTCCATAGAATATACTTAATAACTCCAGAATTCTATTGATTAACTAAATTTCCTATTTTTTCCTTTCTCCTGCTTCTTAATTAGTCCCCTAGAAAATAAATTCAGCATAAGATTTTAAAATTCAACTCTATAATAGGAATGACAATAAACAGTGGCACAGTTGTCTCTAGTGTGACAGGGATGAACATAATTGAGTAAAAAATACTGATAGACACAGGCAAAGTTTAGTTATTTTAATGTAGGTAAAATGATATAATTTATCTGCATCCCAAGGTGACTTCCCAGAGCAGGGGTTATAATCCAACTGCATTTCCTCTCAGAGGCAAACTTCCCTGGCCTGCCTAGGAAGGCAACTGGATGCAGGCAGTCTTGCCAGCTCTAGGTGAGGATCATGTTATCATGGCTTTTAAGGACCTCCCTTCCATATATTTCCAAATCTTCTGAAGAACCTGATTATATGTCACTATTTTCCAGGTACAAATAACTGATAACAACTCCAGAATATTCCTGAGTACATCAAAGTTTCATTTTCCAGGCATGTAATCTCTGCCAGCAGATCTTGCCTACATGCCTATCTAAGGCTTATTTTTGCAAAACTAATAGTACAGGAATTCAGATAATGTTTTTAAATTGAAAAACAGTCTAACTTTTATAGTGATTTTTTTAAGAGACAGGGTTTCACTCTGTTGCCCAGGCTGAACTACAGTGGCATGATCATAGCTTACTGCAGCTTTGTTCAGTAAAATCGGGCTCAACCGATGCTTCCACCTCCGCTTCCTGAATAGCTGGGACTACAGGTGTGCACCTCCATACCTGGCTAATTTTTAATTTTGTGTAGAGACGGGGTCTTGCTATGTTGCTCAGGCTTGTCCCAAACACCTGACTTCAAGCGATCTTCCTGCCTCGGCCTCCCAAAGTGTTGAGACTACAGGTATGAGCCACCAGGTTCATCCTGATTTTTTTTTTAATTTGAAAATAATTTATTTTTTGCTTAACTTGGATATCTGTGCTACATGTAAGAAATATTAATATGGAATATTAAAAACTAAGTTATATCATACATATGTGGACATACGTATGTATACATCTCTATATATATTTTGTATCATCTTTAGCAATTAAGTCCATCATTGCAGATAACAAGCTATGCTTTATATATTTTGTATTCCCAGCATAATATATTTTACACTATAGCTGTTCAGTAAATTTGTTGTGTAAACACACAAAAAAATGCATGCCTGGTTTGTTAGTCTATTGTTGCACTGCTATAAAGAAATACCTGAGACTGGGTAATTTATAAAGAAAAGAGGTTTAATTGGCTTACAGTTTTGCAGGCTGTATAGGAAGCATGATGCTGATATCTGCTTCTGGAAGCCTACAAGCATGGCAGAAGGTGAAGTGGGAGCTTGCACATCACATGGCCAGAGCAGGGACAAGAGGGCAACCTGGGAGGTGCTACACATTTTTAAATGAATACATCTCACGAGAACTCACACTATCCTATCGCAATGACAGTACCAAGGGGGAATGGTGCTTAACTCATTCATGAGAAATCCCACACCAAGATCCAATCACCTACCACCAGGCCTCACTTCCAACACTGAGGATTGCATTTCAATATGACATTTGGGCAGGGACACAGATCCAAACCATATCACCTGTTTTTTTATTACTTAAGTATCAGGAATAGCTGAGGATTTGCTGCATACAGATTTCTACCATAAGATGTTTATTACATTGACAAATTCTGGAACTGCCTATTTTACACACAAGCACACACACATTTATGTATAATTTTATCTTTTAAGACATGAAAGAATGTAAAAGAGGTGGCAATAATAAATAAGATAGAAAAAATCCAGTATTTTCAAGACATTTTTACTTGCTTAGTTTTACTTGCGTCTAATTAAACAATAACCACTCAAAAAAACTAAAGGAGCACAGAATGAATTGTATGTAGGACATCAATGAGTGTAGGGCATCCATCCCAAAAAGGAAATAATGTATATATATTTCTAAATAATGTAAATAATGGAACCATCCACTTACGGTTCTAAATATCCAAATGAGATTTATTCTTAGCTAATGTTATGTTTAAAAGGAAGCAATATAATTTATAAAATTATAATGTTTATACAAAGTTTTTGAATTACTTACTCTCACTAATGAATTTGCCTCTTGTTAAAATTTGTACATAATGAGGGACAGAAGCCTAGAGATATTTTAGACCATTCTATATCCTGTTAAGAGTAACATAGTCACTACAATGAAATAGTTTGATTAATTCTTGTTCACATTGCTAATTTTTAGAAAGCAAAAGGTTTTTTCTTTATGACTTTTAACTTCTACAATTGCCAGTTACCACACAGATTATGGACCAGAGTATGAAGTTGAAAATATAAGTTTTTTGAAACTAAAGCATTTTAAAATTAAACTTAAAAGGTTTTTCTGGGTAAAACTGCAAAGTACATGTAATGTTTTAATAACATTTAAAAATTTTGTCCATTGTTTAATTTATTCCCATTTTTTGGAATGATAATACAATTTTTTTGAATATTTGGCTCATTTTTATTTGAAGCAGCATTAGAATAGCGTAATTGAAAATAAAGGTATTACATATATTAATTTATTCATAGTATTTAAAAATCATAGTATGTATAGAGCTTACTGAACAAAACTGAAACAACTTTCTTTTTTATCTTTTTTTTTTTGAGATGGAGTTTCATTCTTGTTGCCCAGGCTGGGGTACAGTGGCGTGATCCTGGCTCACCACAACCTCCACCTCCCTGGTTCAAGCAATTCTCTTACTTCAGCCTCCCAAGTAGCTGGGATTACAGGCATGTGCCACCATGCCCAGCTAATTTTGTATTTTTAGTAGAGATGGGGTTTCTCCATTTTGGTCAGGCTGGTCTCGAACTCCTGACCTCAGGTGATCAACCCACCTTAGCCTCCCAAAGTGCTGGGATTTGATGGGTGTGAGCCACTGCGCCCGGCCAACTGAAACAGCTTTCTAAACAAAGTACCTGATTGTTTGAATATTAATTAAATAAAAGTTCCATTGGATTTTCAAATATATATGTTAAATAAGAAACCAGGATATGTGGGCGGGCAGGTGGCTCACACCTGTAATCCCAGCGCTCTGGGAGGCTGAGGTGGGTGGATCACGAGGTCAAGAGATTGAGACCATCCTGGCCAACATGGTGAAACCCTGTCTCTATTAAAAATACAAAAATTAGCTGGCTGTGGTGGTATGCACTTGTAGTCCCAGCTACTCAGGAGGCTGAGTCAGGAGAATTGCTTGAACCCAGGAGGTAGAGTTTGCAGTGACCCAAGATTTCGGCACTGCACTCAAGCATGAGTGACAGAGCAAGACTCGTCTCAAAAAAAAGAAAAACAAAAACAAAACAGGATGCAGGATATGCTTATTGTCTTCCTAAAAGAAAGTATTGTTTTTTATGTCTTTATTATATAAGTATACTTACACTTATAAAATTATATGCTACAATTTTAATTTGATAAACTATAACACTTTATTTGTAATATAAGCTGCCCTTTAGTTTCATCTCAAAGCGCTATTAAAGTCTTTTAGTAATGTGAGTATATTTCAAAGTATACTTCCTTGAAAATTAACTGGAGAATATATTGCATTGAATGTCACTTTTGCTGTTAAGTCTCCACCATGTATATGCACATTTGTTGTACCTTCAACTAATGACATGATATTTATGTTAAGAGGTATAAAATATATACTAAAAACCAAAGACAGATGTTAGTGTTAGATTGTGTTAAGTAACTGCCTTTTACCTAATTCCAAATCTAATTAATATACCCCTTATAATTTGTATTTTCCAAACAAAGAAAAATTATGAAAGAAAATAATCAGGGCTATTGATAAACCCATGTTCCTCACCTGTTTCAGTTTCCCAAGCAATACCAAATTAGGTGAAGGAGAAAGAGCCAGGGATCAGGGTTTTATTTTTGAGGCTTTTTCTCAAGAAATCTAATGAAGAGAGTGTGCTAGTTACTTTTAATCAAAATGAATATTCAACAAAAGCAAAATCTCATGAACCTTACAAAGCAAAATAAAATTAAAGATAGATTGGAAAATGCTGTAACACATATGTTCACTATTGTTAGACAAGTTACTGGGTAATATTCTGTAGTGTTGAGATAGATAGAATTAGTGTACTGAGGTAATATAACAATTTTGTGATTTTCTAAAAGCAAAATTGTTCTGGAAATATCAGTGTGACTAGGGATTTATCTAAAACTGATATCAAAGACAAGGTAATTATTGATAAAAGAGGAAATATAAGAGGATCTAGGCCAGGCAAAAAGGCTATCGAAAAACTTTATAAATGAATGAATGAATTTTTAATTTATTAGGAGGGTAATAATGACTTTCAGCTCAGTAGCCTGAACAAGCTTTACTTGTCCAGGTCTGTTTCTTATTTTCTGTAATAATTCAGTCCATCTCTTCTCAGTCCCATAAGCATGATAATTCAATGTTGCCTCTCTGGCTAGGCTTTTATGCTCCTCTTCTGTTTATAACAATTCTTCCAATCTTTTTGCCATTTAAGTCCTAGCTAAGTCGCACCCCTCTATACTGCCTCTTGGTGATGACGAAAGACCTTATTGATAGCTCCATGGACACTAGCATTAGTATGTAGAAGACAATTTAGAGCTTCAAAGTAAAACTTCATTTTGAAGACACACATTAGATGATATATTTCTTTCAAAATCACTAGTTTTTATTTCAGTATTGCCTTTCTCAGAACTATCCTGTAATATTGGCTATATAGATAGTTTGGGAAATAATTCTAATGGTTGTGTATATTTACACTGAACTGTTATTATCTAATTGGATTTATTTCTTATACCGAAATGACTTGATTCTAACAGCCTTTGCTTTCCTCCTGTAATATAAATTTATACTCAAAATTTGAGGACTTATCTTTGAGATTATTCCAAAGACTCTATTAGAAACATTAATGGTAAGTTCAAAGTATTTTCCAAATGTGTTTGGTGATGACTGCATTAAGACTATATATCCATTGCCACTATAAGGATAATGATTTTGAAGAGAGCTTTGACTTGGAGGATTTTCTTTGACTCATAGAATCTTAGTTTTACCACTTATTTACATTAATATTTCTATTTTATCATATTCCATCATCTACCTCTTCTCTGTAGTTAAGATCTTATCTTAAAAAAGAAGAAACAATGTATATTGAAACAATGTATTATAAGATAATGTCCAATTTAAACTCTGTACAAAATAAGATCTAGGATTATTATTTCCAGTCAACATGTATCTTACTTTATCTTTCCATGGATTTACATTACTCTTAAATATTTGAAAACTGAACTTCCTACAGATAAACATTATTTTCCAGAACGTTTCTAGGATGAATATACTTTAGTTGAACTGCTCCTGACATTCTGGGCATTTTCCTTGCTCTCTATATCTTCATTCTTCCAGAGAACACAGCATGATAGATAACTAATGGGCAAATAACCATCTAAGGAAATTGTCCAAGAAAATAGAAAGAAACTCTCCGTCTCTTAAGGACTGAGTGCATTGCATATATATATAATATATAATATCTTCAGATAGAGCAATTGACTATACATTACTGAAAAGAAGATCAGTTTATCAAGTATGTGGCTCATGTAAGGAAAATAAGTGCATAGTTTATTTTTCTGGTTTCTTCTCTGCTGCTATCTTAATGTAAGTACAACCATAATTTAATGTTTAGAGAAAGTGTATGTATTAAAAATTTTATTTTTCAGCATCTATGCAAAGAAGTGGGAGTGACCAGCTAGTTTTAACAGAATGATTAAAGGTACAAATTAAGCCAGGCAAGACTCATATTTATTGGTATCGTCAGCTAGGTACTTCTGTCCACCCCAACTGTGCAAAAATGAATTCAACTGGATAATATCATTATATCATTTCCATAATACCGTAAGGCCGTAAGGATATTTTCTCCCCTTGAAACCCTTCACATATGTGATTAAGTTAAATTTATTTTATAGGTTTTTTTTTTTCCATTTTTCGAGACAGGTTCTCTCTGTTGCCCAGGCTGGATTGCAGTAGCACAATCATTGCTTATATAGCCTCAACTCCTTGGCCCAGGCAATCCTCAGCCTCCCAAGTAGCTGGGATTACAGGTGTAAGCCACCATGCTGGGCTAATTTTTACATTTTTTTTTTTAGAGACAGAGTCTTGCTATGTTACCCAGCCTGGATTCAAACTCCTGGCCTCAAGCGTCCCTCCCATCTCAGCTTTCCCAAGTGCTGGGATTGAAGGTGTGAACCACTACGCCCCACTGAGTTAAATTTTCAATAAAAAGTTTACATGCCTCTGTTCCTGGGGGCTTTTTTCTTTCCTCCCTTTTTTGCTTTATGCAAATATAGTTTCTTCTAAGAAAAATGAACATAAACACATATATAAATATATAAGTATGACTATAAAAATTCTGTGCCTTCATAATCTTTCTTAGTTAAACAGGAATTTATCTTTCTTCCAAAAACTAAATTCATTCTTCCCAAATACAGAATTTGGGCATTTCATACATACTATGATCATCTCCCCTGTAACACAAAGATAATAATAATAAATAATTATAATAACACATAAAGGTGAACAATAATATATCATATAAACATTCCTGTGATATTATCAATTTATTTTAAATATACCAACAATAATACGCTTAGTACTAAGGGAAATATAAAGTGCTATCAAATTAACTTACAGGGTTTAAGTTAATTTTTTCTAATCAAAGACCCATGACTTTTGGTCTTTGATTAGAAAAAAATAAATTCAAAGAACTTCAGAAATTAAGCAACAATGTAAGAAATTGATTGTCAAAAGAGTACTTTAATTAATGCATGATAAAGCCAATCTGGAAGTGAGAAATCAAAGGCAGTATTTGAGAGAAAGACATGACTTCCTCTCCCTCCAGCAAGAGATACACATTTACACTTACTAGAGTGTTTAATCCACCTACAGGCAGTATTCATATAGAATTTTAGCTTATATGTTGTTAGCAATTGTATCTTTATTATCAATTGTTTGATGTAATATCATATTTTAATATTTAGTACTAGCCACACATTTTTTGGTCTTGCATATATCATATTATGTTGGGTTATATTATGTGACACTAATAACTTTACTTTGTAGTAAATTCCTGTACTGAATAATCTACCAAGGGTCTTAGATTCCACTGCTTTTAAACTTGCGGGACTACTAGAGGCATATTTGTTATCAAATTCATACACAATGGTGTAAGACAGAAACAATAGCTTGCCAACATGCCCTTCCACTCCTATTCCTTGCAGATCTTTGAAAATGTCTAAAAACATGTTTTAATTGAATCAGTGGAGGAAAAGGAATGCTCCTGGCATCTAGAGAGTAGAGACCATGGCTACTGCTAATTGTCCCAAACACATATGGCAGTCTTCCAACACAGAGTTTTCTTGCCCAAAATATACATATATATATATATATTTTTTTTTTTTTTTTGTGGTGGAGAAGGAGGCTGTAGTCTGTTTATTGTATGGTGTTTGGAGGCTACTTAGGCTTGCAATCTTTAGATTCCAGTAATGTGTCCTTCTACCCATTTCATGATAAAAACTGTCTCCAGACATTGCCAAATGTCCCTGACTGGCAAAATCATCCCAAGATAAGAACCGCTGCCTAGATGATGACTCATAGACAAGGAGACAAGGTCTACATAATTTAGGGATGGGAACTCTGGCAGAATCCTCAGCCCCACAGGAGCCAAAATCTCTGTTGTAACAAATCTATAGGCAGAATTTCCAGGGTCCTTGAAGAGACATGCCAGTTACAAGAGCCACTGCACTAAGCTCAAAGCCATGGCTTCCTATTAAGTATTAACATTCCTCTCAAATCCAGAAGCAATTTAATGTAGAAATGTCACCTAAGATTATAGTTGACATTCTTCCCTTGTCAGATTATCAGGGGATGAGAGCTAGAATTTTAAAAGAAGGTCAAATTCTTGTACAGTAGGGAAAATGTTTATTCCTTTAATTGCGCCTACTCTTTTCATCTGCCATACTAAACTCTTAACAATTCTTTTACTCTTATATTTTTCTGCATTTGATAATAATAATTATAGTTTCATATATTAAGAAAGCATGTTTCCAATATATCTTTTTGTTTTTTAACTTGCCTTTTGATTCATCTTTTGTGAACTGCTGTGCCTATATTCTTCCTTCATAGGCCTTTTGGCTTTGTGTCTGGGTTTGGCAGGGAATAGCTGTATTACATGCTGTTCCATGAAATCATTTCAACCTACCTTGTGAGTTCCTTTCTTCTGGCAAATGAATGTTTCCCTGAAGCCTTAAATATTATAATAAGCAAAAATAAAGGTTCTTCAAAAGGACACCTCAGGACTTAAACTGACCATGCATTATAACATTAAAATAAAATCTCCTTGATTATATACCATTAAGACTTATTTTAAATGTGGAAATTACTCTTTCTTCTTAATTCAAACTATTTTCATAAAGAAAGAAGTCAAATACTTTTCTTGAAATTTAATATGTATATTGTTTTCTTTGATATTGTTTCTCATTCAATGAAATACAAGTTTTAAAATGTTTTTCTAGAAAAAGATTATTATTTAACTTGAGTAGCATTTCTTTGTAAGAAGACAATTACACTAAATTAATCAAGGGAGGAAACTATTAAAAGCTAAGCAGGAAACTGAAATGGATTTAAGAAACATAGGAAGTATTCATTCTTATAATTTAAGTTATTTGCCTTGAAATATATGGATGAAATGACAGAAGCAATCAGATGTTTCTTGAGTATCCTGTTTCTTTGTGCCCATCAGTTTCAACAGTTTATCCAGTGTTTGAAGCCATATGTTCATAAACACAACATAATTGCCTTGTGTACAACATAAAATGATGAATGTAGTGCTTTATAGCTCAGTTAAAAGATGTAAGTAATTTGAGTACACAGTTTTCACTTTAAGTGCTCACTTGAAGCTCTAAGTTACAATCAGTCATTCAATTACAGATATACATAGATATAGAGGCAGATGATGCAGATATTTAGAGAGCTATGTATGAATGCAGTGATGTATCCCTATCTACTCATCTATCCATCCACCTGTCTGTCTGTCTATGTCTGTGTTGTCTCCATGCAGAGGACATATTTACTGAGTGAACACTCATTCCTGCTAATGCATTTTTCTTCTTTGTCTTTTATGATATTGTAAATGCTAGTTCTGTTTTTACTTTTCAATCTTGTTTTGGCTGCTATTTATTCTTCCTATTTGTATATCAGATTTTGATCCTATTGTTTCCTTACTCTATACCCTCTTGCTTGGCAATATAATGACTTAAACTGTCATTGCTAAGCAGATCTTCCCCAAATTTGTATCTGAGATGTTCAGCTACTGCAAAATGTCAACTTAGTTTCTGTATGAATAACTTAGTTTCTGTATGAATTCTAAAATCTGATGTGACTAAAATTAAAAGTATAGTAATTACTTTTAATTATTTTTTTCTCCTCTTGAATTCCCTGTTTCACCAAAAAGATTCCTCTCCTCTCTATTATCAAGAGCAAAGTCATTCTATCTTTCCTTTTTCTAGCATACATTTCAAATTAGGATATTGTATTCTGAATTAAAGACCTGGTTTGAATTCCAGCTTTGCTATGTATTCATAATTTCTCCAAATATTCACTTTCTTATTTGCCATGATGAAAAGAAATCTTGTTATGATGGATTTTTCTGAGGATTAAATTAGATGATGTCTAAAAAGCATTTAGACCAGTGTTTGACAATGTTAGTAGTACTCCTTAAGGTTACCTCTTATTTCCAAAAATCCTCTGAATTCTTCCCTGCTTTTCCATTCCAACATTTTTTCAAAGGTCAGACCCTTTTACCTCCTGCAAGAGATTCCTACTATTTTTACAACCTTTGATCTCTTTCCCTTGGCAACATTGCTGCATTACTGTCAGATGAACTTTTTTCTTTCTTTCTTTCTTTCTTTTTTTTTTTTTTTTTTTTTTTTACGAGTGGGAATACTTTCAGTTACAATTGGTGGAAAATTCTTGTCTAACTGTTATAGGCAGGAAAGTGTAGTGGGTTCCAGGAATGTAAACATTACCATCTTATCAACTATCAACTCAGTTCTTTCTGTATTTGCTTCACTTAGTGGTTCTCATTTCCAGTCCACCTGAAAAAGCTTGCCCCTTTGTCTCTCACCCAGAGATTAACTACAGAGATGCGACTGGTTTGGCTTGGGTAACCACACTCCACAGCAGAGGCATAAATGCAAGCATTGTTCTATTTGGAAATTCTCTATGGCTACCCATCACCTGTGATTCAAAGTTTGGTATCCTAAACTGGCAAATAGCATTCCCTACCCTTTGTGAGATCATATTTCATGTTCCAGTCAAGGTGAACAGTTTATTCTCTTATGCACATTTGAACTCAATGCTTTTTGTCATTTCATTCCCTATGTCATGAATATCCTTAAAATAATCTTTATGAGCCCACTCTTTACAATCTTCAAGACATTACTCCAATATCATTTCCCCCCTGCTATTCCCTGAAGTCTCCAGCTATGTGTAATTTTTTAAAATTCTAAATCTGTACCTTTTAAAAAGTTTTCTGAACTTAGCAATTTCAGTCTTCAACTCCTAATATACGGAGACATTTTTCCTGTTTCTTTTTTTCTCTGTCTCTCTCATAAGAGATTATAAACTCTTTCCTTCATGACATAATTGCATACTGTAAAAATGCCTAGATCAGTAAGTACATACATTGGTGAATTATTTGAAATATAGTTACGTTTTTCATTTATTTCATTTTCAATGTTTATTTATTTAGGCTGCGTGTGGTGGCTCATACCTGTAATCCCAGCACTTTGGGAGGCCAAGGTGGGCAGATTGCTTGAGTCCAGGAGTTCCAGACAATCCTGGGAAACACCCCATCTCTACAAAAAACTACAAAAATTAGCCAGGCATGCTGATGCACACCTATAGTTCCAGCTACTTGGGAGGCTGAGGTGGAAGACTTACCTGAGCCTGTGGAGATCAGGGCTGCAATGAGCCATTATTGTGTCACTGCACTCCAGTCTGGGAGACAGAGTGAAACCCTGTCTCGAAAAAAAATATATTTTAGATTCAATTGTTTTATTTTCAAATAATTCAGTTCATATTTTTCAGCTACAGTGTTGTCAGTGAAGATATAACTCTACACATACAGATTTTTGACACTGCAATTCAACCTAGGTGACATAGTAAAATAATAATAAATAATAAAATGCAAAACAGGTTTAACCATAACTACAAATATGGTTACAGTCTGGAATAGGGACATAATAAGGAACTATAAATATGGAGGATTGATTCTAAGTCTGGCTCTGGATTCAAATTCTAGCAGTGCCAATTTTAATTGTGTGACTTGTGTCTGTTTCTACCACCAAATTTTCTACGCAAATAAAGGGCTTAGTATGATGGTCTCTAAGTAATCTTTGAATATGGAAGTTATTACCAACAACATTTTCTGATTTATATAATAATGCATATGTAACAGAAACCACATATTCTATTAATTGTTTCAGAAATCTAGAAACTACATGCTTGAATTAAAGGATGCATGGATGACAAAATTGCATTGCAACAAGTTATCTGTGTTAAAATAATTCGGATATGTGTTATAATGAAAGACAAGAATAAAAAAATAAGAGATTGAAGGCTAGAGGCATACATAATTATATATACTTGGCTTTGTTGCATCTGGAGAAAATGCAGTGCATTTGCAATCTTATTAAAAGCAATTCTTGCTATATATAATGACAAAATTACAGTGCCTGATGAATTAAAATTTTCATAGTTTATAAAGGATGATGTCTTATGAATTTTACCTTAATCTTTCCCTTTCGTTGTTTTGTGGTTAGCTTCTATTTAGAATGAGGATGGTTGCTAGGTACACTACTGGATCCATATATCGTGCATCTAAACATATGTTATTTTACAATTCCTTAGTTTTAAAGACCGTGGATCTGCTAACTTATGAAGGATACTACTATATTATTTCTTCTTGATGTAGCCAAACTTTTACATAAATACAAAGAAAAAAATCACAATGCTTGATAAATCAACTTAAATTATTTTATTTTTGTCTGCATGTCTGTTTCTTTGTAGATACTCTTTGCAGCTTATCTGTAAAGAAGATAAATTTTACAAAGCAATGGAAAAATATAGTAGCCTAGAAATTCATATTTCTCTCTCAAAAGTCATTTTATGTCAAATGCCTAATTTAAAAATTATTTTCTTTTTCTTTTATTGTCTTTTTAAAAAAGCTTCTAATTTTTTTTTTTCCTGAAAGTACACTGTCATAAAGGTTTACTTCCAGTGTTTTACATGTATTAGTTCATTTGGGTAAGAAAAACTAATTTGTTCAGCCCACACAAATACATTTGTCTGGAGGTGAAAAACATTTGAATTGAAATGACCATTTTGATCTTTGGCAACACACAAAGTTACTTTTAATAAGTCATGTGACAGTGCCACAGTAGGTGTGTTGGGTTTCCTTCAATAGTCTTGGGAAAATATGATTTTTTCTTAGGCTGCTTTTGAATATTCTTAGCTTCAGACAGTTTTTCTCTCTCTTTCCTCTCTTCCTCTCTCTTTCTATACACACACATACGTTCATACATACTTTTAGAGGATTGTAATTTGAGTCTATTGCTCCTTGAGTGAAGATGGAATGTATCTGTCACTTGTTTTAAACAATCAGATTGGTTTTCTCTAGAATTCTACATAAGACATTCCTGATCTTTTTTCATTTTTGTACATAAGATGGGTACCATCCTATGAAATATGTTTGGTCCCAAATTGTAGCTTGACCATAATTCTAGAGTTTTGACATTGATGACTAAATAAATGTATTCTAGTATTTACTAAGAATCCCATCTGATCCTGATCTTACTACTCTCAAATGTAGATTCCAGTAATTTCATATTTTTATATTTTAATTAGCTCATCCATAGAATTCCTTAACACTAATGCATTTTCCTTGTTAGATAAAGAGGTTCCCATAGGTGGAAAAAGATTGAAGATCTGCATTTACATTCTCTTTGTTGACATTCGATCTCAAAATGTCTGTGCCTTGAATTCGCAGCTTTAGTTTTAACTGGGGACCTGTAAAGTTGTGCACAATATGTCTATAAAATGTATGTATGACCCTACTGAAAGTGAAGTTTCTGCATTTATCCAATTACACTAAACCTAATAGAAATATAAATGCATACTATTTTCCTTTTAGCAATAGTAATGCTACACAAATCCGTTTAAATATGATGCTGAGGTTTTAAAGTGTTTTATCTCCTTCACCAGGTAGATAATTTTTTTGTGTGTTTTTTTTGAGACGGACTCTAGCTCTGTCACCCAGGCTGGAGTGCAGTGGTGCAATCTCGGCTCACTGCAAGCTCCGCCTCCCGGGTTCACGTCATTCTCCTGCCTCATCGTCCTGAGTAGCTGGGACTACAGGCGCCCGCCACCACGCCCGGCTAATTTTTTTGTCTTTTTAGTAGAGACGCGGTTTCACCGTGTTAACCAGGATGATCTCGATCTCCTGACCTCGTGATCCGCCCGCCTCGGCCTCCCAAAGTGCTGGGATTACAGGCGTGAGCTACCGCGCCCGGCCTACACCAGGTAGATAATATTTTGACTTGAAATGTTGATTGTTCCAAATCCCTTTACACGTTGTTATTAGGTTGGTGAGAAAGTAATTGCGGTTTTGGCCGTTACTTTTAATGTCAAAAACCACAATTACTTTTGCACCAACCTAATAAAACAACAGCAACAACAAAAATAACAATGAACTGACTTTTTAAGAAGCCAGATTGCAAAAGAACATCTACTTATAGTGTATCCTCTATAGCTCATTATTATTGTTTTGTGTACTTACGTATTTCTTTAATTTTGTCAAAATTATGACGATTCTTCCTACATTATACTCAAGACATCGGCATTGTTTTCATTCTTGGCTTAGTGATGTTTACTTTTTAATGCTTCATTCTTTTCAAGGTAATGAAACTATTTTTCGTATTTTTTGACTTTAATCAGTATTCAAATTTGAAAGCTTTAAGGAATTCAGTCAATAAATATTTATTTCAATTAATTCATTCAATAAATATTAATTTAGTCAATAAAATTTTACCAATTTCTCTGCTAGATTAAGGGAAATTCAAATAAGAATTAAAGGTAATCTGTATACTTGGAAGATTATAATCTAATGTAGAAGCAGACAAAGACTTCTAAGGTGGGTTTCAGAGGTGCCATGTGAACACAGAGGACGGACGGTGTAAGCTAATTATGCTTTGTCCTGACAGCCATATGTGTCTGGTGTGTATTTTTACATTTGAGTTCAGCAGTATCAATAGGTGTAGATGTGAATGTGTAAAAAGATTTCCCCCTATTTTCTCACTTTGTTTTGATTCTTTCAATGGAGACTTTTTTTTTTTTAGTAAAATGGCTTGAGCCTTACAGTTTGGGAAGTTGCTTGGCCTGCCTTCCTAATATTTCTGAGAATTTCTGGAGACTCCAAGTCTCCTGTGACTCTCTTGCTTTGAATTCGTCCTGTGTTCTCAGTGTCTACTTTGCTATCATCCCTTAGCAATTATAATTTTCCCCTCACATTACTTCATTTATTAGACATAATCTCTTTTTATAATTTTTTCAAAGCAGTTTTAATTTAAGGCCAAGAGGCAGAACAGATTATTGAAGATTTCTAGAAGCTAAGAGGAGGGGAAATAAAAGAAATAGATACTCTGAATGAATTCTCAGTGTTCCCAGTTAGCCATCATTAGCCTTTTTCTGCATAAGCAACTTTTCTTTGGTAAGCCTTTTGTTAATTCCCATCTGAGTGAGATCTTTACTTCTCTTTATCCTTAGTGCTAAGCCACTAGCAGAAGGCACAACTCATAAACATCCTACTTATCATGTATAGCAATTTAGTTTTTTCATGGTAATGTTCTCCTGTTTAGACTCCTGTCACAATCTAATGGACTGATAAAGGTGTTTCTTTAAAAAAAAGAACGGGGGAAAAAAAGTCAATTACCCCAGAAAAAAAAAATTTATTTCCACAACATAGGGTCAATTTGACTTTAAAACAGTACATTTTTTACTTCTCTCTATAGTGTGTGAATATATATGTTTCTGCATGTACTAGTGCTCTTGTGTCTGTAGGAAGGAATATCAAAGATAAAACAGGCAGAATGCACTGGGAAAAAGAACATAGAGCAATAAATATGAGAAATATTAGGTCTAACACTCAGCATAGTGATAAAATAAAAATATCTAAGCAAACAGACATTTTGCATGCAGTCCTCTTAAGGGTTTGACATCATGTTAGTTTCATTTCTTGCAATGTGTTTTAGATCATTAGAAGCAATATTTAAAACACAAGATGGTAGCGTAGATTTATATGGGATCTCTGAAATTTGAGAACATATATTTTTAACTCACTAGAGCAGGAAGATAGGGCCTATCTCTCTAATAAATGAGGGCAATTTTTTTTAATCTGTATTTTTCAGCTTTATGTGGAATTTTAAAACAATTTTCTTAAGAAATCATGTGAATATTTTCTTGTATTTTTCCCCCTGAATGTTGAAGATTGCATATATTTATATAAATGTTCCTGCTCTGATTTCAGGGTTGGTTAAATCCTCAGACTGTGTCATACTTTGTTCCTCTGCTCTTCTCATCTCCCTTTTTATGGCTCTATCTCTTTGTAGCTGGACATAATATAGAATTGGAATGTATTTTATTTCTTATTATATATATTTCGTACTCAGTTTAAATATCATTCAGTGGAATATTTTATGTCTCTCACTAAAGACAATACAAAAATAAAACTGGATTTAAATTTTCTTCTTTTTTTTTTTTTTTTTTAATGTGGGCCTTGATGAATTCTTTTTGACCCTCTGGGTCAGAGGCCCTTATGGAGCAATGCTTCCCTTTCTAGATCTAAAATAAAACCTGTCTCTATGGACAGCAAAGGAGCATGAAGTCAGGAAAATGTTTTTCTTTGATAAGCTTGAAAAGTCAATTTCAAGGATAAAGCACCTTGATAAAAGTCAATCAGACTAGATAAACACAAATGGAAACCAAGAGAAATAGAGACATAAATAGATATGCAATACCGTATACTTTTCCTAAATAGGAAAGGAGGTTACACATAAAATGCAAGTATTTTGCAAGCTGGAAACACAACAAAACAGAAAATAAGATAGAATGTGGAAAAAAATAATAAAAATGACTATGAATAAGAGATATAAAAATATTTTGAGCAAATGTTTTAGGGGCTTTTTCAGGTGAGTTGCATACACGCTCCATAATTTCCTGTTAACTTGGATCTATACATGGTGGATTAACAAAGAAAACAGAGTTTAGACCATTAATTTTATTTCTTTAATTTTTTGATTATGAATATATATTTACAATAAATAATAAACTTTGCTTTAAAACATACTCATGTTAGTTATATTCACTATGAATTTGTTTGGTAAAACATTTTCACAGTTCCAAAAGCTGTGTCCAAGTTGCATCATCATAGGTTTCAAATTAGTAGAGTAATAATGATGGTTTTGAGCTGTTTCCTCATATATAGATATTCAGAGTGAGTCATGGAAATTCATATGATCGTAGCTTTTTCAGTGCATTTATTTTTTAAGTATATATTTGGAAATACTTTTCATATAAAGTTATAACTTTATATTGACTATACAAAGTGAAACATAAAGAACAAATTATGAATGATAAAGAAAATGATCTCGGCTAGTTTTCTTTGTTAATCTTAAAAATCTAGCAGACTTAAGGATGTAATATAATAACTAATACTACATTATTTGGGAAAATATTTGAAGTGCTATTAATGATTTAATGTAATTTGGACCTCATGTTATGAAGGACTTACTGTTACTCCTCAGAGCAATCCTATGAAGAACGCATACCTACTCACCATTTTTTAAATGGCTAAGCCATTAGAAACCACGCAAATATTGTAACTGAGTTGGCAATTGAATCAACTAAAAGAGATAGAATCCACAAGACAGCTTGCAGACTCTTTCAACCTAGATACTTGTAAAAAAATACAATTAAAGAAATAAGTTTTAAAATTTTAAAATATATTTTTGCCTGTATTCTAATAACATGGTTATGTCTCTACCAAATAAACAGACAAGCATTACCAGTAAAGTGATGCTGTACTGGTGCCACCTTAGTGGTTAGCCTGGGAAACTACTTCCAAATGGTTTACCTTTTTCTTGATCATTATAACTCTCCAAATTCTTATTTCATTCTTTGTTTTTGTTTTTTACATCTGGGCTCCTTAGATTTCTGTAATTCTGCATTTTGGGGGTTTATATTTTCTCCTCTCTAATTTTATCGGTATCTTTCTCAGACTTCTTATTTGGAAGCATATGTTACATTCTTGTTTTCACTTCCAAAGTCCTAGTTCAGACACTCCTTGGGTCTTGCCTACCCTTTCTTGAGTCCTGGCTTCATTTTTTGATATTCTCTTTTCTTGGGATTCTGTGATTCTCATCCTCTTATGAATGAATTGCAAATCCTTTAGCCTTGGATTATTGGCACAACTTAATTGGCCTCAAGCCTTCCCAGTCATGACTTTTCCACATGTACTCTCCATTGCAGCCATAGATACCTCAGTTTTCACTTCCCCATGTTTTCATATTGCCACCTTTTTGTTCATGTCTATTTGATTTGCATTTCTCCTTTGTTTTTTTTTTTTTTTTTACCTGAAGATAGTTAGGGATACTTTGTTTTATTGTCCTTTACTTCTTTGACCTTTCACATACTGTGTTTTTTTATAAATTGAAGGTTTGTTTCCAACAAGTCTATGGTGCCATTTTTTTTTTTTTTTAACAGCATGTGCTCACTTTATGTCTCCATGTCACATTTAGGTAATTCTTGCAATATTTCAAACTTTTTTATTATTATTATATCTGTAATGGCAATCTGTGAGCAGTGATCTTAGACGTTATTATTTTAATTGTTTTGAGGTGCCATGAACCACACCCATAAAAGACAGCAAACTTAACTGTTAAATATTGTGTTCTGACTGCTTTACTGACCGGCTGTTCTCACGTCTTTCTTCCTCTCCTCCTTGGGTCTCCCTATTCTCTGAGACACAACAATATTACAATTAGGCCAATTAATAACCCTGCAATGTCTTCTAAGTGTTCAAGTGAAAGGAAGAGTCTTACATCTCTCATGTTAAATCAAAAGCTAGAAATGATTAAGCTTAGTGTGGAATGCATGTCAAAAGCTGAGAGGGTGAAAGCTAGGCGTTTTGCACCAGTTAGCCAAGTTGTGGATGCAAAGGAAAATTCTTGAAGGAAACTAAAAGTGCTGCTCCAGTGAACACCAGATGATAAAAAAGCAAAATGCTTTATTTCTGATATGGAGAAGGTTTTAGTGGTCTGGATAGAAGATCAAACCTGCCACAACATTGCGTTAAACCAAAGCTTACTTGAGAACAAGAACCTAAATTCTCTTCAATTCTATGAAGGCTGAGAGAGGTGAAGAAACTGCAGAAGAAAAGTTTGAAGGTAACACATGTTGGTTCATGAGGTTTAAGGTAAGAAGCCATCTCCATAACATAAAAAGTGCAAGGTGAAGCAGCGAGTCCTGATGTAGCAACTGCAGCAAGTTATCTGGAAGATTTAGCTAAAATCATTAGTGAAGGTGGCTAGCCCTAAACAACAGATTTTCAATGTAGACAAAACAGCCTTCTATTGAAAGAAAATGTCAGTAGGATTTTCATAGCAGGACAGAAATCAATGCCTGGCTTCAAAACTTCAAAGGATAGGTTGAATCTCTTGTTAGGGGCTAATGTAGCTGGTGCATTTAAGTTGAAGCCAATGCTCATTTGCCATTTCAAAAATCCAAGGGCCTTTAAGAATCATGCTAAATCTACTCTGCCTGTGCTTCATAAATGGAACAACAAAGCTTGGATGGCAGCACATCTGTTTACAGCATAGTTTATGGAATATTTTAAGCCCACTGATGAGACTTACTGTTCAAAATATTACTGTTCACTGACAATGCGCCTGGTCACTCAATAACTCTGATAAAATTATACAAGGAGGGCCGGGGGCGGTGGCTCAAGCCTGTAATCTCAACACTTTGGGAGGGCAAGGCAGGCAGATCACCTGAGGTCAGGAGTTTAAGACCAGCCTGGCCAACATGGTGAAACCCCATCTGTACTAAAAACACAAAATTAGTTAGGCGTGGTGGTGCGGGCCTGTAATCCCAGCTACTTGGGTGGCTGAGGCAGGACAATGACTTGAACCCAGGAGGCGGAGGTGCAGTGAGCTGAGATCATACCATTGTACTCCAGCCTGGGCAAAAAGAGCAACACTCTGTCAGAAAAAAAAAAAAAAAGGAGAGAGAGATACATATATACAAGGAAATTAATGTTTTCATACCTAATAACACAACATCCATTCCACAGCCCATGAATCCAGGAGTGATTTTGACTTTAAGTCTTATTATTTAAGTAATACATTTTATAAGGTTATAACTGTCATAGGTAGTGGATCTTCTGATGAATCTGGGCAAAATAAATTAGAAATCTTCTGGAAAGAATTCACCATTCTAGATGTCATTAAGAACATATTCATAAGAGGAGGTCAAAATATAAACATTAATAGGTGTTTGGAAGAAGTTGATTTCAACCCTTATGGATGAGGGATTCAAGATTCCAATGGAGAAAATAACTACAGAAGTACTGGAAATAGCAAGAGAACTAGAATTAGAAGGTAGAGCCCGAGGATGTGACTGAATTGCTGCAATCTCACAAAAGAACTTCAGTGGATGAAGAGTTGCTTCTTGTGGATAAGCAAACAAAGTGGTTTCTTGAAAAGGAATCTACTGCTAATGAAGATGCTATGAACATTGTTGAAATGACAACAAAAGATTTACAATATTACAAACTTCGTTGATTAAGCAGTGGTAGGGTTTGAAAGGAGTGACTCCAATTTGAAGGCAGGTCGACCATGGGTAAAACGCTATCAAACACCATGACGTGCTTCAGAGAATCCTGAAGGAACAGATGAGTTCATTGATGCAGCAAACTTCATTGTCTTCTTGTTTTAAGAAATCGCCACAGGCCGGTGGTGGTTAACAACCACCATCCTGATCAGTCAGCAACCATCAACATCGAGGCAAGACACTTCAGCAAAAAGAGTACAACTCGGTGAAGGCTTAGATGATCATTAGCACTTTTTTTGCCTTAGAGTGTTTTTAAATTAAGGCAAGTACATTGTTTTTTTAGACTCAATGCCATTGCATGCTGTATAGACTGCAGTATAGTGTAAATGTAATTTTTATATGCACAGGGAAACCAAAAAAAATGGTGGCTTGCTCTTCTGCAATATTTGCTTATTGCAGTGCTCTGGAAATGAACTGCAATATCTCGGAGGTATGCTTGTACATGCCAACTCCGTCAAGATATACGTACTGAACCTTCCCACTGAAATATGACCTCCTGCCTCTACACCCAGGTTAACAAACATAACATCAGTAACAATGAAAACAGTATTTGTGGAACACTCACTTCATGCTAAACACTACAGTAAGTGCTTTATATGCACTATTTGGTTTAAACTTTAAGTCACTCTCCAAATGTACATGTATTTTTATTCGGTTTTGTGTTTATTTAAGCCGTCTATGTTACTTTCCTAACCTAGGAACTAAGCTTATTAAGTTTGTTAAAGCGAAAGTGGTGATTGATTTATCTTTGTATTTTCTGTTATAGACAGTTCAGTAGTTGACACTAAATTGGTATTTGAAAATGAAATATTAATAAAAAATTACTAAATGATATAATAAATCAATGGAAAATGTTCACTCTGAGAATGCAGCACCTGAAGTGTATGTTTGAACTGATTTACCATTTGCATCATGGAGGTTGATTGAACTGACTATTTTACAGACAACTCAAATCATTTTGTGCAAACAAGTATATTCAGTTTATAGAGAAGAGATTTTTCAGGAGACATTTGAGTGAATCTCTATCCTTTATACCAATCTTTGATTTTTAAATTAATTCACTTTTGCATTTTTTTCTCTGATCTTGTCATCATACACTATTTTAATTAATATAGTCCCGACATACATGGAGATTGAGGAAATCATCAAAATCTTAATGTAGAAAAATGTAAATGCCTAAAAGCTAATGATGACAACACAATTCAGGAAAGTGCTGATGACAATAGCACATACTCAACTGAACACTTTGACATTATGTTTCTTCTTTGCTGGTGAAGACTGAAATTAAGAAAAATAACAAAGAGAGAACCTGAGAAAAAATGTATACAATTTCATTATTTCTACTTTTACATGACCTACAAAGTATATTATTGTTTTCCATAGTGGATATCAGAGCTATCTACGTGCTGATATTCTCTACTTTCCTTTCGATATCTTAATGTAGATTGTCCTAATTGTTATATAGTATCAGAAATAAACTGTAAAAAATAACCTGTATATATAAGAAGCAGCTTATTACAAATATGCATTTAACAAAGTGTCATTTTTTGTCAACATGTCATTAAATAAATTAAAAAATACATGCTGGAGTGTGATACTAATAGACTCTACATAAACATTTAGTGGAATTTATGAAAAATTTATTTCTAGAACTCCCAGTATACTACTTTGAAACATGTTTTGATGAAACATTCTGTGGGTAGAATTTATAGGTTCAACAGAACCACCCAACTGAACTTGTTACTTTTGCTTCTCAACATATAAGCAGAAAAGAGATTCATTAGATTATCTTATAAAAGTTCACTTATAAGGCATTTATTTACATTTTAAATTTAAGAACATGCATTCACATAGAAATAATGTGATGAATGGTATGTACATTCTTATGGCCAACCACAGATTTATGTAATGTTCATGAATTATAGCAAGAACAATGTTATTCCAAGGTCATAGTTCTAATTTCATGCTATGTGGGAAGTCATTTTTTTTCTCTGAGCTCTAATTCCACAGTAGAGTGAGTTTTTGTGTGTTTGTTTGTATGTTTGTTTGCAATCGTTCTACTTTTCTTCTGATTATCTTTGCCCAGCTCCAAATTCACTTTTCCCTATGATGCTAAAAAGTTATCTACTTTCTTTATTCTCCAAAGTAAACTTCTAATCATTAACCTTAAATGCTCTCTGTACATAAACATAATGTGAAGTATGAGTTAACAAAATAAAACTCCATTCTCTTACTGCAAATGGATATTAATGGAAAATAAATCTGATCTAATTAATTCATGTCCATCTGTCCATGACTTATATTTATTTAATTATAATGAGGTACCAAGTTTAATTAATACAGTATTTAGTTGGTTAACAAAAGGAAACTAGACATTCAAAGCATTGAATGAGTTAGATGAAGACATTTCTATGCAATTGTTTATATTCAATGACTAGAAAAAATTAAATTTCACATTGTGTTAATTACATAGGTGGGGACACTTACCCATGTCATTAATGCAATGCAAAAAATTAATGACATTTTGTGGGGACACTTAGGGGAGTCAACAATACAATGCAAAATTTATGTGTTTTGCATTGTGTTAATGACTCCTCTAAATGTTCCCACCAAATATTTAAAGTGGGGTAGGAGACAAAACTGGGAAATAAAGATATAGTTATGAATTTAAATAATCAGTTTTATAGTAGGCATAATTAAAGAAAAAAATGATTACTTTATTGGAATATATCAGAAAGGTGAATAAAGTACCCATATTTTAACCAGGTAAGTCCCCTAATATTTTACCTCAGAGTGTATACATTCAGCTTTAATAAATTAGAATTTTATGTTATTTTTTCATATCTATTTTTTTTTCCTAAGATCTTAAATCCTTATCTGATTACCTTTAAGCTAGCACTTAGATTATCTCTAAAATTTCTTTGGATCAGTTCAAAAAGCATATATTGACTATTTGCATGCCAGCAATTGGACTAAATGCTGAGGATCCAAAGATTATTATGATCTAATTTCTATCTTTACACAATTTCCAACTGGCCAGGAAGTCAGAAATATACATGGATCATTTCCATGCCAGTCAGTAAAGGCAAACATGCCACAGGGACTTGATGTTACAAGATCGTTAATGGAGGAAGATTCAATCCTACATAGTAGAAGGAGTAATCAGAACTCTTCCATAAGGTGGTGTCCAAACTGAGTTTTGAAAGATGATCAGACTTAATAGGTTGGGAAAGGTGGGTAAGGTACAGAGAAATCAGCATGCATGAAGATTCAGAGGGCTAGAAATAGCATGATGTATATGGATGACAGAGATAGGCTGAGCATTTCTAGAGTGAAAATTAAAGATGGAAAAGGCACAGCTCGGACAGAAGAGGTGTGTAGGGATCAAGTTACGGAATGCTAAAGTGATGTCTGTCTCTTCCTGCTGCTGCCCTCTTTCCCTGAGGAACTAAAAGTTCAAAATTCTTACCTACATCTAATCTGATTCAGTAAGTATGTCCAGTTGAGGAAATTAAATGCACTGCCTCACTGGGAGAAGATAGAATGACAATTTAGTGTTGTATACATAGTGTTCATTCATTGTATCACATTGACCATAAAAAAGTAATTCTCACATGCTAGTTGCTATAGATCTGCCTTTTTTCCCTTTGAGTTTGTATTGCTGATAGAACTTAAATGTGCTTGGTTAGAGAAAAGTGGATACTGATTAAATTTTAATAATTGGAAACCAGAGGGATAGGCCAGATAGCATGTCAGGATTCCATAATTAGGTAACGAGGTAAAAAAGTTTCAGGTAATCTGATTTGTAAAGAGTTGTCAAATTGAAATCAGCTGCATTTATGTTTTATTCTCATAATAGTTATCTTAGGATAAACAATAGCATATAAAATTGGCTAACGTTTTTAGAACATCTAATCACTGTATTTGAGTATTTCTATCATGTATTATTGCTTTAATGTTTATTCCAGAGAGTAGAATAAATGTATATATAAGCAAAAAACTTATTGTAGTACCAACTTGATTTATGTGGAAAATGTAAACTAAACTATAGGACTATTTGGAGTGCTATACTGTACCATTTTATTTATCTATCAAATGAGTGCTACATTAAATTGCACTGCTTAATTAAATATCATAAACCTGGTGATACTCACTAGGAACAAATACACATTATTTTATTTATGAGTTGGGCAATGGGAATATTTTCTTGTACCTCCATGCTCTTATTTTAAAAATAGAAAGAAAGGATAATCACTTAATTTGCTGAGTAAGATTTAATGATTGAACAGCTAAGATGTGCTCAGGGAGAAATAAACATTTGAATGAATTTTTTTAATAAGGATCTTAGCTATTTTTAAATAGCATAAATATTATTGCAAAAATAAAAATACTGGAGTGTGAGATCTGATAGAATGATTGTTAATTATATTTATAAAGCATTTTAATTTTTAAAAACCCCTTCAAGCACATTATTTTAACTGTACTTCCAGGGCAGATATTTTATAGACAATGACATTATAGCTTAAAAGTTTAAGTGACTTAACTAAATCACACACCTGATTAGTGACAGAAGTGGGGCCAAAATTTCTAGAGCAGTGCCATTTTTCACCCATTCTGTCAAATCCCGTAAAGGATTTAAATATTTAAGTCTGTCTAAAATAGCTTTGCTGGGCAGAAATGTAAAATACATCATGCTTCTTAACTGTAGAAACCAAGGGATATCAGTCTTAGAAATTGCAGCTTGTTTAGCAAGGTGGTCCAGGGAATATTTGGTTTCAAAGACTTACTTCCATATGCCAGATATATTGTTTAGCTGCTTGTGTGAGCCAATTAGGAGAACAATAACATTAGGCATTGGCTCGTTCTGCCAACACTACCTGTTAGGAATCTTTTTATCCACCTTTAGCTTTGAAATTGTATTTACCCTTTATGTTTTTGTTTTTCTCATAGTATCTTTGCCCTTCTTCATATTTGTTCAGAGGACCTCTGAAATGTTTTTTGTTTCTCTAACATACACATTTCTAAAACTTAGGTCCCCTGGTCCACATAATTTATATATAGAATGAGACTCAGTGTATATTTGTCCATTATGGAATATTCAAACTCATGGTTATCCAGTAGTTGACTACTGGTTACCATTTGATGCTTAGTAAACTCAAAAGTAGAATTGTAGAAACAAATAAAGGTCACAAATGAAACAAATGCATTTGGAAATTGCATGCTTTCCAAAATAATTTTTATCATTGCGATACACTCTGTGCTCATTTTATTTTCCTAGATCATAATTGGAAATGAATATACTTGAGTACATTTAGAATTTGTTCCACTCAAATGTAATATAATTCTAGCAAAGGAAACAACTCACGGCATTAAAATGAGTATCGCTTACATGAGAGGCAAAACAATCTGATACACATTTATATCAGTAAACAGATAATTAAGGAACAAGAGGAATGATTGGATGATCATTGAAAAGTATCAGTGCTTTTGCACTGTATTTAATTTTCCTACCTGTCTTCTTTGATTTTCTAATCTTGGAGGAAAAACAAATTGACCTTCTCTAATGATTGTTGCATTCTAAACAGGCTACGTAAAGTTTTATTCCTTACTTCTCAAAGTAGCAAGGTCATGTTCACGGTGTCTTCATTAAGTTATCTGTGTTCATCTCACACCTAAGGAGATACCGTAAAATTTTAATGTATACTAAAATAGCCTTTATGAGTAGGTGTATGGTGAGCACTTTCCAACAATCAGACTCGTTCTTGTTACCTTCACTTACCAGATGCATGAAACCCTACAGCAAACATATCAAGCCATGGTGGACACCCAACATGAAATCTGAAACTTCAGTTCATTAAGTAGAATCAATGTTAAAAATTGTAGGCCACCAATTTATGACTGAATGTTTGGATTTTTTTCCTTAAGCATTTGTATTTGATATTTATTACTCTGTTTGTTCAATACATAACATTATTCACCATCAGGTGTCTCTGTTCATTAGTCCATCATTTCTCTAAAAATCTTGACCCAGAAGTGGTGATTAAACCACAAGACCAGTTTATCACTCTTATATGATACAAATTCCATATGAAGTCCTCAGTATATCCTCCATGGATGTTACCACAGTTTATCAGTTACCTGGAACTTGGAACTTTTAAAAGGAAATATTCTTAAAATTTCTTGGTATGTACATAAATTTGTGGAGGTAATGAGTTGCAGTGAGAAAGAACATTGCTTAAATTAGCCTTCAAAAAGTTTATCTAAGTCTCCAGCCTGCTCCAGGACAATAATAGTCTGTTAATACTGTTCTCCCAGAATAATGCATACTTTTCTATTTTACATCTACCTAGCTAAAATGAGAGACCTAGGGGGTTATTTTATGACACAGGAACTCTGTTTAAAGATCAGTTTGCATCTTGCCTTTTAAAGGAAAAAAGTTGGCAAATTTTAAATGGAATTCTTATAGCTTAAAAAATAATAGAAAATAAAAGTTCAATGTCAATTTCCTCATCAGGTGGTACTCCAAACAAGTCAATTCTGAGAAAGAACTAAATAATAGACATTATCAGCTTCCCGAACAATGGGGGATTAAACGCATTTTCCTTTTCTTATTGTACATTTGATTTATATTATTTAAGTTATCTGATATGATAGAATAGTTGACTGGGTGCTCACGAATTCACATTTTATATTCAAACTGGAATTCTGTTCACTCTTTATGTTATTAATGATATTTTATATCTTTTAAAATTATAATTATAATCAAAACATAATTATATAAATATAATATAATTATAAATATAATTTTTAATTATATAAATATATTTATAATTATAACTATAATAATTATTATTTTATTTTTAATATATGTTGTAGTGAACCACTTTTACATCTTTTTTTCTGAAATGGAGACTGAACGTTATTTCAAATTTAGCTACTGTAAACATTAATACCACAAGATTCTGAAAACAACATGAGACAAAATGAATTGCATCTTGACAGCTGAAAGATACCTGAGATTAACTGACCATAATAGTCCTTGCAATGTGTGCTCAACACTTGAAATAAAATAATTATTATTAACAAAATTTTTTTGAAAACAGTTCCTAGTCATACATTTCAAATTGGTAAACAGAGGTGAAATAATTGAACTTACTGTTATTTTCCAGAAACAACCATGTTTACTGATGACCACATCATAGGACTCCAGATAAACTAGTGGTTCTCAGAAAACATTTTGAAAAGTGTAATCCTCTGACAATCAGCTTAAAGTGCTGACAGCATCCATTTATAATTGCAGAATATTATAATACAGTTCTTAATTTTTAAAAATATTTTAACAATAGATTTGCATAGTTTTAAAAATACTACACGTGGCTTATAAAACATACAATCAATGTTTAAGTATACAAATAAAAATATAGACAAAGCATCATAATTCCTACCACCCAGCAGTTAGTATCAATAGCATTAGATTGGTATCAATATACATATAGGGAGATGAAAAATAGAAAAATAACTGTATAAAATTTTAATATCAAAATTAGGTCATATTATACACATTTTTTCAGAAAACCGAAGTGTAGAGAATACTTCCCAAGTCATTCAATTATGCCAACATTATTTGGATATATAAAAAAGTAAATAACCGTACAAGAATGTAAAAAAATCCCTATCAACCAAAATCCTTCATGAACACGAACATGAAAATTCTAAACAAAACTTTAGTAACTGAATCAAGCAATATATAAAAATAATAATACATTTTGATGATGCAGAGTTTATCCTGAGAATATGAAGTTGGTTTAACACTCAACAGTTAAGCAATATAATTCGTCATGTTAATAAACTGAAGAAAAAAATCCTATGCTTCTTTCAATAAGTGCCCAAAAAATTTGTTGAAATCCAACAACAGTTCCTAGAGAACAACAACAAAAAAAGCTCTTAGATAACTAGACATAGAAGGGAACTTGCTAAGCCTGATAAAACTAGATACCAAAATCCTAGTTTACATCGTATTCTGTGATAAAAGACTGAATGCTTTCACCTAAGTTAGGAAAAGGCAAGGATGTCTTCCCTTATTATTTCTATTCAATAACCTGCTAGAGGTTCTAGCTACTACAATAAGACAAGAAAAAGACATAAATCACATCAATATTGCAAAGAAAGAAATCAAACTGTCTTTATTCACGGATGATCTTATCATCTATGTAAATAATCTGATGGAATCTACAAAAGATACTAGAGCTAATAAATGAGTTCAACAAGGTTGTAGAATAAGATATCAATATACAAAAATTAATTGTAATTCACCACATATCTTCTGTTTATCTTCTATATATGACCAAAGAATAAACAGAATTTAGAATTAAGAAAGAATACCATTTTAAAAACATTTAAAATGTGATGCTGTATGATTGTCAGGGAAAAATCTGTGAAAAGATGTGAAAGACCTGCACACTAAAAGCTATAAAATACTGCTGAGAGAAAAAAATTAACAAAGACCTAAATAAATGGAGAGATATGAGGTATTCATAAATTGTGATATTCAATATTGTTTTCAATTCTCCTCAGTTGAATCTGTATTTTCAAAACAAGCTTATTTGAAATTCTAGAAGTTTTATTTGTGTTTTTGGATTTTGGTGTGGCAAAAATTGACAAGTTGATTCTAAAATTTAGATGGAAATATAAAGGAACAACTATGGCCAGAGTAACTTTGGAAAGGAACAACAAAGTTGGGTGACTAACACTACCTGATGGCTTATTACAAAAATAGAATGTGGTCTTGGAATAGATGGACTTAGATTAATGGAACAGAATAGAGATCCATAAATAAACCCACATATATGTGGACAACTGGTTACTATAAAAAATGCTAAGGCAATTTAGCTGAGAAAAGATGGTGTTTTAAACAAATTATACCATAACAATTGGATTTCTATACACCAAAAAGTGAACTTTGATCCACCTATTGATCTATATACAAAAGTTAACACAAAATTTATCATTAATTTTTATTTCTCTGATGACTAATAATGTTGAGTATCTTCCGTGTAATTATTAGTTATCCATATATCTTTATTGGTGAAGTGTCATTTCAAATTTTATCTATTTTTAAGCCATTGTCTCATTATGTAGTTCTGAAACACCTTTACATATTCTGAATATATATCTTTCATTAAATGTATACTTTGCAAATGTTTTCTCACAGTCTGTAGCTTGTATTTTCATTCTTTTAAGTGTCTTTCAACGGAAGTTGTTTTGTTTTTAATTTTGATACAGTGTAATTTATCGCTTCTTTTTTTATAAATTCTGTTTTGGGCATTGTATCTAAGAAATCTTTGCTTAATCTGAGGTCACAAATATTTTCTTCTACAAGTTTTATGGTTTCATAATGTCTTAAATGTAGCACCCAAAATGCAATCCACAAAAGAAATAAATAATAAATTAGACACAACAGAATAAATGCCATAAAATTCTGCTGTTTGAAAGATACTGATAAAAGAATGAAAAGACAAGCCACGGTTTGGAAGAAAATATTTGCAAATTTAGAATACGTAAAGAATTTTCAAAACTCAGTGATGAGAAAATTATTAAAAAAATGAGCAATATAGACACTTCATCAGAGAAGATATATGGATGGCAAATAATCACCAGAATGAGTACTCAACATTATTACTCATCAGAGAAATGCAATTCAAACCACAGTGAGATACCACTACTCACTTATTAGGATGGCTCATATTAAAAAGACTAGCCATACTAAGTGCTGGAGGGTATGAATAGGCGATGGAACTTAACATACTCTTGCTGTTGAAAAATGTAAAAGGGTACAAACCACTGTGGCAAACAGTGTGGTAGTTATTTTTTTTCTTTTTTTTTTTGAATTATACATTCACTTATTATAATCCACATCTAGGTATTTACCAGTGAAAAATGAAGCCATAAGTCTACCTAACAACTTGTACACAAATGTACATAGCATCTTCCGTTGTGATAGTCAAAAGCTGGCAACAACTCAAGTGTCCACAAATAGATGAAGGAAACACACTTCAATCATGGACACATGCAACAACATACATGAATCTCAAAATAGTTATTCTTCATGGAAGAAGCCAGCTTTTTTTAAAAAAGTACATATTGTCTGATTCAAGTTGCATTAATTCTAGAAAATGCAAACTAATGTACAGTGAGAGAGAGTAGATCATATCTTGTCTGGGGACAAGGTGAGGAGGAACGATTGAAAGGAATGAATTACCAAGGAGCATGAAGAAACTTGGGGTTGAAGGACATGTTCTCTAACTTAATTGTGGTGATAACTTCAGAGGTTTGTCAAAGTATACGTCAATAATTATCAAATTACACACATGTGTAGTTTATTTTTTGTCAATTATACCTCAACAAAGCCAAGACAGGCTTACACAAAATGCATATATTTATCTAAAAATATCATTAATTATACTTTATCAAATATGTTAAATTCAAGTATAAATAAATTTAATTTTTTTTTTAGATGGAGTCTTGCTCTGTTGCCCAGGCTGGAGTGAAACAGTGCAATCTTGACTCACTGCAACCTCCACCTCCTGGGTCCAAGCAATTCTCCTGCCTCAGCCTCCCAAGTAGCTGGGATTAGAGACATGCACCACAATGCCTGGCTAATTTTTTTTCTGTTTATTAGAGACAGAGTTTTGCCATATTGGTCAGGCTGCTCTTGAACTCCTGACCTCAAGTGCTGGGATTACAGGCGTGAGCCACTGTGCCTGGCCTAAAAATTTTTAACGTAGGAAATAAGTTATTGAATTTCTTAATCCATCAGGAATATTTATTCCCCACAACAGATATTTTGTCCTAAAACATTTCTCTAAACTTAAAAAAAGAAATTATGAGAAAAATTAAGACACATAAACCATTATATATTTTTTAACAATATATAGAACTTCAGACCATGTTCATGAATTTAAGCCTTTTTTTTTTTTTTTTTTTTTTTTTTTGAGATGGAGTCTCGCTCTGTCACCCAGGCTGGAGTGCAGTGGCACAATCTCGGCTCACTGCAAGCCCCGCCTCCCGGGTTCAGCCCATTCTCCTGCCTCAGCCTCCCGAGTAGCTGGGACTACAGGTGCCCACCACCACGCCCGGCTAATTTTTTGTATTTTTAGTAGAGACTGGGTTTCACTGTGTTAGCCAGGATGGTCTCGATCTCCTGACCTCGTGATCCCCCCGCCTCTGCCTCCCAAAGTGCTGGGATTACAGGCGTGGGCCACCGTGCCCGGCCGCCTTCTTATTCTTTATTCAAACTGATTTTCTAGCCTTGTTTTTGTAAGTTTGTCATTAGTTTTACATAGGGAAGGTTTATGAAATTTACATTGTTTTATAATTATTATTTTTTAAATTTAGTGTTAGTCTAATATTTGCATTACATTAATTTAGTGCCCACCACCAGTTGTGTTTACTCAGCACCTCTCCATTCCCAGCATCTTCAATTCAATTGCCCCCACTCCACAACCTGGAGATAACAGATACAATATATTTTGCCTTTAAAAATATGTAGTTGAGAATCTTAATTATTGGTTTCATAGCTTAGCCACATTTTGGCTGGAGATCTCTCTTGCCTGTGCTCTCCCTCCCTCTCCCCACTCCATTGATTATTGCTGTGAAAATGTCTAGAATGTATATACCACCGCTGCTGCCACCAATACTTCTCCCAGGCAATTTAGTCTGTCCGTGTGAATTGCTGAAGAACCATGTCTTATATCCGTGCAGTTCAGTAACCTAACCAGGATATGTACCAGTGTTGAGCGTTATACATCATTTTGTTTTTCTCTTGGGATAATGTGGATTCTTTATTTTAAGAGAAAAAAATTACATTTTGTGTAGTTTGCAGTTTCATTTGTTCAGGTCACTACCTCGGGAATGCTTTATTTTTGTATTGAATAGTGTTTGATTTCTCCATTTATTGGTTCCTTTCTAATTTGAAAAGTCTCTTTCTTTTCCTATATGCATGTATCCTGGGTACATGAAGTCTTTCTACCATGTTAGTAACAACTTTCAACCACGTAAGTTTTGTTCCCTTTTGTTTCTAATTTATCTTCTTGGTTGTTTTGGTCCTCAAATTGTTTTCATAGTGCTTAGTGTTTCTTTTCATCCTGTTTTGTTACTTTAACTCCTCGTTTATGAACACCTATTTTACAGAACTCAATTTCTTATTAAGATATCCTATTTCATAGAGCACTTATATAAAATTTTATTCTATTCCTGCAATTGTGGTTTTTTTTTTACTCAGCTGGATTTCTTGTCCACTTTTGTACATCATATTCCTTTCCTTTTTAAATTTTTGCTTATATTTTGTATTCCTAACCTGGCTGCATAAATGGCTTGAAATTTTTTCATCTTGTTCCTGATTTGACAGGTTAAAAGAGACAATTTACTTGCTGTGATATAATGCAATTGACTTCCTGACTGTAGTTCCACTGTTTCCTCCCCTAGTTTAGTGTTCCAAGTCTGAGTATTTTATGTTATGTCCACATCATGGGCTGATGATGTAGTATTTTTTTCTCACCTAAAATACTTTGATAAGCTAACCTATTTTCTTTGTGTGTCATACTAAAATAATATGTAGTTTTCTCAGTTTTAGAATCAAACTATGCTTACTTTAATAATCAAAGAATTACTTAGGTTTTAAATGTTATTATTTTCTTCTCTATGTTGATACTTGAAGAAATATTATCTGTGAAAAGTCAAATATTCAAAGCATAGCTTCCTTTGGATGCTAAAACACCACGATTATGAATCTAAACTATTCAGTTCTCTTTCCAGGTCTGCTGCAACCTCATTGCATGACCTTAGGCAATTTACTTAACTGCCCTATACCTAATATTTGAACTTACGGGTTACAAAGGCCTAAAAGATCTCGAAAGCTTTTGTTTTATTTGGATCCTAAAACTTTATAATCATTCTATGCCATTTTCTTATAAATTTGGGAGTTAAACTTCCTCTTATATTTAAATATCATGATATAATAGCCAACAATGCACAGTTAGCAATTTAACTTACAAAGATCTTGCACACTGTTTTTTTTATATATATATATATATATATATATACTCACTCACAGCTGTCTGGAACCTAAGCAAGAAAGCTATTGTTACCCTTAGAGCAGTTACATGCTTTGAAGTCAAGCTTTCTACCCTTTAACTTCCTTGTGTATTAAACAGATATAATTATGTCTAACTCACAGTGTTGTGAGAATTAAATATATCTGGCATATAGTAAGTATGAGATAAATGGCAACCACTAATATTCTTGTAACTTTTTAGCTATAATATGTTTATTTTTATACATATAATTGAAGTTTTTTTTAGGCAAGATAACTAAAAGTTGTAAAGGGTAAATGACTTATAAAATGTGTGCAACTATCAAAGGACAATGCTGGGATTTCAATCCAGGTGATTCACTTCAAACTTCACCATAATTAAATACTATGTGTTATACCTAATGAGCATGTATCATTCTTATGAAACCCAACCACTTAGACATGTGTGAAGGTAGACAGAGCATATGATCTTACATGTCCTAATTTGTTAGGTATGTGTGCCCTTCCAGGCTATTTCTTCATCAATTAAAATATTAATCAGGATGATTCAAAATTTCAGAAGAGAGATTTGATACCCACAAAGATAATCCAGAGAAAAGGGGGTGGAGGAGTGCCTTCTTTTTGGTTTCCAAGCTGTCAGAAGAGGGAAGATATGGCTGCCCTTGTTTCCTTGACAGCCCCCTTCTTTCTTAGTCAATACTTTAAATATTTAAATAATGATGGATTTATGTTTATTCAGTTATACTTATGAGAATAAGTTTACCTCACTGCAAATACATCTGTCAATAAATTGCAAAGAGGAATATCAGGGGAAAATTTTTTCTACTCTTCAATTACAGTGCAAAAAATAGATTTTCTTTTTGAGATATTGCACCTCATTTAGAATCAAGTAATTTTGTGCCTACTTGGGCTAGTAATGATGAATCTAGTTTTGCAATGTCTTTCCAAACACTTGACCTGAATTTAAAAACCAATCAATAGTATCTGCAAATACTGCTTTTTTGCTAGTGCTTATGATCTCAATAATTGGGAAAAAAAGGTTTTTTAAATTTATTACCTTAATTACCTTTTTTAGCATTATATTGTAAAATAGGTGGACTGCATTGCTTTGCAGCTTTTTTTTTTTTTACTTGCTGTGACAACAGTAGAATTTTTGCATTCTGATTCCACAATTTATACTTAAATCGTATTTTAAGATGCTGTATTTCAAATTTGACTAAAAAAGTCAACACTATTGATTGGTGAATAAAATAATAATAATAATAATAACCAGTGTATGCCAGAGATAATATTTTTCATCTACTATATTCCATTCTGCATTTCTATTTCACTTTATCATTTTATTGACAAGTAATTTAGTAAACAGTGGATTGTTTCCTACTGGGAAGGGGAGGTTCCTGAGATTTCTTATGATAGAACAATTTGTAGTTGAACAACTTAACATTATATAGGAAAAACAGAGCAAGGGAAATTAAGTTTAGAAATGAAGGCATCAAGTTCCTTGTCCAATTTGTAAGTACCTTGAATAAGATAAAAGTTGACCCACTAATTAAGATTATATAAATAAAATCATACACATATTCAGTTAATAATGATGGGTAGTGGATGATTAGTGTTCATTTAGTATTCACAATTGGCAACATAAACTTTAAAATTCTCTGAGAGGTTTGAAAAATGATTTAAATTATTTTTATTTTGCAAAGAATAGCTATACTAAAAAGAATTTTGTACAAGTATCAGACTTTCCACAAGCTTTTCTCATTTTGTTACTCAGTCTTATTGGCTTTCAACTTCTGGGTCTCATACTGGATTCAGAAATGCAGAAGAGCTTGATATTGGAGCTTTAAAATTAAATAGAGAAGTTTATGTAACCTTTATTTAGCCTACTTAGCTTTATTAAACATGTCCAGATAATATATTTCTAAACTTTCCTCAAATATATATGTTTATATAACCCTAGGTTTCTCAAGATAACTTCATTAGCTCCACCCTTCTTACAATTGACTTGGTTTCCTCACTCTTCATAGACAGATAAATTATTATTTTTTCTTTTCATCTGTTTTTTCAGAGACTGGATCTCACCATGTTGCCCAGGCTAGTCTTGAACTCCTGGGCTCAAGCAATCCTCCTGCCTTGGCCTCCCAAAGTTCTGGAATTTTAGATGTGAGCCACCATGCCTGGTCTTGATAAATTATTTTCTAAGCCCTATGATATTTCACTTCATTTCCCTTTTCTTCTTCAGGGCTCTTCAAAAATAACTCTTTTTTCCTTGTCCTCCATCTATTTCTTTGTCTAAATTTCTGACTCTTGTTTCTTATTTTTTTCTGATGATATTCAATAAAGATTATTCAAAAATCTTCAAATAACAAAATCACCATTTTCCTGATAAAGCACAATATACATAAAATCCTGTATTCACAGGCCTTTAAACTTAAAGTGTCTACAGAAGTTTTGATTGTTTATGATTTTGAAATCAGTCACACACAAAACTTGTTCACTCTACTTCCTTCCCATTATAATAGAATTTCATTAGTAATACTCATAAATATAACAAACATTTTATATTCTCTTTTGCATTTTTTTTTTTACAATACAACAGTTTTATTAAGCATGTGAATGCACTTATTTGGTACAAAATGTAGTCACATTTCTTCCTCTCCTCTGCCCCTTGAGGCCACCACTCCAGAACCTTATGTTCCTATAAACCCACTTTTGGCAGCAGTAACAACAAAAAAGTGAAAGAAAATGCAATTCTGACAGTAATGCTAAATAACCAAAGTGGGAAACACAAATAGGCAGGGGTTAGTGGGTTTCTTAGCTAGCTCTTTAACCACAGGCCTTAATCCTGCTCATTTTAAGGAAACATTTTAAGACTACAAACCCCCAAATGTTATTTAAGTAATACTGCTTACCTCTGTTGGTGGCACTTTTCTTCCATCTAACCTGATGTTATAACAAGCTTATTTGTAATTTATTTGGGAAATTCTGCCCTAGTATATACATCTCTATCAATCTCCCTTTGAGCTTAAAAAAGTCAAGAAGCAAAAACAGAAGACTAGGAAGTTTCATAAGGATGCCAACTGAAACTTTTATGAGACCTACTTCTTAAAAGTCAACTGGCCAAATATATACACAGCTGTAGCCAATGGATTCTGAAAACAGATCCTGCTGGAAAATATCTCCAATACCCAATTAAATCTAGTTATTTGTGTCTATAGATTTTAAATGATCATCATTCACAGTGGAATAAATGTATCCCTGTATTCTAAGAAAAATTCACAGCTTCCTTGATTGAGGCTACAGATGTGTTGGAGCTGTTTCTTAAGATCCTGAAAGCTCAATCTTTCAAATCTTGGGCAAACCTTAATCAAATCCAGCACCTAGTTTTTAGCCACTGTAAAGCTATTTCCTGGCCTGAAGCTATTCCCACCAAAGTTCCCTACTTCACCCATTCCTGGGTTGCTGCTAGGTGCTCTTCCTTGCTGTTAGATTTGCTCAGCATCATATGCATTGGCTACTTCCAGAATATGTGTGGAAAACTCATTCATATCCTTGAGGGGCATGATGTTAAAAGCTACTAGGCTCTTTTTGTTCTGAAAAGATCTCAGATGGCCATCACTTTCCCATATGTTTTTGAAGGAACCCCACTGTGGTTACCACTGACACTCTGCATTAAATCACTGGTGAGCCCCTATTGATGCAACTGTTGTGTCATCCATTTCATCAACAATATTGGCTGG
Source organism: Pongo abelii (assembly GCF_028885655.2). Taxonomy (NCBI): domain Eukaryota; kingdom Metazoa; phylum Chordata; class Mammalia; order Primates; family Hominidae; genus Pongo; species Pongo abelii. Next base: position 50,953,504 of record NC_072000.2, on the reverse strand, counting down.
AGTCCTCTCTGCAATATCTAATTATCTCCACAGTAGTGATCTGAGAAATCTCAGAATTCCAAATTTTGAATATTTCACCCACAAGAATGGCAAAAAGATGCTGAGATATGGTACAGAGTACAATGTTCTGGGCTTGGGCTCTTGATCTTTTTTCTGAGATGATATCAGTGTTCCAAAGCCCCAGAGGACTCTGCACAACCACTGGCTCTTCCATAGCTGGAGTAGCCATGGATTTCCAATGCACTATTCCACATCTTGGTTGTGGTTCCCTCAGGAAAGAGGCCCAGAAGGCTTAGGTTTAGTGGGTTCCCAAGACACCTCAGAACCCTGTTGCTCCTGCAGCAGTCTACCTTTCACTGGTTTTCCTTGGCATTTTGGATACGAGCAATGTTGAGTAGAGATTTAGAAAGATGATTCAAGTATGTAAGTATTTAATTTCCTATCAGCAGAAATTTGATGCTCTTTGAAAGCAATGGCAAAACTTAGACAATGAAAAGCTTTTCCTAAAACCTGTAAAAATAATAGTACTTATATCTCCCAGGATGCTGCTTAAGGACTTTACAAAACTCTTAACATAAACTTACCATTTTCCTCCTTTTATGACCACAGGCTTAGAAGTGAGTAGACACTGGATGGATATAGACCACTGGATATAGACCAGTGGTTTTTTTTAAATGTAAAAAATGAAATAGGGTCTTCATTTTTTTCAACCAACTGAGTTAAACATGTCACCTTTACACAAAATATATAATATACAGAATTTAAGAAATTTGTTGTTTAACTTGCTTTAATTCTAAATATTTTTATCCTGTTAGACGAATAATAAATAATTTTATATTAAAGAAATGAATATAAATGTTTATTATTGTATTAAAAACATTTGATAATTTTCTTATACTAATCTTTTCCTTATTTTAAATGTGTGAACTGATTTTTCATATTTATAAAAGTATATTGAAGAAGTTTCTGCTGAAAAAACTTTGATATAAATATTATCAAATGAAACATTAAAACATTCAGAACAACTGAATTATTTTCTTATAATGAAAATAATAACAACCATTATTTTCTTATAGTGGTTTCAGCAAAATGTATAGTCAAAAAAAGCAATGGTTATGAAATAGTTTAAACACATTGATTGCCTGTCAAAAATGACAAATTAATTTAGAAATTGTAATTCATCAACTTCCTAAAATGTAATTAATTTAAATTCTGCCATATTTATTTAACACAAAGCAGTGTGCTAGGTCCAGTCCTTAAACTTTTAAATTATAATATCAGTAGTTCTTAAACTTTGGTCTGCAACAGTACTATCTAGAAGCTTGTTAAAATGCAGAAACTCAGAATTCTGCCCAGTCTATCAATTTGGGATATCATGAATTAGGATCTGAAAATCAAAAAAACTCCCTAGTTGGTTCTAATGGACATTGATTTGATAGCCAGTAATAGTAGTTTAGTAGAACAAAATGGAACTAAGGTAAATAGAAATAATTTTTGTTTTGTTTTACTTAAATTGTTTTTTGATGCCTCAAATCCTTTTTATAAAATATTTATTGCCATCTCTGTTGATCAGGGAAATGCTATTTTACTCTTATTCAATTTTAGATGTATGATTTTACTCTGTACTAAACAAGATAAACTTAGAATTCAGAATTCCAAATTTTTTATTTTAATATTGGTATTGACCAATATGGGTGTATCCACAAGAGTGATACTTGTGGATAAAGTAATGAAGCAAGGTCTGAAAATGATGTCTTCAGAAAACTGATTAAAGGAGCTATCCTTTGTGTTTTAAAAAAGGAACACAGTATAAGGAATTATATTTAATTGCATTTCCACTATCCTATGTTATTACCTTTTCATCAAGACAAACAATTAATGATTTAATATTTTCAATTTTAGAAGCTTTATACTTAAGAGTGTTTTGCTCTTATATTTAAGGCTGTTTTGCATCAACACTTGAATTGACTATTAAAATCCATTTATAGTGCAAGAGGCATGAGAGGAAGTAACGTGGCACTGACAGTAAGTTATTAAAATATATTTATTAATCTACAGTTTGGTCTGTTGATGTTCATTTTTATGTGTGGACTGAGTTTCTGTGTTTATGTATTTGAGTGTTTTGAGTGTGTGAGTGTGTGTGTATGTGTTTGTATGTGTGCATGTTTGCCTTTTAGTTAATCTGTCATCCAAGCACTTCTGCCCAGGAGTTAGTCCAGCTGCAAAGCTTGAGGACACAATCCTTTGCAGACTGCCCTCACTCCTGACACCAATTGCAAGTCCTGAAGGTCACTGTTAGGTTTGATAACTTGTTAGAAGGACTCAGAACTCATTGAAAGCAACTGTATTTAAAGTTACAGATTATTATAGGGAAAAATACAGACTAAAATCAGCCACAGGAAGAGTCATATAGGGCAGAGCTTGGTAGGGTTCCGAGTGTGAGGCTTCCATCCTTTTTCCAGTGCAAGCAGGACGGGCATTACCTTCCCAACACTGATTTGTGACAATATGCGCAGAGTATTGCCAACAAGTAAAACTTATTCAAGCCTCTGTGTTCAGATATTTCTTTAAAGGTCCATTATATAGGTATGATTGATTGATCGATTACCCCGTGGTTGAACTCAGGTCAACTGATATGGTCTGACCCAAAGCCTCCTCCCTAAATCGCATGGATGGTTCTTCTGGCATGTCTATGCTACAACCTAAGATTGTTGGGTGTGACCAGTTCCCAATCTAAGCAAAGACACTTGTATCAGGTATAACACAGATACCTCCCAGAAGCTGAATACAAAGGCAGTACCTTTGTTTGGACAAGACAAAATCTTATACTACATAGTTTTATAAAGCAGAAAGATTAAATAAAAAGATAGCCAGTATGGATCCTAGTATATAAGAACAACATAGGGGCCAGTTGCAGTGGCTCACGCCTGTAATCCCAACACTGGGAGGCTGAGGTTGGCAGATCGGTTGAGACCAGGAGTTCAAGACCAGCCTGGCCAACATGGTGAAACCCGTCTCTACTGAAAATACAAAAATTAGCTGGGTTTGGTGGCATGCACCTGTAATCCCAGATACTCGGGAGGCTGATGCAAGAGAATCTCTTGAACTCGGGAGGCATAGGTTGTAGTGAACTGAGATTACACCACTGCACTCCAGCCTGGGCCACAGAGCAACACTCTGTGTCAGAAAAAAAGTGACAATTTTGTAAAATGTATAATAAGTATTATTTATCATCAGTGGTGTAAATGTTCAGGATTTATAAATAGTTATTAATTATGAAGTATTGAGAACCAAACTAAATTTGAAACCAAATTAGAAAGTAAATAACCTTTCTGGAAGTAAGATGTTGATAAAGAAGGTAAATTGCTTCCAGATGTTTTCAAGCAATCTCTATTCAATTATGAATAATGGATAAAATGTGCTTAATAAACAATGCTATTTTACTAAAAGCATACCTCACATCATCATAATGCTAGAATAATAAAATGTATTTATATTTCTAATAATCTGTTAACATTTTTTCATCAGAGGTTACTTTCCTAGTGTATGAAAAGAAATTTTTTTAAGGATAACTATTTACAATGAATAACTAAAGAGCCAAGTAAAGCTCAAGATTGAATAAGTTATAGTTATTGGGGAATGAAGTATACAATTTCAGTACTTTTGGTTGAAAATGTTTTCACATCACTCACTTTCGCTTGTCAATATTAAATGATATGTAAGTGATTAGGTTTAGTCGAGGCATATTGCTATGCTATTAATCAACTTCATGCACGGCTCAGGAATCATCAGGGCAGACATGGATGCTATTTTTGCTCACAATTCATTTTGTAGCACTGAGCTCAAAATTTAATTTCTCTACATATCAAAGTGAAACAATTTACACAGCTATGCTCATTTTATAGGAGCTTTTGGCAAAGTACAAATAAGTATATGATTACTGGAGAACTCTGGTCTCTATCAAATTACTATGAAATAGTACCAACAAATGATCCGAATGATAGAATATTCTATTCTTGAGTGAAAAACATTATACAAAGAAAAGTCACTACACTGTACTATTCTAATGCATAATACATTTAAGCATAAATGATTTCTACCGTTATACTATATAAATTACTAGTAAATTGTTCTGAAGCATTTCATTGTAACAAACATGGAGCTGCCAATAATTGTCCCCTTATGGGAAGAAGAAAACAGTGAGATTTAAAAAAAATTGTTCAAAACTTAACTAATCACTTAAATGGTAAATGGTCCTGAACTTCTTCTGGTAACATTGGTAGATTTTAATCTACATTTTATTTTTTCTTTTGAATAAAAATATAGATTTAATTTTACTGTGGACATTTTAACAATTTTAACCACCTCCAAATTTAAAATTCCAATTTAGATTTGCTATAGATTATTATCACTCTTTTCTTTCTTTTGCTTATGTTCATATTGTGGATAGATTTTAATTGAGAATTTCTTAAGCATTGTCAGTGGAAGCAGTTTTATTGTCGTGTTGTGTACCTCAACTATTGAAAGTATCTGCTAGTTTTGATCTTTTGACAGAAAGAGTGTATTGTTAGGAGTAGCTTTTATTACCAAATCATGAAATTATGAGTTGGAAGCAATTATTCTCCTCCTAGTGAGATCATACAACTATGCAATTTTCTGAGTCCATGACAAAATGCTAACCTATAAACAAGTCTCTTTTTGTATTTCAACCTTTGGATGGGATCCAAGAGAGTCTTATCCTGAATTCTATGTTATTACAGATAGTGATCTAGCTAAGTTCTAGCCAAGTGATCTAGCTAGTGTATTGAAGGAACAAAATATTTGAACATTAACTTTTAATTTTAGGAGTTTATTATAAAACACAGTTGTATTAACTATTTTGTTTCTCTTGCAAACATTAGGGGAAATGACCAAGTTTTAGTTTCAGTGAATGAAGGAATTTCGTATTTTTCCCTTAGAAACATTCCAGTGTGAGAGGAGAAAAACTGATTAACTATTGTTGTAAGTTTGGAAATGTTCTTACAGATATCATTAACTTTTTCCATAAAAAGTATTGTTTTCATATGTACCATTTAGTGGATATAAAATTTCCAAATAATTTAAATGTCCAAGCAATAGATGACTAAACTTTGCTGCTTTGACTCTTAAGACACAAATGAAAAAAAGGTGATACTAGGGACTATTAAGGCAAATTATCCAGTGACAGCTGGTATTGCTCTTTAATAAGTTTTCTCTTTGATAATAGAATGGACAAGTCAGTACTTAAAAATAAAAGTTGTTTTCTAAGTCCCAAGATGAGCATAATATTTCTTTTCTTTCTGAAAACTATAAGATCTTCTTTACATTCTATAAAAGATTTAAATAATCCTCAGGAAATGACCTTTCTAAGGCAGAGGATGTCTTCCCTTTTATTTTTCTGTATCTTGATGCTCCTGTCGAACTATGTGACATTTCCACAGAACTTTAAATAGAAATATGAAAGGACAGAAAAGGAAGTACATTCATAATAATAAAAAATGTCTGGCCATATGACCCCAATAAGGCAAGTTAAATATATTACCATTATTTATTTCATATTGAAGGACCAGCTGGTAGACAGACAAAATCACTGAGGATAAAGCCTAATTCAGAGTGTGTGCTCTGATACTTGCCCTGTAATCCCATAATCCTTTAAAGAAACAATCAGTGATCTCTTGCTTCTGTATTTTCTAGCTCTGTCTTATGCGATGTGTGTGTGTGTGGGGGAGGGGTGTGTTTTCTAATCCATATATGATTATTCGATAACTAGAAGCTTGATGTTTATACCTTTTTGTACTTAATCAGATTAGTAAGCATGTTGCTATAACCAACAAAGTTTGACATATTATCCAAGCAAAATTTGTATTTCATTATCTATCTCTATCTAGGAGCCTCACTATAAATTATTTTTAATCTTTGATCTTGCTTTTTAATAATTACACAATGTTCAAAGACTCCTATTTTCTAATGTGTAACTAGACATTAGCAGAACCTCAAAAATAAAAGGAGATAAAAGGAGTGGTTAACAATTTTTTGAAAATGTGTAACAAATGTCAACATGTTTCTTTACCTGTTTCCTGTATATGTTTGCAATACTTCTCAGAACATTTTTTTTTTGTTAAAGGATATCATGGATTTTCAAGAGGAGCATAGAAACTGTAGCAGAATTTTAAAACAAATTTTACTCTGAAGATTTTAGTTTTCATTAAATGTTCATGATTTATATCTAGTAATTTATTTAAGAAATATTAAATGGGTACTTGAATTACTATAGTAAACAAAGCTTTACAAGTCCTACTCTCACAGTAAACTAGTCTCTTATGACTAATATTCCATAGAAACTTTGTAATAGCTGAGAGGGAGTAAGGGACTATAATAAGTGCTTCATATATGATATCTCATTTAATTTTCAAGACAAACCTAAGAGTTAAGCACTGTTATCCTTATTGAAATTGAAACCTAAGGGAAATGAAATTAACACATTTCAAGGTCACATGTCTAACAAGTGATAAAGTCTGGATTTGAACCTATGAACTCTTAGGAACATTGTATTATATGGAAGAGTATTCTTTAGTAACAGCCTGTCCTATAAAAGACAAAAGCAAATACTTCGTCATATACATAAAAATTGGGGCTGTTATTTTAATTTCATAATATGGATAAATTGAATGCTGGAATACTAGTACCAGAAATTTCAGTTCAACTAAATGGGCTGTTGAAGTGCTAGCCTCCTCTATTGTTCTTTCAAATTCTGAGAATTCTTTTTGATTTTATGAAATATTCATGATTTACTTGGTGGTCCCTGCCAGCTGTCTCCTCTGCCATCTGGTTTGGTCCTGCCTAGATAGCTAATTGTGTAGAATATATATAAGTGCCTGTATATAGTTCAATCTGAAAAAAACACAATATATATGGAAGTCATTTTAGAAGTAGAAGCAATCCATTATCTCATATTTTCTACATATTTTCCTTTCCCATTGGCAAATTACTCAGTAGTTTACTGGATCTTTATTGAATAGCTATTGCCAACAGAAGATTAAAGCTGATGTAATATTTAGTCTTTCCTATGATAGTACTAGCATTATGTAATTCTAGCCATGAAGAAAAAGATGGATTAGTCACATATTGTCACCTGCCAAGATGAAAAATTATGAGCTTTCCACTTTGTGTTTAAATGTACCTGGAGTTCACTCTGATGAGAAATCATGTTACCCAAGGCAAGTCTTTTTTATTGTCTTCACAAGGATACCCTTTTTTTTTTTCCAGTGCAGCTATCCTTTTCTGATATGTGTGGGGGGAGTTCCATTTTCCTTCCACTATCTTGCAAGTATTCCTAGCCAATACAAATGGAGCAAGCCACTAAGAGCTGCTAGCGGAATTGGGGAAAACTGCATAGACACAGAAAGTGGAAGTTTGAAATGGTATTAAAACTCAGAGTTGTGTGGAGAGATACAAAGAAAAGTGATAACCGAGCAGAGAATTATGGGTGCATGTAATGAGTAATTTTTTATTCATGTAAAGTACTAAAATCTGTGACTTGGTTTATGTAAATATAAATGAAAAGAGATTATTACAAATTTGAGCTTATGCCATGGATATGCTTTCTTTAAAATGAAGGATGGAGTTTACTCTAGCAGTCCAGAAACTGTACTTTGCACATAGCCTTTTAAAATCCTTGCCTCTAGTCTGAGAACACATGGGATTCTGTTGCGCGTAGTACTATTTTCCAAGCGTTATGGTGGAGAAACAGTTGAAAATTACTCTTCTAAAAGAATCTATTCTGAAATACATCTCATTCCTACTGGTAGAATCATTATAGAACACGAATTTCAATTCTACCTGAGAAGAGATAGATAAATGACATCTCCCTGAGATTCCTTAAAGCTTTACTCCATCCATCCCTCTTTCCAGCTCACACAGGGCATCCTCACTGACGCATATGAAAGCTGCACTTATTTATTCTCTTCATTAAAATTTGGTTTTCTATGAGTCCTTCTGCCACTCATTAGCTTCTTCCTGACCATAATATGCCTACCCTGGTGTCCAGCCGCTACACTAAATCTTCTGAAAACTGAAACACAGCTGTCACCATGCACCACGTCAGCAGCTTCCTATCAGCAAACATGTCAGAATCTAACCTTTGCTTCCCTGGTGTTTCAGTTTTTATTAAGTTGCTTATGTTCAAATTAAACTTTATGGCAACAGCTGTCTCAGTCGTCGAATCAAAATTATGCTACTCTTACTTGATTTTTTCCATCAACCCTTCCTGTTTCTATCCAGTCTGTAAGGTAAATATAAATTCTTAGTAACTCTGCTTCTTTTTATTTGACTCTAGTTTTCTATTTCCTTCTTCATAATTTATGGAATAATCAGCATGATTCTCCCATTTTGAATCTGAGGACACAATAATAAACCAGAGAGAAGAAAAAAAAATACAACCCTTCTCATACATTCATATATGGCACTACTAGCTAGTACCATCCTAAGAAGCCATGTTCTCCACTCTTTACTACTACTTTACTTTAATAATATTAATTTCAGTATTATATTACTCATTTTTCCTTTCACCATAACATACTATACCCTGTACTTTACATAATAGTAACATACTTCTACAGCAAATTACAACATACACACACACGCGCATCCGCCTACCCCAGAATATTCAGTCCGAACACTTTTTGGCATATATAGTTCCCTTACCTTACTAGATATAACAGTTTATTAGTAAGGAAGATGTCCCTTCTGAGGCCCTTAACAGTTTTATATTATTATATTTTGAATTAACTTAATCCAGGTTAAATTGCTTTGCACATAGAAGCGACATAGTAGTTGCCTTTCACATAGTTGTAAGTTTCACTGTCATTCCTTTCCCTTCAAGATCAGGGAGGCATTGTTCTAACTTTCTGTTACTCTTATGCATACTTAGGAGCTTAATTAAACAAAAACAGTCAGATGCACGAGTGTTGCTCCTTAAAATGATTTTCTATTTTATATCACCAAGGTAAATTCCTTCTCAATATTTCAATGTGAGTGACACGTGGCTTCATCTGACTTCAGAAAAACTCAGAACACAGGCCTTCTGCCCGCTGCATAAAGGAGGAATATCTATAAAGCTGCTCCGTGGTTTCTGATAAAGAGTAGCTCTTGTGGATATCATGAATAAATAGTGAATAACAACATTTTGTACATTAGACATTTTTGTGTCCAATTCTCAGTTATGCTTTGGCAGGGCAAATCACAAAATATTTTGTGACAGTGCTTCAGTAGTAATCAAGAGGACTCATTCATCACATGGACTAACAAACCAGTGATGAAAATCCCAGCCCTGTTTCCTTGACCAGTGTGATCCCAAAGAGTCAGCGTGGGCATATTAGTGTTCATCATTTACTTGAGAGAACTGTGATTTGAAAATAAGCTTTCTGTCAATAAATTTATTAAAATAAGTTGAGGTAAATGCACATTCTATGTTAGGTGTTTTAGCGTCACTATCATGAACTGTTAGTACTACCAATATGCAGACACATACATACACACATGCATACCTACATGCCTACCTACAAAAAACTGGTTCAGAGTTGTGAGTGTCACTGTAATGACATGAAATTGAGCTAGGGCCACTTTGAGTAAATGTGAAAAGTTGCCTTCATGAGTTATAAAGTCCATCTCTCAGAATGGTCGTGAAAATCAATAAGCATTCTTAACCAAGCTTTCTAAGTAATTTCTGATAGAAAATCAGACACACTTGTCAGGTTATGCTAAAAAGTGTAGAATAAGTTACTCAGTTCTACTGACTTCAATAATTAAATCAGTCCTAGGCAATAAAATATAGCTTACTCTTGATGCTTTGGGACAAACAATTTGCCAGTATGTTTATAAGACAGCATGCTAAGCAGCTAGTCGTGTCTTTTGGGTAGTTGATTTCTGTTGAAACTAATTTCCTTAAGACATTTATCTTTTGGAAATTTCATCAATAGCCTGTTTGAGACTATCTGGAATCCAGCAAAGTTAATTATGAATTTAATCAGCCTGTACATGAGAATCAGAAAGAAGATCTAACATTAATATTTTGGGGGAATATGATTGGGATATTCTGGGATCCGGGTTGGCAGATGCCCAGGTTGTCAGCCTTCAATATTGTTTTCCCATTTTATGTGGTCTTTAATGTTGAGCAAATCACCCTGGTGCTTCATAATTAAAGGGAGTAGCTTTATGTCAGAAAGAATTCCTGAAGTGGCTTTGTTGGTATAAATAATAAAGGCACAGATGTAGAGGTAGCTGATAAAACTTCTTGTACAAAGGGCTTCCGTATCCATATGTGCATAATTGAGTTTTGCATGTGACACTGTTCTTGAATTGAGAACAATTGATATATTTGTGCCATCTGTTATGTTGTGTCTGTGCCAAGTGCCAACACTATAAGCAAAAAAACAGTGGTCTGTGAGCACTATAGTGTACTAGTTACTAGCTTCACTTGGAACTTGATATTTTAGCAATATTCCTCAGGCTGTCAAGGCTAACAAACTACAGTGGCACTTCTTTGATAGGCAAAGATAACACTCCTCATGTTTGCCTCTTGCTGAATCACATTCTTGTAGCAACCTTTGAAACCTTAGAAGTCTTGAAGTTTTGTGTCTTTTTCCTAGAAAAAAAATGACTCAGTTGTAAATAGCTAATGGTGACTCTCAATAAGGTGAATAAGGCATTATTAATGCAGCAAGATAAGTTGAAGAGGTCTGTGATTCTTAACATTCTTTTCACTTGATTAACCTGTTCATTGAAATTATGTAAGGTCCATAAATGTGTACTTTGACTTTGCTTTGTGTTATTTTCATGATCAATAGATGTTACCATCCCGAATGTGCAACTCACTGATGCTTGACTTTATCAGCTCCACAGTAAACCATTCAAGCAAAGGTTTGCTCAGTTGTCAGGATAAGTGCCATATTCTATTGCTTAATTTTGAGAGCAGATTTTTCTACTGAGCAGATTTTTCTACTGTTGTTTGGATTCTTTTTAAGTATGTAATATCTTTTTGACAGCACAGTATTTGGAGTACCAGTAACTCAGGTAAGAAATAAGTATGTCCCCACAAAATTTACTCTTCTCCGAAAGATTGATAAAGCAATTCAGCATCCCATGGGACATAAAAACTTACATGTATGATTACATATAAATGTATAATCCTCTAGGTTTGGTTCAGTTCTTTTCAACAGACTCCTACTTATACTTAAGTGCTTGCACTGGATTCCTTACACAGATGAAACAAATTAGTAGTAGAAAACAAAATTGATAACTACTAGATTATCCCTTGCTAAGGTATTATTTTATATTTTTATCACTTCTTTCTAGCCACTTTCATGTTATTTCATTTAATCTTTATAAGAACTCATTGATAAAGACAGGAGAAATCTAAATCTAAGATTCACAAAATGCAAACTAGGAATTGAATCCCATGGAAGGTCAGTAGATTGGTCCTAGTAACTGAAGCTATCAGCTTGAGCAATGGGAGCAGAGTTCTCTTTCCATGTCTGTAGCTCTACTCTATTCTTCTTTTACTGCTAATTCTCTTCTGAAGATTTAAAGGAGAAAATGAATATGAAAAAATGTACTGATATTTAAAGAACAATTACTAGTTAAAAGTATTTTAAGGGAAATTCAGCAAGTGCCTACTTAGAAATTTCAGGATTAAGTATAATTTAGAACGACTGTTATTAGGTCCAAGCTTAAGTTTTGCCACCGTTAGCAAAACTAGGTGTTAAATATGAAAGGGCAAATTGGAAACTTGAGTTAAGTATAAATTTTGTACTTTTTCTTAAAAGAAAATTAGAACATTGAAGTAATTGTTAATTCTTTTGCAAATTGGCAATTGTAACTAACTATTCATCCATCAGTATTTTGACATGGTTACCAGAACACATCTAGTTAAATAGTTAAGGACAAACTGTAGTACTATAAATCCATTGTGTAAGATTATAACTGGGGAATTGATGGACAAGCTAGGTATTCTTGAGAAATGTAATGGGGACAGCTGGATACAAGAATCCGTTGGAAACCACTATCATGATTTTGATATAATTGCATTGATTTTCTAGTTAGAGATGTGTGAGCAGAAAGCATCTATTTTCTAATTGGAAATATTATGGGTGTTTTGATTATATAAAATATAATCAAAAATAGAATTACATAAAATATACAAAATATAATTGAAACACTCACAATATTTCCAATTAGAAAATACTTTCTGCCCACACACAAGTAAAAAGAAAATGAATGCTTCCATATTTGTATGACAAATAGGAATACTTTTACTGAACATTATAAAGGAAGAGGAAGTGAAACAATTTGAGGAAGTAGAAAGTTACACTAGATACTCATTTGGAATACCAGGAAAATGAAATACTGAGTATATGATTTTCTGTGTTAGATAACATAAGTAAAGAAGCAAGACTGATGATGCAGATGTAGAGACTGTTACATATGCCCTGGGGGTTGGAATCTAGAGTTCTGAGATATCCAGTGGAATCATGTAAAATATTTCACGTATCTTTATTCAAGTGATATAACTATGTTTTATTACTAATATACTTACAGCACTATATTTGCACTTGTAATATTAATCATATTAGTTGTAATATAGTAACATAATATATAAATATACTTGTAATATTCTATTCATGTTAATTATAATATTAATTCTATGCACTTAAACAAATAAACTAATTTTATTGAGAGTCCCGGAAAGTATCATGAGGTTAGCAGTTTGTTGGATGGAGAAGAGAATTAATCAAAATTCTCACTGTCTCCCATCTGTTTTGAATGGCAAAGACAAGAAATATGTTAGTGAAAAGTTACCACACAGCTGAAACTATTCTCTTTTAATGTGTGGAGTGCCAAAAAACTTAAATTTTGACACTTTCAGCACCTTGATATTACTGAAAACCAGGTCTGCAACCAGGAAGATATTGAAATTCATCCCTACAGAGCAAAGAGACTAAACAAATTAAACAAGTTCTCAAATGTATGACATTTAATTTTTAATTCTCCAGTGGCACTTGGGATATCTCAACTTTGGTAGGAATTTTTTGATGATGCTTTGCTGGAAGCACACTTAAAGGCATTATTTTATTAATAGAACATTTTGGTTGACAGAGAAAAGCCAATTGAAGATTCTGTTAATTTCAAATTTATAAGTCATAAAATATAACTGTGAAGAAAATTTCAGAAAATTTTATTTAAAAAATAAAAATAATATGACCACATTGGAAAATATATTTATCAGAAAAATATCAATGATAATATTAGAGAGATTCAGCTAAGCCACTGAATAAGATACATGATTATTTGCCAAAAACAATTTTGTTTATTTTATTTGTAATGCTCCTTGAACCAATACAATGTAGTTAAAAATATTTCTTTAGGAGTGTGCATAGATATAGGCTATATTTTACTCCTTGAAAATATTTTTGCATCAGTTTTTTTTTTTATCAATAAACGTAATCCAGCATATAAACAGAACCAAAGACAAAAACCACATGATTATCTCAATAGATGCAGAAAAGGCCTTTGACAAAATTCAACAACCCTTCATGCTAAAATCTCTCAATAAATTAGATATTGATGGGACATATCTCAAAATAATAAGAGCTATCTGTGACAAACCCACAGCCAATATCATACTGAATGGGCAAAAACTGGAAGCATTCGCTTTGAAAACTGGCACAAGACAGGGATGCCCTCTCTCACCACTCCTATTCAACATAGTGTTGGAAGTTCTGGCCAGGGCAATCAGGCAGGAGAAGGAAATAAAGGGTATTCAATTAGGAAAAGAGGAAGTCAAATTGTCTCTGTTTGCAGATGATTTTTTTTTTTTTTTTTTTTTTTTTTTTTTGATGGAGTCTCCCTCTGTCACCAGGCTGGAGTGCAGTGGCGCGATCTCAGCTCACTGCAACCTCCACCTCCCAGGTTCAAGTGATTCTCCTGTCTCAGCCTCCCAAGTAGCTGGAATTACAAGCATGTGCCACCACACCCAGCTAATTTTTATATTTTTAGTGGAGACGGGGTTTCACCATGTTGGCCAGGATGGTCCCTATCTCCTGACCTCGTGATCTGTCTGCCTCAACCCCCCAAAGTGCTGGGATTACAGGCATGAGCCACCATGCCCAGGCAGCATTTGTTTTTTAAAGGAACTAATTTTTGGTTATACCAATATATTAAAACTGATTTGTCCATCTGTAAATAAATATTTTTATTTTAATATGCACTATTTTAATAATACTACTTTTACACCATTTTAATCATAGTATAATACTATTTTAATAATTTATGGACCCCCTTTACACGGTTTGGAAGATAAATTATATGGTTACCCTACTAGTCTTTTCATGTTAGTACTCGTATCCTATGGTGTCTTTTATTATAGTCACTTGTGTATATAGCTGAAACACTGAGGGAAATTGAAAAGTTCTTGTTACAACACTTGTATCTGACATCACTCAAATACTATGTCTGAAAGAGTATTTAATATTTAGGTGATGCTCAAATACTTTTGAATGTGTGATTGGACGCATAAATCTGATTATATGCATATCACATATTGCTCAACTTCTGAAGCTCTAAGTTGAACTGATGATATCCTCCTATCCATCACTTTTGTCAATATGCTTTTGGTTTGTCACCTCTGTGATTTTGTTTGTAGAATCATTCACCTCTGTGGCCAGTCCATATCTTTTAGTTAACCAAGACCCACGTATATTAAAAATGCAGACTCAAAGTGTACAATGCTCTGATTTTTAGTCCCAGCCCCTCTCTACTGTGAATGTTACCTTCTCACAATTTTCTCGACTTCTTTCTCTCTGTGTAATCAAAAGCTTGTTTATAAAAGAGGTCATGATAACCTAGATCACTTCATCCTACAGTGATGTGCTCTTCTTGTGAAAACTTACAGCACTGGTACTCTATATCACTCTTTTCACACCTACCACTTGACATTTTTAAACTATTAAACTTATCTATTGTATTATTTAAATGTTCATATATTTATGCCCTATCTTCTTTAACTTAGCTATAAGCCCTATGAAAAGAAGGACTTTGTATTATTTCTCAAAATGCCTGAAATGCTGACTTGCATACAGTAGTAATAAAAGCATAAATTTATATTTTAATTTATTATATCCCAGTGCAGACTTTTTTTTTTTCTTGGAGATGGAGTCTCACTCTGTCACCCAGGCTGGAGTGCAATGGCACTATCTCTGCTCACTGCAACCTCTGCCTTCCAGGTTCAAGTGATTCTCCTACCTCAGCCTCCTCAGTAGCTGGGATTACAGGCGCACACCACCACAGCCAACTAGTTTTTGTATTTTTAGTAGAGACGGGGTTTCACCATGTTGGTCAGGCTAGTCTCGAACTCCTGACCTCATGATCCGCCTGCCTCGGCCTCCTAAAGTGCTGGGATTACAGGCGTGAGCCACCGCGCCAGGCCCAGACTCTTAAAAAGTCTCTTGAAGGGTAAAAAATGTCTTAGATGGTAGTCTTCACTCTCAATAGGTATTTATTGTCATAAATATATGCTGTTATCCAGAGACAAATAATAAAGGCTTTTTAAAGTCAAAGATGGTCAAAAGTTAGAATTTGAAACACAGGTATTCCTCAAAGATATTGGGAGTTCAGTTCCAGACTACTGCAATAAAGCAAATTCTGAAATAAGGCAAGTCACACAATTTTTTGGTTTCCTAGTGAATATTAAATTTATAGTTATATTATACTGTTGTCTCTTAAGTGTGCAATAGCATTATGTCTAAAAAGTGTACATAGCTGAACTAAAAATACTTTATTGTTAAAAAATGTTCGCAATCATCTGAACCTTTAGTGAGTCATAGTATTTTTGCTGGTGGAGGGTCTTGCCTTGATGTTTATGGCTGCTGATGCAATGCGGTGGTGGTTACTGAAGGCTGTGGCAATTTCTTAAAATAAAACAACAGTGAAGTTTGCCACATTGATTAACTCATCATTTCATTTCATGAGAGATTTATCTGTAGCATGTCATGATGTTTGATAGCATTTTGCCCACAGTAAAACTTCTTTCAAAATTGGAGTCAATCCTCTCAAACCCTGCCACTGCTTTATCAACTAACGTTATGTGATATTCTAAATCCTTCGTGGTAATTTCAACAATGTTCACGGCATCTTCACTAGAAGTAGATGCTATCTCAAGAAACCACTTTCTTTGTTTATCCATAAAAAACAACTCTTCATCCACTGAAATTATTTTGTGAGATTGCAGTTCAGTCACATCTTCAGGTTCCACTTCTAATTTTAGTTATCTTGCTATTTCCAGCACATCTGTGGTGATTTCCTCAACTGAAGTCTTGATCCTCTCTAAGTTTTCCATGAGTGTTGGAATCAACTTTTTCCAAACTCCTTTTAGTGTTGATATTTTGACCTCCTCCTATTAATCACAAATGTAGATTATAGCATAATTCATAATGTTGATTTAGCATAATTCTTAAGGGCCCTAGGATTTTGGAATGGCAATTGAGCATTGACTTACACTTATACTAATGCACTTAAACCAGCTATATTAGCCCCTAACAATATAATCAATCTGTAATTTGAAGGTTTGAAGCCATGCATTGACTTCTCCTCTTTAGCTATGAAAGGTTTAAATGGCATCTTCTTCCAATAGAAGGCTGTTTCATCTACATTGAAAATCTGTTGTTTGGTGTAGCCACCTTTATTAATAATCTTACCTAGATCTTCCGGATGACTTGCTGCAGCTTCTACATCAGCACTTGCTGCTTCATCTTGCACTTTTAAGTTCTCATGATGGCTTCTTACCTTTAACACCATGGATCAACCTTTGATAGCTTCAAACTTTTCTTCTGCAGCTTCCTCACATCTTTCATCCTTGATACCATTAAAGAAAGTTAGGACCCCACTGTAAATTAGGGTTTGGGTTAAGGGTATATTGTGGCTGGTTTGATCTTCTATTCAGACCACTAAAACTTTCTCCGTATCTGCAATAAAGTTGTTTTGCTTTTTTATCATTTTTGTGTTCACTGGAGTAGCACTTTTAATTTTCTTCATGAACTTTTTCTTTGCTTTCACAAGTGGGCTATTTGGAGCAAAAGGCTTAGCTATTGGCTTATCTCAGCTTTCAATATGCTTTCCTTAGTAAGTTTAATCATTTTAATCTTTTGATTTAAAGTGAGAGATGTGCAACTCTTCCTTTCATGTGAACACTTAAAGGCAATTGTAGGGTTGTTAATTGGCCTAATTTCAACATTGTTGTGTCTCAGGGAAGAGGAAGACTTAAGGAGAAGGAGAAGATGAGAGACGGGGAAACAGCTGGTTGGTAGAGCAGTCGGAACACACACAACACATATTAAATTTGTCATATGTGCGCAGTTCCCGGCATTCCAAAACAATAATAGAAGTAACAACAGTAAGATCACTGAAAAAAAGGTTACCATTTTGGATATAATAATAATGAAAAAGTTGGAAATATTTTAAGAATGACCAAAATGTCACACAGAGACACAAAGTGAGTAATATCCTGTTGGAAAAATGGCACTAATAAACTTGATCAATGCAGGATTGGCACAGATCTTCAATTTGTAAAAAATTCATTGTCTGTGAAACACAATAAAGTGTAGCACAATAAAACAAGGTATGTTTTTACATAGTTACAATGTTGAATAGCAACCTGTGTTTACATGAGCAGTCAATTCATCTATATATTGAAAGTCTATGAAATGACTTATTTTGCAAACTCAGTATTTAAGAAAAATGTAGTTACCATAATACTGAATGTGAATGGAGATATAAATATTATCTTGCTTCTCTGAGTCATTCAGGAAAGATTTAGCATTTTTCATAATAGGGATTCTATAGTATTTTCTCAACATGTCTAAATGCAGCAGCTATGACTTGGCAGAGGCAATGATAACAGTTTTTTTCCTGTTACCAACAATAATCTCCAAAAGCTGAAACTTCATATTTACAGTTACTTGATATAAAAGAATTTATGGCACATTAAAAAGTGCATTGCTTCTTCTGTCAGTACCTGTATGTGAAATATAGTGAAAATATATATTTTTATAGTTATTGACTATTTTGAAGTATATCATGAGAGCATCCACTATAATGCCTGGTAATTAATATCAGCAGCAAAACACATCACTGTCTAAATTAATGCCCGTATTCTTTATTTCATTTCTTCATTTAATGCAGCACTTCAATATTAGCATGTATGTTAAATATCTTCCTTAAATTATAATAAATGAAGAAGCCAATTTTGAAACCTAATTACAGTGATGTATTAAAACATTTTCTAAATATGAATGGTTCTTAACATATTTTTCATCCGAATGTTTATCTTTGTTATAATAGACAAAAGAGTAAATTAAGACAATGTGATTACTATGCTTGATATGACACAATTTTACAGCTACTGGAATTATAATCATTTTAGTTTTATTTTCTTGCTTTGTTTTGTTTTGTTTGTTGTTTTGTTGAAACTGTTATACCTAGAACATAATGAATGTCTTTAATCCTCAAGAAAAATAAAATGACAAACATACTTGTTCAGTATAAAGATACTCTGAAAAAAACTGTTAAGCCATAAGCAAAAACTGGAAAGAAAACAACCTCTACTCACTCACATTTTTGATGATGAAATTTATTTTTATAGTCCCTTACTACTGAGACTAAAGCAACACATTATCTACTTTTTTGGCCTAAGATGAGCCTTCACAATTTCTCCAGCAAGATTTTCAAGGATATTTCTTTTACCGAGTCCCCCTACATTATCTCCCCAATTTCTGTTGTTGTGAAAAAATTCTTTATTTCTGAAAAGTTTTATACCTACTAAGTTTGCTACCATGTTATTGATCAATATTATATCTGTAACTGGTTTGTAAAAGATGATCAATTTATATTGCATTTGTCAAACTATTTGTCTTCTTAAGTAAAATTCTGACTTAATTAGAACTATCAGCATATAAAATGGTTAGTTATAATAGACTTCCTGGTGCAAAAGGCAACATTTTAACTACATTTCTGGGAGGCCAATATTTGCCTAATTGTGGCTATTATCAAATGACCATTTCATATTTGGATGTAAAAATGTGGACAATAATAAAATAGATTGTCTAATTGTGACTACTTACTAATATAGTTAGGGTTACTTATTCTAGGAAATGAAGTCTCTGTTTTCATCCTTTATTTTTGTTTCTTGCATTAATATTTGTCAATCCTTGTGACAGGAAAAAAATATTAGAAATTTAGCCTCTTCTTATTTCAACCCCTCCCATTCATATCATCCTTTAAGAAAAAAGTGAGGGCCTTGAATCCTGGAGTGACTAGTCAAAGTGTTTAAAAAAAAAGAGAAGAAATTTGAAAATTGGCTTTTTTTCTGATATGAAATTTCTAGAGTTAATTTTTACTCTTGGAGCTTGATGATGCATATGTCATATAGTCATGTGTACTCTAATATGCTATATCTATTTTATAAAGCAAAACTGTAAATAATAAAGAATTGAGAATTTGGTCTCCATGTCATTAGTAACATAATTTGGATAAACAATCTTTTTTGACTTCTGTCTTAAATTCCATGAGAATGATGAAGTTTGAATAATATAAAATGGTATGTTTACATTCCAAGGCATAAACTTGTTAAAATTACAATTAATCTGCAATTATCTACTCATTAGTTTCAATAATGGTGCATATAATTTGAGAGCAGATGAGTAAGAAAAGCACAGTTCCTTTCTGTGAAATTATATTCCTGAAAACTCAATTCTAGAAGAATTACTTTTAGAAAAATATGAGAAAAAAGTATGTTAAATAACTGAAGAAATGTCTGAATGAATGAAGGATCTTGATAGTCATTAACTAAAACAATGAAGACAGCAAACTCAATTCAATATCAAATTAATAATGTTATATGTACCAATAACGGATATGATAGCTTCATTTTGGGATCAACCTTTTTATATTTTCAAAGAATTATTCATAGATTGGTTTTTATGCATGCTAGATAATGTAAAATAAAAGCAAATTTCTGCCTGAATGTCTAACCAACTGTTAGAGAAAACAGCTCTAACCAAGCTGTTTTCTTACTTCCTGATTCACAAGTATGAAGTCACATCAAATAGTATTATTTGTTCTAGAGGTAAAGAATGATGTCTCTGTCCTTTTTCAGCTCTATTTTTTAAACTTTACAGTAATCTTGGTTCAATTTCTGTAACAGTGGTTCATTGATGTTCTGTTTTGTTCTTTTTTGTTTTGTTTTTAAGCCACTGTGTTTTTGTTTTTTGTTTTAAGCCACTGACTTCATTTTTGTTATTGTGGTAAAATACACATAATATAAAATTTACCATATCAAATATTTTTAATCATATGGTTTAGTGGTATTAATACATTCCTAATGTTGTGTATCCAACACTATCATCCATTTTCATAACACTTTTCATCTTGTAAAACTGAGACTCTCAATATATTAAACAACAACTCTCCATTTTCTCTGAAAATTATTCCACCATTTTCTCTGAAAATAAACCACCAACGTAGTTAGGTATTAGAAGATTGATCCTTTTGGGAGGTGGTTAGGTCATGAGGTCAGAGCTCTGAAGAATCGGATTAGTGCCTGTATAAAAGAGGTTCAAGATTGTTGTCTTGCTCCTTCCACATGCGAGGGCATAGCAAGAAGCCTTATGTCTGAACCAGGAAACTGGCCCTCCTCAGACACTGAATCTGCTGGTTTCCTGATCTTGAACTTCCCTGCTTTTAGAACTCTGAGAAATAAATATTTATAAGCCACTCAATTTATGGTATTTTTTAATAGTAACTCAAACGTACTAAGAAATCTCCTCCCCCAGCCTCTGGCAACCACTATTTTATTTTTTTCTCTAAAAGTTTAACTTCTCTAAGTACTCTATATGAGTGAAATCATAAAGTATTTGTCTAGTTTTTTGTGACTAGTTAATGTCACCTAGCATAATGTCCTCAAAGTTCATCCATGTTGTAGCATATGTCAGAATTTCATTCCCCTTAAAAGCTGATTGATATTCTATTGTATGCATAGACCTCATTTTGCTTATCCATTCATCTGTTGATGAATACTTGCTTTGATCCCATCTTTTAGGTGTTGTGAATAATGCTGATATGAACCTGGCTGTACAAATATATCTTTGAGACTCTGCTTGCTATTAGGTATATACTTAGAAGTAGAATCCCTGGATCATGTAGTAATTCTTTTTTAAAAATTTTGGGAAACAACTATACTGTTTTCCACAGTGACTACCATTTTGCATTCCCTCCAACAGTGCTTAAGGGTTCTAATTTCTCTACATTCTCACCAACATTTGTTATTTTCCTTTTTTTTTTAAGTAGTAGCTCTTCTAATGGGTATTAAATGGCATCTCATTGTAGTTTTAATTAGCATTTTTCTAATGACTAGTGATGTTGAGCATCTTTATGTGCTTATTGGCCATTTGAGTATCATTGGAGAAATATCTATTCAAGTTCTTTGCCCATTTTTGAATTGAGCTATTGCTTTTTTGTTGAGTTTTAGGAGTTTTTATCCATTCTGCATACTAATTGCTTATCATAAACCTGAGTTGCATTTTTTCTTTCATTCTGTGGGTTACATTTTTACTCTGTTGCTATTTTAATGCACAACTTGAAAAAAAATATGAATTCCATTTGTTTTCTGTTGTCATCCATGCCTTTAGTGTCATACCCAAAAAATTACTGCCAATTCCATGTCATGAAGTTTTTGTCCCATGTTTTCTTGTAAGAGTTTTATATTTTTGAATCTTACATTTAGGCCTTTGACCCATTTTAAATTAATTTCTGTGCAGAGTGATCTAACTTAATTCTTCAGCATGTGAATATCCAGTTTTCACAACACCATTTGTTGAAAAGACTATCTATTCCCCATTAAATGACCTTGCCTCCTTTGTACAAAATAATTTTACCATATATGCAAGGGGTACTTCTGGGTTCTCCATTCTGTTTGATTGATCTATATGTCTATATGTCTTCCAGCTTTGTTTTCTTTTTCAAGATTTGTTGTGGCTATTCAGGGTCTCTTGAGATTCATATGAATTTTAGAATGGGATTTTCTATTTCTGCAAAAAAAAAAAAATGCCATTGGGATTTTGATAGGGATTGCGTTGAATCTGCATATGTCTTTGGGTAGTTTTGACATATTAACAATGTTAGGTCTTCCAATTAATGAACATGTGATGTATTTTCATTTATTTATGTCTTGTTTCTTTCAGAAATGTTCTGTAGTTTCCATTGCACATGTCCTTTAATTCCCTGGTTAAATTAACTCCTAAGTATTTAAATGAATTCTTACATATTTTATTACTTTTGATACTATTATAAATGGATTTTTTTTGTAATTTCTTTTTCAAAATGTTTATTGTTAGTGTATAGAAATGCAGCTGATTAGCTGGGTGTGGTGGCTTATGCCTGTCATTCCAGCATTTTGGGAGGCTGAGGTGGGAGGATCACTTAAGTCCAGGAGTCAGAGGCTGCAGTGAGCTATAATCATGAATTAAAACTGTATCTCCAAAAAAAAAAATAACAATAATTTAAAAAGGAAGAAATGCAACTGATTTAGTATGTTGATTTTGTTGCTTTTTTACTTTTCTGATTTCATTTATTTGTTGTAACAGCTATTTAACGTGGAATCTTCAGGGTTTTCTGCATGGTTTTCTATCATCTACAAACAGAGGTAGTTTTAGTTTGTTCTTTACAATTTGGATGCCATTAGTTTGGGGTTTGCTTCATTGTACCTGAAACGTCTTTAGCTGAAACATTCTTTTGCCTTTTAGAAAAAGCTGCCTACATTTCACTGATACCTACATTTTTAAATGCATATATTCTAAATCTCCATTCATTTTTTTATTTCAAAGCAGGCTGAGTCCTGTCATGACAGTTTTGCCTTCCATACAGAACTTCCAGCCTTGTCTGTTAAACATTGACCAATTATTTGATTAAGGCATGGAGTCCAGGTCAGTGTTTCTCAAAGGGGCTGATCTGCAAGCTTTTTGTATAAGCTGCACAATAGGATTACGTTGTTTGTATTAAAATGTAAGTTGATGCACTACTTCCTTTATTGAAAAAGTCTTCCTCAAAAAAATTACCAGCTGAACTTAACTGCACTGTCATGTTGGTTGTTTTTTTGTAAACATAAGTTTTCAACTCCTTTGAGTAAATACCAAGGTCTATGATTGCTGGATCACTTGGTAAGAATATGTATACTTTTGTAAGAAACTGCCAAAATATTTTCCAAAGTAGCTGTGCCATTTTGCATTTCCACCAGCAACAAATGAAAATTCACATTGCTTTGCATCCTTGCCAGCATTTAGTGGTGTCAGTCTTCCGGATTTTGGGCATTCTAATAGCCGTATCATGGTATTTTATTGTTTTAATTTGCATTTCCTTGATGACATGATGCACAGCATCTCCTCATAAACATAATTTTCATCTGTCTTCTTTGGTGAGGTGTCTGTTAAGGTCTTTGGCCCATTTTAAAAATCAGGTCATTTGTTTTCTTATTATTGAGTTTTTAGAGTTTTTGTATGTTTTCAGTAACAATCATTTATTAGTATGTCTTGGCAAATACTTTCTCCCAGCCTGTAGTTTTTCTTTTCATTTTCTTGACTGTGTCTTTGCAGAATAACGAAAAAATAATTTCAATAAAGTCCCACTTAAAAGTTACTTCTTTCAATAATTATGCCATTGGTGTTGTATCTAAAAAGCTATCACCAAGCCCAAGGTCATCTAGCTTTTTTTCTGTGTTAGTTTGTAGGAGTTGTGTAGCTTTGGACTTTGATGTCATGTGATTCGGATTTGGATCTAAACCTGTTATCTGGAATGTGTGGGTTGCTTGAAAATGTAACTTCTCAGATTTAATTTCCTTATCTATAAAAAGGAGATAGTGATAATACTTTACACATTTGTTATAAATATTAAATGAAGTAATAAGTATATGAAATGTGCTAGCACAATTGTATACTGAGTTAACCTAAAAAATGTTGGCCATCTCAATCCTTTTTTCTTCTATATACATTCAGACAGATCCTACAAGCGTCTCAATATCTTTTCTCAAGTAGATGATTTTCATATAGTTCTCTACTGAATAAATTGGATTTATTTAAAAACTTGATTGGCAGTTCTTTTGTTCTTTCTGACACCGAATACCTGGTGTGTTTTCCACATCAATTCTCCAATTCTCCAGCACTAACTGGGTATTCAACAATTCAATTCAATTCAATTCTCACAGTAAATATCCTGAGTTAGCATACATCCTACAAGTTGAAGGACTCAGCCCCACTAGATTGGCCCCATTTCAAATGCCAGTCACAAATCCCAGTTTGCCATCCATACTTCTAACCTACCAGCTATAGATTCTGAGGTTCCCATGATAACCCCTGCCACCTCAGGTTTGATAGTTGACTAGATGAACTCACGGAACATGAGAAAACATTTTAATTACATTTACAGGTTTATTATACAGTAGATTTTACTTTCCATTGTTTCAACAACCCAAAGTCAACAGTGTTCCAAAAATACTACAGGATTAAAAAAAATTGTATTGATAACAATATATTTTACACATTTATGAGGTACATGTGAGGATGTGTTACATGCATAGAAGGTGTAATGATCAAGTCAGGGTATCTGGGCTATCCATTACCCTGAGTATTTATCATTTCTGTATGTAGGTAACACATAGCTCTTTTAGCTATTTTTAGCTATTTTTTAGCTGTTTACCTCTTTAACTATTTACCTCTCTTTTAGCTATTTTTATTATATAATACATTGTTGCTAACTATACTCTCTCTAATATGCTATCAAGTATTGGGGTTTATGTCTTCTATCTAACTGTATATTTGTACCCACTAATCAACATATCTTTATCCCCTTCTCCCACCCATACACCTTCCAAGCCTCTGGTATCTATCTATACTCTATCTCCATAAGATCTAATTTTTTAATCTCTCACATATGAAAGAGAATATGTGGTATTTGTCTTTCTGTGACTGTCTTATCTCACTTAAGATAATGTCCTCCAGTTTCATCCATGCTACTGCATGACATGATTTCATTCATTTTAATTGTTGAATATTACTCCATTGTGTACATATGCTACCTTATCCATTCATCCATTGGTGGACACATAGGTTGATTCTATATCTTTGCTATTGTGAATCATGCTGTGATAAATGTGCAAATTCAGGTACGTATCCCTTTGATATATACATTCCTTTTCCTTTGGATAAATATCCAGTGGAATTGGTGGATTGTGATAGTTCTTTTTAGTTTTTTTGAGTAATTGTCATAATGATTTCTACAGTGGGTATACTAATTTACATGCCCACTAGTAGTGTATGAATTGTCTTTTCTCTGCATCCTCACCAGTATCTGTTTTTTTGTGTTTTTTGTTTTGTTTTGTTTTGTTTTTTGTCTTTTTAGTAATAGCCATTCTAACTGGGGTAAGGTGATTGGTAAGGTAATTGTGGTTTTGATTTGCATTTTCCTAATGATTAGTGATGTTGAGCAGTTTTTCAGATACTTGTTGGCCATTTTTATGTCTTCTTTTGAGAAATATCTATTTATGTCTTTAGGCCACTTTTAATGAGATTTTTAAAAAATTATTGAGTTATTTGGGTTCTTTGTATATTCTAGATATTATCCTTTGTCAGATTAATAGTTTGAAAATATTTTCTCCCATTCAGCAGGTTGTCAGTTCATTCTGTTGTTTCCCTTGCTGTGCAGATGCTTTTAAATTTAATATAGTCCCATTTGTCTATTTTTGTTATAGTAGCTGGTGATTTCAATGTCTTAGCCATTAAATCTTTGCCTAGACTGTGTCTTAAAGTGTTTCCCCTATGTTGTTTTCTAGTTGGATTTATAGTTTTAAATTTTACATTTAAGTCTTTATTCCATCTTGGGTTTCTACATGGGTAGAGATAGGCATCCAGTTTTCTTCTTCTGCATATGGGTATTCAGTTTTCCCAGCACCATTTATTGAAGATAGTGTCTTTTCCCCAGTGTATGTTCTTGGCACTATACAGAATGTCAGTTGGCTGAAAATATGTGGATTTATGTCCGGACTCATTATTCCATTCCATTGGTCTAAGTCTGTTTTTATATGAATACTGTACTGTTATTGTTACCATGGCCTTGTATTATATTATATTTTGAAGTTAAGTAATATGATGCCTCTAACTTTCTTCTTTTTGCTTAGGATTGTTTTGGCTATTCTGGCTCTTTTTTGGTTTCATACAAATTCTAGGATTTTTTTTTCTCATTCTGTGAAAAATGATATTGACATTTTTGTAAGGATTACTTTGAATCTATAGATTGCTTTGGGCAGTAGAATCATTTTAATGACATCAATTCTTCTTATTCATGAAAATGGAATGTCTTTCCAATTGTTTGTGTCCTCTTTAATTTATTTCATCAGTTCTGTAGTTGCCCTTGCAGAGATCTTTTACTTCCTTTGTTAAATTTATTCCATATATATATATATAATATAAAATACTTTAAGTTCTAGGGTACATGTGCACAACATGCAGGTTTGTTACATATGTATACATGTGCCATGTTGGTGTGCTGCACCCATTAACTCGTCATTTACATTAGGTATATCTCATAATGCTATCCCTCCCCCTTCCCCCCACCCCACAACAGGCCCCGGTGTGTGATGTTCCCCTTCCTGTGTCCAAGTGTTCTCATTGTTCAATTCCCTACCATCAGAGTGAACAGGCAACCTACAAAATGGGAGAAAATTTTTGCAACCTACTTATCTGACAAAGGGCTAATATCCAGAATCTACAATGAACTCAAATAAATTTACAAGAAAAAAACAGACAACCCCATCAACAAATGGGTGAAGGATATGAACAGACACTTCTCAAAAGAAGACATTTATGCAGCCAACAGACACATGAAACAGTGCTCATCGTCACTGGCCATCAGAGAAATGCAAATCAAAACCACAATGAGATATCATCTCACACCAGTTAGAATGGTAATCATTAAAAAGTCAAGAAACAACAAGTGCTGGAGAGGATGTGGAGAAATAGGAACACTTTGACACTGTTGGTGGGACTGTAAACTAGCTCAACCATTGTGGAAGACAGTGTGGCGATTCCTCTGGGATCTAGAACTAGAAATACCATTTGACCCAGCCATCCCATTACTGGGTATATACCCAAAGGAAAATAAATCATGCTGCTATAAAGACACATGTATGTTTATTGATTCACAATAGCAAAGACTTGGAACCAACCCAAATGTCCAACAATGATAGACTGGATTAAGAAAATGTGGCACATATACACCATGGAATACTATGCAGCCATGAAAAATGATGAGTTCATGTCCTTTGTAGGGACATGGATGAAACTGGAAACCATCATTCTCAGCAAACTATCGCAAGGACAATTTATTCCTATTTTTTTTGTAGCTATTGTAAGTGGGATTGTTTTCTTGATTTTTTCTCAGCTAGTTCATTATTGGTATATAGAAACACTGCTGATTTTTATGTGTTGATTTTGTATCCTGCAACGTTACTGAATTTATTTATCAAATTTAGATTTTTTTTTTTTTTTGAGACAGAGTCTTGCTCTGTTTCCTAGGCTGCAGTGCAGTGGCATGATCTCAGCTCACTGCAACCTCTGCCTCCCAGGTTTAAGCAATTCTCTTGTCTCAGCCTCCCAAGTAGCTGGGACTACAGGCACACACCACCATACCCAACTAATTTTTTTTTTCTTTGTATTTTTAGTAGAGATGGGGTTTCACCATGTTGGCCAAGCTGGTCTTGAACTCCTGACCTCGTGATCCACCCACCTTGGCTTCCCAAAGTGCCAGATTGCAGGTGTGAGTCACCGTGCCCGGCCCAAATCTAGGAATTTTTTAATGAAGTTTTTATATTTTTCTAGACGTAAGATCATGTCATCAGCAAAGAGGGACACTTTGACTTCATCTTTTTTAATGTAGATGCCTTTTATTTCTTTTTCTTGCCTAATTGCTCTGGCTTGGATGTCCAGTACTATGCTGATGTGCTGCTGAATTCTATTTGGTAATATTTTGTTGGGGATTTTTGCATCTACCTTCAGGGATTTTGGCCTGCTGCACTGTAAGCCTGTCTCTGGAGAGGGTGGAACCACTGTCAGTGGGAGCAGCTTAGGCAGGCACCTGTGGAGCAGGTGATCTCCCCTTGTCTTGGTCCCATAATAGCCTGCAGCATCAGCATCAGGGAGATTTCTCTTCAGGGTGTGTGAAAGTGCCCAGCCTCCCGCCCTCCACCTTGGCCAGCTGTGCCAGAAGTGGTGTTGGCCCCAGGGCAGGTCGCAGTTCTTTGAGGACCGAGGTCTCAGAATGGTGCCATGTTGCACCTGCTCAGGGCTCAGAAACATGTGGGACCCAGAATGAGTTCCTTCTCTGGAGCAATTCCTCTACATAATATCTAGGCAGCTTTCTGTGTTAGTCTGGAGGCCCCCAGAGCATCAAGGGGTTTTCTCATGCTTAGGATTATTGAAGTCATTGGTGGGGTTGTGAAGCCCTGGGGGTCAGTCACTCACTCTTTCCCGGCATCTGCAGCTTCTTTCCTTATTATAGTATTTTAGGAGAGAAGAGGAGGGACTATATTTACATCACTTTTATTACTGTATATTATTATAATCATTCTTTTATTAGTTATTGTTGTCCATCTCTTACTGTGCCTAATTAATAAATGAAAATTTATCATAGGTATGTGTGTATGTATAAGAAAAAACAGTAAATATAGTGTTCAGTACTATCTGCAAATTCTGTCATCTGCTGGGGATCTTGGAATGTATCTTGCATGGATAAGGGGGGACAACTGTAGTGAATACAACTCAGGAACAGCCAAATAGAAAAGATGCAGTGGGTAAGGATTGATGAAGGTGAAGTATAGATCTTCCATGCTCTCTTCAGGCACACCACCCTGCCAATACTTCTATGTGTTCATGGAGAGAGAGGTTGTCATATATTAATTGTAGCAATTTGACTCTTCTTAATGGGCAATGGAAGAATTTAATTCACTGACCTAATACTCTAACTCCTAGACTTTCTTTTATAAATATTACATTTGTAAATAATTATGAGCACAATTTTCCTTAAATGACTTTAATCCCAACAAAGAACCAGACAGCAAGTATTTGGTTGGGCATGCTTTTGACTTGGGAAGATGTGGCTTGAGAGGAAATCACTCTAATGAGTACATATTTCTCAGTGCTCCTCTAATGGTTACATAATTAAGATTATACTTATACGAAGTCCTCCAAATAGACAGGACTGTTTCAACTCCTCTTTCAACTGTACGTGATTGAAGACAGCCCATGCATATTTAACGTCCATTGACTCACACTCCCTTAAATATTTAAAAACAGGTTTTTTAATATATTTTAATATTCATTTGAAGGTTTTATTATTTATTTAAACATCTTTTATTGTTTTTAAAATTAAAAACATTGCTTTGCTTACAGTTCTGGTACTCATTGAAACTGGCAATTGTTTTTCAAGAAATAAATGCAAAATTTTATTCATGCTGTCAAAAAAATGCATGAACTACTTACTCTCTCATCCCCTTATTAAGAAATACACACAAATAAACATTTTCCTGCAATCTGGTATTTTCATGCATTATTCTTCCCAAATAAGGTAGATATCTCTATATGGATTTAAATATTAGAACTAAGTATTTAGAAACCTTGCTGGACATCTTGAGCCAGTAGATAGAAAAAGAAAATGCTAAAATCATTAATCTTGGGCACTTGTTACTTAATGACTTTATTACAACTAAAATCCTTAATTACTTTGAAATTACCTTCAGACATTTAATATTCTACAAACACTTGCATAGATTATAATATATGGGTAATACCAAAATTAATTTCCATGAAGTACATTGCCATATAAACTGCAGTTTGAATTTGATTCAAAATTCTGTAACATTTTTTATGCTTTCCACAAAGCATGACTTTTTTTTATTGCCTTTGCAAGGTTGTGAATTTTAAATGATGGTGTGAGTAGGTCAACCTCTATTTTAATTGATAACTTTAAATAACCAGTAAGGCAAGATTTTCAAAGTCCTCTTTTACGGAGAGAGCTAATTCGTGAACCACTGGTAGTATCTGCAATTGGAAATAATGTGACATAGGCTGTTTTTAAGGGCATGCATTCTGAAATCAGATTGCCTTGTTTGATTCCTTAGTCTGCTACTTTTTAGCTGGGCGACTTGCTTAATTTTTCTGTTCGTCGTTGAATTTTGTCAAAGGCCTTTCCTGCATCTATTGAGATAATCATGTGGTTTTTGTCTTTGGTTCTGTTTATATGCTGGATTACATTTATTGATTTGCGTATATTGAACCAGCCTTGCATCCCAGGGATGAAGCCCACTTGATCATGGTGGATAAGGTTTTTGATGTGCTGCTGGATTCTGTTTGCCAGTATTTTATTGAGGATTTTTGCATCGATGTTCATCAAGGATATTGGTCTAAAATTCTCTTTTTTGGTTGTGTCTCTGCCCGGCTTTGGTATCAGGATGATGCTGGCCTCATAAAATGAGTTAGGGAGGATTCCCTCTTTTTCTATTGATTGGAATAGTTTCAGAAGGAATGGTACCAGTTCCTTCTTGTACCTCTGGTAGAATTCGGCTGTGAATCCATCTGGTCCTGGACTCTTTTTGGTTGGTAAGCTATTGATTATTGCCACAATTTCAGAGCCTGTTATTCGTCTATTCAGAGATTCAACTTCTTCCAGGTTTAGTCTTGGGAGAGTGTATGTGTCGAGGAATTTATCTATTTCTTTTAGATTTTCTAGTTTATTTGCGTAGAGGTGTTTGTAGTATTCTCTGATGGTAGTTTGTATTTCTGTGGGATCGGTGGTGATATCCCCTTTGTCATTTTTTATTGCGTCTATATGATTCTTCTCTCTTTTTTTCTTTATTAGTCTTGCTAGCGGTCTATCAATTTTGTTGATCCTTTCAAAAAATCAGCTCCTGGATTCATTAATTTTTTGAAGGGTTTTTTGTGTCTCTATTTCCTTCAGTTCTGCTCTGATTTTAGTTATTTCTTGCCTTCTGCTAGCTTTTGAATGTGTTTGCTCTTGCTTTTCTAGTTCTTTTAATTGTGATGTTAGGGTGTCAATTTTGGATCTTTCCTGCTTTCTCTTGTGGGCATTTAGTGCTATAAATTTCCCTCTACACACTGCTTTGAATGTGTCCCAGAGATTCTGGTATGTTGTGTCTTTGTTCTCGTTGGTTTCAAAGAACATCTTTATTTCTGCCTTCATTTCGTTGTGTACCCAGTAGTCATTCAGGAGCAGGTTGTTCAGTTTCCATGTAGTTGAGCGGTTTTGAGTGAGTTTCTTAATCCTGAGTTCTAGTTTGATTGCACTGTGGTCTGAGAGACAGTTTGTTCTAATTTCTGTTCTTTTACATTTGCTGAGGAGAGCTTTACTTCCAACTATGTGGTCAATTTTGGATTAGGTGTGGTGTGGTGCTGAAAAAAATGTATATTCTGTTGATTTGGGGTGGAGAGTTCTGTACATGTCTATTAGGTCCGCTTGATGCAGAGCTGAGTTCAGTTCCTGGGTATTCTTGTTAACTTTCTGTCTTGTTGATCTGTCTAATGTTGACAGTGGGGTGTTAAAGTCTCCCATTATTATTGTGTGGGAGTCTAAGTCTCTTTGTAGGTCACTTTTTAAAAATACTATAAGTATACCATATTATACTATAATGTACAATATAATTTTTTTTTTTTTTTGAGGCAGAGTCGAGCTCTGTTTCCCAGGCTGGAGTGCAGCGGCGCAATCTCGGCTCACCACAACCTCCGCCTCCCGGGTTCAAGTGATTCCCCTGCCTCAGCCTCCCAAGTAGCTGGGGCTACAGCCACATGCCACATGCCCAGCTAGTTTTTGTATTTTTAGTAGAGACGGGGTTTCACTATGTTGCCCAGGCTGGTCTCGAAGTCCTGACCTCGTGATCCGCCCTCCTTAGCCTCCCAAAGTGCTGAGATTACAGGTGTGAGCCACCATGCCCAACTATGTACAATAGACTTTTTATTAAAAAAAGAGGATTGAAATTCATGACTCAGTAACACATGTTAGAATGAGAATAAAAGGAACAATTTATCCTTAGATTATTGTTTTCTTCAGTAGTATAATAAGCGTGTTGATTGATGTTTTTGGATAACTTAAATATGCATGTTGCAAGCTTTGAGACAATCGGAGTAGTAGAAACAGTAAATAAATCTTCAAGTAGTAGCAGCAAAAAGATCAGAATGATAATGTAATCCATCCACCTAAAAGAAGGCAATAAAGAGTAGCAGAAAACAAATAGTACAAAATAGTAAGTTACAGTAAATTTAATACAAAAATTTAATAAAATAAAAGTACAAAATAAGTAGTTACAGTAAATGTCAGTGAATAAAGTGCTAAGTGCTCTGGGTTAAAAAAAGATTGACAGACTTAAAAAAATCCTAAAAAATAAAGCATAAGCTCATGATGTTTAAAAGAGGTGCTTGTAAAATTTAAAGATACTGAAAGTATAAGAATAAAAATACTTATAAAGATATTAAAAGTATAAGATTAAAAGGATGGAAAAATATCACATGCAAATACTAACAAAATAAATGCCAATGTAGCCATAATAATGTTAGACTATATATATATATATGTGTATGTATCCACACATGCACAACACACACACGTATATATATAGCATTGCTGGAGATCAAAGAGATTATAGTGATAAAATATTCAATATTCAACTCATGGACAACATAAAACAATTCTAAATTCATATATACTTAATAGCATAACCTCAAAACAGGTAAAGCAAAAAGGAGGCAGAACTACAAGGATAATTTTTTAAATTAGATATCTAAAACTTTTAACTTTTTTTAGAGGAGTTTAACATACTCTTCTGAATTAATTCAACTGGAATAAGTAGGCAAAAAATAAATGAATAAACAACTATATAGATGATTTGGACAACTCCTCGATATTAGAGTTGGCCCAATAGATACATATCAATCACACTTCAAAAGTGCAGACTATTCCTTCTTAGCGGGCACACCCAGAACAGAAATCTATTATATATTGTGTCATACAGCAAATGTTAACAAATTCAGAGGATTGAAAACATGTGGACTATTTTATCTGACTACAATTCAGTTAAGCAAAAAATCAAAAGCAAAGAGAAAATAAAACATTACCCATATGTTTGGAAATGAAGAAACACTGCTTCTGGATGTGTGATTGACAGTGCATGAAATTGACACATTCAACACACACCAATCTACCTCTCCTTTTCCTCACTGTCTTCATGACTGACACTATTATCCACTTCGTTGCCTAAGGCATCATTTTTGGTCCCACTGACCTCACCTTAGCTCAGGCTTTCACCAGTGATTTAATTTTTTTGCAACTTGTCTCTTCCCTCTGTGGTTTATGCTTTTCCTGTCTACCACAGTGTTTTTCCAAAAAAAAATTATTTGATCATATAAATCCTTTATTTAAAAATTTTAGAAGACCTCCTCAATACCAAGAAAATGCATTTCTTGAATAGAGTCTCTTTCTTTTCATCTTTATTTCCCCCCAAGCGCTTATGGTCTTCTTTTGTGCATCAGCTATGCTAATCCATCTGCATTTCTCTGAACATCCCTTCCTCTTCAGATTTTGTACCTTTGCATGTACCCATCCCTCTACCTGGAATGCCTTCTCTTACTGTTTACTCACCTGACCATTTCCTGTACATTCTGGAAGACACAGCTGAGCATTATTTTTGTAACATACTTGCCTGGTCAACTCTCATAGTGTCATTCACTTCTTATTTACTTAGCACTGTAGAATTATTTTTCATACAGTTTTGTAAATTAGCTTTTTAAATAGCTGCCTTCAGTATCAGACCATGAAGTAAATGAAGAGAGGAATCTTTTCATTGTATATTAAAAAAAGAATTCTTATGACTTTTAGACAAAGGGCCCCAAACAAACAAAAAAGGAATATATTGATAATATTAGAATTAATAGGAAAGTTTAAAAATATTTGCTGAAAGAGGTAAGAAGGATCAGTCAGCTCTAGTAGTTTCACCTGCAAATGCATTTGTAAAGCAAGGAGGCTTATTTACTTCCTACCCTCAGGAAATCACATTTCCCAACCCAAGCTAAAATTTCTGGGCTTAAATATGTTCTTCATTCACCTCCTACACTCGTCCTCTATTGCTGCATGTGTTACTGAAAATGGCTTCTTCTAATAAGAGTAGCTTTTGGTTTATTGCAAGTCACATCTTTCATCTGTTTTTACATATCTTTTCTACAGATCCCCCTGCAGTGGAACCAGCATTCTTGGAAATCCGGCAAGGACAGGATCGAAGTGTCACTATGAGCTGCAGAGTACTGAGAGCCTATCCAATACGGGTGCTGACCTACGAGTGGCGCTTGGGCAATAAGTTATTACGGACGGGTCAGTTTGACTCTCAGGAATACACAGAGTACCCTGTGAAGAGTCTTTCCAATGAAAACTATGGGGTTTATAACTGTAGCATCATAAATGAAGCTGGAGCCGGGAGATGCAGCTTTCTTGTTACAGGTAGGATTCCAGATGTTTTCATTTTATATATTTTGTTTTATTAGACCAAGAGATTTTAGACCTATGTCAATATAATGAAAACATTTTGTAAATCAATGGAGCATAGAACAGCTTGACTCCTCAAGTTAGAGCTTCTAAAAATTTATTTTTAAGTCAAGTTTATTTTAATAGTTAAAAGAATGCACAGGCCTATAAAATTACATAGAAGTTTATCTGAATTCTAGTAGAGTTAGTGAGGAGGAAATTGGTTATTGTATTAGTCAATTCTCACACTGCTATAAAGAACTACCTGAGACTGGGTAATTTATGAAGAAAAGAGGTTTAACTGACTCAGTTCTGCAAGCTGAACAGGAAGCATGTCTGGGAAGCCTCAGGAAACTTACAGTCATGGCAAAAGGCAAAGGGGAAGCAAGGACCTACTTCACATGGTGGCAGCAAAGAGAGAGAAAGTGAAGGGGAAAGTGTCACACACTTTTAAACTATCAGATCTCATGGGAACTCACTCACCATCACGAGAACAGCAAGGGGGAAATCCACCCCCATGATCCAATTACCTCCCTCTAGGGCCCTCCCCTGACATGTGGGGATTACAATTCCACATGAGATTTAGGTGAGGACATAGAGCCAAACCATATCAGTTATTTTGAGTGTTTCAGTAATAATAAGACATACTGTAGTGTTGGCTGGCTTTAATTACATCAAGTTGCAAACATTTTTTTTTCTATTCAAATCTCATGTGAATAGATAATTGCTCTGGTTTTCTTATTACCAGAATTTTTTTTCTTTTGTTTACTTGCTTATTTATATATGTATTTATTTACTATCTGTCAATATATGGTGACTTTCAATTTTGTCTTTGACTGGCCATATGTTTACAAATATTCCAAGAAAAAGCAGTAGAGTTGTATCTGACAGATAGTAAATTAGGGAGAAGTATTGACTTTTTATGTCATTGTCTTTTAAACATTCCCTCTGTATTATGTCTTATGTAATTATTTACATTATTTTTATAATCTATATACTGCATATTATTTATGAGTGACAAATTAGGAATGCATTAAAAGAAAATACTCCTCATTTTCTTTGTCATAGGTAGTTAGTTGTAATAGTTGAAATGTTCATGGTAGTAAAAAAAGAAACTGGACATTGTGTGTTATCTAAAAGGAAGTCATAAAAATGATTAAAATGTTTCAGACTTAAAACTTATTAATAGCATAAATTCTAAGTGGTAATTTCTAACTCATGAGGGAACTCTCTAATTATGAACTGCCTTTCGCCATTTTTGCTTTCTGAAATGTAATATTAGCTAGTCTAATCTAGGAAAGCATATCAGATGTCTGGATGAAACTTTGAAACACCAATTAGTTCATTTACTAAAACATATCAGGATTAGTATTCCTTATGAATTTCTCATAACTTGAAACTTTGAATCTAACATAAGAGAGCCAGGGAATAGAAGTATACAAAGATCCATATATTTTTAATGCACAAAGCAAATCTTTCAAGATAATGCTGTTTCCTTCTGAGACTCAAATTAACTAAAAACATTTTAAATTTTATTTTTTACAATTATTTATACTCTTCCACTTACCATGAATTTTGTATAGTCATCCCAAAGTAGACTTGATCTAACTATACACCGAAATGTACAGAATTGAACTAAAAGGCAATGACATCTATACCTGTATTAGCTCACAGGAAATCTTAAAAGATTATTCCTCTTTTCTTTCTTCTTTTAAAATTCTATGTTTATGATGTATGTTAGAGTAAGAGGCTAAGAGAATAGAGTTGTGTTCACTTAAATGTCAGAAGGGGTATGAGAATAATTTCCTGCTAGGAAAAAGAACAAAGTAAGCAAAGGTATTTTGGAAACTGTGATGAGCCTAGCTTGTAGTATACTATCCATGTTAAAGATAATTAACTATAATACTAAAAAATACTTCGTATTTGCATATATTTTATTTACTCATATTTTAATGGTGAAGTCATCACAGTTTTATGAGGTTTAAGTGAGCTTCATGAGCTTTAGTAGAAACCCAGATGCCATTTTTCATCTTCTATGATGGGCTATTTTTTACAAGTTCTAAAGGTTAATGTAGCATATTGATTTATTAGAATAAGCCCATTTGTAAATTTGAAATTCCAAGTATTATCTATATTACTTATATATTAATATGTAGACATAAATGCTTCTATTTTAATAGTTCTGTAATATTATAGCACAGGATTTAACTAGAGCATGCATTTCAGTTTATCAAAGATTCAAAATGTCTCAATATTTAACTCTGGAAAAACATATTCTTCAATACTTCAAAATATCTGGGCTTATTTTTTCATGGCATGACTGAATATCATTCTATGTTATACCCCATTATGTCCCATCTCATTGCTTGATCTAGAAAAGAAAATCAGTAAATCTAGAATGATTAAATAGATGGAGGATGAACAAAAGAGTTAATGATTCAATGAAAGAAAATTTCTGAAAATAATTTTTAAATGAGAAAAAAGTGAATACAGAGAGGGTAAAAGGATGGCTTAAGTTGAAAATAAATCGTATATATTTTAGGAAGCTAGCTAGTGCCCTCTGAAAAAGATAAGTCTGTGTTCTAATCCCTGGAACCTGCGGATATTAACTTATATGGCAACATATGTAATTAAGTTAAGGATTTTGAGAGAAGGAGCTTATCTTGAATTATCTGGGTGGGCCTCAAACGCAATAGCATGTATTCTTATAAGAGAGAGGCAGGGGGAGTTTTGAGAGAGAAGAGGAGGCAATGTGAGTAAGCAGTAAGGCAACCACAATCTGAAGAACCCCTGGAGCCACAAGAAGCTGGAAGAGGCAAGGAATATATTCTCCCCTAGAGTCTCTACAGAAGTAGGAAGTAGGGTCCTGCCAAGACCTTGGTTTCAGACTTCTGGCCTTCAGAGTTGTGAGACAATAGTTTTTGTTTGTTTGTTTGTTTAAGCCACCCAGTTTGTGGCTGTTTGTCATGGCAGTCTTAGATAACAAATACACTTTACAACTCACTATTTCAAAGAACCCCACTTTTAAAAATTATACGAGATGAATAGAACAGTTTTGTCAACTGTCCTCAGTTTTATCACACTAAGCAGGCTAGACCCTGGAGACATGGGTGCATGTGTCTTACAACTCAGCAAAGCTGTGAGAAGGGGTTGCTTTTGCCACCTAAAGGGCTAACTGGAATAACCTTACAACTGCAAGAAGCAGTCAATGCAGAAAATCAACCTGCGAGGTCTCAGGTCACCTACATCAGTAGACTGCGTAGGTTTAAGCTACACATTGGCTTAAACCAACCCCAAGGGATGCTTCAACATTGAAATGTTATGCCCATTATACAATATAGCAGAGAAAAGAGGTTTCCAGCAGCTTGATTATATAGGAAACCAGATGACAGAATCTACTGGTAGATTCTGTTGACAGTACCAGAGATTAATGAAGATGCACTTTTATTCTTTTTTTGAACATGAAGACCCAGGAAACCTGCAGCAAAATGCAGCATTTATTTATAAAGTTTTAAATTATCTATGTCTTTCAAATTGTTCTAATTGATATTCCTAAATATTTAGCAATCAAGATGTTAGTTCTAAGCTATTCTAATTATGTTCCCGTTAACTACACTTTCTTCATACTTCTTCACTTTAATAGACTTGCTTCTGACATTACATTTTTATTGAAATGTTTATGGGTGTCAGGAGACTAACATTTCTTGACAAGTCAGGCAAGACAATAAATTATGTGAAAAAAGCTTAATTTTTATATTTAGCTTTTTTGTCTAATTGCTTAAATGCAATAGTCTAAGCATATGCATTTATTACATGGTTTTAGATCAAAGAAAATAAGAGCAAAATAAAATGGTAATCAGTATTCCCTATATGATCCAGGAGATAAAAGTAGAATGCCCTTCTAACTTCCAGAAAGTGCGTGTACACAGTTATATATACTTAGAGTTGTAAAACATTTAGGAATTTTATCAATGGAGACATTTTAAGATTCTTTTAAATGAAAGATACTAAAGGGATGGTGTTTTTTTCCAAAAGGTAACATTGCATATATATATATATATATATATATATATAATGGATTTTTTTATTGCATAACCATAAATTATAATTGAGTATAAAACCACCAATATGTACTCCCAACTGATTTTTTTTTTTTTTACAATCAGGAATGTATTTAACAAGTATTTACTGTCTACTTACTAAGTGTGAAGTACAAGATTAAACATCAGAAAGAGAACAATAAAAACTTTCTCTGAAAAGCTTTGCCAGTTTTACATTTGTATAGTATCTTGAAGTAATTTTGATTTTATATCTATTGCATTTCTTAAGCCTTATATTCTCTTCTGGGATACTGCAGTTTCCTTTTATCTGATCTCTGAAATTTTCATATTGTTGGGCTTTATTTTCCTAGAAAACCTAGCCTATCTTAAGTGAGAAAGGTTGATTCTGTTCATTGCCTATAGGATGATATGCAAATTCTTCATTGTCATAATTCTTCAAAGCATTCATTAATATCTCAAATAAAATAGATAGCATAATCTCTATTTCAGTTCTACCAGTTATTCTAAATTCAGTTCAAATTTGACTATGCTGCCTTCCCCCAAATCATCACACATTTGTAGGACTCTGCCTTTCTTCACATGTTACTTTATTCTGAAATACTAGCCTTTTGTGTGTCTCTATGCTGCAGTTATGGTGACTTTTGTGTATGACTTTACCAGGGTTATGTTGATCATTGTTCTTCAGCCAAACAGATAGGTGCAGGCTGTGATAATATTTTATGATTCACAAATTAATGATTACTGCTGTAACTGCTTTTCTCTGAACGTATAAATAAACTCCAAATAACCAGGATTTAAACATGGCTTAACCATTATTTAAACAGTCTAGAAAATTATTTCACTCAGGTTAAGTGATGTGTCATTTCAGAAAGTAACACGATGGTTCTGTTCCACAAAGTCCTTGGGAATTCAGGCTTCTTCCATCTTAATCCTCAACCACCATCAATAAGTGGTACATCTTATAACCCTGACTACTTAAACTCCAGCTATTAATTGCACATTTCCTCCAAAAGTAAAGCATGCTTCTTCTTTTTGAGGAGACTTCCCAATAATTTTAAACATTTTTTTTCTGCTTGGAGTTCACTGAAAATAACTTTATTGTATTGCTTCACTGTCAATTAATGCTGTGGGTATAGATTTTATTTTAAGAAGATTAAAATGCATTTATTATATATTTAAGTTTCCTTTATTGAAAATACTGCAATGAAATTAAAACAAGATTGCGAAGGAAAATCCTTGAATTATAGTTTTATCTCTGTAAACCATGCACCGTTACTATTGTACCCCTTTTTCAGAGCCATGGACATTTAGTCTCAGAATAATTTCAAAAGATAGATGATATGAGGTTTAATTATTGACTCTTAAGATATTTTAATGCTAAACATAATAAAATTGATGGTGCTGTGTTGGTTATTATTTCTGCATAAAGAATTACATTATACAAAGTCAAAAGCTTTAAATGACATATTTATTGTCTTACAGTTTCTGTGTGTCAGGATTCCAAGCATGGCTTAGCTAGATCCTCTGTTCTGGGCCTCACAAGGCTGCAATCAGACTCTTGGTTGGGCTGTGTTCTTATCTAGAGGCTTAACTGGGGAAAAATCCCTTCCAAGCTTATTCAAGTTATGTGAATAATTAATTTCCTTGTATTGTATGATAGAGGCCCTGGCGTTTGCTGGTTATTTGCTGGAGCTACCCTGAGACCCTAGAATATGCCTGCAGGTCCTAGAAACTACCTGTAATAGTTTGTCCCATGGGCTTCTCAAAAGTGGCTGCTTATTTCACACCCACAAGAAGAATCTCTAGCTCCAGTCTGCTAAAATGGAATCTTATATACATAATATAATCACAGAAGTGACATTGTCACATTTTTTAGGTTCTGTTAATCAGAAAGAAGTCACGGTTTTTCCCTGACACTGAAGGAATTACGCAAAGATATGAAAAACAGGAGACAGGAATCATTGGGAGTCATCTTAGGGTCTTTCTGCCACGGCATTTCCTGCCACTAGGAGTCCTTGTTGAACATAGCCTACATAGGAATGAAACTGCTATATCTATTGAAATATTAACTAAATAAATCCTTCATAGTTTAATCCCTTTCCTTAATCCTGCCAAATAGGGTTTTACAAAGCAAAATTTTACCTGTAACTGCTACTTTCACCTCTAGTTTGGAAATATTTGAGCTAGGATTTGACATCCTGTATTTTCCTTTTGGCATATTACAATATTCATATTGACATATTGGAACTACCAGTTTCTCCATGTTCAGTATATAAAGAAATTCAAAACGACTGAGGACTTTAATGTCACCTGAAACAAGATGTTAGAGGAATATAGCATTTCTTATTCCTGAAGAATAAATGGGAAGAAACAACTACTAAAGCAGATTTGACTCCACATCAAAATAAAGTATTTTATCTTTTTTTTTTAAATTTGGATTGAATTAACAGTGACCAGATAGAAAATATATTTTAATCTCTGGCAATGTTTTTATTTATTTATTTATTTATTTATTTATTTATTTATTTATTTGTTGCTATTCAGCTAGATACTTCTTTCTTAGTAATGTCTAAAAACGAGGAACATAATATTGTTAAAAATCATTAATAACTATCAGAAGTAAGAGCAGTCTAAACATACTTTGAACATGAAAAGTAATTGCCAATAAAATTGTCTGTGATAACTCTAAAAGGCAAGAAATGTCAATGTCAAATCAAAGTTCCTCAAGGCTAGAATTTTGCTAAATTTATTAGAATTTTATTTATGATGATAACAGATGGACTAGTGGATCCCAATATTTTAGCCAGCTTATGAGTTGCAGTTGTATTGAAAAAACCTTAAGCAGAAAATGCTATCAATTCTATGTATAGCCTTCTGTAATATACGAAGTGATTCCATACATATCCTTATCATCTCCAACAACCCTACTACATGTGCAGAAGAGATGGTATCACCCTCCTTTGACAGATAAACTAACAGAGGTCCAGTAAGTCAATAATAACATAGTTCAAACTCTTTTTGACAAATATCAATGACTCTTTTAGTAGTGATGATAAAGGAATATTTGAATAATCAATCTAGATAAAATATAGGGGAGTCCATGCAAAATCTGAAAAATTAGGAATAAAAATTTAAGTATCACTTAATGAAGTTAATGCTATCACTTATTACTAAAATATATACCTTAATATTCGATTTAAATTCATATAATTTTTTAAACATTTATTTTTCTCCATTAAACATATAATGAGGAATTTATATTTCATAACATACTTAAATAAAAACTTCAGTTAAAATTTTCATTATTTTTACAGCAGTTTGATGGCTTCTTAAATTATTTGCATTACTCATTTTCTTCATTATAAAATCATGTAATTTCTCCAATAAAAGATTCAGAGCAATGTTACTATCAAAAATCTACTATTTAAAGTGCCACTAGCATTCAACCCCGCAGTCCCACTACTGAGTATCTACCCAAAGGAAAAGAAATCATTATATAAAAAAGACACCTCAACTCATATGTTTATTGCAGCACTATTTACAATAGCAAAGTCATGGAATCCAACTAAGTATCAATTAATAGGTGACTTAATTAAAAAATGTGGTATATATATATGAGGAACACTATATAGCCATAAAAATTAATGAAATCATGTCCTTTGTAGCAACATGGATGGAGCTGGAGGCCATTATTCTATGTGAAATCACTCAGAAACAGAAAATCAAAACTCAATGTTCTCATCTATAAATGGGACCTAAACAATGGATACACATGGACATAAAGATGGAAATAATAGACTCTGGGGATTCCAAAATTGGAGAAGAGAAAGGGAGGTGAGGGTTAAACAATTACACATTGGTAAACATTTCAGTGCTCACTATTTGGATGATGGGTACACTGGAAGCCCAAACCTCAGCATTATGCAATATACCTATGTAAAAAACTACACATATGCCCCAAAAATCTTAAAAAATAATTAAAAAATCACAGTATCAAATTACAACATGGAGCAAATTACGTGAACTCCTCTAGTCCACATGGAACTCTTCTGGATGATGTAGTGTGGGTATGGCTGTC
Organism: Pongo abelii; assembly: GCF_028885655.2. Lineage (NCBI taxonomy): Eukaryota > Metazoa > Chordata > Mammalia > Primates > Hominidae > Pongo > Pongo abelii. The sequence goes on along the minus strand of NC_072000.2, from coordinate 50,910,679 downwards.
TTTTATTCTTGGTCAGTATGTAAAGAAAGTTCTCCCATGAGTGGAAGATTTTAACATCTTCTAACAGATTAGCTCTGTGCAAGCCATTTAATTCTTTGTGGCCTTGCTTCCTCTATCTGTAGAATGGGAGATGATAAATCTGCTTCCCATGACTCACATAATTTTAGGATTATCAAATAAGCTAATCAATGTGAAAGTGTTTTAAAAACAAAGCAGTATGATCATAGAAAAGTAACATGAGAAGATTTCCAGATTTAGCCATAGGTAAGCTACTTTCTGCCTGAGTAACACAACATTGAAAATGCCCCTCCAAAAAGGCAGAGATGGAGAGGATGACTGATATCAGAGATAAAGTAAGTAATCAATGTACAATTGAGCTTTGGTTGGAAGAGAAGTGTGGTAAGATTATTAGGCTGGAGCCAATGAGGCCAGTGACAATATTTTGTGGCTAGTCTGAGAGATAACTTTGCATTTTAGGTGAGCTTTTTCCCCTCTGTGTATTATTCTGGGTGGCTTATTGCCTGACATTACCAAGGAGCAGAAAAGCAGCAATTATAACTTGAAATATTAGGAGAAAAGTTGAGAGAGAATCAGAGCTGGAATGGACAGTGTATAGAAATGAGGGCAACCAGGGTGGTTGGCTCTCAGAGTTTCTACTGTTCTTCCTCTGCTCACTTCTCCGTCCACACTCCCTCAAGCTAGACCACAGCCAAGAGGCAGGCCAACTTAGGATAAGAGCAGTGCCTGGACCTACAGTATTTCAAACTGAGAGAACTGGAGGGAGAAAACTGAAGAGTAGAGGGAAGAGAAGATAGAGAATGGTAAAAATGATACTGCAACCAGATCTCTCCGTCCTGAAGCACTCCTTCTCTTTACCTAAGGAACACAAGCAAGAGCCTAGGTCATCCTTACTCTCATAGACAGTACTGGACAAGGCATTTAGGGATCTCACAGGAATAAAATATGCAAAATCAGGAGCAAAACAATTATGAAAGCAAGAAGACAAATGGAATAATCTATTCCACATTAGATAGGAGTATTAAGAATCAGAAAATAAGATTTTTAAATACAGAAAATTTCATCCTCAAAGAAAGCAGGGAGGATATAAGAAACATGATGAAGAAAAAGGAGCATTGCAGAAAAGAAATTGATGACAATGGGTATAAAAATATAACAGTTGATATAAATAACTATATTACTAGACTAAATTGCAGAATAGGCACAAAGCAGTCATAAGTAGTTTGAAAGATATCATAGAGGAACTCTCCCAGTAGAGGACACAAAGATAAGTAAAGTCTTAAGAGGTGTGAAGGACAAAATAATAAGTATCTGCTTAGCAGGAAACCCATAAAGCAGTAAAAGACCAAATGCAGAAATAAAATAATAACAGATTTTTTTAAAAATTAGAAAGTAAAAAGGACAACTTTATTAGTCCATTTTCACACTCCTAATAAAGACACACTCGAGACTAAGAAATTTACAAAAGAAAAAGGTTTCATTGGACTTACAGTTCTGAAGCTGGGGAAGCCTCACAATCATGGTGGAAGGCAAGGAGGAGCAAGTTATGTCTTAGATGGATGGCAGCAGGCAAAGAGAGAGAGGGAGCTTGTGCAAGGGAACTCCTCTTTTTTAAAACCATCCAATCTCATGAGACTTACTCACTATCATGAAAAGAGCATGGGAAAGACTTGCCCCCATGATTCAGTTACCTCCCACCAGATCCCTCCCACAACACATGGGAATTCAAGATGAGATTTGGGTGGGGACACAGCCAAACCATATTGGCTAGACTTCTGAGTGATGTGGCTCATGGAGTGACAGCAGCAATATGTTGGGGGGAAAATTTACATGCTGTGATAAATTTAAATGAATTTTAAAATATCGAGTACAAAAATGTTTTAAAAGTTATTTATAGAGATAAAGCAGATAATTTATACAGGATTTAGAATTATATAGACATTAAACTTTGTGCAACTTGACATGCAGATAGATAACGGAGTTATGTCTTCAAAATATTAAAGAAAAAGTAATTGAAAAAGAATTTTGCATGCAAATAAATGTATAATTAATTGTGAGGACACAATAAAAATATTCCTATTCTAAAAGTTTATCTTACAAAGATAACTTTAAAAAGAATTCTTGTTTGTTGGAATTAAGCAAGAAAGAGATGAATCTGGGGGAAAAGAATGGAATATGAGAAAGAAGAAAGGATGAGTAAAAACCTAATCAAGTCTGTTTTTTGTAAACAAGTAATGTTTAAAATATTTTGTTCATAATAATTCAGTATTAAGACTTGAGTCGATGCCAATATGACATAAGGGGCAGGTCTTATGAGGATATAAGGGGAAGGACCTGGCATCCTTCCTATGACCTGTCAGTTATGGTAGGGAGTTGTTGACACTAAAAAATCAGTGTTTCACTGTACCGTCAGTTTTCCCTGGGCCTGTGGTGTAAGTAAGCTGGCTGGAGGAACACAGGGGTAAAAGAGAAAATTCTAGTTTTGGAATCCTCTTCTCTGGTCTTGGTATGACTAGCTCTTTCTTGTTCTACAAGTCTTAATATATGTCATCTCTCACAGACTGTCTTCAGAATATTGTCAAACCCAGAAATTATGTAACTGTTTGTTGACTACATCCACATCATAATGTATATTCCATAGGAGCAAACATCAGTCCATTTATTGAATGAATATTTCAGGCCATTAATATTTCTCTTAACAAGCACTTATTCCTGCTTGTTAGCCTTTCATTTACTGCTATATTGGCAACACAACTCCAGTGCAATATCAGTTCACAAGCAAATGCATTCATTCATTTCGAAGTACAGAAACCTTTGAAAATGTTATTTTTTTTTTGCAGGCACATTAATAGATTGTTTTGTGAGTAAACAAGGGAGAATATACCAAGTTTCAATAATTATCATATAAATTGGCAGTATAGCTGTAAAATCAAGCAATAAAGTTATATCATATTGAGCTCACTGCCTACAATCTCCCCTCCAATATCTGTAGGAATTCCTCATATATAGAGCACTACTAATGAATACTTATTCAATGAGTGAAGCTATAGGAAGAGAAAGGAAATTTAGAAGTTTATATCTCATACCTGAATTTTTATTCAGATTAAATTAAAACATCATTTATAGTTTTAAAGATTTTTGTCCACTTTTTGACTCAGTTTATCTGTGTTATAGCATATTATTTGTTTTTTTCTTTGTGCTAATTTTCTTTGATTTTTAATTTAAGCAACATTATCTACTTAACCATATATGTTAACCATGTCTTTAAAATACATGCATTATACAACTCATGTCTTCCTTAAAATCTTTTGAATATTGTGTTGTAGCTTTGCTAAAATCTTGGAAGTTATCTGGAAAATACTAATGGAGCCAGCCTTTCTACTATAAACAACCATAAAATTGGACAAACTACATGAGGTTACAATTTTAAGGAATAAAAACAGACAGTGCAAGACTGCATTTCCTGTGAGAGGGAAACCCATGAAGTGAGCTCCATGATTATTCTAGCTCTCCATTTGGGGGAATTTGCTATATATGAGCATAGCAAGGTAGATTCCAAGCAGAGCATGGATTTCTGGCTAAGCTAAAGAAACGTATATTAAAACTCAAAGCAGCAAAAGCATCTATCTGCAGGACAAAATATTGTATAGTAAAAAACTGTAGAAGAAGGGTCATAGGAGTTAGTGTGGATCCTTACCTAAGGATCAGACTCTACAAGGATGAGGTGATTTACCATTTTCTTCTCTATGGGATTCTTGCAAGTAGAAAATTGATAATAGAGTTCTAGCAATGCTAAAGGAAGCCAGAATTTCAGCTCATCAGGTAGATTATACATCCTTAAATTCTAAACATCCTGATGAGACTCCAAAAGGATTAAGTCAGAGGAATAAAAACCATGTCAGAGTAAAGACTTATTCTAGCTACTCCTTAACAAAGACTAACACCAACTTCTGCTAAAATTTAGAGGGAGGCAGAATTTAATGGTGAATCCCACCAAGTTAGAAGAGCTTAGGAACATCCTTGGATTTCCACAGATTTCATCACTTTTTACATTAAATGTAAATGGCAAACAAAGGTTCAAAAGGGACAGCAGGTAATTGAACTGTCTACTAAACTAAAACTTGACACTCTTTACAGGGTGAAAGAGAGCACAGTCCAGTTATTTATCATATATTATTCATAATGTTCATTAAACAATAAAAAATGAGATGAAAAGAAAACAGGAAAATGTTACTTTTGGTCCAGAATAATAGTAGTTTATTAAAAACTAACCTTAAGGTAGGCCAGATGTTGGATTTAGCAAAAAGCTTCAGGTAGCTATGATGAATATTTTCAAAGTGTTATGGGAAAATATGTTCAAATAATTAAAGAAAAATGCAGATTTTATGAGCAAATGAATAAGAAATTTTAGCATACAAAAAACCCTAAGAAAGAACTAGATGCAAATTGAACAACTAAAACTGCACAATAATTGAAAGAAAAATTCTATGGGTGGGCTTAATAGTATATTGGAAAAGGCAAGAGGACTGGTAAAATTGAAAACAAATTGAAAGAGCTGATACAACCTGATAGATTAAAAAAATAGAGGGATTGAAAAATAAAGAGAAGGGACCTAAGAACATGTGGCACCATATAAAATAGTTGAAAACAAGTGCACTTGAAGTTCTAAAATAGAGTGAGAATGGGGCAGAAAAAATGGCTGAAATTTTCTACAAATTTATGAAGCAAACCCACAGATCCAAGCATATCATGGTGCACAAAGCAAGAAAAATACAAGAAAACCACATGTAAGAATACCATAATCCAATTGTGGAAAACTAATGATAAAGAGAAAATTTTCAAAGCAGCCGGAAAAAAAAATGATATTCTGATGATATGCATGACAATTACTTTCTCATTAGAAACAATACAGCCTAGAAGAAAATGGGACATCTTTAAATCTTTAAATATCTTTGAAAATACTGTCAATTTATATTTTATGTCAGTGAAAATATACTTTAAAAATTGGAGTCAAATAAATAAATATATTCTGAAAAAGAAAAGCTAGAGATTTGGTAGTTTGTGAAACTGCAGTACAAAAATATGCTAAACGGTGATCTTTATACTTAAGGGAAAGGCTATCAGTGAAAACCACGATCTATAAAAATAAATGAAGAGGATTAGGTATAGCAAATAAGTGGGTAAAGACAAAAGACTATGTTTCTTTTATCTTTCAATTTCCTTAATCAACATCTATATAAATGGGGTCAACAAATAGCAGCCTGAGGTCAGCAAACTGTTTTTTGTAAATGAAGTTTAATTGGAACGCACCTTTCCTGATTTGTTTATCTATTGTCTATAGCTGCTTTCATGCTACAACCACAGAGGTGAGTAGTTGCAACAATGACCGTATGGCTCAAGCCAAGAATATTTACTGTCTCACCCCTTACAAATAAGTCTGCCAATCAATCTCCAGTTTGAAGAAAAAATAATAACATCGTAATTTAGGGTTCACAGCATATTTAGAGCTAAAACATGCCAATAGCACAAGCGATGGAATTAATTTGAATTATACTGTTGTAAATTTATTACATTTGTGACGTGGGAAGTGAGAAGTAAATAGGGACCTCAGAGAAGCATGAAGTATGGAATGTGATATGTTAACTGGTACAATATTGACTCTAAGTAGAATCGGTAAGTGAATGTTGCATACTTTAAGCCATATAAAAATCCTTAAAAATTTTTTTGAACTTAGTCAAAATACCCCAAGTAACAGATGAATGAAATATTGAAGAGACAAAACAAAAAGAGCAAGATGGTAGACTTTAACTCAGTCATGTTAATAATTACATTAAAAGTAAATGAATTTAAGATTGCAATTAGCTGTCAGAAATGGTAGAACTGGATTGAGAAAAAAAAAATGCAAACTATCTACAAGATACACACTGTTTTCTACCAAAAACGCACTTCAAATACAAAGACACAAAAAGACTGAAAGGAAATGGGGGAATACATAGCATTCAAACAGCAGACATAAAAATGCTGGCATGGCTGTACTATTATCAGAAAAAGTAGACTTCAAAATAGAGTAATTATGAGAGTTAAAGAGGAACACAATAATACTACAACAGGAATTTATAAGGAAGACATAACGGTTCAAATTATGTGAACATCTATTAATAGAGCCTTAAAATTCCTAAATAAAAAATACTACGAGGAGTAACACACTATTCCATAATTCTAGTTCAAGATTTTAATACCCATTTATTTGTGATTGATAGAATATGGAGATTAAAAAATCACTAATATTTTAGAAGATTTTAAGCATACTATTAAGTAAATTAAATTAATTTACCCAACAGAAATGAAAGCACATGTATACACAAAGACTTATGCACAAACTTTAATATCAGCTTCATTTGTAATAGCCTCAAACTAGAAACAATCCAAATATCCATCAACAGGTGAACAATTTGTGATCTATTCATGAAATGGAATTTTACTCAGTGTTAAAAATGGAAAGAACTACTGATACATGCAAGTGGATGGATTTCAAAAACAATGTCGAGTGAAAAGAACCAAATACAGAAAGTGCATATTTTATGATTTCATTTATATGAATTTCCTGAATAGGAAAAACTAATCTTTAGTAATGAAAAGTGGATTTTTGTTTGCCTGGGTCAAGGGTGGAGGTGACTAATTACGAAGGGGCAGGAGGTAACTTTCTGCAGAGATGGGAATCTATATCTTGATTATGGTGGTGATTACACAGCAATGTATATTTTTCCAAACCCATCAATAATCACATTTAAAATGTATGATTTTTATTATATGCAAATTATATCTGAATAAGGTACTATTGTGTTGTAAATGGATAAAACATCTGCTAGCTAAGGTAGGCTTGGGAATAGGAAGTGTTTCATAATGTGAATGGCATTTGTTCCATGTAATGTTATAATGTATATAATTTTTCTAATGCATATTGTAGTAACATATGCAAAGTAATTTAGCAAAATTAATTTTTCCTCAAGGATGATTTGTCCCTTTTTCTCCTCCACTAGCCTTCAAAATTCTTTTAGTTGGGAAAGCTAAAACGGTTATTCTGCACAGTATTTCCCCTCTCCATATCAATGTTTCTCTCTTATATTTCTTGCATTAAGAGACAGCGAATGTTACATCTAAAATATAGAAAGACCCAATTTATTGGTAGCAAAAGTCATATATAAAAGTTAAATCAGAAAGATATCAATCAGGTTTGGAATATTACCATTTTGTAAGCAGAGGCGGTCACTGCTGTGTAAAATAATGGAAAGAGAGAGATAGCAGTCTCGAACAAGCTAGGGTGTAGGGTTGCAAAACTGTGTCTTACAGCTTGCTCACATTACTTTTGAGTCTGCATTAGATCTAATTTGTAAATAATAAGAAACAGTCTAAAATTTCAAACAGTTTCCTCTGAGAGAAAAGAAACTTTCTAATATTTACTGGCACCAGAGAAGAATAGAACAAAGAAAACTGAATGTAGAAAAGCACATCTATGTATATTAATATCCTATGTTTAGTACTGCTATTCTTAAGGGCCTATTTAGCTCTTAGCACATTTGGATTTTTCAGTAGAAATTGAATGGTAATAAAACCAATCTGTGAAGGAATCACAGAACTTTTTAGTTCAGTGGAATCAAAGCCATCTCTCAAACCTCCCGGTGTCTGTTTAAGCACCTGGCCTCTGTCCTTCACCCTGAAGGAATGATTAATGGATGAGAACAGTGCAGAGTGTGTTCCAAGGGCATGCCTGAAACCAGACTTAAAGTGATCAGGAGAGAGATTCCACAGATGATAGCCCACAGCCTGATCTGGCATCTTTTCTCAAGAGAGATTTTGTGACAGGGCTCTAAGTTGAGAAAGTCAATAGAGGTTTTCTTGTTACAAATTCTGTCAAGGATTCAGACCAGAGGTTATAACCAAAGTCTTATAATTTCACATTACTTAAGTGAGCATTACTTAAGAAATCTCCTTCTCTTATCATTCTAATGACTTTGTCTATTTTAAAAGAATGTATGACAAAGACAGTTACTAGGAGCCTCGGGATCCAACTGCAGGCAGATAGATACCTGCTTTGCAGTCAGATCCAGTCCAGTGATTCCTTGCAAGGTGATAAGAGCAGTTATTTGTGCTCTATTGTTTTTCTTGTTCCAGGATTCAAATTCAAGACTTTTAGTTATTCCTAGAGAGTCACAGTGATGCAGGTTCAATAACCAGTTTCCTTTATTCACATCTAAATCTACTTTATTAACTCAAGTTATATGTTTTGCAGAAAATAAATGTTCCTAGAAGATAAACAGCATACCTTCTGGGATTCTCTCCAACTCACTTGAACACCTCTTGCTCCCTGCCCAAATGATATTCAGCACATTCATATTCAGCGATGGACCACCCACATGTGCAGCAGCAGCATTGCCAAGAAGTTAACGTGGTCTATAAGTACACCATTGAACATTCAGTTCTTTCAGCCTGAGAGTCGCTGGATCAGGTCATCCATCTGTTCCCCTCCATGCACACACTCAACCAATGGTCCTTTAAATGAACACAAGGCTTTTAGATATTTTGGAACTATTAAGTTTAACTTGTTTTTTTTTTTTTTTTTTTTTTTTTTTGAGACAGAATCTTGCTCTGTCACCCAGGCTGGAGTGCAATGGCATGATCTTAGCTCACTGCAACCTCCACCCCCCGTGTTCGAGCGATTCTTCCGCTTCAGCCTCCTGAGTAGCTGGGATTACAGGCACCCGCCATCATGCCTGGCCAGTTTTTGTGTTTTTGTAGAGACCGGGTTTCACCATGTTGGTCAGGCTGGTCTTGAATTCCTGACCTCAGGTGATCCACCCTCCTCAGCCTCCCAACGTGCTGGGATTACAGGCGTGAGCCACCGTGCCCGGCCAGAACTATTAAGTTTTGAGGAAATACATAGCTTTAGTCAAGACTAAATACATTTATTTGCAGCTTATAGTATATTTATTATTCCTGAGTTAAATATTTAACAAAGTACTTGTAGTTCTTATTCTGGAGATTTAGTCAATCCTTATCTTTGTAAATTCCTGAGTCGACGATACTTTCAAATAATGATATAACATAGCAAATACGGTTGAGTCCTAGGGATAAACTTGTAGTTTAAGTTTCCATACTCACAGAGGCAAAGTGGAGACCCTTTTGCAATAAGTCCTCCATCGTATCAGAAAGTCCACTAGCCTATACAATAACTCTGCAAATTAGGAGGAGAGAAAAGCTCCTTTCTTGAAGTAGATGTAGTTCCTATACCAGGGCAAGAGTGCTAGCAAGAGTAATACAGCCTGGATTTCAGCCTCAGTCATGCTTTCAGCCAAGCATGCACTTGGTTGTGAGCAACCATACCAAAAGGTATTGGAAATTAGTGTAAAATGGACTTTGGACAGCCTGAGTTCAAAATGTAGCTTCGTGACTTGATGGTTGCTTACTATAGGGCAAGTGGCTTAAGATCTCTAATCTTCACTTTAGTCTTATGAAAGGACAAAATGATAAGGATATTGCCATCTTGCATGAGACTGTGAATATTAAAAACATACGTATGCAAGTTGATTAGCATGGTGCCTGACAAATACAGCAACTAACAACAAAAGTGCCTTAAAACATCTTGTTCTGTCTGGGAGAGATTAAACACCAATTCTTCCTTAGGCCTAGAAATAATTGTTTTATCCAAGATTAAGCTTCCAAATAATGCTTTAGAAACCCTTTACATTTTTAGTATTTTCTATGAACAGTGTTCTGTGGTAGAACACTGGAAGCAGGTTTACAAGGTCATGAATAGAAAGATCTCAGTGGAAAGCATTTCATGAGAATCTTGTTCAAAACTTAAGTGACATATAATTTTACTTATTTATGGGGTCCAAAGCAATGTTTTGATACATACAATATGTAGTGATCAAATCATAGTAATTAGCATATCTACTCAAACATTTGTGATTTCATTGTGTTGGAAACATTCAATATCCCGTCTACTAGCTATTAGAAAATATATAATATATTGTAAACTATAGTCATCCTACAGTGCTATAGAACACTACAATTTATCCCTCCTATCTGTAATTTTGTATTCTCTCAAAAATCTCGCCCTATTCTCTCCATCTCAACTACTCCCCCAGGCTCTAGTAACCTCTGTTCTACCCTTTACATTTATGAGATCAACCTTTTTAGCTTCCATAAATGCATGAGATCATGAAATGTTCAACTTCCTGCTCCTTGCTTATTTCGCTTAACATAATGCCCTCCAGGCTCATCCATGTTGCTGCAAATGACAGAATTTCATACTTTTTTATGGCCAAATAGTATTTCATTGTGTATGTATACTACATTTTATCTTTCAATTCATCCCTTAATGGATACTAAGGTTGATTCCATATCCTGACTATTGTGAATAGTACTACAATAAATATGCGAGTGTAAATATCTCTGTACTGTACTGATTTCCTTCCCTTTGGATAAATATCAGTAGAGGGATTGTTGAATCATATGGTACTTTCATTTGTAGTTTTTTGAGGAACATTCATACTGTTCTCTGTAGTGGCTATACTAATTTACATTCCCACCAACAATGTCTGAGTTCCCCTTTCTTGCCATCTTCACCAGCATTTGTCATATTTTGGCTTTTTCACAATAGCTGTTCTAATTGGGGTCGGATGATGTCTCTCTTTTTTTTTTTTTTTTCTTTGAGATGGAGTTTCGCTCTTGTTGCCCAAGCTGGAGTACAATGGCATGATCTTGGCTCACTGCAACCTCCACCTCCAGGGTTTAGGTGATTCTTCTGCCTCAGCCCTCCTGAGTAGCTGGGATTACAGGCTCCTGCCACCACACCCAGCTAATTTTTGTACTTTTAGTAGAGAAGAGGTTTCACCATATTGGTCAGGCTGGTCTCGAACTCCTGACCTCAGGTGATCCACCCACCTCGGCCTCCCAAAGTGCTGGGATTACAGGTGTGAGCCACCATGCCCAGCTGGATGATATCTTACTGTGGTTCTGATTTGCATTTCCCTGATGATTAGTAGTGTTGAGCATTTCTTCAAATATTTTTTGGCCATTTATATGTCTTCTTTTGATAAATGTCTATTCAGATCATTAGCCCATTTAAAAAATTAGATTGTTTATTTTTGTGCTAGAGATGTTTGAGATCATTGTGTTTTCTGGATAGTAATTCCCTGTAATATGAATAGTTTGCAAATATTTTCTGCCATTCTGCAATGTCTTTTCAGTCTCTTGATTGCTTCTTTTGATGTTCACAAGCTTTTTGGTTTAATGTAATCCCATTTGTTTATTATTGCTTTTGTTGCCTGTGTTTTTGAAGTCTTATTCATAAAATCTTTTCTCAGCCCAGTGTTCTGAAGCATTTCCCCTATGTTTTCTTCTAGTAGTTTTTTAATTCCAGATCTTATATTTAAGCCTCTAATCTGTTTGGAATTAATTTTTATATAGAGTAAGAGATAGATGTCTAGTTTCATTCTTCTGCATATGGATATCTAGCTTTCCTAGCATCATTATTGAACAGACTGTCCTTTCCCAAAGGAATGTTCTTGGCACCTTTGTCAAAAATCAGTTGGCTGTAGAAATGTCAGTTAATTTCATGGTTCTATATTCTATTCCATTCATCTATGTGCCAGCACCATACTGTTTTGGTTATTATAGCTTTGTAGTATATTTTGAAATTGGTAGTATAACCCCTTCAGCTTTGTTTCTTTTGCTCAAGATTGTTTTGGCTATTTAGAATCTTCTGTGGTTCCATGCAAATTTTAGGATTTTTTTTCTATTTCTGTGAAGAATGTCATTGGTACTTTGATTAGTAATTGACAGCAATTGCATTGAATCTATATATTGCTTTTGTGTGTGGTCATTGTAAGAGTATTCTTCCAGACCATTAACATGGGATGTCTTTCCACTTTTTGGTGTCTTCCTCAATTTTTTTTTAACCAGTATTTTATAGTTTTCCTTATAAAGATCTTTTACTTCCTTTGTTAAATTTGTTTCAGGTATTTGTGTGGGGGGGGCGGGGGAGTGGTGTGCCTGTTGTAAATGGCGTTGTTTGCTTTATTTCTTTTTCAGACTGTTCACTCCAGGCATCTGTAAATGCTACTGATGTGTGTATGCTGATATTGTGTCCTGCAAATTTATCAAATTTGTTTATCAGTTCTAAGAGTTTTTTTGGTAGAGTCTTTAGGTTTTTCTGCATATAAAAGTATGCCATCAGCAAACAGGGACAATTTGACCTCTTTTCCAATTTGGATGCCTTTTATTTTTTTCTCTTGCCTAATTGCTCTGGCTAGGACATCTAGTACTGCGTTGAATAAGAGTGGTAAGAGTGGGCATCCTTGCCTTGTTCCAGCTCTTTGAAAAAAACATGTTTAGCTTTTCTTCATTCAGTATGATGTTAGCTGTGAGTTTGTCCTATATAGACATTATTGTGTTGAGGTTCCTTGTGTTGTGGGCCTTCTATACCTAACTTATTGAGAGCTTTTGTTTTTTTTTCATGAAGGAATGTTCAATTTTATCAAATGCTTCTTCTGTGTCTATGGTTTTTGTCCTTTATCCTATTGATGTGATATATGAGAAGCTATCCATACCACAGTATTTGAAGGGAAGAGAAAAGTCCTTCAATATCTGATATTACAGAGATGAACAAAAATAAATTAAATTTCTAATATATTATAAGTGAGATTTTTCCCTTGTTTGGATATATACTCTATTTCAAATTTTGTATGTTGGTATTTTTTCACATATTATTTTACTTACACAATTCAAATTCATATAACATCTCCCTGCATATACCAATATACATGGACCTCCATTGCCATAAATAAAGATATTTTATTTAATAACGGGAGGTGAAAAATAGCAGTTCCTCATGGGAGAAGAGAAGGCCCAGCAGAAGAGCAAAGATGATATAAGGGAAAGGTGTATATCTGTTCTCTGATTGTCCCTTTGCTTCTGGTTTGCCCCTATCTTATGGGCTGGTGTCAGAAGTTGACAGAACTTTTCAAGAACGAAATTGTAGACATGAACAGGAGCTCAAATGATTGACTGGCAGGGACAAATTATGACTTTTAACCATAGGCACCTTTGTCTTTGTGGACCACTTCCTTCATTAAAAAATAAAGAAAGTAATATATCAAAATTTAAAATTATATATTTATGACTGCATTTATATAAATAGGATCTACAATCCCAATTATTATTGTTGTTATTATTTATTTAGTATTATTATGTTCATTTTTCTTCCAATTTTAAAATGAATTAAATTTAAAACATTTTCTTGGACCTCTGAATTATCATAGGTCCTAGGTGCTGTGACTCCTGTGCCTAATGAATAAATCAGTTCTGTCAAGTAAGATGGAAGTGTCGCAACTTCTCCCAACTCTCCATGTCAATCCCAACACTTTCTGCCAAACCGATCCCCACATTCCACACTCAAGGAAGTGTTGCAAGCCTCTGGAGATAGAATACCTGGTAGTGGTGGCGATGGTGAAGGTGAAGGCAGTGGTTAGCTTTGCCTAGCTAGCTTTGTGGGCATTTACCGTGGACTGGTGGAAGATGGAGCAAGAAGGGAAGGGCAGGAAAACCTGATGTTAAGTGGCTTTGTGATTACATGTGAGAAATCTCTTGGGGACTCCCAGAAAGAGCCAGGAAAAGGTTTTGGGGCTTGTAAGAATGTGGGTTCTACTAAATAATCAGAGTTTTGGGTTATTTTACATATTGGCTTATAAATGCTTTTGTACATCTTGCATATTTAGGAGGAGTACAGATAACATTTATGTTTCTTTTATGGCCTACATGCAAATAAGCAATTGAGTTTCTATATGGTTGACTAGATACTTTAGGGATTGAGTCTTCAGCAGAGAATCAAGTAGTATTTCTTAGGTGCGGGATATGTAGGGTGAGCTGGATTGGTAAGAGAACTAAAGTGTGCTCACAGTGCCTATAACGTGGGAGACTTGTAACAAAGGTGCGCTCACTACAAAATGGGTGATTTGTGCTGATCTCAGGAATTGGGCATAATGTACATTAATCATTTTCTGCTTCCATCTCATTAAATAACATCCGTGGAATTTCTTCTGCACTCCTGATAATATCTGTGCTCTCCATGCCACCAATTCACATACCCTACAGTTGGTTCAGTAAAACATATGGTTGTGAAATGTGAAATAAGAGGCATAACTCTTTTTTTAAAAAAATTCCGACACTATCCACCTGGAGATGAAGTGGCATAACTCTTGAAGCAGTAGTTTGCAGAACATTATGTACAAGCAGAAGAGAATCACAAAATTGACCCAGAGCCATAACTGTGACAAAAGCCAAATGCAGCATATCATAGCTATTTTGACCTTGTGCTTTCCTCACCCACTGACAAAAAAGTAGTAATGACAATTGACATACACTGTGTATTAGTGAAATGATTTTTTAAAATATAAAATTAAGCAAAAGTAGGTTTGTGTTCTTTCTGCGTTCTTAGCATTTGCTGTAATATTTCCATAAGGAGGGATTTCTGATTGTTTCATTTTACCATAACATTCCTAATATAATATACTTTAAAGAAGGTAGACTCAGAACCTCTCAGTTTGAATGCCAGCTTTCTTTGTATGTTTAGGTGAATTATGCAACTTCTCTTCCTTCTGACAAAATATCCATTTGGATCTTTTTTGAGGTAAGATCTGCAGATCAGACAAGGACAGTAGTACGCGTCAGTTCTGTAATTATGATAGTCTTATTAACTTTTAAGATTTGCAGTTCAACCCAAGAAATATGTCTCTGTGTATTTGACCTCCCTCAGCTCTGTGAAGACTGAACTAAGTTAATATTTGTGAAAGTTCTTTGTGAGCTATAAATTCCTATATAAAATTGAGATACCATTTTCATTTATCAAGGTTTTTCTTGCTCCATAAGTCCATGTTTTTAGTTGTAAATTATAAAAGAATAATTTATAAACAGCAGTGCAGGACCATAATTCTAGTATGTGTCTTAAATACTTGCTAGAGTAGTGGTGAATGAAGGCCCCTGGAAATCTCTATAACAGACAAACAAGAGGATAGAGAATTTGAAGATTCCAAGTATAACATAAATGAAAATATAGTTTTTATTTCCCAACATTTTTTAAGTCCTAGGCAATTTCCTACTTGCATGCAAAGTGTAAACACTGTCGTTTCATCAAATTTAAATAATCTTTTTGAATTTTTGGACAAGATTCTTAACTAAACTTATTTTGAGAAAAAAAATTGACATGTATTACTCATATTTTTCATCATTTTTTTGCAAAATGTATCCAGGATTTCAGAGTCAAGGAGTTATTCACTTAAGTTGAAACAGTATTTATCTGTTAAATGCATGAATTTATTTTATATTGCCCAAGAAAAGTATATATATATATATGTATATATATATATATATATTTGTTGCATAAACCGATAGGACTTTGTATAGTTCTGTAGGACAATGTCAAAAAGAAGCCATGGGTGACATAATTGTGTTGAAATAATGCCTCATTAAAGTTTCAAGAAAATAAATGCAAACTCATTTAAAATTGTCTAGTTAATTTTAAAATTCCCTCAAATGCCTGTATATGTTAACAATAATCAAATTAACTTACGGAAATCTTCCTAAAGAATGTTATTTGATTTGGTTTTCTTTTGTTGTTCGGGTGGCAAGGGAAGTGTAGTGGGAGATTAACATTTACTAAACACTTATATTTTGCCCAATGTTCTGATAGGTATTTTATATAGACTAATAAGATAATTTTAAAAATAATAACTTGTGTATTATGATCCTTTTGATCTTCAGATATGTCTTTTTATTCTAGCCCAATTCATAAAGTACTTGTCATTTTGAGAACCAAAAAAAAAATTTTTAAAGACTTCTTGCTAGTAATGAAAGCAATCTATTGCTACTTTATTTTGCTGATTAACTATATATATTAATTAATTTTGTGAGTAAAGTCTCTTGATTTTCTATGGCAGAGCTCTACTCAAATGACATGAACTCTTCTGGAACATGTCTTAAACTGGGGGAGAAATTTTACAATGGGAAATATATCAGGTTAGCATTCAACTGACGTGGAGTATGTGTAGAGTGAACATTTGATGGTTTGGTAAAACAGACATGATTTTGTAAGGATGAAGTAATTACTAAACCATGTTATTTCTGAAAACCCAAGTAGGTTGCCTACCTATTTCAGTCTGAGTGGCTTGTTTCCTAATAACCAATGGCAGGATTCTTGGTGAATTACACAGTCTTGGGATCTGATCATCATTTTTCTAGTTTCTAATTCTTAGCAGTAAGCCTGGAGGGCATCATCGTGGGCCTTATTTTAATGATCTTTGCCTTTCTAGTGGTTATAAAGTATTAATACAGGAAGATGATTTTAGGAAAGGTTATAAAACTAGGTTTGTGTTCATCCTATATTTAAAATATTGAAGAAAAATGATTTTGAAATTTAGATCATTTTGACTCATTATACTTAAATAACTTTTCAAGTATATATTTTTATAAACATACATTCTGTGAATATCTAAACATTTAAAAAGTATCTAAAGGAAAATAGATTATATAATGTAATATTATATTCATGTGAACTTTATTGAAGCAAATTATAAAAAGACTAAGTTACAAGTTTTCATACAAGTCTAAAGATCTTCCTTTCCATTTTTTTTAATTAGGAAAAGAAAATTGAAGTTGCCATAATTTTAATTACTTCATAGCTATCGTTCTTTATGCTAATACATACTAATAAAGGAAATGAACCGTATATCATGAGAATCCTGCTATATGGCATTTTCTTTAAATGCATCTCTGAAGATTGGAGTATTGTAAAAAACGTAAAGCTTAAATAATTGGAATTTGTCGAATTATGGGTTATGTACACACACATTATTCCATTTTTCTCTATATTACTTATTGTTATTCCATCGATATTTTTTGATATTCTATGGATTACTCCAGTCATTTTTATTTACTTAAATAAAAATTTAATGAAAAATTTAAAAATGTTTTTATTCATACGACTACAATTAAATTGATTACATTTCTCAATTATAATAACAAAAGTAGGCTGGGCGCGGTGGCTCATGCCTGTAATCTCAACCCTTTGGGAGGCCGAGGCTGGTGGATCACCTGAGGTCAGGAGTTCGAGACCAACCTGGCCAACATGGCGAAACCCCGTCTCTAGTAAAAATACAAAAATTAGCTGAGTGTGGTGGCTCATGCCTCTAGTCCCCGCTACTCAGGAGGCTGAGGCAGGAGAATCACTGGAACCCAGGAGGCAGAGGTTGCAGTGAGTTGAGATGGCACCACTGCACTCCAGCCTGGGTGACAGAGCTAGACTCCATCTCAAAAAAAAAAAAAAAAAAAAAAAAAAGAAGCAAAAATAAACTAAAAGAAATTGGAATGAAACACATTTTTTTCTGAATTATAACTGAAAATTATAAAAGAAATTTGTCCTCCAAAGTTCTACTGAAAAACGTGTTACATATTTGAGTGCTTTATTCAGGGGAGATATTTTCCCTGATAATATTAACAAATTTAAAAATATTATTTCAATTGACAAAATTTAAATTAACATATTTCTGATAACAACTCTGTAAGAAGTAAGTACCTGAATTACTTCTTCTTTCCTACCAGCTGCAAATGACTATCTCAATAAAAAGATTTTGAGATTTTTTTTTTTTTTTGAGATGTAGTCTCACTCTGTCACCCATGCTGGCGTGTAGTGGCTCAATCTTGGCTCACTGTAACCACCTCCTCCCTGATTCAAGCAATTCTCCTGCCTCAGCCTGCTGAGTAGCTGGGATTACAGGTGCGTGCCACCATGCCCTGCTAATTTTTGTATTTTTAGTAGAGACGATGTTTCACCATGTTAGTCAGGCTGGTCTTGAACTCTTGACCTTGTGATCCGCCCGCCTCGGCCTCCCAAAGCATTGGGATTACAGGCATGAGCCACCGCGCCTGGCCCAGATTTTGAGATTTTTAAAAAGAGTTTTATTTTAAGTACAATTGATTTCCTTTCAGATCCTCAACCGATGGGACAATATATGAAGAAGAGATATTTGCCATCTGGAGCTTATAATTTATTTAAAAAACAGGAAGATAAATTAAGACAATTAACTATTGAAAGGGTGATAAAATATAATGTGGTCATTTCATGGAGGTATTGTATTTAGTAGCAGCAGTCGCTTTGTCAAAATGAAGGTAGTTATAAGGATAGGGATTTTACGAATAATCCTAAGGAAAGAAAATATTTGCCAGAGTGATTAACTCTTTCTCAAGTACATGCAATAAATAGAATCTTCTTAGTCATTATTTGTCATTAAACCGGTCTTATATAAGATTATTTAAGCAAGGAAAATAAGCACTTATTTTAGCTGAAGTTTTCTTCTAAGGGTTTTTAAGTTTGTGATTTTTAAAAAGTCCATTAAATATTCTAAATATTACTGTTTTTATTTACCAAAGTTTGTGTTTTTTTTTTTTACTGATGTTGGTATATGAAAGAATAATGCATAGAATACCAAAAAGGATATGAGAGTAATTTGGCTTTAAAAAAAATACGCTGATGACATCTTAAATCTCTTTTAATTTGTTCTAGAGAATTTTAAAAAGTATTGCTTGTACTGCATCTACAAAGTGCAATTGGGACTAAGTTTTAATTATCTATCTGTGGGAGACAAATTCTGTTAAACTTTATTAAACTTTGTTAAACTTATTAAATTAAACTTTTGCCAACATTTGGGTATTACATGTTAGAAATATTGAACTTCTCAATCTTTTCAGTTTTTTTTTCTTCTTTGGGTGTTGCATACTCATGAAATAAATAGTTTTCAGTTGTAAATGAATACTTACAATTGGAATGACATGGTCAATTCTGAAAATAATAAAAATAGGAGCACAAATAACCTGTCAACTCATTGCATGATTAGGTGAATTTTGCATTTGTTACCCTCTCAAATTACATAATCATGGGCTGGGCGCAGTGGCTCCTGCTTGTAATCCCAACACTTTGGGAGGCTGAGGAGGGTGGATCACCTGAGGCCAGGAGTTCGAGACCAGCCAGGCCAACATGGCAAAAACCTCTCTACTAAAAATACAAAAATTAGATGGATGTGTAATCCCAGCTACTGCGGAGGCTAAAGTAGGAGAATCACTTGAATCTGGAAGGTGGATGTTGCAGTGAGCCAAGATTGCACCATTGCACTCCGGCCTGGGAGACAGAGTGAGAGTCCATCTCAAAAAAAAAAAAAAAATCTCTCTCTCTCTCTCTCTCTCTCTCTATATATATATATATACACACACACATACACGCATACACACACACACATATATATGTATATATACTTGATATATACACATTTGCCCTACCAAATAAACTCTATTGTCAAAACTGGATCACATAAATCATAGGTCTTTCATAACCTTCACCTTGAGGAATAATTAGCAAAGTTTCCAAGCAAGTAATACCATAGACCCAGTATTCATATTTAGGAGGTACCAAATCTGTCAGATGTAACTTCCTAATATTCATTTTCCCTTTTTAGGGGTTTGATGTAACATAAATGTTAAATATACATCATTCAAATTAGCACAGGGAATCTAGGCTTGGAGTCTTTCAAGTTTTATACTTTGCTAGTTAGAGATTCTATGTGGTTAACTTTCACTCTTCACCAAAGCTATGGTTCATACATACATAAATAGCATATTTGTTTAAAATAACAATTCATCAGACAGGTCAAGCCTAAGAAAGACACTTTTTAGATGTAAACTTAGCATATTCTGAACTCTCAGATAAGAACCTAGTAACAATACATTGCAAACTGTAACATCCTGAAATAATTTAGAACAGAGTTTAGCAATCATGTGACCCCAGAGCCAAATTCAGCTGGCCAACTGTGTGTATATGGCCCATGAGCTAAGAATGATTTTTACATTTTAAATGGTGTGGTTGCTTTGTATTGTTCAGTACCCTCTACTGGCCTCAACTATATTATGTCTAAATCTGGGAAAGGGCCTCAACAAGAAATAAAAATGATTTTATAGAAAACATTTTCAGGAATTCTTATGTATTGGGATAAAATTATGATACGTTTTCGTAATTAAATGCTAAGTACTGTGATGTAAATAATTACCATAGAACAGAGAGTTACTGAAGGAAGGAAGGATAGTCGTGATTTTGGTATTAAAAGATAGATAACAATTGAAAAGCAGAGAGGAACTGCAGGAGGAAAGTATTTTAGTTTATGGGATCAAGGTGTGTGAAGATGAAACTGGGGCTTTAGAAACATTCAGTTATTGGCATGCTGAGTCACTAGAAAGTGAATAGGAGAAGTGAAATCATGTGGAAAGTTCATTGATTGATTTATTCAATAAATACTGAGTTACAAAGCTTTTGTTGGTGTGAAGTGGTAAGAGTGAGATTCAATGTTATTAGAATAAACTCTAATAGTTACAAAGAAGAGGCAATCTAAAAGATGAATCTGTAAATGCAAGAGAGGAATCAGAAAAAGATGAGTGGGCAAGACTTCCTTTTATAAGTGAATTTAGCCATAAATTCCATAAAGCTTTTTCCCAGTTTCTCTTGGTATATGTTCATCATAAAAATGCTTTAGACATATTATTATGAATTTATCAGTTCATAAATTCATCTATTGGCTGAACTTATTGTTTTTGTGACTGAATTTTTTTTAAATAATGCTAAAATTGATTTTCGTAAACAAGTTTTCCAGATTAATAATAGGAATACTAACTTGATACAGAATGTTTTAAATAAAATCATTTCTGGGAAATGAGACATTTATTTTTTCAGCAGTTTTATTTTGAAGAGGCATAACCTACAAGAGAAATCATAATATTGTAACCAAAGCAATTGTACCTTATGCCTGAGCAGATTTAAAGGCTTTCTATAAAGATCCCAGTGATTTGTAAAGACTGACAATATAATCAATAGTTTTATTATTTAACTAATCAGTAAACCTGCTTTCCAGGGCTATAAATTCTTCGGAAGCTCTTGAGTGCTGAAGTGTGGTCGCAGGGTAGTCTGCCTTAATGTGATGTGTACAGCTCTGCCTCGAGCAGAAGAAAATGAATTCAAGTAAGGGATGAATACACCAGCTATACTGCTATTTAAAAATAATGTCGTGATAATGACTGGTCATTGAAAAATATATTCGCTGTTACTAAATTGGAAGACACAGTTTTGATAAACACTTCTCTGTCTCAAGTACAAAGGCACTTGACCTAAATGATTTAGTTGGATTATAAATTGTTACACACATCTTGCCTTCATTTTAAAAATGAATCTTTAACTGAGAGATGTTGTCATTGACTTCACTGTTGTATAAATTAGTTGTTATGTTTTTATTTCCTGCATACATATTGACAAGTTATCACTGTTGAACAAGCTATTAATGACATTGAGTTTTATTGCTGCTATGACATTCATCTTAATTCTAAGATATTGTTTTAAAATCAAATACAATTGTTTAATTTGTTAAGTACTGCTTGCATGTTTAACATTTTTAAATTCCCTCTTCATATTAATTTAGTATCTTTCAAGCCAATGAAATAGGTAGAACCCATCAAATTGGTAATAATTCCTGCACTACTTACTTTTAATATAAGACCTAATATTAAATACCCTACAAATAAATGCCAAATATAGATAACAGCGATGAGTATATTGCTATTTTTTAAAATTTTCTTTTGACTTGACAGAATTAAATCTTATTTTCCTCAAAGTATTCTTTATGCTCCCAATTTCATGACACATACTTTTATATGGCTTTGAATCTAAAACAATAAGCCTTCGGAAGGACAGAATCTCAAGAGGTAATGAAATTTTTCACTCCTTTTCCAGGATGAGATACTCACAGTCATTTTCTCTCTCAGTTAGAGACGCTAGTGACCATTCCTCTCTCAAGACTGAAAATTTAGGAGTCTACACTCAGCATCCGGTCAGAAGACACATGTTGATCAGCAGTATGCGCAATCACTTTTGAATTCATCAGCTTTTCTTCTTTTCTCAAATCACATATCTTTTTTTTATATAGGCAGTATTTTTTTTTACTAGTTTCCTGCCTAAGTTTCTCACTCATTCAATCCATTAGCTTCTTTCCCAGCAGTTATTGTTGTAAAACATAAAATAAATTTATATCATTTCCCTGATTAAACATTTAGAAAAATGCCTGTTTCTGTAGCAACATGTTTTTCTCTCTTCTTTTCTAATTAATATTACTCAAGATTCATTAATTTGAAGAGAATGTAATTTTGGTTCCAATAGTTGCATGTTCTGTGTTTTGCCCTATGGAGGAATGACAGAGAGCTGCATATATTTTTATTGTATATTTTACCTAACATTTTAACAATAACCCACCGCCTTAGCCAGTCTATGTATGTGAACACTATATGACTTTGATTCTCAAATCGTTTGGCTATATTGATTAGCTTCTAGAGCTCTGATTTCTGATTTTTAGAAGGCTTTTTTTCTTTCTTTTTTTTTTTTTTTTCAAATCAGTGTATCATCGGCGTTTAGGTTCACCTTGGATTTCAGTATACATTTGAGAAGTTTTAAATTAGGTTTTATTATTTTTTATGCTTTGCAAGTGTGTCTTTTGTGAAATTCTTTCCTTACCACCATTTAAATTATTTGGTTCCTATCCAATTATTTGCCATCACTGAGTTCTTTTCACACTAAAAAAGTGAAAATCAGTGGCTTCACTGTAAAATCTTTTCTCCCATTTACATGAGGACTGGTTAAAATCATTTCAGAATAACTGGACTTTAGAGTAAATATTCAACATCTTATAGCACTAAGATGCTTCACAAGTTAGCACTGACATATTTTTCCTGTATTCTGCAAGCACATGGATTATGTCAGCCATTGTGGTGAGAGCTGATATCATCCCTGTTCTTGAGAATTGGACAGTTTGGCAGGAAGGGTGGGTACTGAATGTTATAACAGTACCATATCCTATAGTAGTTTCTAAAGTATCTATAACATGTTCATTTTTCTCCACCTAAGGACATGCTTTATTTCTTCTCTTTTTTTATCCCTTCATGAACCAACCTTTTCTGGCTGAGAGATTTGATTTTTTTCTTCTTTAAGATCAGTTAAAATGCCTGACATTTCTCTTGTGAACGCTTTCTTTGGTTCCAGTAGACAGTATCAACTATTCTTTCGTAGAATGTTCCATGGTGTTCGTTTATATTTTTCTATTGTATGACTTCGGTCTTATTAAGTATACTTATAAATTCTATTTTCTTTTCTTTTCTTTTCTTTTTTTTTTTTTTTTTTGAGATAGAGTCTTGCTTTGTCTTCCAGGCTGGAGTGTAGTTGGGCAATCTCAGCTCACTGCAACCTCTGCCTCCCGTATTCAAGCGATTCCCCTGCCTCAGCCTCCCGAGTAGCCGGGATTACTGGTGCCTGCCACCACTCCCAGTTGATTTTTGCATTTTTAGTAGAGATGGGGTTTCAGCATGTTTGCCAGGCTGGTCTTGAACTCCTGACCTCAAGTGATCCTCCCACCTTGACTTCCCAAAGTGCTGGGATTACAGGCGTGAGCCAGTGTGCCCAGCCTAAATTCTATTTTATTTTTCTATTATCTGAAGTCTAATCTTACTATTTATTTACCTTGTTAGTCTCTCACAGTGGAATGTTTTCTTGTGTATTTGTATATTCAAAATGTTTGTGAATTTATAATCATTGGGATTTAGAGGAATTCTCTGCACTTCAAGTTCACAGCATGTCTTTCAAGATCAATTTGGCATTGGCTCTTTTCAAGCACTCCAGCAGTATCAAAAGTCAAAAAAATTTTATGGTAACATAAATATTTTTATCATCTTCCTATACTGGTGAGAGTCAAATGTTTTTTGGTATATCCTATGTCTGAAACTATAACTTTTCTAGATTTTAGTCATAGGTGGTGGCTTCATTACCAACTTCTCTTCTTGCAGTAGTCTATTAACCTTATCTCCCATGGGCCTGAAAATCCATCTCCCAATGGTAAAAAAGACCAACAGCACTCTATTTTTCTCCCCAAACTCTTATTAAATGTCTTGTTTTCAGCAGTGTTTTTTGATCCCTAGAGACTTCTTTTTCTTGCTTGCAAACATACATCTAAAAAGAGGTTTGGCATAATTTCATCTAGCATTTCTAGATGAAAGATAAAAATTTGTTCTTGTTTTGAGTCAATTACACCACCAACTGTATCAGAATTTGTTGTCTGTATGAGTTTTTTTTCTGAGATTGTGCAATCTGATAATAAAATGGGCTCATTTTATTTATCTAGATTTTCTCAGCACCTCGTAGGAAAGCAACATGTATTAGCTACATATTGTCTCTTTTACAAAGTGAAAAATTAATAGATACCCCTAAATTTGCAAACATGTCCTATAAACCTGTGTAGTTCTTTTAAGTTTATATTCATACAGTCTATTTTCCAAAATGGGAATTATTTTCAAAAGCGAGATATGTATGGTCTTGATCACTATTATATACCGTCTTTTGTTTTTATTTCAAAATCTGTATTGACTTTACTAAAATCAGTTCCTTTATCCAAGCACATTTTAAGTGTTCATAGTGGGAATAATAATTGTTTTTAATTTATGTTTGAACTTTATGCATAAAATTATATTTTGCAATCTCAATGTAATCATTTTTCAAAACCATTTTGCAAAATGAAATACCAGTATTTCTATATAACTCTATAAAATATTTTCAAAAACAAATTTTTTCTATATAGATATTTTAGGGATATTTTTTAAATCCAGGATTTATATATAATCATACGTGATGATTCCAAAGTTTACCTCCCAGTTCAGTTAATGAATATAGTTCTAGATCAGTTAATCTGAAAATATTTAGATCGGAACAACATTGTATAAGGATAAAACTAGAATGTGAAAAGTTAGATTGGAACAACATTGTATAAGAATAAAACTAGAATGTGACAGAGTAAGAAAATTTTTTTTGTATGCTTATTGGAAAAATTAAAATGCCTGAGTCATAAAAATATATATATTTATGAATTCTTTCCCTGTTCAACCAGTAGATGTCATGTTTGGATGTCAAAACCCAAGATTATTATAAGGATATTTCTTTGGTTTTACTGTGTCTTTCTTACAAATGAGTATATAAGCATAAAGTACAATTGGATCTGAAATTAGAGGAGAAAATTAAGTGTGTCCCGTTTCAAAAAATTTAAGATGCCCTTTTCCAATAAAATCAGGAAGCATTTTTCCTTTTTAAAGCTTTTCCACAGTAGGTTCAGTAGAAAGTATGCTGTGAGGCGTAAGTAAGCATGCCTATATTTAATCGTAACAATTGAAAATTATTTGATTAGCAATTACTTATTACTAATCATTACTATTTATGCACCATCTAAAAATATTTTTTACCTTTAATTCCAAATAATATGATTATTCAACTAAAAAAAACTTTATTTTCTAATCTCATGATTCTAAGTAAAAAAATGTAACGGATCTTATTGTATTTGATTATTTATTTGTATAATCTTTCATATGTTATCCCCATCTCCATTCTGCACCTTAATTTATCTATAATATGAGATATTGAAATAATCTCTAAAGTATTTTCTAATCTAATTCTCCATGAAAAAATATTACCTGTGATTTACCCAATGCAGATAAAGCATTTAAAAAAATACATTGGAAAGTCTTTGTGATAGCCTGCAATTAAATATAAAGATAACACTTTATAGTGAAATTTGATCTATTTGTAATATTTTAGTGGGTTAGATTGGAGCTTAATTTTTTTACTACCTCGAAAATGGATCTTGGTAAACAAATTCATATGACTCACAAGATCATGAGGATCTGTTTTTTAACTTCAGGGTGAAAGTATTTCAGTAACCTCAATTTCTAACTGAGGTAACTGAAATCTAAATTTCAGTTCATTTAGATAAATAATGTTCCTAGAATAATGACAATTTGTATTCATGGCATGCAGCCAGTTATCCTCGTGGTAGTCAACAAAAGTCAACTATAATAAGATAGCTACTTCCTGAAATGCTTCGAATATTTCCTGTTATTATTCTATCTTACTTCGCTCCATCCCCATTATCTGATGTCTCTCAGTCTTGCCCCAGAGAGATCCTGGCTGTTGGATCAGGCATGCTGCTGCCAGTCTCAGAGGAGGAAGAAGACCAAAGAGATGTTTCTTATGACTTTAGGATAAGTTTTTACATCTTTTGTTATATAGACTTGTAGGTAATTTCAGAGAGAAATTTCAGCCTCTTTAAAGCATTCCAAATTGTAAGGTTTGTATTTCCTTGCATCAGAATAACCTAGGGTATTTGAGAATGTCTGGATTCCTGGTCACCACCTTAGAGATGAATTCATCCTTATGAATACTATATTTTGAAAGACCTTATTCTATTTAATAAATATGGCCTTTCAAGAGGAATTTTTTAATGTTATGAGATAATTTTGAAGTGGCAGTTCCTCCGTATTTAAACCATACTTAATCTAAAATTAATTAACATATCAAATCCAGTTTGACGGGCAAATGTTTTATAGCAGCCTACACGGTTCAGTTTCAGGACTGAAAGTTATTTTAAATGACCATCTTGTGGGCAGCTACCCATCTCAGCCCTGCTAAATGGCTGTTTAAGTGTTGACTAAATACCTCGAGTAAAGGGAAATTTATAGTCTACTGAGGTAGGCCATTCCATATTCAAAGGTCATTGGTAGAACATTTCTAAGTCAAAATATTTACCATTTTACTAGGAAATCACTGGTATTCATCTAATTTCATATATCTGTTAACATTTATTCTGATTTTTTCTGTGATCTATTTCAACTCCTAAAAACTGTTTGCCCCTCCGCCTTTTTATCCATGCTAAAAAAACCCCTAGTTGTGCCTGTATTCTCTTCTTGATTCTCTTTGAATGAATTGTTTATTTTATTAAGAATGGGCTACTTAGAACTGAATCAATCACCCTTAGGTTTCTTCCTTGATTAAATAACAGAAGCAACCCCTCAGTCCTCATAGAAAAGGAACACTAGACTTTTACCTCCTCAATTCAATCTAGATACTACTCTGTAATGAAAACACTCTAGGTTTATGTTACTCGTCTAAGCAGCTCATTACTTCTTTAGTAAATTTGTAGGTATTGGATGTGTATTTTTAATTAAAACCTCTAGCTGTCTAACTCAGCTACTACTAAATTCACCTTCTTTATTTCATTTTGAAAAATTTTGTTTCAAATACAAATTATCAAGAATGCTTTGCTTGTTGATTCCTTCACTCAGTATGTTGTTTTCCTCTCATTTGAGACTTTGCTTTTTTTTCTTTTTTCTTTTTTTTTTTTGATGGGGCCTGGCTCTGTCCCCCAGGCTGGAGTGCAATGGCACAATCTTGGCTCACCGCAACCTCTGCCTCCCTAGGCTCAGGTGATCCTCCCACCACAGCAAGTAGGTCTTCCTGAGTAGCTGAGACCATAGGTACACTCCACCACACCCGGCTCTTTTTTTTTTTTTTTTTTCTGGTAGAGACATTATTTTGCTATGTTGCTCAGTTTGGTAGGTCTTTAACAACTAGGTTCAAGAGATCTGAGCACCTCTGCTGCTCAAAGTGTTGGGATTACAGGCACGAGCCCTACATCTGGCCTAATCTAATTAAAAGAAAGAAAAAAAGAAAAGATGTTAAATGAGTGATGATAAAAATACAGCTTTTCAACTTATTAAGAATTGCGAAGCTACATGAAAAGTCTGGAAAAAAATGTAATTAATTTCCATGAATGAGGAGGCCATACCTCCTCATTCATTGTGTTCTTAATACCTAGGACAATATTTTGCATTGAATGGGTTCTCATTAAATATTGTTGTATTATTAAATAAATATGTTATGTGTAATAGAAAAAAATATACTTCAGAATATTGGGAAGTTGGATCTGTAATTCCAAATGGTGTGTAAACTTTTCATTTTGGCAATTCAGAAAAACTGAGATGGTTTGTATGTGCTATATACACTACATGTAATTCACATTTCTTTAAAAATCTAAATATAAGCTAAATATTGACCAGATCTTTTATTAATTAATTGTTTTAAGTTTTATTAAGTTCACTTTATTGATGAAAGCTGCAGGTAATACAAACACAAATTTCCATTTCCACTAATTGTTTTCTATACAGTGGATCACTCACTTCCCCAAATACCTCTTTTGACCTCTAGGACACCACATTTTTAGTTTTCCCCAAAGTTATGGTTGTTCCCTGTCAGGCTTCTGTGTGGTTGTTATCTCCTCCCATAACTCTTAACCTTGGATTGCCCCAGTGTCAGACTTTCACCTTCTCTATCTACTCACACTCCCTTGGTGATATCATCTGTCTCATGGCTTTAAATTTAAATTCTATCTGCATGCCTATCGTTAGCCAGATTATATCTCCAGTCCTGATCTCTCTTGTATTCCAGACTAGTTATATCCTACTGCATACTTGATGTATCCACTTAGATCACTCAAATTATTTAAAAATGACTTTGATCTTCTTTCTCCAGATTTCATCCTCCCATGGATTTCCATTTTGGTTGATGAAAATCCCATTCCTCCAATCACTTAGTCCAAATGCTTTGTGTTCTTCCTTCTCTTCTCACACTGCTCATCCAATCAACCAGGAAATCTCACATCTGTTCTCAAAACATATCCAGAAAATTGATTGGATTTTATAATTACTAATGAAAGATAGAGTAGAAATGGTAAAAGGGCCAAAGGGAATAAGTATGCTTACACTACAATATGTCTTCATTCAAATTTAAGCACACTTTCTGTTTTCAGGAAAGGCCTATGCTCCAGAATTCTATTATGATACCTACAATCCAGTATGGCAGAACAGACACCGTGTTTATTCTTACAGTCTGCAGTGGACACAGATGAATCCTGATGCAGTGGATCGGATTGTTGCATACCGGTTGGGTATCAGGCAGGTGAGAAATCTAATCAATGTCGTTTTTTCTTTGTGGTCCTCTGTGAAGACCTTGTTATCATTTTTCTAATAGTTTTGCATGAATTCCAAAATATATTTTATGTATATGTGTTTCTGTATATAGATAGACAGATAGATAGATATGTTTTCACCATATGTATATTACTCCACACAAACTGTTCCACATTACTTAAAAATCTTTGAAATTACACATTTTTCACTATGACAGCAGACATACTAAAGTGACAGCCTTTGCGCCTTCTAAAATCCTTCATCACTAGATATGCGAGATAAATTACATGGTATAACTTCATAAAAGGAACTTATTTCAGATGTGCTCACACTCACCTATACTGCATAACCATTTGTCTTGTTTCCTAAGAAGCCAGAAGTTGTACATATTTTTGCTTTAGGAGTTCAAGACATATACAGAATGTTGCATAAGCTAATTTAATATGTCTGAGAAATAGAAATATTTTTGTAAAATGAAAACAAATTGAAGTATGATAGTTTCTTAAGGGAGCTGAAGATCAAGGATTATGTGGAAAAAACTGTATCTTTTTCAAAGGGTTAAAATGTTAAATTCACGTATCCTTTGTATAAATGTTATTTTTGAAATTTAAGTGTAGGTCTTTACATTGTTTCTTGTTAGCATATTATCTGGATGAATTTCAGCATAACAAAACATTTTTGAAGATTTATTTGATCACCACATAATCTATTAGCTCTCTCCCAAAACCTTGTATTATCCCTAGATTGGCAAAGTGTGTGTTCCACTTCCTTAACTAAATCACAGAAAAATCTTTTGAATTGGGATGGTAGAAAGGATAAAATTTTCGAGTAAGATTGATCAACCTCCAACGATTCATTCAGCTATTCTATCATAAAACCATTGTTTTTATCTTGCTCACAAGGTTACAATAAAATACTTGTATGACGCATTACTCACATTAAGATACACTGTGGCTGGGCGCGGTGACTTAAGCCTGTAATCCCAGCACTTTGGGGGGCCGAGGCGGGCAAATCACGAGGTCAGGAGATCGAGACCATCCTGGCTAACACGGTGAAACCCCGTCTCTACTAAAAATACAAAAAAATTAGCGAGGCGTGGTGGCTGGCACCTGTAGTCCCAGCTACTAGGGAGGCTGAGGCAGGAGAATGGTGTGAACCTGTGAGGCGGAACTTGCAGTGAGCCGAGATCGCGCCACTGCACTCCAGCTGTGGGCAACAGAGCAAGACTCCGTCTCAAAAAAAAAAAAAAAAAAAAAAAAAAAAAAAAAAAAAAAAAAAGATACACTGTAAGTAGCATATTCTTATTCAGCCTGTTTAAGATTCTCAAAAAATGAAAGAGCTTCTCTTAGTGAAAACATCCTGGCCTTTGATAATTACTGGATTCTTCTCTAAGTGCTCACAGGCTGCCGATACAGCAGACCATAGTGGATCATTCACAGTGTTTCTCTGGTTATCCCTCACTGAAAAAGGTCTGTAGGTAAATCTGAGCAAAACCGAAATCTATATTAACATTGTTCTACTCATTCTAATTTGCTAATTTTCTTACACAGAGAAGATAAAAACAATAGCAGCAACAAAACGAATTAGCAGTTCTTTCTCCGTCAGCTTTTGGGCTTATTTCTTTTTTTCTTAACACAGCTAGTATTTTATAACCTTTCATATTTGGAATATCTATAAGGATTCTTGACTATACACACCTCATACTCTTTTTAAAACTCCTTACTACAATGTTTAATCATTCACATTCATTTTTTTGTCATACATACTTTGTAAAAATATAAGACTCTATGACTAAATTTTCATTTGTAAAATTAATTGTTTTCTTTAGGTAATTATCGTGCTATTTTCTGGTTATAGGTTTATTTGCAAAGATAGAGTCATAATTGTATCTTTAGTTTCTTACTTTCTTCCTCAGTTATGTTTTCTTGGAGTCTCTGGGTAACTTCCCATTACTAGCTTCCCATTACTAGCTGTGTGTTTTAAGTTCATAGAATTTACCCACCCTTCTCATCATCCTCTTCCTTTACTCTTATGCACCTCAAATACTTTGTTTCTACTCAGTATCTGTGTTGTGGATGCAAATCAAAATCCTTACCTATAAGTGAAATTTTAGTGAGTTAGAATTCCTCCCAAGAGAGATCCCGTTATTTAAGCTTTCTCTTTCTCATCCATATCTTGTACTCATTAGCAGACTATCCTCTGTAATATTTTTTGCTAGGATTGCTACACCATTTTCCAGTGACAAAGTCTTCTTTTATTTTCCTTTCCTGACATGAACATCTCCAAATTCAATTTTTTATATTTTTATCATAAAACTGGTGTATAACTCCCTGATACGCAGTGACACACATTTCTCAGTCATTGTATTGTTCCTTTTGAAAAATTAGTGAATTTTCGCCTACTCTTCTTCTTTAGAATAAATTATATATGATTCCATATGTATGTATAAATTTCCCTTTTCTATGTTTTCTTTTAAACTAATGAATTCCAGACACACCTGGCTTCCAGTTCTAGCCAATACAGCCTCATATTTTTATAACTACATAACCTTGAGCCTGTTTCTGAGCATATCTAAGCCTGGGTTTTTAATCCTATAAATTGAAGATTATACCT
The DNA here is from genome assembly GCF_028885655.2 of Pongo abelii. NCBI lineage: Eukaryota > Metazoa > Chordata > Mammalia > Primates > Hominidae > Pongo > Pongo abelii. Next base: position 50,879,071 of record NC_072000.2, on the reverse strand, counting down.
GTCAGGCAATTGGAGTATGAAGTGGATTATGTCCCCCACTTGTTCCACAGGCCAGGTACTCTTGTGCAGGGCACTCCTTGCACAAACAGTTACGGCAATTCTTATACTCATCTGTCAGTGTTGTATACAGATTTTTTAAAAGAGTACATTTCATGAGCTGAGCATGTGTAATATTTTTATTATTTGAGTTTTGTTTAGTATACTCTATATTCTAAGCCTAAGCGTTATTTCAAGTCATGGTTTTCACAAAACAATTTCTAGACCTTTTTTTATTATGTCTCATTTTCATTTCAAACCTATTGTCTTCTGTAAGATCTATGTTATTGATTCACATTTTTCTCTTCCACTTCGAGTTTCATTTCAAGCCTTCTTGATTGGATCAGTAAGTCTGATACTAATACTGTTCTTTCCAGGTTTTGTAAGATTTACGCTATTCGCTAGAGAAAAAAAACATATTTCTAGTGTAATAAACCATGGTGCAGAAAACAAATATTTCCCTTACTCAATTTTTGAAGCTAACTCTTTACCTGCCACTGTATACATTCTTTTCTGGACTCCTTTGTTCGTAGGATTTTCTTTTATATTTAGAAATAAGTGTTTTTTTCCAGGGTGCTTTTTATGATGCTGTATTCTAATTGGTAATTTTACTGTTTCCATGGGAGAGAAAACTTTGAGGTATCTTTCAGGGATGTCTCAATAAAGAGTAATGACTTTGTGCTATTCTGCCAATGTGAATAAGATGGTGCTGTTTGTAGATGGGGTGTAAAAAGAGAAGGAGCAAGTAGACACATGCCTCTTTTTTTCACAACTATAACCTCTGCACTGAACTCTTGCATAAAACATCTCTACATGCAAAATGGCCCCAGCAAGCAACATTGCCTTTGAAGATTCACTTACAAACAAAAGTTTAGGATGATAGGGCAAACGTATTCTAGATACAATAAAATCAATGTAGTTCTTTTTTTAAAAATTCTTTTTTAATAACAGGAAACAAAGGCATTAATGGAAATAGGTGCATTTTTATATTATCTCAGAAAATTTAAATTTCTCCTTTACCAGGCATTGACATTTAAATTTCAATACTATCTTAGGACACAATCAGATACTAACTTTTAAAAATCACCTTTGGATAAAGAAATCACTCTTGAATTCTGAACTGTTTATTATTTTAATGAAGATTTTATATTACATGCATGTAGCCTTTTTCATCTGCCAAACTATTTCAGAATCCTAAATCAATGAGCTTTTGAACATAGTAAACATAACTTGGATGGTTTAAATACACTGAGTTAGGCATGTGGCCTAAGCAGTATACATTTTTAAATACACGGATTTCTGTCCTAATAACTATGGTTCACGTATTTTACTAGAAGGCCAAATTTTATTCAAAGGATTATTAATTTATGTTACATATTTTGTGATTTTTAAAGTCTTATTATTTTAGGCAATATTTCTATTTTTAGGCTACACATGTAAATGATTTCTTCTATCCATAAAATACCTAGGTTATCTAGTATAAAATATCTCACCTCTTAATATCAAACATTGCCTTGATTACATAATGCATTTGTGTATGAGATGAAGTCTGAAAACAAATTTGATTCTTTAAGACTAATAGCAAGTTCACTTCCTAAGACCTTACCTTATTTTTAATCCAGAAACCTTTAGAAACCTTATTAGTGATTCTTAAATAGGACTGTAAAAACCATTGCTGTGTTATTAAACTCATAGATGTAGGGGGTTGATAAATTGAACCCAGAATTCCCTTTTGGTTAAACTGTATGGTCTGTACTTATATTTGATTGGAAAATTGTCTCAGATTTCAGTATTGACTTACACAATTTTCTTGTAAAATAATGCATTATATCTAGAAAAAAAGCACTGAAATTCTGGAATCACTGCTTTAAGAAACTTAAAAAGAGAACTAATATATAATGAGAAGCTAAAAAATTAATTCGTGGAAAAAAGTTTTCTCAGAATCTTTATGTCCTAACAAAGTTGTACTTTTTAGGCTCAGCTAAGCAATTGTTTAATCTCCTTAGACAGCTATTAACCTCCAATTATTTGCTTCATTTGTTGCTTAACAGGAAAGAGAAAAAGATTATTTGAATGTCTACTTTCCTTGGTATCTAAGGAATTAAAAAACAAGAAAAATGTTTCTAAGTTATCTAAATATACCAAGCAACATAAACATCATTTTACTTCATTTGAAATGTACACAATTACAGTTTTAAATAATAAACAATTTTATACAGTTTCCTTTTTTATATTCAGCCATAGAAATACACAATGATGTGACTTTTTGACGGTATCTTTGGAAAGCAGGATATTTTATTTTCAAAAATCCTTAATTGACCAATTCCTGTCTTCTCAAGTCATGTTGTATTAAAATATTTAGAATTATCATACTTATTTGCTCTCCCATTCAGTCAATAAAATTTTGATTAAATTAGTTATATGGTAATTTCCAGGAATTTAAAAACGAAGAAGTATTGTCCTCAACGGCTTATAAAAGTAAGTGGTTTAATAGAAATAAACAAAGAGTATCATAGAAATCGATGGGGGCAGTTAGTACTGCCAGGTAGTGGGGCAAGAGACACGATCACTGAGGTGCAAACTTCATTTGTTTGTTAGTTTTATAGGTTTATTCTTAAACTTTCTTCTTAAACGGTGACCACTAGTAATCACTAATTACTAATAAAAAGTTATAAGCAGAAAAGATATGTTTGATACAATTGATTGTTGGATAACTTTATTACAAATTTAATTTTGGTCTTCAGTAGATGTGACTATAATGGTTGAGCTATTGCTTATTTCTCCTTCCAGTTAAAACATTTTTAAAAGTTATTTTAGTGAATAATTTTTTGCTTATTGTTGCTTGTTAAAGGCTTAATGGTGTTGGACAGTCTACAGACGCTGAAAGAGAACAGTAGGATAAGACAAATGAAATTGGGATAACCTGTGTGCTTGACTTAACCCATTTAGATAGATTTTATTGCAAGAACTGTTTGGAGGAACCATTTCATGCCTGTCCAGGAAAATCTGTGGAGATTTGATAATCTGGATTCTTCGTGTAATCTTACATCATGAATAAAGTGACATCTTCCATAGATTAATCTTATAATACCATACTGAGTATACTGAATGTTATTACAATAGAGACAGGTACAACAGTTAGGCACATATTTGGGGCATGTACTGATGATTTAGATTAGAATAGTGAAAGGGGAGAAGAAGAAAAATGGAATTAAGAAAATGTTAAAATAGGCAGAACTTGAATTTTGACTTTGTTTTGGGGAACAATTTTGAAAAAGATAGTGACCTTATTTCTCTGTCATTCACTTCAATTTCTTTAGTGAATGCTCTGGAAAGCATTAAACATATAGAGATGAGAGAGAATGAAGGACTCAGAGAAATGTAGAGAAAACATTTTGTAAATGGTCTCTGTGGCTGTGGAAAAGAAATAAGCCATATGTCAGTTGTAAAAAGTGAAGTTTATCTTCATCTTCCAAATGAAGGACATTGCATATATCTGCTTCATTCCTACAAACTAATTTTACAATGTATTTATGAGGAGGGATATATAAATGGTAAATTTGAGAGACCTGGGTGAGAGATGGACCCTTGATTGTTGTAGAAGGTTCTGTAAAATAAGGGTACCTTGTCTTGGAAAACTCCAAATACTTCTTGAGGATTTTCTCTGAGTCTGTTGCCTTTGTATAGATTTAATTCTGTTTAGAAATATGGTTTGAGAACATTAATTAGAAATGTGGAGGAAACAAGCAACCTCAAAGACACTTAAAAGAGTGAAAGAGGGTTAAATTATTGACATAAATAAGATTTTTAATCAATGTTTACAAGTATTCCCATATTTTCAGATGTGGACTTGTTAGATTGGAGTGATAGGGGAGCATAAAACCGTTATCCAGATTAGAAACATGCTACTAGAATTTGGGTGAACACTTTTTCTTCAATATGTTAATTTACAAGTCAGAAGCATTAGATATGAAACTGAAGGTGGTAAAAATTTAGGCATAAGTTTTTCATCTGAAGACAGCAGTAGTAAAATTTCCAGCAAAAACGAACTGAAAGGTAGAAAAATCTTATATTTGTATGGAAACTAAGAAGACAGTGTGTGAATGCGCATTTGTGTGTATGTTTGTACTTACAAACAAAGTTTTAAAATATGAAAATGCAAATTTGCTTATGAGCAAAGTACAGCAGGTCCTTGAATAATGTCATTTGTTTAAGGTCATATGGTTATAATGTTGATGAGAAAAAAATTCAGTTCCTGGCTGGGACCACTATCTGTATGGAGATTGCATATTCTCCCTTGTCTGTGGATTTCTCTGGTTTCCTTTCACATCCCAAAGATGTGCACATGAGGTGAACTGGCATGTCTAAATGAATCACTCCCAGTCTGAGTGAGAGTGGGTGTGTGTCTGAGTGTGCCCTGCAATGCGATGGAGCCCTGTTCGGTGTTGGTTCCTGTCTTGCACCCTGGCTGCTGGAATAAGCCCTGCCCCCACCCCATGACCCTCAACTGGAGTAATTGGGTAATAATTATCTTCCTTGTTTGTATTAATATTTCTTAAATGTATGTATAGCTCATATTTATTTTACATTTAATATTAGAAGCGTTTGGGGCTTTATTTATAAGTTTGGTGATGTTTTTATTACCAGAAATACGCCATGGGATCTTAACTCTTGTTTAGATCTCAATTAACTTAAGGTAAAATTGCTTTCCTTATAAGTCATTTCACTTAAACTTGCAGTTGATTTTGAATCAATCATCATTTTCAATTGCTCCTTTTAATTTTAATGATAAATGACCATTAGTTTAGCTTTATCATCTTCAGTTGTAGTTCAAGTTTCTTAAATTATCTTGAAGTGTGGAGTCATCCACATTTTTACATGACTTTTCTACCAAAAACCTGACTGCTTTTCAACATTTAAAAGATTTAACTAAAATAGCTGAAACAATATTTCTTTGAATAATAAATGTTTGACATGACAGATGTCAATAAAACTACATAACTACTGCTGTACAACTACTCAGTAATGGACTGCTGTGTTTGCCCAGCTTCCGTTTTCTGTTTTAAAATGTTCAAGAAAGAAGTGCAAAATATCATTGAGTGTTTAAGTTGCTTTATCAGACTTCAAGTTTTGGAAACCATTTGTAAAAATATGGAAGCAATAATTTGAGTAGAAATTTGAAGGTGATAATTTAGATATCATAGGCATCACTTATCTTTTTTATTTAACTTTTATTTTAAGTTTAGGTGTACATGCACAAGTTGGTTATATTGGCAAACTTGTGTCATGGGGGATTGTTGTGAAGATTATTTCATCACCCAGGTATTAATCCTAGTACCCACTAGTTATTGTTCCTGATTCTTTTCCTCTGCCCAACCTCCACCCTTCAATAGGCCCCAGTGTGTGTTGTTCCCCTCTATGTGTCCATGTGTTCACATCATTTAGCTACTACTTACAACTTAGAACATGCTGTATTTGGTTTTCTATTCCTGCATTTATTTGCTAAGGACAATAGCCTCCAGCTCCATCCATGTCCCTGCAAAGGATATAACTGCATTAGTTTTTATGGCTGCATAGTATTCCTTGGTGCATATGTACCACGTTTTGTTCATCCAGTCGACCATTGATGAGCACTGATGGCCGAGACTATGGGTTTACTAGGTACAGGATCATGTCATTAAGTCTGATAGTTTGACTTCCTTCCTACCTATTTGAATGTCCTTTATTTCTTTTTCTTGCCTGATTGCTCTGGCCAGAACTCCCATTGTTGTGTTGAATAAGAGTGGTGAGAGAGGGCATCCTTGCCTTTGCTGGTTTCCAAGGGGAATGTATCCAGCTTTTGTCCATTCAGTATGATGTTGGCTGTGGTTTTGTCATAGATGACTCTTATTAATTTGAGGCATGAAGGGCCATAGGAACAGTTCCAAAGAAGTTAAACTTTACCTTGAAAAGTGGGGAGACACTAAAAGAGTCAAAAGAGAAAAATCAAATAGTCATTAATGTGGTACTAAATTAATAGGGGACAAGCACAAAGTAAAAGCTGTTCTTTTTTTTTTCAAATGAAATACAATGACCTGAATCTGATGCTGCATTGGAAATTTGAGAGAAAATATGTGGCAAAATCTGGAGTATTTGATGATTGAATGGAGGCTAGGGGAAGGGAGAGAGCAAAAAGGCAGGGATGAAAACAGTGTTCACTATTAACATGCTTATTGTCTTTAGATAACCTTATGTCAATTCATATAAATATTTGTCTCATTTCTATATATTAAGAACATATCCTTGAACATGATTGTTTATATTAAAAATGAAAATTAACTGTCATTGAGATGAATGTTAGGCACAGGTTTAATGGAATATTTTCAAGGAAATGTAAAATTATAACATTTATAAACAAAATCTCAGGAAAGCTTCAAGTTAAAATATAAAAATATCTGTAATGTACTAATATATCCATGAGGTTCTTTTGTTTTGTGTTCTAAAGATCTTAAGCTAAAACGTTTCCTTTAGAGTTCCATATCTTAGCAAAATGACACAATACAAAATTCATAGGTAGTTTTCTTATATTGAATAAGCAGTTTCTCTGCTTAGATAAGCTGATTTTGAAGATATATGTGTTTATGCTATAATATAAGGTACTGCAATGATAGGTCATAATTTTTACAAAGGAAGAATTTTTAAAAATAGTTTCAATTTGGATGTATTTTTTTCCTTTACAATATCCCTCTATAATTTTTAGATTATCCTTTCCTCATATTAGAAGGTATCTTAGTATCCCATTAATGTTAGTGAACTCAGTTAAGTGCTTCTATGTATTGATACAAAATTTTCTTTGGAATGTCAACTGTATTTTGGAGGGAGCATGTTGATGCAGGTACCAGGCCTTAATTTCTCCTTTTGGAAGGGACATATGGTGGTTCTGCTCACACTTTCTTCACCCAAGCAGCCCCTTGACTTGATCTGAGGAAAACATGGGAAAAAAAAATGTTCTTCCTTGAACTTGCAAGAAATAAAAGAACCAAATACTTGTGAAGAGCTCAAATTACTACTAAGTACTGCCTTTCTGAATAGCAATATTTGGTTGAATATATTATTAGTGCATTTGATTTTCTAAAAATATAACCTCAAAAAGATCTACTTTTTAAGTTTATTTGTAGAATACTGAAGAAATAAGAATAAAGATTTGATTCATCTGTTGCAATTAAATGTATTATGTTCTATTATGTGCACATGGGATAGGAAGTGCACCAGACAGAAAATATCCATGATCTCATGAAGCTTATAGTTCGGTAGAGTAGGAAGCAGACAAAAAATTAATGGATAGAAAGCAATTAATGCTATGCAACAAATAAAACAGACATAGAGGGAAAACTGGCATTGTTAAAATTCATTCTGTATGCCAAATGATTGAAAATTTGGGAAGGCAGCAGAAGCTGATCTTTACATTTCCCACATGTTCATTATTTTGGGACAATTTTTAAACCACCTTGATGGAAAGTGGACTTAAACTTCAATCTGGGGAAAGAAGGAATCTAATTTCGAATAATAAAGCACAATAATTGAAATGAAGCAATAATTTCTCTCATGTTCATTTGACATTTTACTTATTCTTAAAAACATATGAAGTAAGGTAAATTCCCTAAAAATTTAGTGGCTACATTTATAACCCTAAATTATGTTCAGGAATAAGAAATTAAAAATCTTCAGATCTGGAACACAGTTTAAATCTATATATTTTGAGGATGTATTATGTCTGGTGGATATGTAAAAACCTATGGACAATTTATAAGACAGATCACTTGCACAACAAACTCTTGACGAATAAGAACTTATGAGGATCTACGAGGCATCGTCATGGAGGCAATTAGTCCTGCTTTAAAAGTGGTTAAGACTCCTAAATGTTTCAATCAATACTACATTTTCATGCTTACTTAAATAATTATTTTAAATTTTCTATCTCAATAATCACAATTTTTAAATAGGATAGAATAATCCTAAATAGCTCCAAAGAATTGATCAGGGTTAGAGTGCCACAAAAGCTAAGAGAGAGGTGGCAGAAGATAAAATTTGGTCCAGTCAGCATATAAAGTAATCATAAAGCAACCTTAACTACGTACTCAGGAAAAATTCCTACATTGTGAAACTTTCCTTTTTATTTAGGAAGAAATACAAATACTGTACACAAATAAACAGCTACTGTGATATCAGGTACTAATAATTTTTTTGAGGGGTAGAATACAATCAGATAATGTAAAAAGAGTGGCATTGCTATTGTATAAGACAATGTGGTCAAGGAATGCCTCTCTAAGGAGTTGGCATTTGAGTAGAGACGTGAATGATATGAAAAAAGGTATCACAAAATAATTCAGCTAAGAAACGAGAGCAACACATAAGTATGTAACAGGAAAATAAAAGCCCAAGTAAATTATACACATGTAAATCAAATACATATATATAATATCTATTTCTGTAGGCACTATATCATCAAAAGTCTCTTGGACAAAATTTACAGTGGTATATTATGAGAACAATAGACGTCTAAATTCAAAAATGTAGTGTGAATCTAATCATTAGAATAATATAGAGGTCAACAGGAGAGAATTGGCATTTTGCAAATTAGATCAGCAGGTATTCTCAAATTGTTAGAATGAGAGGACTGATAGAACACTTGTTAGTGGGAGATGAAAATGCAAAATCCACAACTGATTTGCTAGAAAGCAAGACAAGCAGGCCAGGTGCAGTGGCTCACGCCTGTAACCCCAGCACTTTGGGAGGCCGAGGCAGGAGGATCACCTGAGGTCCGGAGTTCGAGACCAGCCTTGCCAACATGGTGAAACCCCAGTCTCTACTAAAAATACAAAAATTAGCCGGGCATGGTGGCATGAGCCTGTAATCCCAGCTACTTGGGAGGCTGAGGCAGGAGAATTGCTTGAACCTGGGAGGCGGAGGTTGCAGTGAGCTGAGTTCGTGCCACTGCACTCCACTGTGGGCGACAGAGCAAGACTCCTTCTCAAAAAAAAAAAAGAAAAAGGTAAGCAAAGAATGCAATGTTGTAATTGAGATTGCTTAATGGGAGTCAACTGGTAATTAATCTGTGTATTGGCACGTTTTTAATGTGCCATTAAATTTAAATAATGGCACATTTTGTCAGGGTGGGCAAAATGATTTCCTTCTGATCCAGAAAGACACATCTCTCTACTGAGTAATTGACTCTATTATGGTTATACATCGTTTTAATAAATACTAGTCTAGACTGTGGGAATATTACAGTGATCCAAACAAAGAAAATTATCTCCCTTCCTAGAGTTGTATTATAAAGGATACATTAACCTATTGTTAGACAGTTATAAAGTGTAAAGTTCTAGCTAACAGATGGCAAGTAAATATATACTCTAATTTATATCAGCGATAGAATAGTGAAATCTTACCAAATTTCAAACAGAACTTGTGCATAATCATCTTTTTTAATTAATGGTTTTACTAGAAAGTGCCATGATAGATTTTATTTTATAAGACAAGGCAATGACAAGGCTCAGTGTTTCTATCAATATCCAGGTTTATTCAGCATGTCCTAGGCACCTATTTACTCACAAAAAGAAAGTACAGTAATTCTAGTCCCAACTATTACTTCCTATTTTAAATATTTTAGGACTATGAATTTATTAGCACACAGTAAACTCTCAGTAAAATTATTATTATTATTATTATTATTTTAAGGACTCATCTCATTTTAAGAAAAGTAAGCTTAAGCACTCATTTTGGGGGTATACATTGTACAGATAAATGAATGAAATCATTTCAAAAGCAAGAAAAATGTCATTCCTTTCTGAAGTACATCTCCCTCTCCCCCTGCTTATTCTATAGTACAGTATCTAGCACAGAGTGGCTTAATATGCCATATCAATACTAACTGTATAATATTAATACTAATTATATGCTATTAGTAAATTATTGATGACTCTTTTATAGAATGACAATGTGCCATTGTAAGTTTTGAAAATTTTATGAATTTAACATTAATATAACAAAATATTTTTATTTAAATTTTCAACAATTTTATCTATAGAGCTATGCATATTTTCAGTGCCCACTATATACCTGTTGACCCTCAGGGATTTATGTTTAATTTGTTTATTTTTACTACTCCCAGAAAAGATTAACTATGGCTGCTCACCAAAGAGGAGATTTGTGTTTTTTTGTTTTGTTTTAGTTATCTAATTTTCAAAGATTTCAATGAACATGATTTTTTTCTTTTTGTCATCATGAATTGAACTTTATGCTTATGAATATTTCTTTTTTTCTGTCACGTAGATCATCAGTCATATCGATGCTCAAAGCATCTAGCAATATAGTAACTCTTTTACAATATTTTTTGTAACATATTGGATACCCAGATAATAACTTGATAAATTTTAAGATTTAAGAAACATTACATAGTCTTTTTCAATCTGTTTGTATTTGCATGCCTTTCAATATGTGCGTTGTTTACTGTGCATATGCATGATACCACAAATTGGTATCAACAATTATGTATGAGATAGTTTGCACACAATCTCAAAACGACTTAAATAAAATTGTAAAATGGAATTTGGAAGCATAATGAATACACTTGCCAAGTGAAAAAAAAAAATAGAAAGAAATTGTTTTATTTGTGCTCCTGCAGTGGTTAGTACTTATTTTGTCATAGGTTTCAAGAAGTCCCAACTGCTTGAAAATAGCCTTTTCTAACCTTAAAATTGCACCATTGCAAATTTCATTGAATATCTGAAATACTTTCTATCCACACCTCTTCTTGCATAAAACAAGTTTTCCAGGACTCACTTTAAGGACTTAACTTATCTCACGGGAACTTAATAATGATATTGTGAGAATGAAATATGAAATAAAAGATAATCATCTAGGTACAGAGTCTTGTGCAACATTGAAAATGTGCCTGGTTGTCTGGTTTGAATAGGGCTGTCCCTGCATGTTCCATTATTTCTGTTTTAATAGACTGTGACTTCCATATCCTTTCTCATAGTTACAGAGATTCCCATTTATTTCCATTGGTTCCACATAGACTACCCTGATAATACAACTTCAGAAACTGGAGGTAGCCTTCTAATAGTACAAATGTGAATTTTCTAAGAAACAAGGATGTTGAAAGCCTGAAGTTGGATATGTCAAAAGAGAAATCACCTGAGTTTGGAGTTTCTAGTCAAGTTTCATCTTAGGAGTTTAAGGATTAAGAACTATATAAGTTTTCATTATTTATGGACTTCTACTTCTTTAAATGTAAACATGTGGCTATGAACACTGAAACACATTAGCTTGTGTAATACAGACATAAAAATGTTTGATAAAAATAAATGGCTTTGGTATGAATTTTCTCAAATATTCTTAGTACATTTGAACAATCATGAGTAATAAGCAACGCTTTTTGGGTTGCTCACGGGTGGACTGTATTAGGCACATAAAAGTACTTAGCCTTATCAAAGCTCTGGATAGCTACATATTCTTTTATAGATTAGACCCAATTTTGACCAAATTTTCCTAATTAGCACTTCTGCTATTAATACCAGTATCAATAATAATGGCCATACGAATTATAATTTCTTAATCAAATATTTAAAATAAAATTGGCTTTTTCTTTTTTTGAGACAGAGTCTCCCTCTCTCTCGCAGGTATGATCTCGGCTCACTGCAACCTCTGCCTTTCGGGTTTCTGCATCTCTCTTGCCTCAGCCTCTGGAGTAGCTGGGATTACATGCACATGCCACCAGGCCCAGCTAATTTTTAATTTTTAATATTTTTAGTAGAGATGGTTTTTCACCATGTTGGCCAGGCTGGTCTTGAACTCCTGACCTCAAGTGATCCACCAGCCTCGGCCTCCCAAAATGCTGGGATTACAGGCATGAGCCACCATGCCTGGCCCAAAATTGGCCATTTTTATATGTCTTCCTTTCAGTAACAAATGGATACATTGAAAACACCCTTGTTTATAAAGCAATTCTAATTGACTCAACATTGTTTAAAAGTCGGCTTCCTTTATAAATGATAATTTTATAATGTGATCTGGATTTGACAATTCAAATTTGATGAACACACAGAAAGCATGAATACATTGTTATATATTAAGGTATTCAATTTTATTTCAACTTGAAAAAACTGTTGCTTGGAAACCAGGCAATCATAATAAATCACACAGTCATTTTTAGTAAATGGGCAAAGGCACAAACCAAGATAAAGTAGGAACTTTTTGCCATAGAGTAAAACAGGCATTCCAGTATTCCACATACTACAAATCATGTAACCAGCACATATATTAGACTAATATTAACTTCAACTGGAATTTTTGGAGAAAAATTAAATTATATTGATGATCTATAATAAATAGAGGTATAATAATTAATTATAGAGCAATGGCTCTATAATAAAGATGAAGAGGGAAATGCTTTCATCTATTGGAAATAGAATGACATCCTCTGAAGTCAAGTATAGGATTAGACATTTTGGTTAAGATTCTAACGTAAGTCTTCTAAATCATCCAAATAAAATTTATTGTTTTGAGGTAATAAAAAGTCAAGGTATATAAGTAACTGTCATTCTTACATTCTTACTATAAAGGTTACACTAGACTAATTCTGCCCTAACAATACAATTAAAAGAATGTGCTTCTTGACATGAAACGACCCCATACCCCTTTCTGTTAAAATACATTCTAAAAGGGAGATTAGTGTTGCAGAATTTCTGTTCCTTAGTTCAGCTGAATCTGGGTTCTTGTGTCACAACCAGGAAAAGTTAGGCATGCAGACACATTGAAAGGTGACAGGAACAGAATTTACTGGACGAAAAGAAAAAAACAAAACAACAACAACAAAAAAAACTCTTAGCAAAATGAGAAGGATTCCTGCCAGTGCTCCCATCTCACAGACTGAATAACAGGCCACAGCACAGGACCTGAAGAGGCGAGGCTCCTCCCTGCTGCAAATGGCTCAAACTTCCTGTGGCTCCAACCCATTCTTGCAGTGTGTAGCCAGTGGGAGATTCTCTGGGGCCCTCCCCCTTTTTGCCTCCTGCATCTATCATTAGGTTATGAAATAAAATAAACACTGATTAATCTGCATATTTAACTAGGTCTGTGTATTCCTGGTGCCTTAGAAATTATAGCAAATGAAACATTGTCACATTAAGTAGTGTAAATCTTGAGAAAATGCTTATATTCTCTACTATAAAATTCTAGATAGCATTACCTTGAACATACAGCAGATTCTTAGACATTATTACTTGAGAGTGTGAAAATATCATGGCCATATATGAAGCAATAAAAGTAGACAAATCGTGGGAAGGAACTCATTGTAGTCCTTGTATTGCATACATTCTGCATCAATACAATGCTATGCTTACCTTATTTCAGTTGCTTAAAAAACAAAACAAAACCTTAGTTGTAGAAAATTTCTCTTAGCATAGAAAAGAAAGCAAATATTTTGGAAGGAAATAAGATTTTTATCCTTCAAAAAGTGTAATTTCTATGTATTCAAATATATGCTGGAAATGTATAAAACCATATTTGGGAAAAGAAAAAAAAGTACCTACTGTATATAGTTCTTCCCTGCAGTGAGGGAGGGAGGGAACAGGTTTGAGAAAAGATAGAACGTGGGTTCCATACATCTGCAAAGTTTTATTTATTTTGAAAAGAGTTCTGAAGCAAATATACAGTTCCACTTATGTTAACATTGGGAAGTAAACAAAAATAGTAATAATAATTCAAATGCAAACACTTTCAAAATTGAGGTCATGGTGGTACTGTTGAAAAAAATCAACTAAACTAAAAATAGATGTATTTATATAAAGACATTACACTTATTCTACAGTGGCATATGGTTTGCAAAGAACTCTTTCTTGTAAAACAAGGGGAAAATGAGGGCAAATAATAAGTCATGCTTTTATATCCCTAAAAGGGAGGGAACAAGAAAGAGGGGTTCATTGGTGACAACTGCATTTAAACCTAGTGGCATCTGGATATACCTTATGAAGTAATTGCTTAAAAGTCATCCTCATTCCCAAGCAATATTCCTCATGGTGATGAATAATTAAGATCTCTACACAAGCCACAGTTTTCCTTTTTGAGTTTACTTTGAGACTTGGCCATAGCTCTTCAATTAAGATTGCCATGCTAGTATGGTTCAGAGAATGCTCAGGTTTGGTCACAGGCTCAGCTCACCATCCTTAAGCCCTAGCAGTGAGCCTCAGTTATTAAAGGAAAGCAAAAGGTTTGAACAAGGCTTTCCAGAGTGGTTGAGAAATGTGGAGAGCATTACAGGCTAATTAAATTGCTTTTACAGTTGCATAAAAACATGGAATAAGATATTTTTCTCATTTTATTTTCTGCATTATCCTCAATGCCTGGTACCGTTTGGCACATAGTGGTTGTACAGTAAATATTTGCTGAATAAATGAATAAATACATGTGGGATAGTTTAGCTGAATATTCTAGGTTTGATTTTCTTCTCCTTTAATAGTTTGAAAATATTGTTCCATTGTCTTTTGTATGCACAGATGCTATCAAGAAGCATGCCAATCCGATTTTCCATCCTTTGTGCTTGAATACTCATGCTTATTAGATTTTCCAATATTTTCTATCTCTTTGATATTCTTAAAATTTACTATAAGAAGTTTGTGTGTAAGTATTCATGCGTATCATTTGTGTATCTTTTTGTCACCCTTACATATACCTTTCAGTACTTTAAAAGCCTTTTCAATAAGGAGTGTTTTTTTTCTTTTTAAAAAACATTTATTCTGAAATAATTACAGATTCACAGGAAGTTACATAGAAATGTACAGGAAAGTTCCATGAAACCCTCCCCTACTATGCCCACTTCAAGCCAGAATCCTACACAAACACTAGTACATTATGAAAACCAAGAAGCTTACATTGGTACAATCCATGAAGTTTAATCAGCGTTCACCCACTGTACATGCATGCACTCGTTTGTGTATCTGTGTTTGCATGTGCGTAGCTTTGTGTAACCATAATGCAAACAAGATACTCAACTGTATCATTACTGTAGACTCCCTGATGTTACTCTTTTATATCTACACTTATCCCTGGAAATCACTAATTTCCTCCTCATCCCTATAATTATATTATTTCACAGTTGTTACATAAATGGAATTATGCAATACCTATTTGTTTGAAATTAACTTTTCTATTTAGTGTAATTTCCTTGAGATTTATCCAACCTGTTGCATGTATCAGTAGTTCATTCTTTTCATGGTTGAGTAGCATTCTAATGGTATGGGTGTCCTACAGTTTGTTTAATAATTCTTTCTTTAAAATACATTTGGGTTGTCCAAGTTTTTGGCTATTAACAGTAAAGGTACTATAAGCATTCATGTACAAGTTCCTGTGTGAAAATAAATACTTGTTTCTCTGGGATAAATGCCCAGCAGTGCAGTTGCTTAGTGGTGTAGTAAGTCCATTTTTAGTTTTAAAAGAACTTGCCAAACTATTTTATGAAGTGGTTTTATTCTTTACATTCCCACCAGAAATATATGAGTGAGTCACTTTCTGTATATGCTTATCAGGATTTGTCATTTTCACTATTTTCATCTCAGCCATCCTGATAGGTGTGTAGTCATATCTATTTAGTTTTAATTTGTATTTTTCTAATGGCCAATGATATTTCAGATGTTTATTTTCCATCTGTATATCTTCTTCAGAGAAATGTCTGTGCATGTCTTTTGTCCACTTTTAAAAAATATGAGGTAATATCCTAGAAAATTGTACCATTGTATTTTCAAGTAGTGACTACTTTAAGTTTATTTTTTTCTTTTCTAAGTATATATGGATATTGACAAATTTCTTTTCTACATATTTCTTTACTTCTTTTATAATTTTTAAACCATATTGATACTCTACTGATGCCTTCTGAGAGCGTTGTTTGACATAATCTGGTTCAAAACCTTCTCTTAAGTTAGATCTATTTTGCAATTCAGCCTTATCTGTTGGGTTCTTTATTGCAATTGATATTGCAGAACCCAGTGTTTCTCAAAGGTTTTAAAGCTATATTTTTGCCAAGTAACAACTTACAAAATCACTTCTGTTTCCTTAAGGATAGTTTTGTTGATTTTAAATTTTTATCTTATATTTGGGTTAAAAATTTAACATTAATTGCATCCTCAGCTGGTCTAGATTTCTTTTTCTATCATTATTTATCATGGTTGAGCTTTTCTGTGAGCCCCATATTCTTGGTGAGTACATATTCTTTTGCCCATGTTAATTGTCTTGGGCAGTAATATATTTCTGTGAGATAAGCTAAAGCTCAAATCGTAACTTCTTTCTAACCACCTGAGTTCAAGAATCAAATAGAAAGTGAATGGTACAAATGATTCATCTCAGAGTATAGCCTTTGGCATTGCAGACTGGACTTGACTTCTCTCCATACATTATCATAACTCTCAGGGAAATTTATTGTACTTCCGCTTTGAAAAGACTCCTTCACGTGTAATCATTTTGGGAAAAAAAGGGTGGAGAGGAGAGAAAATACTCAGGTTGCCAGTTTGCCTACAAATTTTATCTACTCCTGGCCTATTACCTGGTATAATTAATTTTTGTTTTCTCACAGGAAAAATCTTCAGTAATGACTGACTTATAAAAATGATGTGGTGTGGGACAGAAAAAATAAAATATCATATGCCAACCTATTTCCTGTTTGTGACATAATCCCCTTTCCATTAGTGGCTGAAATTTTCCCCTTAGGTTAGGGAATCTCCCTCTAATTTTTTTTTTCACTTCTTTTTTTTTATTATTATACTTTAAGTTTTAGGGTACATGTGCACAATGTGCAGGTTAGTTACATATGTATACATGTGCCATGCTGGTGTGCTGCACCCATTAACTCATCATTTAGCATTAGGTATATCTCCTAAAGCTATCCCTCCTCACTCCCCCCACCCCACAACAGTCCCCAGAGTGTGATGTTCCCCTTCCTGTGTCCATGTGTTCTCATTGTTCAATTCCCACCTATGAGTGAGAATATGCGCTGTTTGGTTCTTTGTTCTTGCGAAAGTTTACTGAGAATGATGATTTCCAATTTCATCCATGTCCCTACAAAGGACATGAACTCATCATTTTGTCTGGCTGCATAGTATTCCATGGTGTATATGTGCCACATTTTCTTAATCCAGTCTGTCATTGTTGGACATTTGGGTTGGTTCCAAGTCTTTGCTATTGTGAATAGTGCCACAATAAACATACGTGTGAATGTGTCTTTATAGCAGCATGATTTATAGTCCTTTGGGTATATACCCAGTAATGGGATGGCTGGGTCAAGTGGTATTTCTAGTTCTAGATCCCTGAGGAATGGCCACACTGACTTCCACAATGGTTGAACTAGTTTACAGTCCCACCAACAGTGTAAAAGTGTTCCTATTTCTCCACATCCTTCCCAGCACCTGTTGTTTCCTGACTTTTTAATGATTGCCATTCTAACTGGTGTGAGATGGTATCTCATTGTGGTTTTGATTTGCATTTCTCTGATGGCCAGTGATGGTGAGCATTTTTTCATGTGTCTTTTGGCTGCATAAATGTCTTCTTTTGAGAATCATCTGTTCATGTCCTTCGTCCACTTTTTGATGGGGTTGTTTGTTTTTTTCTTGTAAATTTGTTTGAGTTCATTGTAGATTCTGGATATTAGCCATTTGCCAGATGAGTAGGTTGCAAAAATTTTCTCCCATTTTGTAGGTTGCCTGTTCACTCTGATGGTAGTTTCTTTTGCTGTGCAGAAGCTCTTGAATTTAATTAAATCCCATTTGTCAATTTTGGCTTTTGTTGCCATTGCTTTTGGTGTTTTAGACATGAAGTCCTTGCCCATGCCTATGTCCTGAATGGTAATGCCTAGGTTTTCTTCTAGGCGTTTTATGGTTTTAGGTCTAACGTTTAAGTCTTTAATCCATCTTGAATTGACTTTTGCATAAGGTGTAAGGAAGGGATCCAGTTTCAGCTTTCTCCATATGGCTAGCCAGTTTTCCCAGCACCATTTATTATATAGGGAATCCTTTCCCCATTGCTTGTTTTTCTTTGGTTTGTGAAAGATCAGATAGTTGTAGATATCTGGCATTATTTCTGAGGGCTTTGTTCTGTTCCATTGATCTATATCTCTGTTTTGGTACCAGTACCATGCTGTTTTGGTTACTGTAGCCTTGTAGTATAGTTTGAAGTCAGGTAGCGTGATGCCTCCAGCTTTGTTCTTTTGGCTTAGGATTGACTTGGCGATGCGGGCTCTTTTTTGGTTCCATGTGAACTTTAAAGTAGTTTTTTCCAATCTCCCTCTAATTTTATAGTGTCTCCAAGGTTGAGTTTGGGGAGGGGCAAAGATTCTGTTAGTTTTTTTTTGTTGTTTGTTTGTTTGTTTAATTGAGAACTGCAGTGTGGACAATTAAATACTTTCTTTGCTTATCCTAAGCTAATATTTTTATACTGTTTCATTATTTTTGTTGATGCCATCTATATGATTAAAAAGATTGACACCCTTTGTTCTTAGTCTGTTGTCTGACCTTAATGAAATATTTCATTTTCCTGCCAAACCTCATGTCCTATCCAGTCTTGTAGTCTTGTCCTGGAGTAAATAAATCTCTTATTTTCCTAACTTCCTTTCTTTGGTTGTGTTCTTTAAAGGAGCCAACACACAATATGTGATTGCCATAACACTTCAAATTATTTGTCAAGTACCAAAGAACATGCTGATGAATGAAGTTGTCAGAGTTTTAATGTTACCTCCCCAGACCTATTTATTTGAAAAACCTGTACTTGGATATCTCAGTGGCCTCCCAAACTTAATGCTTCTATATTCTAACCTATTCTCTCTCAAACATTGTCCTCCTCTTGTGATCCCCATTAGACTGAAGGGCCATTATCTGTCCCATTGCTCAAGCCAGCAAGAAAATGTACCTTGACACCTTTCTCTCTTTTTTTCTCTATATCCAATTAATCAGTAATTTCTACCAATTTTATTTTTCAATATTCTTCAAATCCTTCAACCCTTATTTGTATCTACCACCATCACTAACTTCAGTTTCTTACCAGAGAAATTACCATAGTCTCTTCCAAAATAAACTCTTGTTCTCCAAATTGTTTTCCATTTATATTTTATATTTTTAATTGCTAATATTTTTCTTACTGATTATACAAACCCTGTATATATTAAGGATTATGTCATATGTTTTGGAAATAGTCCTCCATGCATTTATCTTTTCATTTATTTGTTATTTTTATTTTTCATATTTTTACATTTTTCTGCAATTTTTCCATTGTATGGTCTCTGAATTTCAGATCCTCTTAGAAAACGTAATGCACTCAAAAATCTAAAAACATTCTCAAATATTTACTTGTAACACTTTATAGTTTCATTTTTTACTTTTAAATTAGGATCTATCTGTCATTTATATTGGTAAATTTTCCAATTTCCAAAAATAGATAGAGATTATTACTATTTCTAAGCAAGGTCATAGCTCCATGTTTTTCATATTATGTGTTCTCAGATTATTATTATACATTTGAGTGATAATTAAATTAATCGCTCACTCCACTCTTTCTACACATGTACCAATTGCAACCAAGTAATTTTAGTCATAATGGTAGTAGGAATTGAAGATGTTATTATTTCATTAGCTAACACTTGTATAATGCCTACTTTCTGTTAAACATCTTTAAGTGCTTCATATATATAAATTCTTTTAATCCTCAGAATAACTCAATGAGGCAGGTATAGGTTAGACTTTAACGTATAAGGAGAACAAAGACTCTGTCTAATTTGTTTAAGTAATAGGCTCTCAACAGATGGCTTTCAATGACTAAATCAGTCTACGATATTGTGCAACATTTTCCATTAAAACAGAATGTTGTAGTTATTTGCCATTCAGAATATCAAATGACCTTAATGTACATCTTTGTATAAGACATCGTGTGTTTCTCTGACTGTTAATTTCCTAAAGCAATGCATTTAAGGAATCCTTGATGGTTAAAAAACATTTTTCTAGAAACTGACAGGAATATACAGTACAAATATGAGGTTGATATTAAGTTAAAATAATATTTAAACATAGGCATACTTCAGTGGAGAGTGATGCTAGATTAGATGCTTAGTAAATATGTTAGTAGAGAACAATAATCTAAATATGGATTTCATATAGGAATAAATATGGATATCACATTAGGGCTTTCTGAAAAACATTTAAAATATGTATTCTAAATTGTCATTGATTGGTTCAATTATCAATTTACTTTGTGTCATTTGGGAGGCATGTTTATGATATCTCTTTAAACAAAGAACCCTACTGGATATATCACTATTTCAATAGTTACTACTGAAAAGATGTAGGCCTTCCCAGAAGCCTCACACAGCACCCCCACTTACGTGTCATTGGCCAGGACTAGGTCATATGACCACACCTAATTTAGAGGGATGCTCAGAAATACAGCACTGCTAAAAATTGTTAATGAGTAAGTGGAGTGGGAAAAGGTTAGCAAGTAGAATTTCTTGTCATATTGTCCTATATATTCATTAAGAGAAAGTTATTGCGTTTCATTGGCCATAAAATCACTAAAAAACAATATTGTATTTCAGGTAATTTTAAATGTTGAATATTCTAAGATATTATTAAATTATGTTGGAATATGTTTTAGATAACATCCTCACACTCATGTCTGTTCTCCCTTACAATTCCAATTTTAATGCTTATATTAAAATTGGGATTATAAATATCAAATATATAACAATAATATAAAAAGTTTACTCTGCTTGATCCTTCATTACTTTTATCATGCCAACATAAGTTAGATGATTTTAAATGAATGAATAAATGTATCAGTTAATGTTGTACGATTTCTATGAGAAGAAAATATTACTGACATTTTAAATCCAAAGTGTAGTAAGTGATGCTAATCTCTATTTATACATTTGTATAAGTATTCACAACAAGATGCATTGCCTGTTTTTCTTACTTTTGTTCTTCTATGTCTATAATTTTAGGACATTTTGAGAATTAAATTTTTTATCATTGTCAATAATTGAATTAAAGCTACAGTACATCAGTATGTTTAAATTTATAAATCAATATACTCTACTATGTAAAGTCTATGAAAATATATTAACCAAAATGACTGCCCAAATGGATATTTAAGTGACATCAAGCTAAAATAGCCTAACAAAACTTAGAAAATATCCATGGTGACATTACACATTTTAACCCAGTTAAATTGAATAATCCATCAAAGTGTATAGTAGCTATTATTATAAATAATTTTACAAAAGAGCAATGACTCAAATAATTTAAGCAGGAGAATAAGATTGAACTTTAGTAGCAATACGTACTATGGACAGTAATTGGTACTCACCAGAAGCAAGAACTTCAGTTGAAAGACTGTTAAAGGAAGTTATCAATGACACATGGAAGGGACAGGTGGCACTGCAGAATCAAAATATTAAGACTATTAGTAATAAATCCAGAATATAGCATATAGCAGTAGTAAAATATCTTGTAGGTTTATGGAAATATACCTAGTTATTCTTTTTTTTTTTTTTTTTTTTGAGACGGGGTCTTGCTCTGTCACCCAAGCTGGAGTGCAGTGGCACGATCTCGGCTCACTGCAACCTCCACCTCCCAGGTTCAAGCTAATTCTCCTGCCTCAGCCTCCTGAGTAGCTGGGACTACAGGTGCCTGCCACCAAGCCCGGCTAATTTTTGTATTTTTAGTAGAGATGGGGTTTCACCATATTGGCCAGGGTGGTCTTGAACTCCTGACCTCAGGTGTTCCTCCCGCCTCAGCCTCCCAAAGTGCTGGGATTACAGGCATGAACCACTGCGCCTGGCCAACTTAGTTATTCTTAAAAATAATTGAAGGAAGTGATTATGATTCCCCTTATATAAAATAGATACTGTATTAGTCCATTCTCATGCTTCTGTGAAGAAATACCTGAGACTGGGTCGTTTACAAAGGAGAAAAGTGCCTAGCAAAGGGGTAAAAGCCTTTTATAAAACCATCAGATCTTGTGAGAACTCACTCACTATCACGACAACAGTAGTATGGGTGTAACTGCCCCCCTGATTCAATTACCTCCCACTGGGTTCCTCCCACACCACGTGAAGATTATGAGAACTACAATTCAAGATGAGATTTGGGTGGGGACACAGCCAAACCATATCAGATACCAAGATGAATAAAAACTAAAAACTCAAACCGTAATTATTAATTTATTACTACCTCCTGGATATTTTTGTAGTAGTCCTTAGAAAACCTACCTGATGAAGAAAGATGCTGACTGAGCTGCTTAATTCCAATTTATCAGGGTTGAAATCTATAACAAATTAATTTTTAGATTGAGGTGTCCTTTCACCTGCTGATCCAAGCATGACAAGAAAATAATTAGAATGTGTTTTTTCCAAACTTGATAGGAAGCAAGTTTTTCTTTCATAATAATTTATCAGAACCTGCTAAAGAATGATTATTTTTACTGTTACACATGGTCTCTTGGGTGGTTTTCAATGTTGATTTGCTTTAACAGATGGGAGTAATAAATACATGGTAGTGGGATATGTCAGTAATACATATAAATTCTTTCCTGAGGCAGTATGAAATACCCTGTCATTCAATGATTTATGTAACAGTTACGAGTACAAACTCAGCACAACCAAAGCACACATCTACTGGAGTCTCTAAATAAAATGGAAAGCAGAATCAGAATTCACTTCAACTGTCAGGTTTCACAAAATCAAAGCTTTTTGTATGACTAACCCTTGTCCTAAAGATAAAAGCTAGATTTGTTATCTTCCTCTGTTGCCCCTTGCCATGTAATTGAGTTCAACATAATTAGGCCTTCCCAGTGGTGAAAAAAAAATTTATAAATTTCTAAAGGAATGTAAATAAACACACATTTGTCAGGAAAAACTGAAAGCAACACATTTGATAGAAGAAGAAGAAATGGAGAATAGTGATTAAGATTACAAGAGTAGCCTGGAAATTGGACAATATTGGGTAATAATATTTATATTATCTTCTGCTTCTTACCAACTGTATGACCTGGGAAAGTTTATTGGTTTAATCTACTTCTTCAACTGAGGAAATGAAGATAATAATACTAACCTCGATAGATTTTTTATAAGATTTAAATTAAAATAATATGTGAAATATTTAGCAAAATATTTGGCAATAGTGAGTCCTCAAAAAATTATAGTTACTACTTTTCATTTTTCTTAATAAACAAAAATACTTTAGTTGAGTAGTCTCAACTGTCACCCCAGACTGCAATTCTAAAAATTGTGGAAAATGAATCAAATGTGCCATTAAAGGGTCAGCCTTTCTGATGTCTGGTGGTGAAATTAAGGGACATATACATAGAAGTCTAAAAAAATTTATAAAATATCCATGGTAACATTATAAATTTCATATTTAGGCACCCTACTGCCTGAAATCACAGTGAATTTAAGGGAGGCTGACAGTACAATTTGTACTAAAAACACAGAAGATAATTTTTAAAATAGCTCAATCTCTTTGATTACATTTTTAATTCCTGTGTAAAGAATAATGTAGTCATCAAAGTTGTTTCTAGAAACTTGTAGTATTAAAATGTGAATATACTGTTAATAATTTTTAAATTTTTTTTTTAATTGTACATTTTTAAGGTATACAACATGATGTTTTGATATAAATATACATAATACAATGATTATTACAGTCTCGCAAATTAACGTATTCATTATCTTATATAGTTCTCTTATGTTTGTCCATATATGGGTGTATGTGGTACAAGTAACTAAAATCGACTCTCTTAGCAAATTTATGTTATGTAATACTATTAACTGTGGTCCTTCTGCTCTGTGATAAATTTCTATCCTTATTTATCCTACATAACAGAACGTTGTACCCTTTGGCCTCCATCTCTCCATTTTCCTCACACTTACACTCCTGGTAGCCACTTTTCCATGTTCTACTTCTGGGTATTTGGGTTTTTGTTTTGTTTTGCTTTAGATTCCACATATAAGTGATCTCATGCACTCTATTTCTTTCTGGGTCTGCTTTATTTTACTTAGCTTAATTCTTCTAGGTCCGCCCTGCTGTTGCAAATAGCAATACCTTGTTTTTTTAAAGCTGAGTAATATTCAATTGTGTAATTTGCAATTTCTTTATCCATTCATTCATTCATGGACATTTAGGTTGTTTCCATGTCTTGGCTATTAGGAATAATGATGCAATAAACATGGGTGTGCAGTTGTCTTTATAAGTTGGTGATTTCTCCTGGGTAGGTATCTAGAAAAGAGATTTCTGGGTCATATGGTAGTTCAATGTTTAACTTTTTAAGGAAACTTCATACTGTTTTTCACAATGGCTGAACCAATCTACATACCCACTAATAGTGTAGAGGTTTCCTTTATCTCCAAACCCTTGCCAACACTTGTTATCTCATCTTTTTTTCATAATAGTCATGCCAACAGAGGTAAGATGATATTTCATTTTGGTTTTGATTTTCATTTTCATGATGATAGTGATATTGAGCACCTTTTCATCAACCTGTTGACCAGTTTTACTTCTTCGTTAAAGAAATATCTATTGTATTTTGCTTATTTTTGCAAGGTCAGATTATTTGTTTTTTTGCTGTCAAGTTGCATGAGTTCATTATATAGTTTGGACATTAGCCCTTTATCTGATAATGTGGTTCACGCATGATTTTTACAGTTCATTGCTAGCTTTGCATTTTGTTAATTGCTCTCTTTGTTGTACTGAAGATTTTCAGTTTGATGTAGTCCCATTTGTTTATTTTTTATTTTGCTGCTTATGCTTTTGGTTAAATATCCAAAAATTTCTTGTTGGAGCCAATATCAAGGGGCTTCCACCCCTTTTTCTTCTAGGATTGTATAGCTTCAGTTCTTATGCGTAGATCTTTAATCCATTTTGAGTTAATCTGTGTATGGTGTAAGATAAGAGCCAGTTTCATTCTTTTGCATGTGGATATTCATTTTCCCACACTATTTACTGAAGAGGCTATTCTTGCTTCATTGGGTCTTCTCGGTGGACTTATCAAAAATTTGTTGACTGCATATGCTTAAGTTTATTTCTAGGCTCTCTGTTCCATTTGTCTATATGTCTGTTTTTATGCTAGTCCAATATTGTTTTGATTACTATTGCTTTGTGAACACATTTTTATATTATTTTCTTTAAATAAGCTTATTTAAAAAACATTTTTAATAAAGTTGTCACTTGTATCTTAAGGATTGATGTTTTCCATTAGAGGCTCATTTCCCCACAGATGAGAGTATGTTAACCTGACGTGACCAAAGTGACTATTATGAGCCAGAATGTCTCATATTGACTTCTACTACATAACACATTTACTTTTGTAAGTTTAGATAGGAAACTTGCAAAAGTTCAAATATCATTGCAGTTTTAAGTCTTAAAATATTTATGATGATATTTATTGTAAGTATTATAAAAAAAGTCTTGTCATTAAAAAAATCCAATAATAAGGAAATGCTTTGGTGATAAAATTGTAGTTACTAGAATTTTATATATGTGCTAGATTTTAAATAATAATAACCTGTTCTTTTAGAAACTAAAATAAAAAATTATTTAATATTTCAAAATTTCACCTTCGTATGTCCTATTCATTAAATGTCAAATCTTTTAAACTCTACCAAATCATGAATATAAACAGTATTATTCAATATAATTTACTTAATCATGATTATAATTCATTATTAAACGTATTGCTAACTATATAAAACAGGAAATAAATTATATTAATATAACATGATAAATGTGCTCTGAAAGTTAAAAACATTAATCATTCCCTAAGGTAAGTGTTAGCAATTACCTTTCAAATATTACAAAGGGGCAGGAATAAGAAAGGCTAACAAGATTCATTTGAACATTATTTATTCTGTATGTTTTCTGAGATACCATATTCACTCTTTTTATTTTTATCATTTTATTTTTTCTAGAATTATTAGATTTAGAAACAATAATTCTACACATTTTAATAGAAAGAGTTAAAATATAAAAATATAGAAACAATTTAAAGTTAATGAGCTAGTTCATTGATTTGCTTGGGATTAAAAGAACATAGCAATCACTCAATAAGTATTGGCTGTATTTTAAATATTCTCACATATCCCTTTAATATACTTTAAACTGACACATTAGGAATGTAAAGTCACATAAAATATGTACTAAATATTAAAGACTGTAAAATGACAGTCTTTGTTTTCATCTTCACTTCAGCTTTAGCAACTGTGAAAGCAATAACTTTTTTCAAGTTACCAAAGAACTTACTTTTTTCCAAAGTTCTGTTTTATTGTATGTGTCATAGTTGTTTTGGAACTACCTATTTAACTTTGTCATAACACCCTTAATATATGTAGGAAGTTTTAGATTCAATGTTTTCTCAACTTCAATTTCTACTTTTTCTATTCTATTTCTGTGATCAGAGGGCAAGAATATTTCCCTTGGTTGTCACTAAAGACCTTGTTCTCTGTGCTTAATGCCTAGTTTTCTTTAAAAAGATCCTTGAAGTATATTTGCAAGGCTTTTCATTTATTTACGGGCGAGCTTTACCAGAGACTCTGCTTGCATAGCCAGTTCACATCTCTTCAGACAGCAGTGGCTCACTAGGATAGGTGAAGGAAGAAAACTTGCTAAACTGCATGAAAGACTGAGAGACCCACTGATGCTGTGGACACATTCAATGCTGTCTTTACCTGAGGGCTGCTGTGTTTGTTTTGTTTTATAATCAGTAACTGATGCTAAAAGAAATATAAATAAGAAATACTATAGGGAATTATTTTCAAGATACTCAAAGCTAAATGCAAGTTGAAAGTAGTTTGCTATATAAGTTAAAAACTTTTTGAAAAGGTCAGTTGAGAATTTGACAAATTAACAAATGCATTTTTCTATTCTTGTAATTTTCTTTAGTAACTGCTCTCTCATTACTTAAAATTACAACAGAGAAGGCTAAGGTTTATGGCACAAGAATGGGAAGACCAACCCACACCTGCACAAAACAAGAAAGGTGACAAATGAACTTTTAATAGATTGTATAAAGCAAAAACAGTAGCCTTGAAAACCTAGTATTTAAATCAAATAGAGGTCACGGTGGTGGAAGTGAGCAGGAGGTGGCTAGGGGAGAAAAAGCATTGAGTTCTGAAATGCTTTATGTCAGGAATACAAAATATCAGGAGCAATTCCCAAAGCAAATACAGAGTTCCAGGCATGGAAAAGAGGATTATTTTCGCATAAGTGAGAGAAGAGCAATAGAGTGGGTCCTATATTCCCTGATAAAGAAGGGCAATAGAGTGGGTGCCTATATTCCCTGATAAAAGGCATCTACAACCCACCAGAGTAGGAAAGAAAGATGCATGCTCACCTCTCAACATGTAGTTGAGAAAGATTGCAAGACTTGCCTAGAAGTTCTGAGATCTGGGTCTCACTTGGGGGAGCCCTCAAGTAGCATAGTAGGGTAGACTGAGTCAAATTTTCAAGGAATGGGGCCTGGTATTTCTTTGCCTTACTGTAGTTCTGGGGAAGCTGTCAGGATTCACCAATCCCACACCCTTTCAAAAGAAAAGGGAAAGATAATGATGTTAGGCTCAAGGAACTTGTGATTTGCCTAAGAAAAATGCAGACTGAATAGAACTAGTGACTAAAAGCCAAGACAGTTCCAAGGACATAAAAAATAAATGCTATACATGCTAGACAATAGAACACAAAAAATAAATGCTATACATGCTAGACACTAGAACACAACTAGAAAAAACAGTTGAAGTTGACTGAGTTCAAACAAGAAGTATTCTGTCCTCTACCACACCAGGATGCTTTCAAGGAAAACTCTTTAATTTAGACATAATTCAATTAAGAAAAATAATACAAGATTCCAAAGACCAAAGGCAGATAAAAACTTATTACTATCTGGATATCTAAAAAATATACAGTCACTTCTAAAGGTGTTAATAGCATGAGCAAAGTATGATAAGCAAAATATTTCTATGATGTGAAAAGTGCCTACTCAGAAGAATTCTTGCTGAATGTAAAGAAGATGATACTCAAATTTGTGGTAATGAAAGAAGAAAAGTTATATAATTAGTTGAATAAATGTTTGCTATTATTAGTAGAAAATAAAAATAAGATTCATTTAATGCCATGTTAGTTATTATCTCCTTTCCCCTAAAAGGGGTTATTAAAACAATAGTGCATCTTAAAAATCAGTGTTACATTTTCTTTGGGATTATAAGACCATTTGATTTTAATCCATGAAAATGTCATCTTCATGATTTCTTATTCTGTTGGATAATCATTAGTGTGCATGATTTAGGGTATGTAATACCTGGATTTTTAATGTCAGCTATTATTTTTACTATCAGTATGGCTGCTAAACATGAATAGGAATTTCCTATAAAATGAATATATCAATCTTTTATAGAGTTACATTAAAAATAAATGAAATAAACACACATATATGCCTTGTATTCAGTTGTTGCATTTCCTCTTCTGTTTTAGTTTTTACTTACCTGGTACTTTTCAATGGAGCTCATTATAGTGGTTAAAAAGATTTATAGTCCAAGAAAAAAAAAAGAGGAAAACATGACCACTTTTACTCCCTTCACATTTCAGAATCTGTTGCAGCCTTCTGCTTTTAAGTTAGATAATTTTGTTTCTTATAAAATTGAGAGAAAAAATTAACACGGTTTTTCCTCCTGAGACCTTTTCAGCAATAGCTTTTCAATTATCTTCTGTGGTAAAAATAACAAATTATAGTTTTTAATAAAAAGTTTCACTTTAGGGTACTTGGGGGTTTTTAGGCTAACCTCTAAATCATCTGAATGGAATATACCTCCTGGGGATAAAAGAAAAATTAAGTGGATTTTTAAAATTGACATGAAGAAAATGGTTTAACACTTACTTACATATCATCATGCTTATAAGTATGATCTGGGATTGTCATCTGCTGTATGGTTTAGAACCCATCTTCTCTGAGGGTTTTCTGATATTACGTTCAATCAGTGGAATAATATTGCATCTCCTTTTATGTATGTGCAAACATTGCATTTAGTTTTCCATTTTTACATTTTGCACAGCTCACTGAGATACAATATGAAGTATTTAATTGCTTATTCTGCCAACTGCTGAAGTATACACTTTCATGACAGCTTAAATTAAACACTTGGAATCAAAGTTATTGCTTTTTTAAGACACATATGAAGTTATGGACACTGGAGTTTGTAATAAGTAACAACATTAATGTATCTCCCGACTAAAATTACTTGAGTAGAACACTCATTATAACAAGAAGATACCTGCAGTGTCCCTTTGTAATGTACTACAAATTTTCAGTGGTACTAAACTCTTATTTAAACTTACATTAACATCAAGAAAAGTACACCTTGATTAAACTTGTGTCTTTAGGTAACAGTAAAATGTCAAATAAATTATTCTGTATGTATTTTTGTGTGTTTAAATTGATTTTATCTATCTTTTAAAATCATAGCACTTTGCCTATTGTTCATATATATATAAATCTAAAATTAAGAGACAGTAAAAGTGTCATCATTTATATTATGTTATACTATTTTAACCTACCGAACTAATAGAAGCTTCATAATACCTAGTATTAACTATGCATGCTTATCTGAAAGACAAGTGCTTTCTGTGGAATCAGGATTTTTATCCTTCACCACTGTATGTAAATTCAGTGACTGTATGCAGTTTTCACTGAAATAACTTTGATTTTCTGCCGTACTCCTTGGAGGCCAGTTAAAAATACATTGTATGCTGGCATTTAATTTCATCATATTTTTATCAAGTTAATGACCAGACGTAGTTTATTATAACTAAATATATAAGGGCTCTGGTAAAAACAATTAAGGGAGCAATATATTCAGGGAAAACAAAGGAGGAAGTGATACCAAAAAGAGTCATTTTGAGTCTAACCACATTCTGAAGCTGCCACTTAAAAGAGTTACCTTAACCTGTCTCTGCCTCAGTTTTTTCATTCATGAAATAGGGCTAAATATAGTTTCTACCTGCTAGGGTTTGTGGGATATTACATATAATGATAGGTATAAGACAGTTAAAATAGTGGCACATGGTAAAGACTAATAGATGTATTTTTTCTTAATTTTCTGAGCTGAAAATACAAGTTAGGAAGTTATCAGTGTAGAGATATTAGAAGAAGCTACTAATAGTAATGAGGTGGTTTAGCAAGACTAATCTGTGCCTCACCAAATGTAGCCTCTGGATTATTTGTATCCAAATTACTATGTGGGAGAGGAGATGCTTTTTAAAGATTGTATTTTTAGATCTCATTGAACTGTAATTACTGATGGTTGAGACTTAGAATTTTGGTTAACAGTGTCATCTAGTGATTCTCATGCATGCGGAAATATGAGAACCACTAATACAGAGTACCGAAAACGCCATATACAAAATTCTGGAGAACATCAACATTTAGAACACAGGTAAAGAAAACAAGGAGTAGCCAAAGATGCAGATGTGGGAAGCAATATGAGAGAGAGCACTGTCATAGAATTCAAGGGAGAAAGAGTTTTAAGAAAATTCAGAATTCCTTCTCTCTCTGATTCTCTAATTCTCTTTATTAAAAACAGAGAAACATTTCAGGCCTACACAAAATAACATAATCATAATTTTTACATCTACCATTAATCTAAAACAAAACAAAACAAAAATCACCCGGTAGAGTTGAAGTCCTTTCTTTACCCCTCACAATTGCATCATCATCTCTCGCACTCTCCTAACCTATTTAAACAATATCTTCAACTCAGTGTTTATTATTTCTCTTCATTTCTTTATTCTTTAATATGTACATATCTATACATCCTCTTTAAAATGCATAGTTTAAAACTAAATTTTATAACATATCTACTTCAAAATTAATTTTAGTTCAATATTACTTTTGCGAAAATTTTCCATGTTGATGTATGTTGCATAGGTTCCTTTTTGATGCTATATTTTATATTCCAGTTTATGAAGAGTCTACAATTTGATTATCACCTCTTAAACGATTGAGGTATAGATCATTTTCCATTTTCTATGCAATGAATATACTTGTTTCCAAATATAAGAATTTACCTGTTCTCATTGTAACATGGCCTTTAGTGCAAATTACTCTCCAAACTTATACCAACTTGCATTTTCATCAAGGATACATGTTTGAAAGACAATTTTTCATGGATTGCTTATATTTGTGTCTTGTGCCCAGAGGCACCAGTTGCCCTTTTATTACAGCCTGTCTTTTCAAGTCATTAGCATAGCAAATGTCTTTTGAATGTAGTGTCTTCCTCTGGAACAGAGGGGAGGTTTGTTTGATGTCCTGTGATGTCTCCTTTCTGGGCAATGGTTGGACACATTTGGTTACTATCAATTATAAAGACTAAGGTTTCTTAAACTCAGAGTCCTTCAGACGTGATGCACAATCAAGGCATGTGCAGCGTCCTTCTTGGCACATCTGCAGTACTTCTGTGGAACTTCAGAGGTAAGGAGGATCAATGCTAAAATAAAGCTTGGGATTTATGCTGAGTCATGAGTCATTTTCTCTGACCAAGTAGTCTCCAGTCTTCTGCTAATATTCATGATATTGTGGCAGGCTAACTTGTTAGCTTATACGTAGGATAAAAATCTCATTTGTTTCCCACCCCAATCCCCTGGTTCTGACATGCACAAAGATTCTCATTGTTTTACATCTATACAAAGCCCTAATAGTTAATTTTTAAAAAGTTTTTGCCTACTTGATGGTGGAAAACAATGTTGTGGTTTTAATTTCCGTTTCCTTGATTCATTGTGAGGCTAAGCCTCTTCTTTAGTTACTTACTTATTTGGGTTTCCTCATCTATGAATTACTTGTTATTTGGCTCAATGTGCTACTGAATTCTTTTCCTTGTTATGAAAATGAGTTTTTAATAAAGTCTAGTTAATTGTGTATATTAACGTGTATAATATCTTCTTCAAACCTCTGGCTTGTATTTTTCCTGTTTAATGGTGAATACTGATGAGAACACATTTTTTAACTTGAAATTTTATATTTAACTTTAAATTTGATAGACAAATTTATCAATCTTTTTCTTCATGATTCATCCTTCCCTATTCTGTTTAAGAAAGCAATATATTGGCCAGGCACGGTGACTTACGCCTCTAATCCCAGCACTTCAGGAGGCCGAGTTGGGCGATCATTTGAGGTCAAGAGTTTGAGACCAGCCTGGGCAACATGGTGTAACCCTGTCTCTACTAAAAATACAAAAAATTAGCCAGGCGTGGTTGTGGATGCCTGTAATTCCATTTACTCAGGGGGCTGAGGCAGGAGAATTGCTTGAATCCTGGAGGCGGAGGTTGCAGTGAGCCGAGATAGCACCATTGTACTTCAGCCTGGGTGACAGAGCGAAACTGTCTCAGAAAAAAAAAAAAAAAAAAAAGAAAGTAATGTATTACCTGAGATCATAACATTTTTTTTCTGTATTTTTCCTAAATGATTTAAATTTTGTGTTTTAAATTTAATTGTTTAATACTCCTGAGACTGAATTTTATGTATATAATATAAGGTTCCAATTCAAGTGGTTTTTTTCCATATACATAACCAATTGAATAGTATATATTTTTCTCTCTTCTGTGCAGACACTCTATAGATTTTATATTTGGGCTTTCTGTCCCATTCCATTATTTAATTTGTCATTTGTGTAGGACTGTGCTGTAGCACACATATTGTAGTTTTTATTTCCAGAAATGTAGCAGTCAAGACTGTATAATTAGGACTAACTTAACCTTCAGAAAACAAATACTTATGAACATATAGTATGTGCATATATGTGAACATATGTGCATATTGTGTGATATGTGTATGTGTGTGTACCTGTGCATATGTGTACATGTGTATGTGTGTGTACATAGAGAGAGAAAGTACTAGGTAAAAATCCAAGGGAAAATGGTGTTCCAAAGTAACAGAATTTCTGCCCAAACTACTTTTGCCCTCAGCTATTTGCCAACGCAGACAAACTTGAACTTTGATTCTTAATAGTTTGGCACCATTGAGGCAGACAACAATGAAAACTCAAGGCCTTCTCAAAGCAAGGGATCTTCTCCACTCTAATTTGTGACACCAAAGAGTTTCACAATCAAAGTAAAAGTAGGCCATATTGTTGATGACCTTAGGAGCATGTCAGAAACAATGGTACATCTATACAGAATATGTCTTTGTCATAGGCCACAGATAACCCCCAGTAATAGAATTTTAAGCCATATTATCAGCACCCAGTGAAAAATAACCAAGCAAATAAAAGGAGAAAAGCCCCATGAAAAAGGATACCACAGATTTCAGCTATGAAAAATATCAGACACATATTACAAGGCAATGATGCATACTATATGTTTAGATACATATAGAAAGAGGACTGTATTTGTCATATATATATATATATATCTGAATTAAGGAGAATAAAAAAATCTGTCACAATTGTATAAGCCAGCAAAATATTAATAGCTTAAAAGTCACAATTTACAATAGCAAACAAAGCTGTGGATTACCTGTTATCTAATCTAATAAATTATATGCCTAAATTTAATAAAGAAAGCTTCAAAGTGCTTGTAAAAGACATTCAAGTGTATATGCATATGGAAGGATAGAGCGAGAGAAAAGGAAAGAGAGATTTCTACGTAGACAACTCTATAGATCTATTTTGGTTTTGTTTTTACAATTATTATACACTTTATTGTTACTAAAGTACAATTTTAAATAGATTATGTTGAGCATTCTCACTTGTAATTCTAAAAAAATTCTAATATATAAGCATTAAAAATAAAGCATCCTCTACCTTTTTGTTGGATCTTCTTTATCAGATTAATCAAGTTCCCTTTCATTCCTAGCTTGTTCATAGTTTTATTATAAATAGGAGTTGATGTTTACCAAATTTTTCTCCATCTAGTAGAAATATGTTTTTTCTTCTTTTACCAGTTAACTATGTTAACATATTTTCTAATGTTAAGCAAGTCTTGCATCCTTGCAAGAGAAACAGTACTGGATGTAAAACTTGATGAATTTGGTAACAGTACTGTATGATGAATTTGGAAACAATAATGTATGTTAAAACTTTATGAATTTAGTTTGTATACATAAGTTTTTCTTTCTTGTACCATCCTTTTTGGTTTAAATTAAATAACATAGCTGGAGAGTTATTGTTTTTCTTTTTAAAAATATCTGCAAGATTTTATAAAAGATTAAAATTCTTTCCTGAACATTTTGATAACTGTGCTGTGAAATTATCTGAGCATTGTGATTTTTTAGTGAGGGAAGCATTGTGAAACACGTTCTTCTTTTAACATATTACGATCACACTTTCATCTTCATTACTCTGACACCATTTATTTCAAGGAGACCATCGCTTCCTTCTTGCCAAATCCCATGGTAAATTCCTAGCCTTCATCTTAACTTCCCAACATTCTTCTTATGGAGATGTCCTCTGATTAACTAAAGAGTGCCCCTCTCCAGTCTTCCCACTATGACTTTTAATCTCCTTGTGATTTTTTATTTTTCTTTATTGTACATATGACTAACTGAAATTTTGTATTATACATTTCTTTATTGTGCCTCTCTTTTTAATAAACTTGAAAAGTTAAGGATTTGTCTTTGTTTTATACTTCCAATGCCCAGAATATATGGGAACTGTTATATATGCAATGCATATGTTTGCTAATGTGATAGAGTTGTAAGTATTCAAGAATCTCATATGCCATTAACATGTTAAGCAAGAAGTAGCTAAACTTAGATCTCTCCCGACTTCGAGATCAGAGACACTTTGGAATTTTCTGACTCTTACTAAACATTAGATGATATATTAAATCTATTAAATACCTCTGATCGTTTGGCAATTACCTGCAAACATCTGCATGCAAACATCTCAAAATTTGTTTCTCATTATAGAAACTTGAACTTTAATAGTATGTATTCATTAATATAACATACTTTTTGATTTAATAAAATTTCAGAATTTGTTTTCAGTTTTCTTAGTACCTCTGAAGAACATACTGGGAACATTATTCTATTATTGTTTTGATTTCAGGCTGGACAGCAGCGTTGGTGGGAGCAGGAGATTAAAATAAATGGGAATATTCAAAAGGGAGAATTAATTACATATAACTTGACAGAGCTAATTAAACCAGAAGCTTATGAAGTCCGACTGACTCCTCTCACCAAATTTGGTGAAGGAGATTCAACAATTCGTGTGATCAAATATAGTGGTAAGTAGCCTTTCATTTAAAATTATTTATTTATATATTTAACTATATGGAAAATTTTGGTTGCTGCTATCTACCAAGTTTAGACACAAAGTAAAACTTTGCATATTGACTTTCTGGATCATTAGCCAGTTAACTAAACAAAAAAACAAAAACAAAAACCTTAATCATCATAAATGTGACATTTGATTACAAATGTAGAGATATAGAGTAATTTAGTTAATTGTGAACCTATGTGATATAAGCAATGTTTCTTTATTTTTGATCCTACAAGTTATAATACAATATTTGTCTGCATTTTATCTTTTCAAATTCTTGATGACTTTAAAACTTACTAAGAAGTAAAAAAAGATCAAAATTCATTTTCTGTTTTTTAAATAAAATTAATAGATTTCAGTTTTAGAGCAGTTTAAGGTTTACAGAAAATTGGCAGGAAGTATAGAGAGCCCCGTCTCCCTGACACAGTATCCCCATTATTAATGTCTTACATTATTGTGGTACATTGGTAAAAATTGATTAACAAATACTAAGAAATTATTATTAAAATCAATATTTTACATTACAGTTATTTGTGTTGTGCAGTTATATGGATTTTGACAAGTGTATATAATTTCTCCACCATTACAGTATCACACAGAATAGTTTCACTGCCTGAAAAGTCCCCATGCTCTACCCGTTTCTCTCTCCTTTCTCCAGTCCAGGCAACCAATGATATGTTTACTCTGTCTATAGTTTCTCCTTTTCGGGAATGTTGTAAATTTGGAATCATACGGCATGTAGCGCTTTTTAGACTGCCTTATTTCACTTAGAAATACATAAGATTTCTGTATGCCTTTTTGGGCCTTCATAGCACATTTCTTTTTATCATTGAATAATCTCCATTGCATAATGTACCAGTTTATTTATACACATATCAAAAGACATCTTAGTTGCTGGATTTTGGTCTTGGTTGTTGGTGTCCATTCATTTTTCATATTGCTAATGTTAAAAAATGCTAAATGTTTGTGTGTGTGTGTGTGTGTGTGTGTGTGTGTGTTGGTGATAGTTTTCTTTTTATTAACTATATGCATAAAATATTTCTTCACTACTTAAATGTCCTATTTGGAGAAAAATAGAAATTAGTGCAGAACTTTGAAAAAGTTAAAAGTGGATCTAAAACTTTTATCTAGAATTAATATCTCAAAGAGAAACAATGGCAATTAGATATATTTTTTCTTTCTTTTTTTTTTTTTTTTTTTTGGAGACGGGATTTTGCTTTTGTTGCCCAGGCTGGAGTGCAATGCCTCAATCTTGGCTCACTGCAACCTCTACCTCCTGGGTACAAGCAATTATCCTGCTTCAGCCTCCCGAGTAGCTGCGATTACAGGCATGTGCCACCATGCCCTACTAATTTTGTATTTTTGGTAGAGATGGGGTTTCTCCATGTTGGTCAGGCTGGTCTCGAACCCCCGACCTCAGGTGATCCACCTGCCTCGGCCTCCCAAAGTGCTAGATTACAGGCATGAGCCACTGCGCTCAGCCTAGATATGTTATTTTACTGTATACTAAAGAAATAAATATTTCAAAAATTGAAATTTGTGTGCATTTTAGAATTTTAATATTCAGTGTTAGCTGTAGAATTTTCAATGTATTTCAGGTTTGGATGAATCATTATTTAAACAGTTCGTATTTATTGTATTGCTTCAGTAGAATATTATTATTACTACATACATATTTTTGAGATGGAGTCTCACTCTGTCTCCCAGGCTGGAGTGCAGTGGCATGATCTCGACTCACTGCAACCTCCGCCTCTCGAGTTCAAGTGAATCTCCTGCCTCAGCCTCCCCAGTAGCTGATATTACAGGCACTTGCCACCACGCCCAGCTAATGTTCGTATGTTTAGTAGAGAGGGGGTTTCTCCATGGGCAGCCTGGTCTCGAACTTCTGACCTCAGGTGATCCACACACTTCAGCTTCCCAAAGTGCTTGGATTACAGGCATGAGCCACAGCACCCGGCCAAACGTGATTCTTTTTATCATTGATTATCAGAGCCTGAGTGAAAAAGATAATAGAATGCTTTGTTTGCAGCTGAAGTACTCCATTGTGTTTACCCTTAAGTATACGGTTCCTGCTTAAGGGGAAAGTAGTATACTGTCAAACGTGAAATATGAAGTAAAACTACTAACAACTCATTAAAGTTGTTTGTAATTACAGCTTTTACCAAATAAATAAGATGTATAATGTAGAGTGCATTAATATCAATATCTTTAAAAGATGAAGATATTCGGACCCAGAAAGTTTCAGTGTCCTGCAAAGTTAAATGACTGTGAAATGACAAACCTGACTAGAATTAGGGTTCACCACTCCATTAGAGAAGATCTTTACTTCTTTGCTAAAGCTAATTGATCATTATGAGTTTCCTTAAGAGATTTTAAAAAGTTAATTAGCTGAGTAGTTGTTATTGAAAACTCTGAGGCAACAAACTAAAATGAAAAATACACGCGGAAAATAGATATTACTTTTAATAATAAGTTTTCAAAATTGTTACATACTTAGGCATACATATTAAGATCTCCAACATTTTTACTAAAATTATTTTTATGTAATATAGGTTTGGGCAATGTATACTTTAATGGTTTAGAGACAATGTATTAGTCTGTTTGGGCTGCCATAACAAAATACCATAGTGAGAGGCTTACACAACACAAATTTATTTCTCACACTTTTAGAGGCTGAGAAGTCCAAGATCAAAGCACTGGCATAGTTAGCTTCTGGTGAGAGCTCTCTTCCTAATTTATAGATGGTCACCTTTTCACCGTGTCTTCTTCACATGGCAGAGAGAGCTCTCTGGTGTCTCCTCCTCCTCTTGTAAGGACACCAATCCCATTGGATTGGGGCCAAGATTAATTTAATCTTAATTACCTCCCTAAAGGCTTTATCCCCAAATACAATCACATTGGGGATTAAGCATTGACATATGCATTTGTATGAGGACACAATAGTCTATAATATGCATTTATAAAAAAATTATACATGCAAGTTCAAATGAAAGAATAAAAAACTGGACTCGCTGAAATATTTAGAAGTTAGATGGGCAAATTTTCACCAAGTTAACTGCATTATGTAAGTGAATTTGGTGACTAAAATGTTGGAGGAGAAGTCTCAATTAAAATTTAGTCTGGTAAGAGCTTTACATGTACATACGACGTATCTTAGAACTAAATTATAATTCAAGGATGCTTACATCTTTGAAAGATAGCACATAATTTTTTTAAAATTTCATATTAACTATGAAATAATTTTAATTTGTACTAATTTTAAAATTATAATACATGGATATCTTGCCATAAAATTAAATTATTTTTAGTTCACTTTCAGTTCCTTTTCTATGTTATTCTTTTCATAATTTGCAATGTGGAATGTAGAATCAGAAAAACAACTACAGTAATGGGAATTGTCTTCTGTATGTAGGAATAGTGAAAATCATTGAAAAACTTACTCTGTTTGTTAAAATTTATCATTTGTATACTAATGTTACAATTATATATGAATATTTTTGCCCATCAGACTTTATTACTATTGCACAAATATTAATAAAGGTGGTTAATGACAACCACTAAGAAAATGACAAATCAGATAAGTTCTGCACTGTAGATTAACTGCCAATTGTAATCCTGGCCCATTGTAATCTTGGGGTCATTCTGCCCATTGTAATCTACTACATTCTGCCCACTGTAATCTTGGGGAATTACATCAATGCTCTCCTTCATCCAGGTTGGAATATTTTCTCAGAGTGATAAGTGGTTAATTGATACATACAGATACAAATTTGGCCTTTGGATGAGAGATATTTTTGTTGATGTGTTAGTAATATTTAAAGTATTCATTTATCTTTGGGTGGAAATTCATTGGCACTTGTATTGCAAATATAGTTAGTTTTCTGGGAAAAAAAATTCTTTTGGTACCCCAGAACACAAAATGTGTTGCTCATCATTTTAAAATTCTGTGTGCATGCACACGTGTGTATGTATGTGTGTATTTTACTGTAATTAAACAAAAAGGCATTGATGTAGCTATTCGTTTTAGTACACATATTACAACATGATATCAGGATTGCTTTATTTTCATCTGTGCCGTGAACTTTCTACTTTACTCTCAGTAGAAGTAGAAAACAGCAAAAAACAAAAGTAGAAATTCTGCTAGATACTTGTTTTCATTTTTAAATCATCTAGATTATAGATTGGCCTAGTTTCAGCCTCAGTTTTGGTATGTGAGTATTTTTATTTAGTACTGGTTCAGATATTTAAGAGGTCAGAAACTCTATACCTTGAAAAAGGAACATTTCCTGTGCTATTTAGCATTGGTCTTTTTGGTAATTTGAGGCTGTTATTGCTGAGCTCCAAAGCAGATTATATTCAATCCTCTAAAACAAAATGGATTGCAGATATAAATCTCAATGGCCACAGTGGGAGAGATCATTAAGTTTTGGTAAGGAACTATGAGACACTGATTAGACTTTCATTTATAAAAGACATTCAAGCCATGCTAACATTGTTTTTTTGTTTGTTTGTTTCTTTTGCTTTTCTTGTAGCTCCTGTAAATCCTCATTTGAGTAAGTATATTTTAACTTACAAAATGGCACTATATTTAATAAATACAAAAATAGAATGTTTATAAATATACAAAGATTGTTTAGTAACTATTCTTAGTTGGTTTAAAACACAATTGTTCAGAATCAGTAAAATTGGCATTAAATGTAGATTTTAAATTTCAAAGGATAGGAGTATAAATACAATTTTTTAATACTGTTAATTGAGGTTTATAGATTTTCCTAAATATTGAAATATGGAGCCATTTACCAACCTGCTTAATATTTGCTATTTCTGCAGCTGTGGGATTATTTTTTTCTTTTGTGGGATTGCATATCATTTTTATCGTTGTTACACGTTTCTTTGATTTTCCTTCTTTGAATGTCTATATTCCACTTATAAAAGAGTATGGTTACTTAGAAAGTTGGTATTTGATGGGTTTGATTGAGACTTTCTGTTATAGAACACTAGTTTACACCCTAATGTATTTGGTCTAATTTAGGTTATGAATTCTGTAAAATTGTTAAATTTGGGGACTTCTGGAAAGTTTTTATTTTGTTTTATATTAAATGTTATAAGATGATATGTATCTACCTGAAAAATATTCCCATATATGAAAACTTCTCTCTCCCTGGAAAGTAATATTAAATCAACAGAGGATTTACTATGAAGGCATATTCTAAAATCAGAGCTATTTATTTGTAATTTAAGGTTAGATTTTTTACAAGTTTAAGGACTAAAGAGCGTCGTCTCTGGGTGCAAAAGGACCACTGGGTATCAGGATTCTTATTCCTGAGTTTTATTTTTATTTTTTCATCATATTGAGAAGGATTCAGGGAAAGTTCTGCAGACCAAATAAAGCAAAATTTTGAAGACCACGTAATGGAGAATATTTAATATATCTTTAATTATTTCTATGTAGCCCCAGAAACTCTGCTAAAATCATGTTGTAATTAGAAAACCAGTGGAAAATTCAAGATCCACTCGATTCTCAGTTATACATCTTTGTGAAAATCCTGGACTTTATTACTTATTTATACTTATTACTCTTTTAGTATTTTATATTACATTGGCTTTTGAAAAGTTTGTACAGCTCATTGAGTTATCATTATCTATCAGATATTCTTTATTCTAATAAACTTTTTAAATGAATAAATGTATTTGTACATATTTATAATTGTCTCTTTTTAAAGTGACAGGACAATCATAAAATTCTTGGGTTTTGACTAGTGAATTCCATTTTTATTTTACCTGCCAACTTTTTATAAATTTTCTTCAGTAATAGGCTTATTTATTGTAAAGATATATGTCCTTAGAAGGAATC
The DNA here is from genome assembly GCF_028885655.2 of Pongo abelii. Lineage (NCBI taxonomy): Eukaryota > Metazoa > Chordata > Mammalia > Primates > Hominidae > Pongo > Pongo abelii. The sequence goes on along the minus strand of NC_072000.2, from coordinate 50,837,882 downwards.
AAGAGCTATTGATGTTGCTTAAGTATCTTTGTTTGATTTGAATTATTATACTAGTTATAATATTATAAACAACTTACACCATATAAAATAACCTAAACGATGAAAAATTTTAGGCACAACTGACATTTTTTGTAGTTTTCATAAGCTGCATTATTGCTTAATTTTACTATGAAAGACTTAAATATTTAGGTCTCAAAAGTTATTGTATAGATTTTTAAAGACAAGATATTTTCTCTTTTTAACAAAGTTTAAATTACAAAAAAATATGGTTCAACAGTGTTATAAAAATTCATTATACATAATTTTAAATAACATATAAAAAGTAAGACTTGGCAGTAGATACATATACTGAAATCCTTAATCTTTACATTTGTTCTGTGACTCTTTTTTGTGCATATGTAATATGTAATTAAATAACTGAAAACATTCAAAATCAAACATTGCCTTTATGAGATTCAAAACTCCAGAGTAGCAACTAATGGAATTTCATGTCATACCTAAAATATCTTTAAAGAAATACATGCATGTATGTAAATGCATACACTGCTACACTGCTGTTACCAACATTATTTTTCCAACTGATAGCATCAAAAGGTCATGTCTTGTTTGGTACAAGGTCTGTGACATAAATATGTCTAATATGTGACATAAATATGTCTAATAAATATTTTATGTACAATAATGTTTATTCGGAAATTTATTGATTTATTTATTTAGACTCCCTTAAATATGTATATTTCCTGTAACGTTACCTACCCAGAATATAGAATATAAATAAATACAAAGAGATAAAGCAAGTGTTTTGTCTAAAAAACAAAAACAAAACATAAACTCATTCCCTAAATTTAAAGGAAAAGCCTTCTGTTTTATTTTTATTTGTAAGTACCAAAAATTTTCAATTAATTCAAGTACATGATCTCAACCAGGGCTCCATTTCCAAGGATATCTGATAAATCTAACCCCTTGTGGGTAGGTTGGAGAGAGACTAAAATGGAAGTCTCTGTTCTTTAAGTGTTTATATCTCTATGAATTCCAGGGAATTTGGATTCCATTTGACTTTATCATTTAATAGCTGACTTTTGCCAAAGTTTTCTCCTCTGTAAAGCCTCATGAGTAAGGATTATTGTGATTTCATAGAGTTGTTATGAGGCTGAGTGAAATAATATACATTATGTTTAGTCCTTCTCAAGGATACACACTCTTTAATAATGTATGTAGTGGACCTTACCAACTTCTTCATTTATACCTATTTTTTCAAGCAATAAGAAAACCTTTGATACCTAGAAACATTACTACTACCACCCACATTTCACAGATAGTTGAAAAAGTCTTTCTCTGAACTTGTGTTGGCCCTGAACTCAACATACGTTAGGCATCCGAGAAATCATAGTCCTTCTTCAGAGTCTTTAAAAGGTCTTTTAATTACTTCATTTCCATACTGAATTTCAAGTATCTGGGAAACCCACATTCAGATAAAGTAGGAAGGATAAATACTTTGCTATTAAAGTAGGAAGGATAAATAATTTGCTATTAGCTTGCCCTAAACACACTTCCATTTATGCAAGTGGATATTTAAAAACACCTCTAGACATGCATGAAAAATTGTAAACTTAAAGTATACCAATTTAAAACTACCCTCAGGTAAATTAATAAAGGTAATTTTCCATTTGACAGTTTTGTTTTGATTGTTTCTATACTGACAAAATGAAAGTTGGGAAAATTCTTCAGCAATAATTCAAGCATAAATTGTATTCTTTAATTTCAGTTATCTGGATATTTTGGAGAGAAATTGTTTGAGTCTTAATTATTCAATAAGATATTAATTTACATGTAAAATTCTTTTACTTTTTCATCAAAATTAGATTGGTTTTATGTTTAGTTGTAATCTTCTGCACTATTATGGGTCTCATGCCATTATCACAATCTTGCATTATTATCGCTATGTAATATTTTACATTTTTCTTATGAAAATATTGCAGTATGTGTATTAATTTAATTAATATTGATTTAATTAAAATTTACCAACAGGAGAATTTCATTGTGGATTTGAAGATGGTAATATTTGTTTGTTCACTCAAGATGATACAGATAATTTTGACTGGACAAAACAAAGTACAGCAACAAGAAATACAAAATATACTCCTAATACAGGACCTAACGCTGACCGTAGTGGTTCCAAAGAAGGTACGGGGGTATGACCTTGTGTTCACAGCAATCAGAGACTTTTAAAAACTGCTATAAATGTGAAATACTAATATTTAGCCATATATTTGAAAATTATGGAATAAAATATTAAATTTTCTGTACAGTATCAATTTAGATATTTACAAAACTTTGTAGACATTTTTTTCTCAGAATTCACTGATATGTATAGTAGAGAGAATAGGAATTTTTTGATAATTCAAGTCTAAATTTCAACTTTTTATACATTTTATCTTTAATTTGGTAGATCATTTATTCTTTGTGTTGAAGCCACTATTAGCTACATATACACATAGAGATTTTATAAATGAGATGCAAATCTTCCTACCCATCTTTATTTTGTTTGAAAACTATAAGACTTCTTAGTGATTTGACATTTCATTATGCCTAAGAATAATGTGTTTAAACACTTTATTTTGTCTGTTTTAAGGTTTTTATATGTACATTGAGACATCACGACCCAGATTGGAAGGCGAAAAGGCTCGACTTCTCAGCCCTGTTTTCAGCATAGCTCCCAAAAACCCTTATGGACCCACAAACACTGCATATTGTTTCAGCTTCTTTTATCACATGTATGGACAACATATAGGTGAGATAGCAATAATTACTGATTCTTACAAAATTAATGATAACTAAGAAGAAAAAGGTTCATAAACACACAGGATTAAAACAATTTTTGGTCAAAGAATGCTATAATTTACTTTTTAAATGATTTATCTGCATATTGCAAAATAAGATACTAAGAATTTTTTCCCACCATCTAATTTAGATTTAGAATTTGACATTTTAGATCATCACCTACCTCCCTTTGGAATCCTAAATCAGGTAGACAATCAATGAGTTAAATTCTTTACCAGGTCTCATGGAATTGACACAGCATAATTTAGGCTGCTTCTTTCCAAAGAAACTTCTTCGATAGTGACTGAATGCATATTAATCATGATGAAAATAATATTGTCATGTTGCTATATTGAGTTATTTTTAGCACCATCCGCATATTTGAAATATTGGTGTGATTTTTTTCATGTTTTTAAAGTATGCCAAACACACCCGGTAAGATTTAAGAACATTCTAGGTCCTGCACAGCATACAAAGATAAAGACACGTTTCCTTCCCTTGAGACCTTGTACAGTAATAGAGGATAAGGTTAGATGCACAACTGTGCTAGATAGAGCATGACATTACACTGAGAGTAGACCTAGTAAACTCTGCGGGGAAAAAGATCATGCAGGTCTACTATTCTTTATGTGCAATTCTAAAATCCTGAGAACTGAATATCAATTTTTAAAATTTAATTATTTGACATTACATGTTAGCCTGATGTATAACCTGAACGATATGAACCTATTTATAGTCTCTATCCAAATGAATGTGGACATTTATACCATTTGCAGCAAAAATATTACTGTTCTTAATAATATGATTCTACTCCAGACCATTCCAAGAGATATCGCATAATATAAGTGATATAATCTCTCACCTTTCTAACATAAGACAAAATTCTGAAAATGAAGTATATCTAACCCCATAGAGCTTGAACCAGGGATTGCGGATCTTTATCTAGTTAAGGAATGAGTCACTGCATCAATACAAACGAGAACATTTCTCTGGTATGCAAAAGAGGTATGTTTTCAATAAGCAGAGATTAGCACAGGGAGGGTTAAAGCACTGGTAATAAGGAAGTAAAATTTGAGAAGTTAGGATTACATTAGTGTCTTTATATAAATTAATAAAATGATAGTATAAATATATATGATATAAACTAATACAATTGGACACATAATATGTATCAGCCACCATATTATTTAAGCTAAGTAATACTCTCAATTAAGTTTGTAAAAGTGAACGTCACTGTCTATATTTTACTGTGGAGAAAACTGAACCTCAAGAAGTTTGTGTGAACTGCCAAGTAAATGGTTGTGCTGGGATTCAAACTCATACCCAACAGTATTAACTAGTATTCTTCACAGTATACGGACAAGCCTAAATGGATAGCACTTGGGTTTTTTTGTTTTGTTTTATAATTTATTTTTATTTTTACTTTTTATGAGACAGGCTCTTCCTATGTTGCCCAGGCTGGTCTCAAGCAATCTTCCCACCTCCGCCTCTCAAAATGCTGGGATTACAGGCATGAGTCATTGTGCCCAGCCAGAAAGCTTTTGAGAAGTTAAACTACTATAAACTTGAAGTCAGGAGACCTCGGCAGGAACTTGGCTGTAGCACTTCATCACTATAATACTTTAGAGAAATCACTTAAAATGTCTGAACCTTGGTTTCCTTATCTGTAAAATGAGAATAATAACTCTTATTTCAGAAAGCTGTAGTTTAAGTTAAATTAGGCAACATACATAGTATCTTCAACCAGATGGCAGACACTCATAATCTTGGGTTACTTTGAATCTGAAATAGCAATAATGATAGCAATAATAAAATAATAGTTGACATTTATGAAGTACTCATCATGGGCTAGGATACTTTGTGGATTATTTCTCTTAATTTTCACGATTAACATTTGTGCTTATTAAAATCATTATCCTATGTCATAGATAACAAAATTGAAACACAAAGAACTTTAGTTACCATGGCCATCACATGGCTAAGTAGTGAAGCCATAATACAAACATGGGAAGCTGGACAGAGTCTGCCTGTTTTATTACTGTGCAGGAACACTTGTTGGAAGATTTTGCAAGCCTAGCTAAGTATGTGACAGTTATTTAGTAGTGGCATGAGTTACTAGATTTTCTGCAATCAAAAAGCCTAATGAGATATTTGATTTAGGAAAATAAACATAAAAATAGGTAAAATCATTCAGAAACAGAATCTAGACTGGGAATCACTTAAAAAACCAATAAAAGGAAACAAATCGCATAATTGCCGAACCATTTTATTTATTGTGGGATTACTATATTATTACTAATGTAGGATTAACTCAACTCTAATTCTTCCTTTTTGTCAATAATGTATCCTCTATTTCCTCTTTATTTTGAATATGTTTCATGTACTTTCTCCTCTTCCAATCTACATTGGATCACATAATTCAATTGATTTTTAAATAAATATTTCCAAGACCAATATTTTGAATTACTTTAAGTCATAAAATATGTTCACCTTATTTATGAGACTCGATTTTAGGGCTTTATTTTAAAATAATTTTAAAAATACTTTAAATATACTTTTAATACATCATTGTGATATACTTTTAACTTAATAGTTGTTAGTCTTATCTTCTTTATTGTCAATGGATGTCCAGTTGATGTTCTGCTAGTTTTATTCTGATTATTTTGGGATAAGGGGAAATTAGGAGGACAGTTCTCCATTTCTTGGCAAACATTTACATTTTGACCCCTGTGTCATTTCTTTGCTTCATCAGACTGAAGGTTGCAGGCTGGGTATCATGTCTATTACTTGGGTTCCTCTCAGCAAGCTGCAGGCATGCTACTTACTAAAATCTAGGCAAAAATACCTGGTCCAGACATTGGGCAATCAGTTAAAGCTAGATGAGATAGTTCATTAGAGAGATATGCTGGTCATTAAAACATTCCCTCTTTGCATATATTATTTTCAGACTTTCATTCATCTGTAAACTCAGGAGGCATTTATAGCCACTGGTTTTACAAATTGTATTTTCAGTTTTAGTCATTCTTCTGGAAATCCAGATTCAAAGATGCCTTGTCCTGAATTTCTAATAGCCTAATTAAATTTATAACTTCATGAGTAATTGTAAATACATCTTGAACTTTTAACTGTGACTAAAGAACGGTATACCATTGAGAAGGTTCATAATTATCTAATACAGAAATGAGCAATACCCTACTAAGAAGAGAGATTCCTCTTTGAACTGAAGTCAAATATGTTGCATTACTTATCATTTGCGGTATAACAAATTTCCCCAAACTTTTGTGACTTAAAACAACAAATACTTATTATCTCACAGTTGCTGTGGGTCAATACAAGTATAGCTCAGCTGAGTGCCTTTGTCTCAAGGTCTCTCCTAAGGTTGTAGTCCTTCCAGAAAAGGACTCCACCATAATTTGAACACTCAGTTTGGGGAGGATACACTTCCAAGCCCACTTGCTTGGTTTTTGGCAGGCTTTGCTCCCTTAAGATATTGACTATAGATACTGATTTCTTGCTGGCTGTTGATTGGAGGCATCCCTGAATTCCTCACCACGTGGACATCTCTACAGGGCTGTCGCATAACATGGCAGCAGGCTTTCTTCAAAGCAAGTAATCCATTAAGAAGAGAGACAGAATGCATGCTCAGGATTTTTCATAACCTAACCCCTGAAATGACATTCCATAATGTCTGTCTGGTTCCATTTAATGTGACTGAGTTGATAATTCAAGCCCACACCCAAGGGGAGAGAAATGCACAAGAGTGTTCACGCTAGGACCTAGGTTGAGTTGAGCTCAGCCACACTGGTACAATTTCTTTTTAGTTAAATGTTTCATCAAAATTGATTGAAGAAAAAAACATGTTTCCAAATGAAAACTATAATGTTATCCTTAAAGTACCTGCTGATTTATATGTAAGTGATACAACATCTGGCCATTGATAATAATAATAAAAGATTTTTTCAGCATTCCTGTGACTACTAATGGACATTTCAGTTCTTGATGAATCCACTGAATTTCTAATGTTCTTGCAAAAAAAAAAGAATCTCATATGAGATCACTAGATATGACAAAAGCGTATTAAAAATAAGTTAAATGCATCACTCATTTCTTTAGAAAAAGAATGTGCAATGTAAGGGTCATATCATACCAGGAAATTAAGGCACTTATGAATACATTCATTGTACTTGATACGAATGGTTCAATAAAATTGTGTCTCTAGAAAGCTAATTCCACTATGGAGTAAACAGGAGGAAAGCAAAGGAGTTCATTAATGAAGAAGCAGGAAACTGTAAAAGAACTGATAAATAGAGAGATGGGGGATTGTAGAAGGGCTTATTTTAAGAGGAAAAAGAGGTAATATAAAGGATAAGCTTAGATGGGAATTTAGAGCTCTGGTTGGGGAATGAGACTTTAAGAGAGAAACTGATGCCATTCAAAAAAAAAGAATTAAGTATTAATAGTAACATGGCTTCTGATAGATTTCTAGCTGCAATAACAGCAAGCTGACATGAAAGTTGCCTTCATAACAGTCTCCATTTTCTCTGCAAAACAGATACAGAGGTACATGTTCAAAGAGGAGATAGCTTTAGGAGAGTGGTAAATGGGAGCACAAAGTAATTGACAATATAGAGACAGCTGGAGAGGTTGGAGATGAGGACATCAGTCTTTAGGTTTCTGAAATGCATTTTGGAATATAATGGCCAGTTTGAGTCCCCATCTGTGCATAGTACTGCATTTTGCTTGCTAACTGATTTTCTTGCTGTCTTTTTAAAAAACATGCATAGCTTCCAGGGTAAAGATCTTTCTCTAAAAGCAGTAACAGGACCTCAAGGATATATGCCCCTCTGGTTTTTCCTTGGGGTAGCTTCATAGTCTGTTCCAGTCGTACTTGAAGTTTTTCAGGTAAAGCTCTCTTGTGCTTGGAGCCTCTTCACAGGCTCTCTCTTTTGTCCTGCTGAACTGTAGGCTTGATGGGAGTAGAAATGATGTCTCTTCTGATGACACCCTGCCCTGCACGTAAATATTCAAGTACCCCCCCAAAAATTAATAAATATTTGTTTAATTATCTAATTGAATAAGTACTTTTTCTCCTATTTAATCATCTAAGTCATGCATAACTTTCCTTAAAAAGGCAATTCAGGGATATATGCTGAAATTCTTTCCTATCTTCTCTGCTCCTTTTGTTCCCAAAACTCCTGATATGCTTACCTATCTTAATGTTTATCACACTGACCCCTGTAAAATTGTAAACTCCTTGAGAGCAGTAACCATGACTTACTTACATTTGACTCTTGGAAACAACATTTACACAATAGATTTAAAGAATGATCCAAACTAGATTCTTTTGCTTCTGGATATACTAGAATAACAAAACAAGGGAATTGAAAGTATGCAGTTTAGTTTGGAAATAGAAGGTAGTTTCATTAAGACATTATAGATTGTAAAAAAAAAAAAAAGAGATACAAGATCAAGTATATTATTGACTTAACTTGAATTTTCATCTATACGCTCTGGCAACTAAAGCAAAAAGAAAAGCAAAAGTGTCACATATTCTTAACAATTAATGCAAAGAGAAATGCATATTATAAAAGTACACTTGAGTAATGTTATCAGCAATATCTTTACTTACTAAGATATTCATATAAAGGATAAAGATATAAAACTTGTTCAAATAAAAAATATATTGATAAACCATAATACAGGATAAAATAACATTTTTGTTTTCAGCTGAAATATTAAGGACCAGGTAAGTCACCTTATGATGATCTAACTTAATGTAGAGAAAGAATGTAAAGAATCTGAAATTACTTACTCATTAAGTTTCTCTTAATAAGATAGATTAAGCAAGAGTTTGGCAAGAATGGATTAATGCTTTCTAACAGATAGGCTGGCATTCAAGGATTTTAAACTAGGAACTTAAATATTTTTATACAAGATGTTGAGAAAGCAAAGATAGTATTTTGCATGATTTTATGAGTTTGATTTTTATTCTCATTTTGGTCAAAGACTGTATTTCTTCTTATTAGAATTTAAAATGTCAAGATTCTTGCTTACATATCAAATATATTCTCAAATAGGAAATCAGCTCACATATTGGGATTTTTTTCCCTTGGAGTTAAACGCCATATGAGAAAGAATGTTAAGGAGCCATTATTTTAAAGCCTTGATTTCACTGACTCTAGGAGAATCTCAGTGGAATAAATATAAAATATTAAGGTACTTGCATTTTGATAAATTCTCAGAATTAAGTCCCTTGAAGAAGACAACTCTTAGGTGGCTGAGGGGATAGATAAGGCTCCTTAGTGTTCTCCATTTAGATATTAGGGAATAAATACCAAACCATGAGCTGTTTGATAATAGTTGATATTAAGTCATGCTTTCTGTTAAGAATTAGTCAATGCTCTCAGTGAAGTCCTGTTTTTATTTAATACTGATAATGCCAATGCTGTAAATGTGAAAATAATGCTATAGATGGAAGACATTCATTCAGTAAACTGCTTTGTTGAATGAGATGAATTTAAAATTGAGGAGGTGGATAGAATCTAGCCATGACTTATGACAATGTATAATAAAACTCTTTTTACAGATACTTGTTATAGACCTGCTAGTAAAACTATATGTAATCTTTAATACATTTATCTTTTTAGAATCCAGGTTTGAACCACTAACTACTTCTAAACTCATTTTTTTTTCTATTCTTCATTGATGATGGTCCCTTAGACAATGTATATAATAAAATCTAGTGTGTTTAAGCAAAATTAATGATATGAACTGAGTAAGGCTGAGAACTCAGTAGCTGAGAAAGACTGCTACTTCAAACCATATAAGTCTCATTTTCAGTATAATTAATAGACAATATTATTTCATCAATTGAATTGATGGTAAGCAATTGAATTAACTGCTTCTGTTTCTCATCCAGTGCACCAAACTTTAAAACTAATTTCATTGACATTAAGGATTTATTATAATGGGTATTTTTTACCCTTATGTTTGAATTCACTCATTTCTGTTCAATAGGATGAATTGCACAGGCTGTGTGCCTAATCCTAGTGTTTAGAATTCTACAGAGAATAAATGACAAATATGATAAAAGTTTTTTATTCATCAAATAGTTCATCATCTTTTTGAGGTAATAAATTTCTGAATAAAATAAAAATCAGAAAGCAATATGTATCAAAATGTAGCACAAGCCCATGGCGTGGGTGAACAAGGGAGAGAACACTGAGGGGTACATTAAAATAAAAGTGTCTATGGAAGAGAAGAAATATAAAGCATCCTCCAAAAGAGGTAATTATATAGGAGGTGGAGAACAAAGGTCAAAGAACATGAGAAATGGACAGAGCCAATGTATGACAGTGGAGAACACTGTGCTTATGGAAGAGTAGAGAAAGTGATAGAACCAAAGAGGGAAAAGATCAGCATAAGGGATCTGACTTACATCAGAGAAATAGAAAGGAAAGCTATAATTTAAAAACATTTTGGACTCTAATGTACAAATTCACCTGTGCACCAGAAGGAATGGTAATAACTGTAGAAAATAAACTGACATTTTTCATTTAGGATAGCACTGCAATTATATGTTGACAAAATATCAATGGACATGGGCAGCTGTTTTTATTCAAGCAGAAAATAATGATTTTATAATTTATCACTTTGTATGTATGTATAAAACAAATGATGCTAGCAATTACCTATCAATATACATAGATCTTGCCTAGAGCTGGATGATTTTGGCACATCCTCATTTTTCATGAAATGTGAAACTCAGTAAGTCTGTGTTACTGATTATAACAACAATGAGATTTGTATGCAAGTGATCTCCAGACCTCAGAATAAACCAAATTACAAATTAATTCATATAAATGTGGCAATTTCAAGACTCTATTGGGAATATGTATGCACATTTTAGGACATATACTTAAATTCTTTATCTAAAATATATACAATACATATTTATACTACAATAATTAAAAGTAAAATTATGTTAAGAACTTAAGAGAACTAGGTAACAGTAGTGATAAATATTATTTATGCAAATTATAGTTTATATTATAGTATATATTAAATAATATTAAAATAATAATCAGGCTATTGCATAATGCCATGAATAACCTCAAAGTTTTGGCCATTATTCGTGAGATAAGACAGCACTTGTGTCATTTAGCCTTTTTGCCTGCAGTCTTTAAACATAAGAGCTGACTAAAGTCCTCTAAGCTCTAGCACCTGATTTTTGGAGAGTGGTGACCAAAAGATGAGAATTAAGAAACTAAGGAAAAGAAAAAGTTTGAGTTTTGCTTAGCTTCTGAAAACTTATATTCTAGAACTATAGAATTTGAAAAATCCTATAAAATTGAAAATCCTTGGAGATGATTAAATTTATACATTTTGGTATCTGATGTCTACTAAAGCATGAACACAGTGTCTCTGGGGATTTAAACTTACTTTTAAGGAGTATTAACACAATCCATCATATTCACTTCAAAGTTTTTTTACTATAATACTATAATGTGCTGAATCAGCTTTGCTGAATCTACCTTTTCTTGAATAGCTTTATTCTATTTCACAAGTTCTAATTTTGTTGACCAAGATGACTTGACATAAGTTTAAATATCTTTTGGCACTGATTTCTCTTTTATAAACTTAAGAACTGGAAACTTCCGGGGAGAAAAGTTCCAAAAAAAGTTCTCTATAAAAGAAATCATTGATTAGTGATAGAAGCCTGATCACTAGTTATCTAGCAAAGGGAGGGTGGCTGGGAAGATAAACTACAGAGGAAAGTGAGAGAATTGTTTCAGGAAATGGAAATGTTGTGTATCTTGAACATTGATACAATCAAGATACATTGATTGTATCTTGATCAAGTACTAACATTGTAGTAGACATTAGTCTAAAATTATTGGCCTGAACACATAGAAATGAATGAATTTTATTGCATGTAAATTTTGCCTCAATAAAGTTGATTTTTAAAATTATCTAGTAAAATATTGATTGCCTAGTGATTAAGATGTAAGACTATGAAACTCCCTGCGTTCAAATCCTGCTTGTGCTATTTTCTTACTGTATGACATAGAGCAAATTGTTTAACCCCTCTAAGTTTTCTCATCTATAATGTGGGGATAATAATAATAAGTACTTCATAGGATTGTTGAGAGGATTAATTCCTCATCTGGAGTAAGTGTTTGATATATATTTATTGTGTTAATATCATTATCATCATTAATATCATTACTGTGTACAGCACATTAAACTATTGAAAGAGAGATATCAAATAATGAGATAAAAGCTATCTTCATTTTATTTTCCAATAACTCTTTTAGAAGAAAAATGAGACAGGTAAAAATCAAACTGAAAAAATAAGATGCTAAATGATAATATAAGACGACAGAATTAGAGTCCAACTCTGAGCAAGTTATTCAGTACATGATTACCTGCTATATTAATTTCCTCATGCTACTGTAACAAATAACAAATGATCACCAACTTCATGACCTAAAACAACACAAATTTATTAGCTTATCATTCTGGAGAACAGAAATCTAAAAAAAGCATTCTGGGCCTAAAATCAAGATGTCAGCAGGGCTGACTTCTTCTGAAGCTCCAGGAAAGAAGCCCTTTCCTTTGCCTTTACTAGTGTCAAGAAGCTGCCAATAGTCCTTGTAGCCCCTTCCTCCATCTTCGAAACCAGCCGTGTAACATCTCTCTCTCTCATGGCCTTCTTTCCTGTATCAAATCTCCCTCTGCCTCTGTTTTATAAAGCTATATGTAATTGCATTTAGGACTCACCCTAATAATCTATAATAATCTCCCCATTGCAAAATCCTTAAATCCCTTTTGCAATATCAGGCAACATTCACATGTTCTAGGGAATTAGGACATGATTACTTTTGGATCAAATGTCAAATGTTATAAGAGCAAGGTAGGAAATGAGAGGAGAAGAGAGGACAGGACACTAGAGTGTTCTGTAAAATTTCAGTTTAAAAAGTTTACAAGTGTTTGGTCAAGGAAAAACAAATTTGAGGTGAAAATGACTATGCAAAATAAAATTTTATTGTCATTTTTAGGTGTTTTAAATGTTTATCTACGTTTGAAAGGGCAAACAACAATAGAGAATCCACTGTGGTCTTCAAGTGGGAATAAAGGACAAAGATGGAATGAGGCTCATGTTAATATATACCCAATTACTTCATTTCAGGTAAGAAAAGTAATTTTGGCTAATTAATTGCTGTAAATGAGCATAACATTAAAGGTGGATCTTGAGCAAATATTAAAATATGAATATTCAGAAATTCCACGATATAAGCATCACAAAAATTATATGATTTGGTTTTGCTTTAGTTCTAAAAGCTGTTTTATAAAGATAAGTGTGCTTTTCCTTTATTCATTAATACTCATCAAGTAATTGGTTTGAATAATAGTTTATCAAAATTTAAATGATTTGCCTGGAAAAAATGTAATCCATTTCTATAAAATCACATACTTATATTTTACTCCCTGAAAAAAAAATTATTGTAAGTTTCTATAATAATGGAACTTGGTAATCAATTCTCAATCTGTTTGAATTTTTCTTGATTAAATTTTATATACTTATAACAAAAAGTTCCTTCTGATTTAATGCCATATCAGTAATTGATCACTGATTATTAAAATTAAGACAACTTTAAATAAGTTATTTTTCTTTGTTTCTATATAGAAAAGAAGTAAAGCTTAGAGAGTTCGCTAAGAGAGTTACCAGTAAAGATATAGAAATTGTAAAGACTGCCACACTGGCCATGATAGCTAGAGACAACAGATCATTAAACTATTTCAATGGAGTTAATATACTGTGTAATGATTTTAATGTGTATAAACATATATACATATAAATATATATATACATCCAAATATTTTTATATTTTTAAAATATGGTAAAATATCTTCAAAGTCTATGACATATATCTTCTACAGCTCTATGCCTTATTTCAAAAGAATTCAAATCTATTTCATGACATTGTATTTATAGCATTGAATCTACTAGTGATTTTTTTGGATGCATTTCATGGCATATGTTGTAAGTGTACAGAAAATCGTGCCAACTTTTAATTGGTGGAATGACCTTTTCTTGTAATCTAATCTATAAATTCTAATTGCTTTGGAGATTGCACTTCTAAATCAAACCAGGATGATAAAAATACATAGTCATTCACAATGATAAAGAATCAGAGAGTAAGACTAGCCAATTATCTACAGATATATAAAAGATTTATTCCCATATGATTCTGAAAAATAAAAGAATCATTTTGTTTCTATGAAGAACCATACAATTGTGAAAATGAATGACAACATATCATCAAACTAAATTAAACTGGGAAGACAGGATTCCAAAGTATTACTGATAGAAGGAACCTTAATATTAAAATGTATATACTGATATTGTCATTAAAAAGCAATTCTTTTTTAAAAAGTTGGTATTATTCTAGATATACTTTCACTTCCCACATGACTGCCTCTCCAACACAAAATTCCAGCAAAGTTCACAATAAACAAAAATACCAAAGTCATAATATATCACACATTTTTGAAAGATTTCCACTGATTATAGCATCCTTGTTTTTTTTTTTAGAACTTTTCAGATATTGTACCATACTCTTCTTGTTTGCATTGTTTCCAGGAATAAATCTGTGGATAGCCTTAAATTTATTCTTCTGTATGTAATGTGACTTTTTCTCTGTTTGCTTTTAAGATTTTCCTGATCATTTGTATTTATAAATTGTATTGTGGTGTGCTTTGATATATTTTTCTTCCTTCTATATGTGCTTCGTGTTCATTGAATTTCTTGGATCTGTGGATTTATAGTTTTCATAAAATTTGAGGTTTTTCTCAGATATTTCTTTAGATATTTCTGCTAGTCCTCTTCTCCTTTGAAGATTTCAATCACACATACATAAAATTGCTTGAAAGTGTCACACAACTCATTAAGGCATTTTCATTTTTTTCTATTTATGTTTGTGATAGTTTTTATTATGTCTTCACATTCAACAATAGTTTCTTCTGCAATATCTAATTTACTTTTAGTTTTATTCAGTGTATTTTTCATCTAAGTCATTGGATTTTTCATCTCTGTAAGTTCAATTTGAATCTTTTAAAAAATATTTGTATGTCTTTAGTTAATATTTTGAATATATGAAATCCAGTTATAATAACCATTTTAAATCATTATCTGTTATTGCTAACATCTATATAAGTTCTTGGTTGGCTTCAGTTGATTGATTTTTCTTCTCATCATGGATCACTGTTTTCATTTTTGTTTTCACAAGTCTGGTAATTTGATTGGGTACCAGACATTGTGACTGTTACCTTCATAGGTGCTGCATATTTTTGTATTCTTACAAATATTCTTGAGCTTTTTCAGGGAAGAGAGCTGAGTTACTTCAGAACAGTTTGATTATTTTAGGTGTTGCTTTTAAGATTTCTTAGGCGAGACTAGAGTAATGTTTGGTATAGGGCTAATTATTTCTCATGATGGAGGCAAGACTCTTCTGAGTCGTCTACCAAATGTCCCATGTATTATGAGGTTTTTCCAAGTGGTAGATGGGAACAGTCACCATTCCCAATCCTGTGAATGCTGGGCACTATTAACTCAAATTCATCCCTCTGGTTCTTTCCCAAGTATGGAGTAGATTGCTCATTTCATGTCCTGATCAGTACTCTGCTGAGTATTCAAGGGAGACTCTCTGCGGTGCTCTATTTCCCTCTCTCTTTCTTTTTCTCTGCCACTGTTTTTCTCTGGTATTCTGCCCTGAACATTCCAGCTTCTCTTGTTTTTTTGAACTCTCTTCTCCTCAACTCTGATTTTCTACCAGGTTTCACCTTCTTTTCCTCTACTTGCACCATGGCCTATAAACTTTGTATTGGTCAACAGAATTCACCTTATTTGACTCCCATTTCCCAGGGATCACACTTCTTCGTTATCTGATATCTAGTATCCTGAACACTGTGGTTGGCCCAGTTATTTGGTAATTTAAAGTAGAAATATAGCTCTTGTTCCTGTTACTCTATTTTTCATGGAAACAAATGGAAAAATCTGTATTTGTAAATAGTCTGAATTGATGCATTTTTAAGCTATTTAAATTACCAGTGGAAAATAAAGATAGATAAAATCATCTTTTCATTTTGATCGATGCTCTTTCATTTCCCAACATATTTCTAGCTCTATTGGCTAAGGACTTTATTTCATTAATCTTGATTGTTCAAGGAAATGTGAAACACAACTAAATAATCCCATGCCGCTTTTGTTGTTTTTGTCTCATTTCATTTTAGAGAAGATTTGTTTTGAATTGTTTTATACAAAGTATTTTTTTTACCCAAAAATCTTTTATAACTTGTCAAACTTCTCAAAAATACATTCTTTGGTATGTAGCGTCTTCTAGGAACTCCTGATAACAACAATGATACCAATATATTACTATATAAATTAAATTTTAAGAAGTTTTAATATTACTCAAATGTAACTTTCTGGCATTTGAGGATGTATTTACTTCAAGTGGAAGGCAAAACTTTTACCTCTTGAAATTTTAAACAGAATATAAGTGACTTTGAGTCTCTTTCACTAGCATTTACACTGTTTTATTTGTTTTGAGTTGCATGACTTTAAATTAATTTGATCCATAAATCCTTTATAAAATTACTTGGACAGTCCTTTGTTTGAGTGTGTCCAATTAGTTTGCTTAGCTGAAAATACAATTATTGCTTAGCACTTTTCAAGACAAGTAGAAGTTTTATTCTATTGAAATTTTTGTTGAGTTCATTTACTAGAATTAACTTAGCATGATCAGTGCTTGGGATGAAAATAGATTTTGCTACATTTGGAAAAATTAGGGCAACAATTCCAAAGAAGCAAAATAGATATATTCTTATAATGTCAATTAATTTTACATCACATACCAGGGAAAATATTTAACCATCCCCTTTTAATGCTTTACTTCTTTCATAGTATATTCCAAATGTTTTCCAGGGGTAAAGTATACAAATAGATTGTGAGACACAAGATGCTCTTTACATTTTCTTAGTTTAAGAGAAAGGGATTCTGGAAATCTGCTCTTACATATTCATTTAAAGACTTAGAAACAGGTTTTGACATAATTTTTGAGAAAATTAAGATACAAATGCTTAACACTGTAACAGGGACTGGAAAAGAGACTATACTTCTCTCCTTACATCATGCTGCCTTATGTTCCAACTAAGAATAATAATAAGCTAGAAAATATTGTCCTCATTAGTAGACATTACATGTTCATGTAGCATATCTGGCATTCTAAGCCACATTCCAGGGCAATTATATGGACACAATGGTGGCTCCTGACTTAACCATTGAAAACATTTACCAATTGCAGCTCAAAATTTGATGCATTTCTTTGTCTTTCCCAACAGTCGACTCTCATGTTATTATTTAATATTAGAAATGTTGACAACTAATTGACATTTGTCCCACAAGATGAACTGGCAGAGTATTGTGAAGTTAAACTCACTGTTCATATTTGGGATAGTTTCCCCAGGGAAAAAGCCAAGGCTACCCACTATGTCTATTATGCTGTCTCTCTTCAAATTTGTTTTGTAATGGTTGAGGATAGTTCAATTATTTGCTAAACCAGTGATAAAGTAAAGGTAACGTTATTAATGCTAATGGTTATTTTTAAATATATTTATATCCTGAAGTTTTTCAAAGTAATATATACTGTCAATTTTCAAACTGCAGTCTTAGGGTTTTGCATTTGCCTTAGCAGTAATGATTAGAAGTGATTTGCCTTTTGTCAGAAAGAAACTATGTTGTAAATATTTGCAGAAGTCACCATTAATAATGAAGGCAAATCATCAGAAGTGCATTGTATTATTTAATTCCCCCATCTACTTTTACTTATTCGTGATTCATGTAGCTCTTCTTTTCTTGCTAAGAAATTACATTTGACACATACGTTTATAGCATCATCTATATCTTTATTTTGACATTTATATTTTTATGCTTTAAAGCATTATAATATGTGTAAGAAACTGTCAATTAATGAATTGAAACAATTTTGTGAGGTACAATTCTAATACAGAAATCCACATTAATTTTTTAGAATTCCCAGTTGAATTTACTTACCAAAAGTTAATTTTCTGATTACGCAATATTTTTTATATGTTAAGTTTGCTGAGTTGCATGAACACACTGTGAAAACATTTCAGTTTTACACTCATCATTTCAATTAAGGGAAATAATTTTAAATAATAGTGCTATTGTGTGGGAGGAACAGGTTTTGCATAATTTTATCCCTCTTTTAGGAGACCTAAACTTTCACATTTTCTCCATGGGTACCTAGATGCTGTTAGTTCCTTCTTCAAGTTAGTTAAACCAAATGCATTTCAGAAGTACTGAAGAGGAAATGAAAATGGTTTTATCTCTGTAATGTAATAGTAGTCAAAATAATGATGGAAATTCATAAAAATATGACAATTTAACTCTTTAAACTAGAGGGTCTTAATTCTCGAGATAAATATAATTAAGATTTTTTGTTGTGTAAAGATCACATCTTCTATGGCTAAATACATCATATTTTAATGGACTTATAATTTCTCATCTTTATATTCTAGAAAACGTCAGCAAAGATTTATTTTTACAAATGCTTAAAAGTTTGGCTAAGGCACATTATTTAAATTTAATATCCACACTTTATATTTGTTTAATCTAACTCACACAAAAACAATGTCAAGTAAAACATGCTCTCTCTAGATCTTAGTCTAGGAGTCATTTATGAATCTGTTTGAATCTATAAAATTTAATTACAATAATTCAGAAATATAATTGTAGTCAAGAGCTCAGAGCATAAATAAAACAATGCAATAAATATTTATTGGTGAAATTCAACCAGTTAAAAAATAATCTACATCTTCGTAATAGCAAAACTGTGGAAATTAAAAGGAAACAAATAAACATGCTACACAGGACCTTTCTTTTCCTTTCTGTTCAAAAAGGTCCTTGTGGAAGATTGCAGATTTCCCTGGCCTATTAAAACAGATTCTTTATCATCACAAGATTACAAATAAATATTAAAAATACAAATTATGACTGTACTAAGAGTTTTATTGCTAGAAATTATCTTTATCATACCAATAAATAACTAATTAGATTTATTTACACAAAATGTCTAAAATTCCTGCTATGCTTAAAGAAATTACCTTGCTTTATCAATGACAAAATGTAGTATCAATAATTGTAAATGTAAATGTAAATAATATATTTGCAAATCAGCCTACTTTTTTTACTGTACCACTTCATTCATTTGGTATCATCAAGGGGTGAAATATTCATATAAGGTAATGTTCTAGGTATAGGAAGCCCTCTGGACACGTGACGCTTTGATTTTTGTTGATTGCTATTTTTGTTGTTCAGCAAACCACAGACTTACAGTCAACATATTGCCAGTAGGTAGGTAGCACACAAATTACATTAGTCGATCTGCTTCCTGATGTTTACTACAGATGGTTTCCCGACACATTCTCTCACTCTGACTACAAAAGGGTCTGTCTTTCACAATTTCACTGCTCTGGGACTTTTTTTTTTTAGCACAAGCCTAGGTCCAATCTTTTGATTTTGATCAAGCTGCACAGGGAGGCAGGAGGACAGGATGAAAAAGAAAATTAATAGAAAAAGGAGGATTGTTTAATCCTTTAAAGGCAGTAGCAGGAGAAGTTTTGAAATGCTTTGAGTAATGGCAGGATCATTGTAATTAAACTATGGCTTTCCCAGGACAGCAGCTTTGAAAAGTTCAGAAATGACTTTGACGACATGTATGTTTTAGTTTTGATTTTTAAAGAAATCTCACCATTTTATATGACTCCCGTCTGGAAGTAACAAGAACTTACTAAATGAAAGCAATTGTGTACTTTGAATAAGAAAAAGCATATTTTCTTCAAACTTTTTACCTTTACATAGCTAAGATAGGAAATCCATGTACTGCCATTTTGTTTTGGCTTCAGTGATACAGAACGTTGTGGATGTTTTTCAAACATCCTTCCTAATAAAAGGATTTTGACTTCAGCTTTATCTGTGTAAATTTCAAGCGCGAGCAGGTGCAGAGCATTTTAACCCACCTTTATTAGACTCTTCACCACATCTCACTTCCCCACATAAAGCACATGGGAATGCAAACCCCTTATCTTGGCTATGGCTGCATTGTAAACCCTGTATTGCACTCTACAAGCAGTATTTAATATTAACTATTGATTTACTCTAACATTGACTCTTTATCAGGTAAGGGACACATATCAAAGATGGAAAATATACCCCAAGACTTAAAAACCTACTTTTTGGAAAAAGGGAAATATTTTCTCACAGGCAGTTTGCTCATAGGGGCAATTTGTAAAGACCTTAAAGAACAATGTGCTTTAAATAAGTATGAATAATAATTATTTGAATCAAGTCACCTCAGCCTTGTTCATAATAGGAGACAATAGTTTTAATGTCTAACAATGACTATAGGGTACTGCTTAAATAAATTACATCCATAATGTGGAATATTCTGCACCTTAAAATGACTTCCCTTTCTCCATATTCAATTCTCTCAAATGTTCATACCATTCATTTTTTTCTAAATCCTTTCTCATAGACCTTTTAAATAAAGGACTGTTTAAAAGTCTTCTGAGACTTTTTAAAGCCACTTCCCAGTTACCTTTCCAGACACCATCCTATCTCAGATGGAAGCCATCATTTCCAAGCAGCCAAAATAATACTTCATTGTAAATTCTATCTGAGGACTGAGAATTTGCTAAACTGCTAACTTGGTTCTAAATATTTGAACTACCGCTGCCATTTTGTTTTGGCTTCAGTGAAACAGACCATTTTAAATATTTTTTGAAGAGATGGCTTTGGAGAATCTTTAAGAACATGCTTATCTTAACATAGATAAGCAGGAAACTCCACATTTATCATATTTATATATAAGTAAGAACTCAAATTTTTCTCTGCTATCAAATCATGAAAATTATTATTTGTTTGATGAACTACATTTAAGTGAAGGACAGAGTCTTAATACAAAAGTTGACAACTGATGCCTCTGCTTACTACCTGGAGATTCCCATTGATAAAATTATGAGAGCTATCAAAGAACATTGGATCAATTTCTCAAAAGTAGCCTAAGTTCTCTCAAAATCATCATAATTAAGCTATGGCTTTCCCAGGACAGCAGCTTTGAAAAGTTCAGAAACGACTCTGATTTGTCTTTGAGGAGATGTTTTCAAATAAAAACAAAAACAAAAACTTTGGCATTGATAAAAATAAACATTGTCAAATTTGTTGTGATGACATAAGTCTAGAAATGTTATTTAAAAAAAAATAAAAAAATAAAGCACATTACCAGATTGATGCTAGAAACAGCTCTTTATTAAACTATTCTTTGGAATGACCAAAGTAGATATTTCCTTTTAACATGTAAATATTTTTCTAGAACTATACACCCACCACTAAATGCATGAATTGCCTTACAGTATCAAAAAGATTAAAAAGTTTTGCTGAAAGCAAGGAATAATTTGGGAGTCATAAAGAAAATTCTAAAAGAGTCTTATTTCTGTAAAAATAAAAAATATATAAATTTGCTAATTGTGCTTCTATTGTCATTGTATTAAGTAATAATAAAGGATTCTGATGGTACTCATTTATTCTTTCAATATTCGTGCACTGAGCCTCAGTGACCACCATTGTTATAGACACCATAAATTCAGAGGTATACCATGAGATATTCAACATAAACAGACTGATAAATATCTTCAAGTTTAAAAAAATGGAATATCAGCAGTGAAATCATGGAGGTAAATTATAAAGTCAACATGGGAATATGACGAACATATTCAATCTATTTGTGAGAAATCAATGTCAGAGATAGAAAAACTTTGTTCTGGGCTTCAATATACATATTACTGTTGTAAAGAATCCAGAATTGATTCATTCTTTAAAATATTTCTAGAAAACTAATGTTATGAGTTATGTTCAGATAAAACCAGAAAGAATCTATTTCAGAGAAAGGCTTTTCAAATAAAACATTTTTTTCTTATCCTTAAAAATTAAAACAGGATGTGTAGTCATTGTTTTTTTAATTGTATTATTTAATTAAATTTAGTTTTGCTTTAAAATCGACACAGAGCTTTTGATGTGAAAAACTAATACAATGCAAGGAAGATTCAATTACTGGTTTTGGGATGAAAGTTTATGTTTTCTACAAGTTTTAATTTTGAAAGCCATCAAATATAAAAGATGCCAGGATTACTGACAAGTTTATTTTTGTCACCTTGATTTCTCAAGAGAAATTGATCTGCAAATCAAAGCTCCACATTTAGGTTTGTTTCATTCATATTTGTAGCTCATTTTTGAAGGTATCCGAGGTCCTGGAATAGAAGGTGACATTGCTATTGATGATGTATCAATTGCAGAAGGAGAATGTGCAAAACAAGACCTAGCAACTAAGAGTAAGTATCTTTGCTTGAGATTGGTTTGTTGTAACGTTAAAGTAACATTACTATTAAATTAACATTTAATTTAATTAATTTTAAAAACTGAGTTATTTTTAGTTGGTTTATTTTAAAATTTCTTATATCTAATACCCTAAAGTTTGTTCAGTTATTTTAAAAGTATTAAATTCAATTGTAGACATATTTGGCCTAAGATACAATAGAAGTGAGATTTTGATTTAGATCTATGTAAGGCAAGTACACTTTGATTTTTAATTAAGATTTTAAAACATTTTCTTTGATATTATTTGTTTTAGAAGATTTAAAAACTTGTATTAAAATATTTGATGAACCTGTATACGTAGCACATATTTACAATGTGAATTGTATTAGTCAATCTTCATACTGCTGTAAAGAACTGCCCAAGACTGGGTAATTTATAAAAGAAAGAGATTTAATTGACTCACAGTTCAGCAAGGCTGGGAGGCCTAAGGAAACTCACAATCATGGCGGAAGGTGAAGGGGAAGCAAAGTACCTTCTTCACAAGGTGGCAAGGAGAATTGCTGAGAGAAGGGGGAAGTGCCCCTTATAAAATCATCAGATCGGCCCGGCGCGGTGGCTCACGCCTGTAATCCCAGCACTTTGGGAGGCGGAGGTGGGTGGATCACAAGGTCGGGAGATCAAGACCATCCTGGCTAAGACGGTGAAACTCCGTCTCTATTTAAAAATACAAAGAAAAAATATTAGCCGGGCATGTAGTCCCTGTAGTCCCAGCTACTCAGGAGGCCGAGGCAGGAGATTGGCGTGAACGCGGGAGGCGGAGCTTGCAGTGAGGCGAGATCGCGCCACTGCACTCCAGCCTGGGCGACAGAGCAAGAGTCCGTCTCAAAAACATAATAATAATAATAATAATAGTAAAATCATCAGATCTAGTGAAAACTCACTTTCATGAGAACAGCATGGGGGAAGCGCCCCCATGATTCACTTACCTCCACCTGGTCTCTCACTTGAAACATGGGGATTATGCGGGTTATATTTCAAGATGAGATTTGTGTGAGGACACAAAGCCTTACCATGTCAGCATAGATGTTTTTATTCGTCCAGTTTGTGAATATAGTGAATATATTTCCTGATTTAGCCAATTTTTTTTTTGTTTTTTTTTTTTTGAGACGGAGTTTTGCTCTTGTTGCCCAGGCTGGAGTGCAACAGTGCAATCTCTGCTCACTGCAATCTCCGCCTCCCGGGTTCAAGTGATTCTCTTGCCTCAGCCTCCTGAGTAGCTGGGATTACAGACTCGCGGCACCACACCCTGCTAATTTTTTGTATTTTTAGTAGAGACGGGGTTTCACCATGTTGGCCAGGCTGGTCTCGGACTCCCGACCTCAGGTGATCCACCTGCCTCGGCCTCCCAAACTGCTGGGATTACAGGCGTGAGCCACTGTGCCTGGCCTTTTGCCAGCCATTTTAACAGATTCAGCATTGTAAAGAGCCTAAATACATATATTAAGAAATGAAGTAGACCTAATATTTATGGTCTAATCTCCTATCTGCACCACAAGCTTGTTTAATAATTTGATTTTCACTTTATACCCTTTTTTGAATATTACGGTTTAATGATATATTTAATTTTATTTTTTTGTCACAGGTCCATTTTATAATAGAAGAGATATAAATAAAACATGATGAATAATGCACAAAGATTTAAAATTATGTATTTAGCTGCTTCTTAAAATCCTCATCTCCATATTTCACATTCGAAGCTATGAAATCTAAAATCATTCCTGTTAAAAATGACTGCAATTGAAGGATTATCTTAGACTCATCTGGAATCTTTGATTTTGTGGTCATATATAGAGAAAGTAATCAAACTAAATTTACACAAATTACTCATCAATTATTTAGCACATACAAAAGCATGAAAATCTATGTTGTATAAATCTAGAGCAAATCAGAGTCTTTGGTAATTTTCTATATTTAGTGAGAAACTATATCAGTCTAGAATGTTGAAAGTTGAATGTGTACAATTGTCCACTGATTACTCATATGAACTGAATTGACTCAATTCTTAAGTATTGTCAAAAGACAAAAACCAAGATTTTTATATAACAATGAGCCATTTTGCTCATTGTTATATAAAATGAAAATATATTTAAAAAGTCATGAACTTAGTATTTCAAATAACATATTTAGTAAAAATGTATCCTTGTGTCTGTCTAGTTCTGCTTTAGAAAACCAGTAGCTATACTCAAAAGAACAGTTTTTCTAATACACAGGAAAACATGTATTCTCCTCAAAGGGGAATAGGATTTCTTTTAAATTTCATAGTATGACTGAGTGGCAGTAACATTTTATTAATTGAAGGCAGTTACAACTATATACAGAAATTGTACATTTTCATAATGTAAGCACAAATATTATAAATAAATTCAATAAATTGAATTAAACTTTTCAAAGGAGGAAAGCAAAGGAAATTATTTACTCCCTAGTGCAGAAAGAAAGCATAACTGATAAAACTAGCCACAGTTAAATGCCTGTGAAAGCCCATAGGGACTTCATTACTGTACAAGTTCTATTACAATAGAACATTTTTATAATTAGTTTTTTTTCTCTTAAACTAGCAAATCCAAGAAATGTGTGGCAGTTTTAAATATGAAAATACCCCCATATGTATTGGGTGTATTTGTATTTAAACTCTATAAATTAGAGGAAATAAATAATCTTAATTGAACACAAATAATCTATTTGGCATCAGAAAGTTTTCTGTTACATTTGTGTCATTTAATTACCATTTATTAAGTTCATTTTATGACTAGCATTTGATTGATGATTATTAAATGAATATTATATTCTAAGTACAGACCAGCCTGAAGGCTGAAAGCCTCTTCCTGATTCCTCAGGCTGCCAATTCTTTCCAGGCAATAAATGGAACTATGGTCCACACCATGCAGATATAAGATTGTATGTCTCGATTTTCAAACTCAACTCTCCCCTAGATACAAGCCACTTTGCAATTTTAGCTAGGTTAATGAATTATACCTGTGTTATCCCTCCACGGTAAGGCATGCATTCTAAGAGGCATCAACTGGACACCAGGTTTTAACAGAAATCCCAATTACAGTAGGACTTTCCAGGCCGATTGGTGGAAGGGATTTTTTAGTTTGAATGGACTTCATCATGCCTCTAAAAGTTAAAATAAAGAGAAAATGATTTGTATAAGTTATAGATAATGGACTGATCTAAACATGGATCATCTACTAGTTGCAATAGTTAATTTCTGTACGCATAACCATCCCTTTCTAGTTTTCATTAAGATAGATTTTTCTTTCAGTCTTCAAGCTTATCCACTTTGGGAAGCTTGAAAAAAAATCTACTTTTTGAAGTATTCTGATAATTTTCTCCATGTTCCTGCTTTCCTGTGGCTAGCAGAACTCTTAAGATTGAGCTCAACCACAAACCTATGTGAATATGTTATGAACAAGTTTTCATAGCATATTATATCAATTCAAAATCTGTAAATCTTTTTATCAAGTGCCTCACCATATATTCATTTTCCTTTTCACTTCCCTTAGCTATGATGCTGATAAATAAAACAAAATAAAAATATTTTCCAGAAATTTTTCCATATACTTGTTTTATTATTCACCAAGATTGTGTTAGTAGCTACGTGGAATGCTTATTATTCTTCTTTTTTTTGTTTGCATTTATTTTCCTTATCTTTAGATTCCGTTGATGGTGCTGTTGGGATTTTGGTTCATATATGGCTTTTTCCCGTTATCGTCCTCATCTCTATCTTAAGTCCTCGAAGGTGACCTTATCCTGGCAGAGGCTATAAAAGATTCACCAGGCACTGGCACGAAGAAAGAGTCTTTGTAAATGGACATTGAACAAACAAACTACCAAAGATTCCTCCACTGACTACTGACTCAAAAATAAAATAATAAAAACAAATTTTTTTTAAGCACTGGGGATAAAAAGACATCATGGAAGTATAACTTATTCCAAACTAAACATAAAAGATAATCTTGACCTGAGTAGAGAAGAGACCTTCAGGTGCTTTTGTGGCTAAAAAGATTACAGCGTCATCTGGTTGAACTCTGGAAAAAAAAAAAAAATGAAAAAAAGAAAAAAAAAGAGCTATAGAAATCCTTGTCAAAGCACAAAGTCATGGCTGGTTTTGTTTCAAATGAATAGTTTGCTTGTTACCATGGAAACCTAATGGCCTGCCAACAAAAACCTCACTGTAAACAGGGTACGTGAAGAGCTGGCATTTATTTTCCTTTCGAGAAGGTTTTCATAGAGAATTAAATAAATGTAGGCCCTTTTACCTTTGGCTGTTACCCTTCCTTGAAAATAACCCGAACTCAGAATTATTTAAAGCATTCATGTTTCTCCCCACCTTATCCCCATCCCATCTTTATTATTATTATTTTTCTCCCATGGCTAAGCTAGATAACTGTATGCTGTCTCTTTTTGCATGCACTACTATCCAGGATGGTAAACCTGGGCTTACATATTACACAGGCTTATCGGAGTTTGCTTGCGGCCACTTGAACATCCAAACTACGTCATCTGTTCCAATGAAGAAACCAAACCACCATCTTTTATAAATTGCCATGGAAACCAAGTGCCTTCAATGAAACAAGCCTGAATAATTTTCAACTCAGAAGCTTGCACTGCTAAGAGTGGTTTGTGTAAAACTATTTTATAAACAAACTACAGAGCCTAAATGTGCAAATTACAGGCAAGACAACAAAGCCGCTTCTGAAGAAGAAAGGACCGAAGCTGCTGCGTAAGCCCATGCAGACAAGATATTTGTTGTTTAACCTCCTAGACAGCCATGGCCTTTCGGCTTATTGTCCATTAGAAAATTACTTCCTCTGAGACCAGACATGGAGCAACACTTTTTTTCTTCCAGGTTATTAAATGGGTCAACCAGAGCAAAAGGTTATTAAGAGTACTTAGTGCAGAAGGTGGTAAAACACAAAAGTGATTTTTTTACTCTAACCTCCATTTGAAATGAAATTGGCCCTAGTTTTAGAGGGAACAAGAAAATGTTTGGGATTGCAGTGCATACTAACTCTACAGTGGAACTGGGCCTGAAAAATCTGGCTTTATTCTAAACCCTGAGGGTAATATGCCTCTGCCCTTTAGTCAGACTCTGTGCAAATTGTGAAATATTATTTTATTATTTTACCAAGATTAAAAAACACTTTTACAAAAAAACAAAAACCTGTAAAAATGATTTTGAGCTACCTGAGGACAAATCATATCTTTAACCAGCCAGTTTTCCAATGCATTGTAAATTTCACTTAAACCTGTTGGTTATGAAAATTTGAAGATCCTTTTCCTTAAATTATCTCAGCTTTTAACTTCATTTAAAAAGACTTTTGTCTAAGAAGAATATTATTATTATATGTTCTTTCAACACCCTAGCATTAAAAAAAACTGATTATGCAAGTAATTGGAATATAAGTATTAAATTATAACATTTACGAATATTAATATAAAAGCACAACAAAATGTAGTGGAAAATGACAAAGGTTGATTTTTTAAAACAATTCTGTAGAAATGTTTGTGCAAATTCAGTAATTCAACTTAAAATATAATTTTACAGCTATGTTCAATAAAGCCTCTTTCCAGGTAAGGTATGACAAGCAGTATGTGTGTTTGTTGAGCAATGTTCACTTATCACTAAAATGAAATTAGTTATACAATTTATTGGTTACCATGGGATAAATCTTCAGTGCTCCATATACCTTAATGTCTGCAGAAAGAAATTTTAATAGGAACTCCCTGATGTACTCTCCTATATTTGTAATACATGCAGAAAGCAGTTAAACCTTTGAAGGTAAAATATGAAACATATATGAACCTGGAATTTAATGTCTATTTTCAGTCAGTTCAAAAGGGGACCAGTTTGAATATTTAGGTAGTGATGGAATTGATCTGAACCAAGTCCTTTAAATTAAACATAATAAACAAATGAGTTTCATAACTTGTTTGAATGAATTAGGCATCTTAAAATTTTTTCAGAGTTTCACAGTAACCCATATACTTTATCAGACCAAAGAGATTCAAATACACAGTATCTGGGGCATTTCTTTTACTTTTTACAAAATTTCTCTTCACCTTGACTTCCATTTTGTGGCAACTAGCCCCTTTTCTCCACTATCTCTTATCAGTAGATCACCCTTTTTAATTGATTTTCTGCACTCTCATTCATGATAATAGCAATGAAAATGTTTTAGATCTAAAAGGAGACTCTTAACTCATTGCCTCTCCCTCCC
Source organism: Pongo abelii (assembly GCF_028885655.2). Lineage (NCBI taxonomy): Eukaryota > Metazoa > Chordata > Mammalia > Primates > Hominidae > Pongo > Pongo abelii. The sequence goes on along the minus strand of NC_072000.2, from coordinate 50,809,319 downwards.
TTGATCTTTAAGTTGATTTCAGTGAGGGTTTTGCAAAAAAATAAAAAATAAAAAAGACTATATTCAGAATATTTGACTATACGTGTGTCCTTTTCAGGTAAACAACCAAATGTCCTATTATCCTAACTAATCCTGCACAAAGAAGTTACTGTAAGAAAAAGTTTCAATCCTACTACTAAGCATTTATAAAATACTAAAATCTTTCCTACCCTCTCAAACAGTAAGAATACACAATGCTTCAGAAGTTAATGAGAACTGGCTGGTACCACAAATTAATTTTGATTAAATTTTTAAAAAATTGCAGATGAATGTGAAGAACAAAGGGGCAATCAGAAGAAGTGCAAAGCAATCAGACTTATTGAGATGGTAATAAAATGTATATCTCAAGTGGGTTCTGGATCATTCACGTAAACCAACAAACAATTTGAATCAACGTTTTTCACTACAGATTATATGTTCAGTTGCTTTAATTGAAAGTAAATGGATAAAATGCAGAAATTTTAAAAGATTGGGATAAGTGAAATGTAAATTTTGTTAAGTAACCTCTTCTTTAATATTAGTAAAAATAATGAAACGTTTAAAACACTCATTTAGCAACTGCCTTCCTTTTCCTAATATTTTTTGTATTTATTATGAACTGGACTCACCAATATATTTTTCCTTTTCCGTTTTGATAACATATTTAAAGTGTAATTGATGCCAATATTTTTTGTTCTTTTATAGAGAGGCACCAGGCAATGGAGTTTCTAATGTTGTGGAAGAAAGAATATACCATGTAATCTCTTATTGCCAGTAATTGATCCCAATTAATTTGGAGTATTATTCTATTTAATGGGTTCAGGAATGCTTGTCTCTCTACATGTTAACATCTCTGCAATTGGGCCTATTTTAATTGCAATTGGCAGCATTTCTTTGTAGTGATCTGTAAAATGCTTCATAGATAAAATGAAATTGACTAAAGTCACTAACATTGCCAGAAGTGCCAAACAATGCCTAATATTACTACTTTTCAACAAACCCTAAACTGAGAAGAAAACACCCAACCATATTTGTAAGATTTACATCAAATGCTCATTGACTATGCAGTATTTAAAAATAATGTAATTTTTATTTTGTCCATTTTAAAAATCTGAGTCCTCTCTTAAGTACATTATATACATACCTAGGTACACTCTTTTTTTTTCTTTTTCCTGCTACGTGTTTTTTAATTCCACCACAAATCACAATATGCTACATATCCCTGTTTAAAATGTTTCCTCCTTCCGTGTTATTCACAGTACTTTGTCACAAGTTTGGCCTGCCATTAACTTTTCTTTAAGAGATTTGAAAGATGCATGGTACACCACAATGTCATGCAATAGGCTAAACTAAAGGTATTTCATTTCACACGTATCACAGAATTGACTTCGGCATGGCAATGAATTATGATAATTATGATATTGAGAATTACAACCCAGCTAGTCAGTGACATCATGTAATAGAGTAAAAGCAATTCAATTCTTTTGTATTTTAAAATATGATGAAATACAAATTACAACTGTATTAACTTTTCACCAAACATGCATTTTTATTTTAAAAACTTTATAATAAACATATATGTCAATAAAATGTGTAACTTGAAGAACAATTAATTCATTTAGTTATGTAATTAAGACTGTATGAACCTGGCTCTGGTGTTTTACATGATCGATTTTTCTTTGCTTTGATTAGTGATTTGAAAGATGGTGATGGAATAATCTGATTTTTATAGACTGATTTCCAAGTATTCTTGTGAGTGCGTATTATTTACCACAAAACTTTTTTTTTTAATGTGCCTTTCAAAGATCAGGGCCGATCAACCGACATTTAAACTGGAAAATCTTTACCCCAAATTAATTTGCTTCTTGGTTGATGACTACTTTTTACTAATTGTTTCATCTGTGTCTCACCAAAGCAGAAGGTACACTCTTCTTGCAACTGGGTAGTTGATGTCAATGAGGAGTTATTGCATTTTCTGTGAAAACAATAAAATCATAGGGTTCAATCCCAAGCTATTTCCTTTCCTACAATGTTCCCTTTGTGGCTAATCAGTTTATTAGTTTTCTTAGTGCTTATTTTTAAAAAGCAATGTCTGGCATTTTCTACTTCTATATAGGAGAAAAGCTACCACAGAATGATCGGAACTTTTTTCAAATCTAATATAAAATGTTCTTTGCCGAATATCCACAATATTTATCAGTAAACATGTATGTTGTTATTACATAGAAAAAGAAAGACTAAAGACTTGAAATCTGTATGTGAACTATGTCAGTTCTGAATCAATCCATATGTTCATGTCTGCTTAGAAAAAGAAGCGAGGCTTAGAAAGGGAGAAATATTCCATATATTTGTATATGAATGACTTTGTTAACATATTAATTTAAAGCTTAATAAATTATGAGTGGTGATATCACTACCCTGAACCTACATTGAATATATTGAAATTAGGGAACTGGAATTCAAAATGTTGAGTAGGGCAGAGGTTAAACTCTGGGTAGAAACTGAAATAGTTTTCTCAAGGAAATATTTACAACTGATTGAATTTAATTTCAATTGTACTAATTTTCCATGAGTTGAGCTAAAGTGTATTCTTATTTTTCAATAAAACAATGGGAAATTCTATAAAATAGGGATTAGCTTGTTAGTTTCAGTTCGTTTTTGTATGGCTCTTAATTGTTGTCCTGGGTTTCCAGGATATCATTTTTATTTCTTGAGTCTCATCAATATATTTAAATGTGTAAGTTTAATCAAATATACATTGTGTTAAATTTATATTGAATATTAGTTTCATTTGAAATCTCAAAGTTTAGATTTAATTTTATTCCTTTTGGTATTTTCTTCCTGCTAAATAGTTTCAGATAGTTGTATGTTATTTTCCCTTGGATTTTTTTTCAATAAATGAAATTATGTTAAATACTCTATTAGTGTTTTGGGGAAATTTCTGCTGTCAATAGCACTTAAGTTAGAAACAAAAAGATATTTAGAAGAGCAATTATGTTTGCAATTTCAGATGAAAATGCCATCATTTTCTCTCACTATTGAAAAGCTTTTAGAGACTCAACACTGCAGTGAGCACAATTAGCCCATTAAGATATGTGTGGATTTTTACATCCTTTCTAAAGGATGATTTATAAGATTGTGTTAAACAAACAGGCACTAAAATCTTCCTGAATTAATGTGATTTAAGAATTATAACTCAGTTTAGTAACTCTGGGCTTCTGTATGATATGTGAAATAATTGCAGTTTAATGGTGCTAATGTTATTCAGGAAGATAGTTTTAATCATATATTTCATGGGGACACCAGGCTAAATGTGAGTTTTCTGGGAGAAACAAATAATATTGCTTGACAGTGATTGAATGAACCAAAGTATAAAGGGAATTCTAAAAATTAACTTGCTTATCATTGTTTCCCTACTGACATTTTAGCTTAATTTTATCTTTATTTTTGGTATTATATATCTAAATAAACCTAAGAAATTTTGGAAATGCAGATACAATTAACATTAACAGACTCATTAACAGTGTTCAAAAATCAACCCCCCAACTGCCTTCTAACTATGTGTTAATTGCTGTTTATTTTTCATATGCTATTTTAGTTGAATTAAGGATCTTACCTATATTTGTATTTCCAGTAGTCTTTAGTTGTCTACATACTTGCTTCCCAAATGAAACTGTAACCTCTTCCATCGCATGATGTGTCATTCACATCTTCAGTAGTCTCTATTGAACCTAGGTAAATTGTAAGTCACGATTCTATGGAGACTACTGAATTAATGATTATCGAAATAATTTATGATTTAGAATCATATTTAGACCAGAACTTACTCAGTTAGCCTAGAAATGAACAGCAACTTCATCTTTCACTAATAAAATCAATGTAATTTCATAGACAGAAGAGATCTCCTGTATGTTGAGAAAAAATGAGAAGCCAACTGAAGAAACAGTTTAACCATTTGCAACATAATTTTCTAGCACTTCTTAGTTTTACAGAAAACAATTGTATTTCTTAATAAAAGAGCAAATGTTAATGTTTTGCAAAGAAAATCATTATATGTTTAAACTAAGGAAAATTAGACAAATTCTGTATATTTTGTGTTAGATATCATAATTACACATGAAAATAATACTTTAGGGAATCTCTATAACTAAAATGTATTAATTATAGAATATTATGCTTCAGTTTACATCAGTAGGATCATATAAGCTCCAGCTAAATTCAAAATCTTAGCTCCTTTCTAGAGTTTGCTGCAGTATATATTTCTTGGGATCTAAACTTGAAGTGTAGTATACTCAGACAGGCAGATATTTTTCAGAGTTGTATGGTAATTTGAATTGTAAAACAAAATTTTAAAATTAAGACTATTTTAGGGTAATAGTTCATGTAGCAGAAACTAGATTCTTACGAATGGAACAAAATAATAAGAAACAAATTAATTTTCAAAATTGGGAACAGTGTTGAATAGAGAGGACTATTAATTTTTATTATTTTAACTTGTTTCTGCTTTGAATTACATTTTTTAATTTTCAAAACTAACACAATTTAACAGGCCGATAAGTCCAAAATATAAGGATGGTATGGTGCTAATATATGGCAGCCAAATAATAGTTATTAAGTAAATGAAAAATAAGTACTTCAATGTCTGTTGTAAATTTTTAATGAAAGAAACATACATCTTTTTGCAGATTTTGGTAATATCTTGTACAAGACTGAGATTTTGAATGTATCCAAAAGGCTTTTTCCAATGCAGTCATATCTGGGGGTGCTGGAAGGGTACCCATTCTGAATCAATCCCCCCACTCTAGAATATGATGCAATTATTCTGCAGTTTGCCATTCAGTTATCCATTCCTTCATCCTTAGCACTACTTTTTTCCATTTAGTATTCCTTTAAACTACAAATACTTTCATAAGAGAAAGATATTCGTCCTTAATAATATGGGGTACATTTTATCTGATCAAAATCTTCCCAATAACTAGAATAATAGGCTGAGAAAACTTACCAGAAAGGACTAGGAAAAAGAAGGAGAAGCATGCTAAAAGAAGATGTATAGGACTTGAAAGACTACATTCATTTCATAATTTTCCTGAGAATAGGTTCAGATTGCATGCCCAATACAGAAAATGTAGATAGAATGAGAAGAATGTCCAGCTGTCAGATATATGCAGTGGATCAAAGAACAGAATTGCAGAGTTTATAGAACAGAATCATAGACAATGAAGTCACAGAGATGGGGACAATATGAATAGGTATGGATAATGTAGTTTAAAATGAAATTAGTTAAATGAGTGCTCACATCAGTACAAGAGAGACAAAAGGAAAATTTTGTAATCAAATTCATTTGGTAGAGACATAAAATCTAGAAAGTGGAAATAAAGTGTTCAAATCAAGTAAGTTTGAAAAGGAGTTGCAATAAATACATCTGCAAATATTTTACCTCATGTTCTTCTTGCTTTCTCTTCTTTCCTTTTCAGTGACTATTTACATCTTGGCTTCTCTGTCCACTTTCTCCTTCCTGTGTTATGTGAAGTCACATAATGTAGATTAGTTTAGAGTAAATTTTACTTTAAGACGTATTTCAACAAGCAAGTTCCTGTCTCAAAGTGCTTCTGCTCACACTTTTACTCTAGCACTTTCTCATTAAGTAATTTTAATCAACTTATTTAATGTTCCTACAACTCAGTTTTTTTCTCCTGTAAAATAAGGATAATAGCAACAGTAATAATATGGTATTTTAGAGGATTCATAGGAGGCTCAAATGAGATAATCTGTGAAAAGCACTTAAATAATTTCCTAGAGTATAGCAAGCATTAAAAAGCACTCTTTACTGATATGCTTCCTATTATTAGAGAAAGAGAAGAATGTTGAAAATCATGAAGTCTGTTACAATGCACATGTGCCAAGTTTGGAAATGAACATCATCAAGTTATTTCTACTTTCTCTAATAATCTTACTTCAAGCCCGTGCTTATGCTTACATTCATACACACACAGCATTTACATAACGATTTATCATTTTCAAAGTGTTCTCAAACTCATTATTTTATCTGTTCATGGGTTAGTGACTTACATGTAGTATATGTGATTCTACATATGATGGAAGACTTAACGATTTTTTTTCCAGAACCCTGACTCTTACGGCATGTAGAAGGGCACCCTTTCACATGTGACCCAAGAGCAAAATATATATATATATATATATATATATATATATATATATATAGTGCTTAATAAGCAATGTCTCTTGTATTTTAATACCCAGTGAACCTGCATACATTAACAAATCTAAAGCAACATTATTTTACGTAGCATGGAGAAGAAAAAAAAATCTGTTTTTATTGTGATTACAAGAACCACCAGTTTTAACAGTCAGTCCTATTTCAGAGATGTTAAAGTGTTTTTAAAAATTAAACATTAACTGGCCAGGCATGGTGGCTCACGCCTGTAATCCTAGCTCTTGTGTAATCCTAGCTCTTTGGGAGGTTGAGATGGGTGGATCACCTGAGGTCAGGAGTTCGAGACCAGCCTGGCCAACATGGTGAAACCCCATCTCTACTAAAAATATGAAAATTGGCTTGGTGTGGTGGCGGGCGCCTGTAGTCCCACCTACTCAGGAGGCCGAGGCAGGAGAATCGCTTGAACCCAGGAGGCGGAGGTTGCAGTAAGCTGAGATTGTACCATTGCTCTCCAGCCTGGGCAACAGAGCAAAAACTCCTTCTCAAAAAAATAAATAAATAAATAAATAAATAAAAATAAAACATTAAAATTGATAAAATATGCCATCATTTATAATTATTCCAGATATTTCATTTGAATCTCATAGAAAACCTGCTTTGTGTATTAGAATGCAGCCAGATTGGGACTTTAATGTTAATCAAAACCTCCTAGGATGGTTACTGACCATTGAGATTCCAAGGTTTTGGCACCAGAGGTTTACAGTCAACAGAGATGGGGGGAAGGGAGAGGGCCTAGGTTTTAAACAAGCTGCTTAAATAATTCTGGTGTATATGATCAAAAAATCAGAATTTGGTAAACATTGGTGTAGTGGAAAGAACGTACGTTCAAATCCTGATTTTACCATTAGTAGCTGTGTGACCTTATGTAGATGGTTTAAGTTCTCTGTTCCTTAGTGTCCCTTGGACACACTGTAGAGCAGTCTGGAGCCAGACTGCCTGGATTCTTCCTATACAATTTCCCTCCATTCCTTCATGTGTAAAAGGAGGTAGTATATTGCCTAATTTATGAGCTAATATATGTAAAACACTTAGAACATTACTGGTAAATAAGAAGTGCTATGTAAGTGTTTACTCACCTGTAAAAAAAAAAGGCGCAGCAATAATAATACCCATCTCATAATGCCATGATGATTAAATGAGGTAATGCATATCAGGTATAATATTTAGCAAAGAAACCATTTTGGATTTTTTTTTTTCAAAATAATGGCTTAATGCAGTAATCTATCTTCTAAATAATTTTAAATTTTTTTCATGAATAACCCTTTTTTTAACCTTGTTTTATCTTGAGGATAGACAAGGAAGAATTTTCCACAATATTTTAATGATGCAAATATTTTAATATTGTTATGTAACTGACATAAATTATATTAGCCCTCAAATGAAGTAAGTTCTCTGGTATTACTTTCTAATATAAATGACTTTTGAATAATCATGCTTATTTTAGAATGTAAACATTTAGAAAAATTAGACATTTATTAGTGAATAAGCACAAGTTTGGCATTCTTCAAAAGTTAATCATTAATATTTATATATGTACATATATTCTAGACAGAAATGTTGCTAATTTGTAAAAATTTAACCTTTTATTTTGACATAGATTTACATGCAGCTGTAAGAGATAACACAAAAGTTTCATATACACTTTACCTATTTTCCCCCAGTGATAACTTTTAAGACTGTAGTACAATATCACAAACATATTGACATTGATACAATCCACTAATCTTGTTCCCCAGTTTTATTTGTGCTTGCGTGTAAGTGTGTATTTAATTCTGTGTATTTTAAACACATCTGTAGGTTCATGTATCCATCACCACAGTCAATACGCAACAGTTCAGTCACCACAGGGATCGCCCTAGTGTTGCCTTTTGACAATACATCTCCCTTCGGCCAGCTAATTCTATACCACTGGCAACAATTAATCTGTTCTCCATTTCTACAGTTTTGTCAATTCAAGAATGTTACATAAATGGTATTATACGCTACATAAATATTGGGGAGTTGCTTTTTTCAGCCTAATTTCTTGGAGATTTATCCAAGTTGTGGTATGTATCAATAGATTGTGCCTTTTTATTGCTGAGTAATATTGTGTAGTATGCACGTACTACATTTTGTGTAACCATTTATCCATTGAAGGACATCTGGATTGTTTCCAGTGCAGGGCTATTATAAATAAAGCTGCTACAAACATTCATGTACACATTTTCCTGTGAACTTAGATTTCCATTACTCTGAGATAAATGTCCAGGAGTATAATGGCATGCAACATAGTAGTTGCATGTTTAGTTGTATAAGAAACTGCCAAATTGCTTTCCAGAGTGAGTATATCATTCTGCATTTCTGCCAACAATGTATGAGTGATCAAATTTCTGTACATTCTCACCAACATATGTTATTGTCACTGTTTTGTTTTTGTTTTAACTATTCTGATAGGTGTATAGTGATATCTCATTGCGGTTTTAGTTTGCATTTTCCTAAAGGCTAATAAAGTGGAACATCTTTTCATTTGCCATCTGAATATCCTCTTCTGTGAAATGTCTAACCATGTCCTTTGCCTGTTTTATAATTGCATTTTTAAATGGTTTAGTTTTGAGAACTCTTTTTATATTCAACATCAAAGTCATTTGCCAGACATGTGGTGTTCAAATATTTTCTCCCTGCCTGCACCTTGTCTTATCATCCTTATCACATGGTATTTTGCAGGGAAAAAGTTTTTAGTTTTGATAAGGTCCAATTTATTTATTTTTCCTTTATGGATTGTGCTTTTTTGATGTAAAGTCTAAGGATGCTTTGTCTAGGCTTAACTACTAAATATTTTCTTGCCGTTGTAATTTTCAAATCAACGTTGCCCTTATCTTAAAATAGAAAATAAAACAAATTTTTAGACTTGTATTATGTTAGGTACATTTATTTTAACTCAAAGTACTGGCTTTTTTCATAGCAATGATGAAATATGTAAAATTATCAAATAAATGTGTCTAAAAGTTAGATATTTTAAGTATTAAATCTAAATTTAGAAGGTAACATTTAAAGTTAATTATATATTAGCTGACATTCCATAGAAACATTCATTTAAGAAGAAAGTTGACTCTCTTTATCCCAAAACATACCCACAGATTACAACCTTGAATTTTTTGAATTACCCTTTAATGTCGCTAATAGGAATTATATCATGTAAAAAATCAGTCATACAAATAATTATGTATAAGGATATTGTGGTAGTTTATAATGTTGAAAGAAATGGAAACGATCTAATTGCCCATCAGAAAGGGAGCATGACATAAAGCATTTGTGCTCTTATATCTACTCCAGCTTTAATAGCACAGTGCATCCTGAGGACACCTGATTGCATGTGAGATTTTTTCAAGAACCAGGACCTATCCATGATTGTAATTCAAAAGTGTCAGACATTTAACACCGCCACAACCACTCTCCTCTTTCCCCACCCTGTGCCAGCAGCCTTGGATCAACTCCTCAGCTTTCCATCCCTGAGGGAGAATAGCTCTGAAGAGCCTGTTTTATAGACACCCAGAGTTCTCCAGTGAGACCAAGTTTATTACTCACCATGGTCCCTGGATCAAGAGCAATCCTTTATTGGTTGTCTTAACTTCCCTTTCTCATTTCCTCACATCTCAGATTTACTGGCATCACCATCCAGATAAAATACTGCATTGAAACCCTTGTCTCAAACACTACTTATGAAAGAACTGAAAAATGATTTATTCGTAGAAGAGAGAAGCAAGAATCTGTTTAAGAAAATGGGCTCAAACTTAACATAGGATATATGTATTAACATATAAATATGTCCACTATATGTTGTTAGGCTAAAAAAATACATAAAGTTATATGTCAGCTGATATATTTATAAAAACATGTATACCCTAAAGTGCTAGGATTCTTCCTGCCTGGTAGATATAGTGAAGCAGTTTCATTTTTTATTCATTTTCTATTTTCTTTCTGGGTACTTTTTTTTTTTTCACATTGAACATATGTTAATTTTGTTGTCTTAAAAAAAAGAAGAAGGAAAACCCCTGATGAGAGAAAAGGAAGAAAATGGTTTAGTGCAAGGAAAAGTTTTCTTTGGGGTTTTTATTTTTCAAAAGTGGATCTTTTCTAGATTTGGCCTAGAAAATAAAGCTTTAGGCATTCTACAAGGGAAGTATAATACAGTAAGGAGAACCATGTCTGCCTAGTGAAGTCCTAGGGATGTGCTGGGATACTGAAAACAGGATAATTATCAAAGGCAAATATTACTTAATGGTGCACATTGGCAGAGGAAATCAAGTAGGTTGAAGAGTCAAAATATGCTCTACTTGGTGAAGCATACTTAATTCAAAGTTTAGGCTGGGAATATTAGTTGGAAGAAAAGAAAAAATCTTGATTGTGAGTTCATGAAAACTATAATATATGTATTAATGATGGGTAACAATGATGAGTTTAAATGCCAGAAGAAACATGCAGAATTTCTGTGTTGGAATATAATGGACATGTGCTTTAAGACTATTTTCCCACTTTTATCCCTTCTTTCCGGTACACTAATTATTTGTTGATCTCAGTTATAGTCTTTCAACTGTATTTATTTGTTCTGGAAAATAGTGCACTGCATATGAACGTAATCGCCATCACAGTGAATGCATTTCTTTTCATCTGTCTGGCCTGGCTAGCTCTGTTGATTTGGGCATGTGGTAATGAGGCCAGTGCTGTAGATTCAAACCCCATCCTAATTAGCTGTACATGGAGAGATGAACTCCATGGACAAACCTGCTACTCTCAACCAAACATTAGACCAATGCTTATTATCAGTCAGAAATGGGACTAAGATTGTGCAGCTAAATTGACGGTTTTCATTATCTTTATTGAACAAAAATGTTAAAACTTTGTTTTTCACTGGTGTATTAATACCTTATGCTTCTCCAGTATTCCTCTTGTCTGGAATGGCAGCAACAGTCACTAAAATTTAAGCCAGAAAACTGGGAATCAATCTTGATACCTCCACATTCTTCATTCTCTCTATTCAATCAATCACCACACCTATTTGTTTTGCCTCCTGAATATATTTCAAATCTATCTTCTCATGTCTAATGTCCCTACCCCACGCTAGGTTACCATGTACTCTTGCTAGGATACTGCAATAACTTCTTCTTGTAGACCTTTACATCCAATCCTGCCATCTCTAGTCATTCTCTATGTTATAGCTTATGTGATTGTCTTAAAATGCAAATGCTATACACATTCTCCTTCTTGCAGCCTTTTAAAATCTTCCAATTGCTCATCAAATAAAGACAGAATTCCTTAAAGTAGGACATAAAGCCTGCATGACCTGGTTTCTTCTCACCAATCCAGCCTTACAGCTCCTGTTTGATGGGCACTGGTACTCCCCAAGACATATCATATTTCATAAATTATCAACAGATAATTTATGAAATAAATTAAGAAATGAATGATTATCCTACCACCTTCACTCACGTTGCTTCAGAACTTTTTTTTTTTTCGTTTCCCCAGTGCCATCTCCATACTCAGGGTTGTGTCTGCTTTTGTTTTGTCTCTTAATGCTCTAAGCCCCTCTTCCTTTGTCTAGTTCATTCCTGGTCTCAGCTTATACATACAATCCTCTGAAAATCCTTTCTTTATCATTTAGGCCAGATAGGTTTTCTCTATTATATTTACCCTTTTCCTTAGAACATTCCTAAAAAGTTTAATTGAATATTTGTGTGTTTTATTATTGTCAGTTAATTACCAGCTTATTACACTGTAAGCTCTAGGAAGCCAGGGGAAATATGCTTGTTTTGGTTACCTTTAAAAAAAATTCATAGGAGGGTCTCAAATATTTGTTAAATGAAAATGAATGACTATATTTCCCCTCTATTGATCCCTTAGAAGCCAAGTCCAAAGATTTCCCCAAAGATTCATTCTTTTCCATCATTTTGTACTGTTCATCACACTTTTTAATTTTGAAATTAAAACATGTTGGTGTTACTGTGTTTGCTGGTTTTTCCTAATTGTTTTGAGTACTATCTATTGCTTCACATACCACCTATTTCTTCTTTTATCTTTAACTGTAGTTGTTTTCCATGGGTCTATGTTCATCCCACCCATTATAAGAACTACATCTCAATGGATGATATCAAACTGACTTCAATCTCCCAGACTATATTTGTTATATAGATTCAAAATGTATGATGAATCATATACTCTACAGTCCAAATCAGAAATCAGTTTCCTCTTCACCACTAAAAAACGTTTTTTCTCCGGAATTATGATATTCTTCCGAATTCTCTATCTTGGTTAATTCGGTCACCATTATACTCCCATTTTTCTAGTCAACTATGTTCAAGTATATTCAAAACCCATAGAATCATCTTTGCCTCCGTGTGTTGTATCCAAAACTTAATCAGTATTGCTTCCTTATTCTGTCATCTCTAACCCTTTTAAAATTTCATTCTGCTTTCAAAGAAATTCAGACAGAACCTGTCTTGACATTGTAATACATACTAACTCATGTCACTACCCTTGTACCAGAGATTCATCATCATAACCATGTCAAATTTGTCTTCCTAAAGATAACTGTACTCCTTTACAAGAATGTGGAGCCTCAAATATTTTGGTCCCCTGCTCACGGATCCTTAGTATCTACCTATTGTATGCTGACAAACGTACAAACTAAGTGTGTACCCAAATTTTTTTTAAATGTTTATATCTTGCCAGATTACTATGCATTGCAATTTTACTGAAAAGCATACACTCCCTAGAACATATTCACACTTTCTAAATTCTTTAAGCTTTATCTCACTATTCCACTTGACTTAAGTGGCTTCTAGCTTATGATCTTGAGGTAGAGTCCTACTCATTCTTGAACATTCGTGTCAAGTGCTACTTTTTATTCTGATAACCTTCTTGGACTCCATAACACCTTTTGGCACCTCTTTTATGGATATTTTGCTTTATATCATAACTATTAGGTCCTTGTCTTACTTCCTTAATGGAGACTGTAAGTTCCTTAAGAGCAGGTATTATTCCTTGTTAGTTTTATGTTCCCAGTCATGCAATTTCAAAGACTGGCATATACTAATATGCCAATATTTGTTGAATTAAACTAAATATGTAGGAAACCAAACTAATAAAAATGTATATATATAGAAAAAAATTCAAGAAATCATTAAAATTTGTACATCAGAATGTATAAAGACTTTATTGTTCCTGCTGTATCATTTGTTTTATTATAAGATTTAATATTATTAATGCTTATAGGATTAAATTGTCTTCAAATTATCTAATAAAACCTTAATGTGATATTCCCAAATGTTCTGTGAGATAGTCAGAATAAATAATAGAATATTCATTCTGAAGATCAGTAAACTGGAGTACAGAGATTTTATAACAGACCTACTAAGACCTCATAACATAACACGCCTAGAACTAAAACCAGGGTCTTTTAACATTCATCACCATAATACACTGTCTCATAATCCCAGTAATATTTGTTTGCAAATATAGAGTGAATTAATGTATTAATGGTGTTTGATAGTTTAATTTTTTTATCTAAATGCATAATATATGTAAACATATTCCGGATATTCTTAAAGATGATGAGAAGACTGACAAAACTAATGAAAAAATAGGAAATGGCAATAATTAGAATTTATTAGTTAGTTATAATTATATCTAGACACATATGCATAAAATTATGAATACATGTTTATGCATATAAATATATGTATGTGTATATGAATATATACACACACAATTTGTTATATAAGTATGTAGATAGACACATAGATCAGCACGTATACATATATAGCATATGACTGAAAATTCTAGGTACATAATTATTTCTCCCAAACATCTTATAATTTAGAATAAATGTTGTGGGGATGATCTCTCAGAAGCTAAACTAATCTCTTGACAAGGAATCATGAATCTGTATATAATATAGAAGTTCAAAGGAGAAAAAATTGGAAAAGATTTACATTCTCATCAAAATTTGATCATGTACATCCTAGTCTGAAATTATCTGTAATGTATCAGCATAAACCAAAGTTCATATAACTGCAGCCACTTCAATTATTTTAGTGTTACTTGTACACAGCAGTCTTCACATGAATAATCCAGATTCAGATCCCTTGTGACACTTTGCATTTTTGGATTCAGAGTCACGTTGAAAATTGTACAAGGAAGACATGGTGTTTAAACTTCAATAGTCTTCTTCATTCATCCTTAGCACTGAATACAGCCTCTATAGAAGAACTGGAATTTCCATGGTAATAATATGAAATATTTTGATATCAAAAATATGTAAAAGACTTTTCTGACACGCTAAGTACTTGGTGTGACTAAGAGGTTTAAGTGCAAGTGCACTGATATTGCTAAAGAAACGAAATGACTTAGTTGTAAGGAAAATCTATTTGTAATTTCCCCTTCACCCCTATAAAAGAGTTTGTTGAGAGGTACTATGACTGTTTCCAATTGGCTATAAATATTAAGAAGGAATTTCTAGACTATTAATTCTATGTTGAAGTTGAGTAGTGATAAACTTCATAAAGGCAGAAATCAAGTAAGTAAGTCAAATAAACAGGATTATTGTTTATATTTATAATGAATACACAAAGGAGAATGTCATGCCTCTTCTGAAAAGATTTCCCAGTAATGCTACTGCCTATTTATTTGAATAAATTTATTTTCTGTCCCAAAGAATAAGCTTAGAAAAATAACAATTTTGCAACTTGATAGTATAAGAGCAGTGTCCTACATGAAATATAATTTCTGTTAGAAAGGAAAAGTTTGTTCTAAGAAATACTTGCTGACAAAAGACACATTTAGTTCTTTTAAAAGTAGTTTAAATGATATCATTTGTTTTGTCAAATTTCTCTGAGATTTTCTTTGTGTTTTTTTTCTGCATTTGGATTTATATTCTTTTTAATTGTGAGTTGGTTGGGTGCTTAGTATTGAGGGAAAGGCAGATGGGTTGCCTGTACTAACTAGAGTATAGGCCTTACAACTTAGTCATGCTGGAGTTAGACTATTCTGCTTTCTTTTTACTTCTGAATTCATTTCTTCAAGCATGCATGAATTCTACAGAACTGTAGAGTATGCTATTACAAGGTAGGTATGCTGCTTTCAACTGGGAATGCAATGTGAACAAGATGTATGACACTGCCCATTCTCAAGTTAGTATCATCAATTTAAGTGAGCTTTTGCTTTTTTATATTTAAGGCAATCTAGCCTCAGTCTTCTTGGTGGGAAACAGTAATAAGTCTTGAATGAAATATTTACATGCATACTTGCAGTAGCTCTATTCAATTCTCAGTAAATATTTCTTAAATATACCCCACCCACCCAGTATTTGTGAATGTTGGTTCTACTCTTGGTTTTGCATTGCAAAATTAGGGAGAATCACACTGAAAATAACACTCTGCCTCCACAAACTACTCTTAGCCCATGAACCCAGTATCCCTTTGTTTTGTGAAACTGCTATAGTGACCAAAATATGGTGGTCGTGAATGGAGAGAATGCAGACACTCTGGAGAAAGGATGCTGTGAGGCTCTGTCAAAATCAGTTACTCAGAGCCCTCACTTCTCTCAGATCTGATATTTTGCAAAATTATTAGTTACAGCTATAAAGCAAGTGTCTTAAAAACTCTGGGGCTGTAACATAAGCAAACTCTCTTTTTGTGAGGTTAGCTCTGACTCAAAACCTAAAGTTAATTTAAAAAAAGAAATATACTTACCAGGAGCTTAACAAAATCTGTGATGCTGTGCAGTCAATTGAGAAGCTATATTTAAAGAGTCTTTGGGTAAATATGCCTATTTCTAAAGAAGCTATTACAAGCCTGACTTTCTTTATCCTTAAGTAAATTAGTACTTATCTGGTTAGCTATTGCAAGCAAACCTTCCAGGGTTGTGTTGCAAGTATAAAGGAAGAATAACCTAGAAATAACATAATTGGATTTAGAGGACTACCTGTATTTTGTTTCAACCATATTCTGTCCCCAATCTATAGAAATTTCCGCAGATTGAATGATTCTGTAAAATGACAACTTTCATAGTAATATTATAGTTAAAGTTGTTTCATTTTTGTTTAATCAGTTTCTAAGTTGTAATAAAATGTTTCTATTCACAAATGTAACGGGCTTTTTTAAAGTGATGGGTTCAAGAATGTATCTGTCTCTCTATTCATTTGATAATAAGAACAACAACAAATCAGTGACATCTATGAGCCAGGCATTGTTCTATGTATTAAGAACACAACAGAATAAACGACAAAAATACCTACACTTAGGTAGCTTATGTTCTAATAGAAGTATAAACCACCACCACTGTCACCACAAACAAAACAAAATAAACTGCTTTATACATTGAATTGTGACAAATGCTATGAATAAATAATAATAATAAAGCCGGGGAGAAGGAAAGCATTAGAACTGTAAGATGTTGTAAGATGATCTGTTCTTCATAGGTTTAAGAACAGTTTAGGAAATGAATTGAAATGATGTATGATAAATAAAGAGAAAAAAGCATTCATTTGTATCAAATGAAATGAATGAAAGTTACCTAAAAATTAACCTTTTTTCTTTCTTTCTCCCCTAATAGGAGGAACAGAAAAAATAAAAATCAAGAATTGCACATGTATAGAATTAATTTGAAATCAGATATATCTCAAACAATTATGCTAGGATTGAAAACTATAATTGATTTTTAATAAACAGAATTTTAAAATATAACAATTGTGACATTAAAATTCATATGAGGTGTGTTGATTATTGTACACATCTCACTTCTCCTATGCACCACATTTTGTTTTAGAAGATGGATGAAAGGGGCTATTTGCAGGTAAGGCCTCACATTTTGGCCATAAAAAAATCAGAGATGTATTTACCATTATTTACAACTTCTGATGTGTCAAATACCTTTAGAAAGAAGAAAATCATTAAATCAAAAATTGAATTGCTGTCTATAATAAGTAGTGTGAACATTATAGTTAATATCCAAGCAATTACCTTACATTTAGAATATTTAGATCTTTATATTTCTGTGTGGGTTACTTGCAAATTAACTCAGTTTTTGTTATATATTGTTTACCAGTTCAAAGCTGGGTGTTCAGATTAGTTACTTAATCTGACCAATGTTTTCTGATTTTGACTCCTTGTCTCTCTCTCTCTAAAAGGCACATACATATGAAAAATAAGTTTCATAATTTTAACTCTAATTGACTTCTAAATATAGAGAAGCCAATTGCCTTACCTTTAAACTTTTCTCCAATCTGTATTTCCAGAGAAAACATCCAAAATTTTAGAGTCCAACTCCTATCTTTCTTTGCTTGATTATTTCTGTTGAATCTGATCAGTAAGCAAATTCTACCAATACCTTCTTCTTCCCACCTCTTTGCATTACTGATTTTATTAATATATCCTTTGCTCTCTTGACTGTATAATTTTGCTCATGATGTCTTCCTTTCCAAGATATCTTCTTTTCTTTCTGCACAAAATGGCCTCATGCATACTTTACTCAATGTTTTCTCAAATTCTAGTTTTTCAATATGCTGTCTTTTGCTGTTTTCCACTAAAATCTCTTTATTATTTTACGTTCATGTGGGCTTGTTCCCTCATCACTTTATTAGCATGGCTTATATTATTTCGTCTTGCTCTAATTTAATATTATGTTTTATTGATTTGAATCTTGGCAAACGCTGAGCATTTTAGGAAAATAAAACCCTAGAATTCTTCCTGTCCCCTGAGATGAGTGGGCATTCGGGGAGACAGCTATTATTGAAGGGGTCAAAGTTCAATCTAGCAACTCAAAATTTAATCACCCTATCCATAAGACCCATTTATGTGTTCCCTCTTCCATGATACACTTCTTAGCTGAGTTAGTTTTCGCTTCCTCAATTTTCCCAAAATATACTGTAACTACCTAATTTGTTTATAAGTATTCTTTAGACATCTGTCTTCTCTCTCAAACTATGAACTTCTTATTTAAATTTATTCCTAGAACATAAACAGTGTCAAGCACAAAGCATTTACTAATTAATTGGTTATTAAATTAAATTCCATTGAATTACAGCAAAAACAAAGATCCAAATGGCAAGAATGTTAACTTGGGGCTAAGCCCCAAAATTTTGAGTCAGAGTTCCTTAAATCTTTCTGTCTAATATTAGCTTCAGATGGGGCTGAGTTTAGAATTAGTTGTTTTCTGTTGTAGAAAAAGGTGACACTCCAGAGCAGGTATTCTAAAAAATATGAGAAGCTACAAAGTTGGGAAAAATATTGATGGTAAAAGAAAGAGAAAAAGTAGTTCATAACTTCTGAGAGAAGAGAAGGTGTGGGGAGACATGATACGTCATATAGATGATAGAACCCCACAGATTTCTCAGGCATGGCGGGCTGCAGGTCCTGAGCCCTCCCGCGCGGGGAGGCAGCTGAGACCCGGCGAGAAATCAGAAATCGAGCGCAGCGCCGGTGGGCCAGCACTGCTGCAGGACCTGGCGCACCCTCCACAGCTGCTGGCCCGGGTGCTAAGCCCCTCATTGCCCGGGCCAACAAGGCTAGCCGGCCGCTCCGAGTGAGGAGCCGGCCAAGGCCACGCCCACCCGGAACTCTAGCTGGCCCGCAAGCGCCGCGCGCAGGCCCGGTTCCCGCAGGTGCCTCTCCCACCACACCACCCCGCAAGCCTAGGGAGCCGGCTCCGGCCTCCGCCAGTTCAGAGAAGGGCTCCCACAGTGCAGCGGCGGGCTGAAGGGCTCCTCAAGCACGGCCAGAATGGGCGCCTCGACGAGGCCGGGGAGGCACTGAGAGCGAGCGAGGGCTGCGAGGGCTGCCAGGTCCGCCAGCACGCTGTCACCTCTCAGTTTGAGAACCATGAACTGAAGGTATTGTTCACAGCTCTTATTGATGAATAAATAGGGCCAGGTACGTGGCCTATACCTGTAATTCAGCAATTAAGGGAGGCTGAGTTGGGAGGATTGCTTGGGCCCAGGAGTTTGAGGCTGCAGTGAGCCACTATTGGGCCACTGCACTCCAGCCAGGGGGACAGAGCAAGACTCTGTCTCTTAAAAAAACAAACAAATACACAAACCAAAAGAGTGAATAGTTAAAAAGTTTAGAAGCATCAATCAACCAGAGAAGCACACACCTGAGGGCTGTGAGGTGCCATTTCAGCCAGGATAACTTAGTAATACTGTGAGACTGACTGAAGACTATCTCTGCAGCGTAGGTTTCTGAAAGGTAGTGAAGATAGATCTCTGGTGTTTGTAGCCCCCCTGATGTGGGACATAAGAAGTAGGTGAAGTGTCTAGAGCAAGTTTGCCTCACTTATTGCAACATAGAGCAATAGGATCCACACAGTGGAATGCAATGTAAAGCCCCCAAGCTGAGGAGGCGGCTGAAAGATGTAGCCCAAGCCAAAATAAATTCCCCATTTGCCTAGAGAGACTATTTAAAATAGTGTCTTCTCAATGAAGTTTTTGCCTTTCTTCTCATTGATCCTATAAACTACACAAGAGATTGCTGTAGGACGACTTTCTTCTTGCTTCAGCTAAAAGCTGGGTTCTTGTCACACAACCAGGAAAGATTAGGCTCACGGACACATAGAACGGTGGGAGAAACGGAATTTTTTGGGTGAAAAGGAAAAAGGAAAAAAAAAAAAAAACAACAACACAGCAAAGCCAGAGAGGGGTTCCTGTTAACAGGCCCTCATCTCACAGACTGAATCCCAGGTTGCCATCCTGGAAAAGGAGAGGCCAGGCTCCTCCCCCCTCCAAAGGGCGCGAACTTCCCGCAGCTCCACCCGGTTCACCCAGTGCACAGGTCGGTGGAGGATTCCCCAGGGACCCCTTTATACTTGACTGTCTCAAGATAATGACCACCATAGAAAGGACCACAACTTTATCATCTCCAGTGTGTGGCTGCTTGTGTTACGTATGATTGATCATAAGATTTAGATAAATTGCCACAGGCATTAAAAAAGTCTTTCCCTCTTCCTTTTTGTCCCACCCCCTGAGAGCAAGGACAGTGGAAAGGCCAGTATGAGAGAAGCAGACCAAGTTTACCCACCCTACAATGCAAGCTACTGGGCTTTACTGACCCTGGTAGGGGGGAAGGGGAAGAACATTAAATAAACATGAATCTACATTTTTAAATCTGTAGGATAGAATCTCAGTAACTGAATTACATTGTTGTAATAACCCAAGGTGAGTACCAAGTCATGGAATCAAACTAAAATATTCAAAAGTGATCTTGATACTCAGCAAAAATAATGGTAACAGAACAGAGTGGGTAAGAGTTACAGGTAAAATAAAGCCATTTTATGTTTATACTTGACAGAGATGAAACTCTTCACAGAGTACAGCAGAAAATTTACAGAAGCAAAGCATAAACAAAGTGGTTTCATTATCTGGCTAATAAGCTGATTGTTGATCTATATCAGCTCATTGAATGACACCAGCATGTTGGAGGGACACCGTATATTTAAGGATAACAGCAATTTCCGAGTGATTTTAAACGTCCAATTAAACACTGCCCTTACATCAATTCCTCTCAGGATTATAGAGCTTGGTTTACCTCTCACCAACTAATTAAGAAGTGAATGCCAAGAAATTAGGATGCCTGAAAACACATGGTGAATTCTGCTGAACTTTTAGAATTGAAACATGATAGGTGAATTAGATCTTCTGTAACATGTGCTTGTGCTTTGGAAAGTGCATCATCTTACAGATGCTGCTTCTCTGATTGTTACATTGACAAAGGTGAGCCGCACCATAGTGAGAGATAATGGGTGGCTTTAAATGAGCCATAAAGGAAGTCTATTGACTAAAACTAATTGCTTGTTACCCAGGGTTGCCTTTGAAAACTTAAGTAGTCATTTCATGCAACATAGAAAATTAGAAATATATGATTATGCCTTCAATTTGGATAAAAACTAGCCATTGTTTTTTCAATAAAAATTTTTGATGCTTACAAGAAAAAAAAAATCCCTGTAGAGTTTTAAATGTGGGATTCTGCATTGTGGTTGGGAAGGTATAGTCTTTCAGCTATTGGAAGGATCTGCCAAATTCCTTCTCATTCTGTGATATCATTTCTCTCTAACCTTTAATAAGGTATAATTGACAATGAAAATTGTATATATTTAAAGTGAACAGTATGACTTTTTGATATACATATATTGTGAAACAAATACCACTATCAAGCTAATTAACATATTTGTCACCTTTGTGTGTGTGTGTATTGAAAAGATTTAAGATCTACTCCCTTAGCAACTTTCAGGTATACACAGGTTTATTAACTATAGTCATCATGCTGTCAATTAGGTCTCCAGAACTCTTTCATCCTATATAACTAAAACGTTGTACCCTGACACTACTGTTTCCCTCCATAATATAGAATATATTACTTTTACATGAGGTTTTTTTTTTTTTTACAGTGGTGATGCAGGTAAATATAAAGACAAAATGAAAATATAGCGCTGAATTATTTACTAGAGTATAGGTATGTAGCTTCTTTTATTGCATGGAGGAACAAATTTTGCATTTTGAGAAGAAAAAAATCTTTGGCAGCATCTTCTGAAGTATCCATTATTTAATATTAGATGGCAAAGGGATTTATTATAAATTTTAAAGAGCCTATATAATTCTAATGGCCAATCATATAATTCTTTGGGCACAAATTCTTTTTTCATAATCATTACTATGAGAATCTGAAAGCAAATGTACTACCATCACTGGCAATTACAAGTGCCAAATTATTAAGTGCATTAACAATTTTAGGCTACTGGAGTTCCACTTAATGCACTGGAGTAGCAATTTACTAAATGGACATAAGTGGCCTGAAAGATCTAATGCACCCCACAAAGGTAAGCACTCAATCACTTCATTACCATTGGATCTTCTGTGTATTCAAGGATTGCGGGAATGAAAATTATCATTAAAAATGAAAAAGGGAAAAATGCACCAAACATAAGCAGTTTAGGTATTGTATGTTCTTAAGAAGTTAGAAATTTTAAGAGCCTTTTTGGAATATTAAATGGATTAAGTTTGATGTGACAAATTGTAGTCGACAAAGTTAGTTTTCTCTCAATACTTGAGATTCAAAGTAAGAACTATCCTGAAATCTTACTGCAAATGCTAAACACTATATTGTGAAGCTGTTCAAAGGAAAAAGGGGGGAAAAATCTGTTCATGAGTAGAGAGCTAATTATTCAAGGTTATTCAATTAACAAGCAAAAAATGTATCTGACCTTATAGACGTAATGTTAAATTACATAAGGACATGAAGAACACAAGGGTATAAACATGGTACATATATTGAAAGGTTAAAGAAGTTTTGATTAATTGGTTTATTTTATTTTCGTGTTTCAGCCTGGCTTCAAAAAGAACACCACATACAATAGCCCCTGAGTTTGCTTTTTTAAATAAAAATAAGTTTAAGAATCATTGATTCTGAATTTTGCAACTAGCTATCTTTATGCAAGTCTACTTTAAAATGCTTTTATAATGGATGAATATTAATGAATAGATTTAATAATCAAGTCTCTTATATGAATACTACTCAGTTATAGATATAAAAAGCCCATGATATATTGAGAGCCGAAATTATTTTGAAACACATTTTGTAGATGCTTCGTGTCATAGTCTAGGATATTTTTTGTTTGTGTTTTTGCTTGGCATTGTTGATCACAGTAACAGGTTATTTCAGGTAGTGCACGGTAGAAGTGAGGATTTGCCTGGGTATAAGAGAACCTGACTTTTACAACATCAATGAGGAGGAACTTTTACTGACTGGAGAATAGAATTCTTTTTAAATCTAAAGCTTGTATAAGCAACAGAACATTAAGAATGTGCATGATGTAGCTCCCCATTTACAGTGCCTCAACTGTCTCTGTATGTTTATTTCTATCTGAATCTATTTTCCTCTCTTTCTGTTACCAGTTGGCTTTCCTATGCTTGCAATAAATGTTTACTGAGTGCCTACTATGTGCCAGATTATGTTCTTCGCGTTTGGAACTTGAACCTCAGTGAACAAAACAGATACATATCGAGATTTCCTGAATGGCTTATCTTAGTTGTGGAGAGACTGATGATAAACAATAAATATAATTTTGAAAGTAAATTTTGTTAGATGGTGATTCGTATTATAAGGAAAAAATAAAAATGTAAAGCAAAGCAATGGTAATTTGAAACCGTAATTTTTAATTTTAAAATTAAAAGAGATTATAATTTTAATAAGAAGTTTCTGTTGATAAGGTGAAGTCTGAGCAGAGACTTGAAGGTGGTGAAGAAGTTAGCTCCATGAAAGTCTGGGGGAAAAATGTTCCAGAAAGAGAGAACTGGTAGAACAGAGGTCAGAGGTGAGAGTGTGCCTCTTATGTTCCAAAAAAATAAGGCATCCTCTGTGGCTAGAGCATGTTGATCAGGGACCTCAGTAGGAGGTAAGATCAGAGAGATAATGAGGGAAAGAAGAGGATGTAGGGCCTTTTGTGTTTCCTGCTGAGTGAAGCATGAAGATTTTGAAGACTTTTGAAGAGGATACGATCTACAATGTTTGTTTATTTATTTATTTATTTTTATTTTAGATTCAGGAATTACATGTGCTTGTTTACATGGGTATTACATGCCTAATGGTGGGAATTGGGCTTCTAGTGGACCTATCACCCCAATATTGGGACATTGTACCTAATAGATAATCTTTCAAACCTTTTCTTCTCCTTCCCACCCCCATTTTGGAGTCTTCAGTGTGTGTTCTCTTCAAATTTATATCCATGTGTGCCCTTTCTTTAGCTCTCACTTATATGTGAGAACATGTGATATTTGATTTTCTGCTCCTGTGTTAACTCACTTGGTATAATGGCCTCCAGCTCCACCCATGTTGCTGCAAAGGATATTGTTTCATTCTTTTTTTAATGGCTGCATAGTATTCCATGTTGTATCTATATACCACAGTTTACTTATCTAATCAACTGAGTATCTTTTGGTGGACACTTAGGTTGATTCTATGACTTTGCTATTATGAATAGTGCTGTGATAAACCTGTGAATGCAGATGTATTTTTTTATATAATGATTTTTTATCCTTTGGGTACCTACCCAGTAGTGGGGTTGCTGGGTTGAATGACAGTGCTATTTTTGGTGCTTTGAGATATCTCCATATGTTTTTCCATAGAGGTTGAACTGATTTGCATTCCCACCAACAGTGTATAAGCATTTTCTTTGCTCCACATTCCTGCCAACATTTATTTTTTGACTTTTTAATAAAAGCTATTCTGACTGATATAAGATAATGTATCAGTGTGGTTTTATTGATTATTGATGTTGGGCATTTTTTCATGTGTTTGTTGGCTGTGTGTATTTTTTTTTTTTTTGATAAGTGTCTGTTCAGGGCCTTTGCCTAGTTTTTAATTTTTTTTAAATAAATTCTGAATATTAGTCCTTTATTAGAGGCATAATTTACAAATATTTTCTTCCATTCCATAGGTCATTTGTTTAGTCTGTTATTTATTATTATTATTATTTTGCTGTGCAAAAACACTTTAGTTTAATTAAATCCCATTTGTCATTTTTTTTGTTGCAATTGCTTTTAGGGTCTCTGTCATAAATTATTTGTCTTGGCCAATGTCCAGAAGATTTTTTCCTAGGTTTTCTTAGATTATTTTTATAGTTTCAGTTCATACATTTAGATCTTTAATCTATCTTAACTTAATTTTTTAGATGGTGAGAGATAGGAGTCCAGTTTCATTCTTCTGCATATAGCTAGTTTTCTCTGAAACATTTATTGAATAGGGTGTTCTTTCCCCATTGTTTATTTTTGTCAACTTTATCAAAGATCAGTTGTGAGTAGATATGTGACTTCATTTCTTGTTTTTCTATTCTGTTCCATTGATTTATCTGTTTATCTTTGTATCAGTACCATGCTGTTTTATTTACTATAGCCTCATAGTAAAATTTGAAGTCAGGCAGTGTGATGTCTCTCAATGTGTTCTTTTTGCTTACTTTGTCTATTCAGGCTTTTTCTGGTTTCATATGAACTTGAGGATTTTTTTTTCTAACTCAGAAAAGTGGCATTGGTAATTTTATAAGAATAGTTTTGAATCTGTAGATTGCTTTGGGTAATATGATCATTTTAACAATATTGATTCTTCTGATCCATGAGCATGGTATGTTTTCCATTTATTTGTGTCATCTACAATTTCTTTCATCAGTGTTTTGTAGTTCTCGTTGCAGAGTGATCTTTCATCTCCTTGGTTAGCTGTATTCCTAGGTATTTTATTATTTTTGTAGTCATTTGTAAATGGGATTGAGTTCTTGATTTGTTTCTCAGCTTGAATGTTATTGTATAACATAACTACTGTTTTTGTACAAAAAAAAAGCTACTGTTTTTGTACATTGATTTTGTATCCTGAGATTTTACTGAATCAGGTCTAGGAGACTTCCAGGAGAGTATTTAGGGTTTTCTAGGTATAGGATTCTGATATATAAAATCCACCAGGAAATATTACCACTATCTTCAAAATATGTACGAATTCAATCACTCAACACTATTTCCAGTGTTTCTGGTCATGATTAACATTTAGGGTTTTCTAGGTGTATGATCATGTCACCAAAAAGAGATAATTTGATTTCCTTTTTCCAATTTGGATGCCTTTTATTTCTTTCTCCTGCCTGATTTCTCTGGCTAGGACTTCCAGTACCATTTGAATAGGAGTGGTAAGAGCAGACATCCTTGTCTTGTTCCAGTTTTTAGTGGAAATGCTTTTGACCTTTCCCCAGTCAGTATAATGTTGGCTGTGGGTTTGTCATAGATGGCTCTTATTATTATGAGGCATGTTCCATCTATTCCTACTTTGTTGAGGAGTTTTATCATTAAGAGATGTTGGCTTTTATCGAATGCTTTTTCTGCATCTATGGAGATTATCATATGGTTTTCGTTCTTAGTTCTGTTCATGTAGTGGATCACATTTATGATTTGTGTATGTTCAACCACCCTTGCATCCCTGAATAAAGCCTGCTTCAACATGATGAATTACCTTTCTGATGTACTATTATTGGATTTGGTTTGCTAATATTTGTAGAGGAAATATTCTGCATCTATATTCGTTAGGGATATTGGCCTATAGTTTTATTTTTTTGTTTTCTCCCATGTTTTAAGTGGATCGTATTGACCGCTTTATTGAAAACAGACTATAAAGAGCAAAGGTGGAAGTGGAGAATCAAATCACAAGGCTACTGTAGAAATCCAGGTAAAATATAGTAGTGACCAGAACCACTGGAAATAGTGCTGGGTGGTTAAATTTGTATATATTTTGAAGATAGCGACAATATTTCCTAATAGATTGGACATGTGATAGGAAAGTAAGCTAATAGTTAAAAAAGACTCCCAGGTTTTGGCCTGGGCAACTGGAAAATAGAGTTGCTAATAAAATAAGAAATTATATAGGTAGAGCTTTTTGGGGTGCACGGCTGGTTTGAAGTCAAGGGTTCTTTTTTTGCATATTTTGTCTTAAAATTTTAAGATATATATTTTTAAAATAGCAGATACGAGCCTAAACTTTGGGAAAGAATTCTGGTTATAGATCCAAATGTAAAACTTCTTAGATTCATTTGCCTACTTAACAACATAGGTAGTTCTAGCATGAGTTTGGTCAGGACTCATCTATGTTTTATTAAATCTATATATTTATTATATTTATTTATACACGCACACACTCACACATACACAGTTATACCTATGGACTTACAGATATATCTGTATATCTCTTGCCTAACATGGTGCTTTGGAGCACTCCCAATAAGCAAATTGAATGCATGAGTGTAATGAAATAAATGAAACAAACTGAATGATTTCTGGGGCCTTAGCCTTTCTGTCCTTCTAAAAAAGTATAACATGGTCCTCACTTCACAAGATGCTTTGAAGAATAAAAGAGGTATAAATATTATAGATCCATAGGGTACTATTAGACTTGCTTGTGGACATTTATTGATTCTTCTGTGCTGAATTATGACCAGATTGCTCTCCTGTATTATTTTAGCATGACTGCCACCACTTACTGACACATTCTTGCCATCATTCCCAAGTCCACATGAGCATTCTGAGAGTTTGACAGATTAGCATAGCTTCTTCCAAAGGTTTATACCAGAGCATGTCACAGAACTCCATCTATCATGTGGATACACATACGGAAAGGTATATATAAATATATCTATCTTTACTTGATAGCAAACCAAGATTTTCTTCATTCTATTCTCATGACCATGAAATCAAGAACACAAGATGTGCTAGTTATGTTATAATAATATTAATAATAATAGCTATCATTTACTGAGGTTTGCTGTATGTCTGGCACTGTGCTAAGTTATATCCAATGACTCATTTACAATATTATCATATATATGTGACTGAGATGTATTCAGTCTTGTTTACTGTGTGCTAGTTAGGATGAGAGTTTATCATATGAACTGAACAGGACAATATGCAAGCAACAATAGGCATGCCAAAATACTGTATACATACTCTCTCCAAGGCCTTATTTAAATTTTCACTTCACTTTATAAGGAGAGGTACCACTAGTAATAATTACAAAGTATGCTTAATCCTCAGCCCTTACTCAAACAGCAATGTGAGTCTAGACAGAGAAATATTCCCAAAAATAAGAAGAGGAAGCAGAATAAGATATCTAAAGGATGACATGGGCAAAAAGGCCAGAAAAGAAAATACGATAAAAAAAATCTTAAAAGGAGAAAAAATAAAAACAACTAAAAGGGATGTTTCACTGAAGCCTTCACTATACCCCACGAGGAAGCAAAACCACTACAAGCAAGAGCACTACAATTATTATTTTTCTTGAAAATATGTGCATCTGACCATTAAAACCCAGTTAGATCTCCTCCCCTTTTATCAGTGGCAAAACTCCTCTTCCAGACCAGAACATTAGTGGCTGTGGTGGTGGTGGTACATTGGTTGGAGTTGGTAGATAAGGACCCTTCCCTTGGGGATAAGGTGTATTGCATACCTAACATACCTAAGCAGGATTCCGTTGTACAGGACTTGTCAAATAAACCTATTGTAATAGAAAGGCTAACTCAATTTTAAATGTTAAACTGCAGACAATTTCAATCCTCCCCTCTCCCTCTTCTCTTCTTGCCTCACATTTGGGCAAACCAATGAGAAAGCTATATGCTATCTCCTGTGGCACTGGCAAGCAGTTCAAATGACATGGTCCCTGGATTTCATGAGGAAACCATCACATTAGCCCCACCCTTAACCCCAATAAAAGCCCAGACTAGTCATTTCTCGTTGCTCTATTCAGCCATTTTAGGACATGCTTGGGAGCCTCCCCTGCTTCTCTCAAAAGCCTCATTGTGTTATGGATAAATCTACTGATTCATTTTGGTATGTGTGTGGTGTCATCAGTCTTGATATTCTAACCCATTTTCAATGAGGATTCATTGCTTCTCCAAAGGGTGAACATATCATCTCTGTTCAACCAGGGGCATATCCAAGATTCTCATTTTGTGAGTCACCTTTTCTTTCATTTCAGACAAATTTGGTATTTATGTCATTATGAATATCTCTGATCATCCCCAAACCACTGAACATGATCAGGGCATTACTTTGATTATGTCTAATAACTGTACTCTATCCTAGTAGAAATTGTTTTCTACTCTTTGGCCATGTTAGATTATATTTGGTAATGTTATCAAGGCATATTCTTTAGGGAGGGCTATAAAATGTGCTAAACAATGAAAAACTGGCAGTGTAATCTGCTCCCAAATATATCCCCTACTTTTAGCAGCTTCTAACATTTCAATAGCTTGCTCCCTTAAGAAATATTAACATCATAAGACATTTGTAAAAATCATTTTATTTCATCCATTTTCTTTTCAGTCTCCTGAAATGGGAGACAAAAGAGAGATTTCTTGGATGCCTGATTAGAGTTAAATTTTTTGTTCATTTCATTATTTGTTTTTTTGTTTTCCCCAGTAGTTGAAGAGTAAGACAACTGCCATGAAAACTGATGTTGTCCCTTCAACATCTCCCAGGCTGAAACAGTCCAGTCTTAAATTTCATGCATTTCAATTCAACATTGCAGATTTCCAAGGAGAAAATGAGATACAGAAAAATGCTATATAAATCTACCATTCACAGCTGTAAAAAAAAGAAAATCACAGCCACATATGTAACAGTTACCATGTACCACATAATTGATTGAAAAACTTTATAACGTGCAAGTGTAAATTATTTCATTAATAAGAGTAATGCTTTGCTAAATTATAAATTTTTCACTATCTGGGAATTGAGAAAAAGAAACCCGAAGTATCTATTCTGCCAAAAGACTCAAACTAACAAAAATAAATTAAGCAAGCTAAAGTCATATATATCTTAAAATATAATTTTAGAATCATTTTGGAAGTTTGCCTATTGCATATATATGAGTATAATAGTTAACAGATATTTTAGGAAGTGAGTCAACTCTGTTTTAGGAAACACTGGATTTTTTTTTTCTTTTTTTATTTCCTCCAAAACCCAGTATAGTTCAATATTTAAAGACAAGTTTATTATTCGAACTCTCCCTCATTTATGACCATATGGTATAATAAAAACTTCTTTCCTAGTAATTATCATTTATTATAAACCATTCTAACCACATTTTAAAATTCCATGCCTGTGGCAAAATAAAGAAATATATATATTTGGGCTTAGTTCCTGTTTACTGGCACCCAGCTTCTTAAACCCTTGGAATCTCCTGAGTGATGAGTGACTTTCATATGCTAATGATATGACTTTTTGGCTGAGGTGCTTCTAGATAGCTTGAGGATGGAGTTTTGTTGCCAGAAAGACCGTCTTGATTTGAAGCTTAAAAATTTTAGCCGCATCCTATAACTACCAATGGCCATTGATGTAATCAATCATGCTTATGTAGTGAAACTGTCAGTGTCTTGTGAATCAGAACAACTGCATCTTGAATAGGAGCTGGGTAAAATGAGGCTGAAACCTATTGTGCTGCATTCCCAGATGGTTAAGCCATTCTATGTCACAGGATGAGATAGAAGGTCAGTACCAGATACATGTCATAAAGACCTTGCTGATGAAACAGGTTGCAGGGAAGAAGCTGCCTAAAACCCACCAAAAGCAAGATGGCCATGAGAGTGACCGCTGGTCGTCCTCACTGCTATACTCCTATCAGTGCCATGACAGTTTACAAATGCCATGGCAACATCAGGAAGTTACCCTATATGGTCTAAACAGAGGAGGCATGAATAATCCACCCCTTGTTCAGCATATAATCAAGAAATAACCATAAAATGGGCAACCAGCAGCCCTAGGGGCTGCTGTGTCTATGGAGTAGCCATTCTTTTATTCCTTCACTTTCCTAATAAACTTGCTTTCACTTTACTCTATGGACTCGCCCTGAATTGTTTCTTGTGCAAGATCCAAGAACCCTCTCTTGGGATCTGGATCAGGGCTCCTTTCCTGTAGCAAAACGTCCAAAAAACAAAAACAAAAACAAAACAAACAAACAAAAAAACACCCTAAACAAGGGTATTTGTAGAACTTCAGAGTTGGCAAACATATCCACATGCCGCGAGTGTGGCCCACCCAAACTCTTGTGTTCAGGATCCTTCCAGACATAGCCCAATGTATACCTCTTAATCTGGCTGTGTTTTATTGTATTCTTTATAATAAACCAATGACAGTTAAGTAAAGTGTCTTCCTGAGTTCTGTGAGCCATTCTAGAAATGATTGAACCGAAGGAGGAAGTTGTAGGAATCCTCATCATTGTAGCCAGCTCAGACAGAAGTGTGGGTACCCTAGGCTTAAGATTCTTGTAACTTGTATCTGTAATGAGGACAATCTTGTGGTATGGATCCCTTAAACTGGTGGAGTCTGACAATTACTCCGGGTAGTTGATGTCACAATTGAACTGAATTGTGGCACATCCAATTGGTGGTCCAGAGAATTGAAGAAGTGGTTTTGGTATGGACAAAACCCACACATTTGATGTTAGTAATGTTGTGAGTAAAAATAGATTATAGTGCCATTAAAATAATATTAATAATTTTGTTAATATATAATTTTCAATCATATGTAATTATATAAAATATAATTTTATTAATACTGAAGATTTATTATGTTATATCCTTAATATAAGTACTGGGTATAAAATGGCTGCAAAGAAGATGCCTTGAAATCCTTTTGAAGGGAGGCAGACATTTATCAACTGAGCCAAAAAAAAAAAAAAAAAAGAAAAAAAAGGGAATAATAGGAATATGTCATCTGGTTGGGTGGTCATAAGTAGAGGTGTCTTGAAAGAAATATTAGTCAGGGTGAGATATCCTCAATGAATAGGCAAAGGGAGGTATCCCAGGTGGAAAAAACAGCATATACAAAATCCTCAAGCAGGACAGGATATGGTGTATTTGAAAGAGTGAAATAACTGTGGGCTGAAGTTTAGAGAGTGAAAGGGAGGGTGGCCTCCCTAGTCTACTTTAGGCAGTGACTGGCTGATTATGTTATAAACTATACCTTTACCCCCTTAAAAAATTGGAAATTATAAAATGGCTTTATTGAGGAAAATGTCATAACCAAATTCATAAAATAATTTCATAAACATTATTCTTCTTTCAGGATGCAAATACTTATAAATAACAGGAAACCTAAATAAAGTTGGCTTACATCATTGAAAGTGCAGATATAGAGTGAGCTTCTGGAATTATCTAATTCAGTGCCTAAATGGTCACTAAAGAATCCCATTTCTTTTCTTCACTATATGGTTCACTTTTGTATAAGGCTCCTTTCTTTCATGATAACCAAATGACTACAGCACTTCAAGGCTTCATATCACATGTACCATCACCCAAAAGAGAAGAGGGAGTTATTCTTACAGAATATTAAATAAGATATCTGAAATTCATCCTAATGATTTGGTATATATCATATATCTACCTCAGAAATGGCCACTGAAGTTAAAGCAATGAAATCTAATGTCTTAAGTAAAAAAGTCCAGCCCTATAGGTTATGCTGGGATCAGTTTCTTCTGAAGTGGGTTAACTGGCGGAGGAGAGATGGATATGATGTAGGAATAGTGCTGTATGGTAACAGGACGACAGAAAAACCCAAATGACAGTGGAAACAAGAACTAGACAAAGAAACCATAGGATAACAGAAAGCCCAACATAAGGGAGAGAAAATGGCCAAAATCCCGATCAGGGTGACATGTCCATGACTCAGGCAAACCCAAAGAAAGGGAAAAGGGGTCAGCAACTGAGGGTCCTTGAAATCCCCTCCTTTTCTAGAGTATCTAATGACTATTCCACCCCCTAATGAAAGAAACCCCTATAAAATAGGAATGCTGGGTGGTCACAGGAGAAGCGGGAAACATATCAGCAGTAATTTCACATAACAGCAAGAAAGGAGTTGTTAACATTAGCTACAAGGACGATGATGAGCCTGGGCTGATAAGATCCTAACAAAACAGGGTGGGGCCTAAGCTAGTTGAAACTGACTGGGTGCAACATAGTGTTGGGTTTGACCCATGCCATATCACAGACATAATTATGTGCTTATTACCATACTAAATCACGCATCCACCAGTATCATGACAGATCCGAGCATGCCCATATTGAGTATAAAAATTAGTGGCATCTCAGTTGTAAGAAATCTCCACCTTTTCCCTAGAAAACCTCATGATTATTCCACTCCCTAATTAGAAGAGCCCATAAAATTAGAAACCCAAACTCCATTGTGCATGACTTACTCTCCCAAATACACCTGCATTCCCACTCTTGAGTGTGTACTTTCACTTTGCAATAAACGCTTCTTGCCTTTTGCTTTATTCTAACTTGTCTCTGAATGCTTTCTTGTGGCAGTTTCAAGAACCTGGAACACCACGCTGGGGTTAGTGATCTCACCAGTACCTGGAGACGCACCTAAGCCCCCTGGCAACATATACATGAAACAAAATCCCTAAGTTAGTAACAAGGAAGGAGATAATGGATGCTGAATAACATACCAAACTACATATCAGTGCATTTGATAATCACAACACTCTGAGCTGGTGTTTAGGTAAACTAGTAATAATAATTTTAAAAACCTACTCACATAGTTAAAATGCTTTATTTTTAGCATTTTCCTTACTTAGTATTCCTAAAATATAACATTGAATTCCCTGAATTCCCTAGCAACAGAGAATCATATCTTTAGTATTAAATAAATAATGAAAATTGGAATTTATAAAACTTACGGGTTATTTCTTTTGAACGACTTTGTATGACGTAAGTGACACATTGCCAATTAAAGGAGTTTTTGATTTTGGCAAAGATGTTGCCCTGCTAAAGCTTAAATATAAGTCTAACATTAGAAGAGAGACATGAAGTTCAAAAATAAATTATTCAAAAATGATAAAAATATAAGAAAATATAACTATATATATATATATATAACTATATATATAATGGACATAGACACAAAGATTACAAACAACATGTCAGGAAGTCCAGTCTAGTAATTTAAAAAGGTGTAATACATCCTGACAAGTGGGTTTATACAGGAAATGTAGAGTTGATTCAACATGTGAAAAACAATATAATTAAACATACAAAAAAGGAAAAAATAATAATAATTTCATTAAATGCGGAAAATGTCAATATCAACTTATTATAAATTCCTCAACCTGATAAAGGCTATCTATTAAAAACAAAGCTTACAGCTCACATTATAGATAATAGTGAAAGCCTTTCTCCCAAAAATAGTAAACAAGGAAAGAATATTCAATCACTCCACTCCTATTCAACATTATCCTGGAGGCTCTAGACTGTACAATAAAATAAGAAAAAGGAGTAAAAGGCATACATTTGGAAAGGAAGATATAAACTGTTTCTATGCACCGGCAAAATAATTGCATAGAGAAATCCAAAGATACAAAAATTAGTTACTACAAATATTGTGAGCTTAATGAAGTCAATATATGTAAGATATATATGACAATCAATTATATTTCTACATAATAGCAATGAACAACTGGAAATTAAAATGGAAAAAACAATAATATTTATAATAGTACTGAAAAACATGAAATAGGTATACGTAGCACAAAAAGTGTAGACATCTCTATGCTGAAAACTACAAAATATTCATGAAAGAAATCCAAAAGATTGAAATTAATGGAGAGATTTATAAGTTCAAAGATAGAAAGACTCACCATTCTCGAGAAGTTGTTAAGAAACTAAATTTTTGTACAAATTTAATGCATTACAATCAAAATTTTAGGGGGACTTCTTTTGTAAAAATTTACAAGCTTATTCTAAAATTTACATGAAAAATGAAAAACTATGATAGTCAAGACAATTTTGAAAAAGAAAAAAATGAGAGCACACACTACTTGACTTCAAGACAATGTTAATCAAGACAGTGTAGTATTGGTAAAAGTATGGATACATAAATATGTGTGACAGAATAGAGTAACCTACTATAAACCCACACATATAAAGTCAACTGAGTTTTGACAAATATGCCAAGGTAATTTAATAAAGAAAAGATGAATCTTTGCAATATACAGTGTTAGCTTCTGGTGATAAACTATTTATAATCCTATCACATGCAAAATACATTCATCTCTTTCCAAGTTTCCAAAGTCTTATCCCATTTATATAACTAACAAAAAGTTCCTTATCTTGCCATTTATATCAGTTCCATATGGAGAAGCTGCTGCCTCACTTTAGTTTCTTAGATACAGTTACTGAAGTATGACCTAAGGTATAAACAGACGTGATGCCCACCCACTCTCCACACACAGTAGTGGGACAGATATACAATAACTATTATAGACATTCCTGTTCACAAAGGGAAAAATCAAAATAACAAAATCATTATTTCATGCTCATTTTGAAAGTCATCCAAACAAGTGTTAGAAGGTCCTTGATTATAACTCATGCTAGTCTTTCTAAGAAATAATGCTTCCTGACAATTGTCTTTGCCTTCTGGGGCTTTTTATTATGCTTTTTGAGCTCTTGGTTTCTCCCTCTCAATCATCCTTCTTTTCTGTAAAAGTAACCCATATTTGCTGGTGCATAATTTACTTAGGCTGCTTCCTGCTAGTCAAATTTTGGGAATCCAAAAACTTCGCATTTTACCGCCTTCATGTCTTAATTGTAAATTCACAGTGTTTAGTGAATGTTAATTGTCTTCAAATTTCATAGGTCCCGGATGAATAATACTGGGGTTCACTTCATTCTCAAAAGTTATACTCACAAATTTCTTCAAGATAAGTCTTCTCTACATAGGACTTTTACTGTGACAGGAAGGACAATGCCTTTAAGCTTCTTAGAAAACCTATCATTTGTTTGAGAGGATCCATGAGATGATTAATTAAATTCTTGAATGGATCTTTTGTCTGAGGCAAGACTATTGATATTTCTGAGATCCTAACAACACATTTTACATTCATGTCTTTGGTTTCATATTTAGACAATGATTTTCTTACAGTGAACTGTATTTGACCATTTCTTGGAAGCCATTGCTTGATTTTAACATGTTTTGCTTTTTGGAAAGTCTGATAATTTTCAATGCTATTAAACCTCTAATTATTATTGTTTTAAAGCATTTCCATTGTTTATCTCTTTCCTCTCACATTTTACTGTAAGCAGTAAGAAGCCACCAGAAAGCATGTTCAACACTGAGAGTGGGAATGTCCTTAGCTAGATAATCCAGTTCATTAGGAGTATTTTTTATGTTAAACATTATTAGAGAGGACCGTATTTCTAACTCCCACTATGTAACAAGTATCCAGTCTCCTCCAATTTTAAATTTTTCCCACTTTCCTTTAAGCCCTCACTTATAGCCTCCCAAAAGTCCATGGTGCTTCTACAAACACTTTATTCTAGGCTTTTTCAGCTTTTATAAACCCTCTCAAATGTTCCCAGCTTCTTTCCACTGTTCAGTTTAATAGTCATTGTCACAGTATAGGGTTATTTTGTGGCAGTTCCTCACTTTTAGGCATAAAAATGTGTATTAGTAATCTATTGCTGTATAACGTTATTCATGTTATACTATGTCAATATCAATTTATTATAAATTCCTAAATATATTATAAATTCCCAATATATTATAAATCCCTAAATAAAAACTAGCAGCTTTAATAACTGAATATTATATCATTGTTTCTGTGAGTAGGAATTCAGAAGAAGCTTACTGGATAGTTCTGAATCAGAGTCTCTCATGTGGTTATAGTCATTTGTTGGACAGGGCTGCTGTCATCTAATGGCTTATTGGGACTAAAGAATGTTTAAAGGTAGCTCACTCACATGATTGTTGGCAGGATGCCTCAGTTCCTCAATTCTTGTTGGCAAAAGGCGTTAGTTTTTTAACAGGTAGGACTATTTTTACAACATGGCAGCTAATTTCTTCTCAAATGTGAATGACTGAGAAGAAAGCTACGGTACCTCTTATGACCTACTCTCCAAAGTCACACTCCATCATTGTTACTTTATTCTTTAGAACCAAGTCATAAGTCCATTTCACATTCAAGAGCATCAATACAAGCCTCCATATATTAAAAAAGGAATATCAATGAATTTGTGGTTATATTTTAAAGCCACCACACAGCCCTCTTGTGGAGACTTCAGTTGCTTTAATTATACACATATTAGGCTGCTTGAAGTTGCCCACAGCTCAATGATAATCTATTCATTTTTTCTATGCATTTCCTTTTGGACACTTTCTATTGCTATGTCTTTAAATTTGTTACTTTTTTTCTGCAAAACATAACCTTCTATTAGTTCCATCAAGTGTATTGTTTAATCTTAAATATAGTTTCATCTCTAGAAGTTGATTTGTGTCTTTTTGATTCTTCTATGTCTCCATTTATGATATGGTTTGGCTGTGTCCCCACCCAAATCTTATCTTGAATTCCCACATGTTGTGAGAGGGACCTGGAGGGAGGCAGTTGAATTATGGGTGCAGGTCTTTCCCATGCTGTTTTCATGATAGCTAATAAGTCTCACGAGATCTGATGGTATCATAAGGGGGAATTTCCCTGCCCAGTCTCTCTCTTTGCCTGCTACCATCCACTTAAGAGGTGACTTGCACCTCCTTGCCTCTTGTCATGATTGTGAGGCTTCCTCTGCCATGTGGAACTGTAAGTCCAATTAAACTTCTTTCTTTTGTAAATTGCCCAGTCTTGAGTATGTCTTTATCAGCAGCATGAAAACAGGCTAATACAACTTAACATCTTCAGTCTTTCTCTAGGTTCTTGAACATATGGAATATAGTTACAGTTGCTGTTCTAATGTCTTTTTCTATTCCTTTGATCATAATTCTATTAATGTGTCATTTCTGGGTCAGTTATATCTGATAGATTGTTCTCTTTATTATTAGATAACAGCTTATAATACCTCTCCATCATGTGGTAGTAACTGATTCCTATAAATTGCTTTCTGAGATGTTTTTATAAATGATTTCATTTTGGAGCATATTGATTGCTGAGAAAATGAATTACAGCTATCAGCACTATTTAGCTGACTTCTTCACACCTTTTAGTAAACTGATGCCACAAATTTTGTTACTATGAAAGTAAAAAAAAAATTTATCACAAAAAAATGAGGATAATGATAAGAAAAGAGTGACTCTTAAGAAGATGAAATAGGAAAATTGTTATTTTTTCTCTCCTGGGAGCAATTCCAAAAGTAATAATGGTTTGCAAATTGATCAGTTCTATGTTGCTTGTGTGGAAGAGTATTGCATAAAAGTAAGCACTAGACAAGTGTTCTTCACATCAGTATCGTTCCACAGCAAATGTCATTAGTGCAAAATAGAATAAATGGGACACAGCATAAACAAAACCCTCCGATTCTATGACATCATGATTTAGCCAATCATGAAAAAATATTTATTTTCTTTTAAAGTAAAGCAGAGCTAGAGAAAGAAAAGCAAAAGTTTCTTTGAAAGAGGAGCCAGCCTGAAGTTGTTATAAATTAAAACTTCACCATATTTTAGAAATAAAGCTATTGTAGCATGAGAAAATTGACTATTCTTGAACTTCCCTCAAAATCTTGAAACAGAGTATGGGGACAACCAAGCTTATTTACTATTTTAAAAACATGTTGGTAGAACAGAAGTTAATACCCTTTAAAATAAATAAATAAATAAATACATTCTAGGCTGTCAGAAGCATAGCATTGACAATATATAGCATATAATATAATTAACACAGATGTTAAAACTAGCCAACAAGGAATTTGAAGCCAATTATAAATGAGGTTGATGATTTAATGAAAAAAAGATGAATATGATGAGTTAAGAGACAGGAATCTCAGCAGAGAAATGAAATAATATAAAAAAGAACTGACTAGAAATTATAGAATAAAATTATTATCTATAAAATAAAGAATTAGTGAATATGCTTAACAGTAGATTAGGCACTGCAGAAGGAATGATAAATATATAAAAATTATCTTAATTGAAGCACATAGAGAAAGAGTCTGTGTGCAGACAGTCATTCTAAATTGTTCTAAACATGTTTAGATTTTATAATTACTTTCTTCTTTTCCATGTTTTTCACATATATACACATGTAAGACCAATTCTTTAAAAAATAGATTATATCAAAGAATCTAATAGATTTTTAATGGAAGAGAAGAAGAAAACTAAAGAAGATAAAAATTGAGGTAGAAGAATGTTTGAAGAAATAAGGTCCCAATATCAATTTTTATCAAGAATATCAACTCATATGTCCAAGGAGCTCAGCAAATTTAAAGCATGATAAACCCCCCAAAATTATAACTAGGTACATAGTAATCAAATGTTGAAAACTGAAGTAAAAAGGCAAATCTTAAAGTCAGCCAAAAAGATATATGATACATTTAAAAGAGATAAAACTTTAAAAATCTTGCTTATCACAATGATGCAATTAAGGCAAATATGAAAAGCTATTCTTAGAATGTTCAAAGGGAAAAATAATCTGTCAAAGGAAAATTCTACATCCAGCAAAAAGATCCATCAGTGGTAAAGATAATAGTTTCACTCTGTTTAGGACATGGAAAGACCCAAGTGGATGTCATTATTCCAGTAGCAGTAAGAAAATAGCTAAACAACATACAAAACTGTGTTGTTTGTTTTAAGGTAATCAGAGATATGAAGTCATATAGCAATAAGTATTTTGAATTCCAAAGGGTGACAAATTTCTCTTGGAAAACATGGAACACGGGAACTGTTTCACCTTTGGCAAAGTACTGGGAGAAAAAAATGAGGAGAATAAAATCATGTAAGAAAAAACAACAATTTTAACATATTCTTAAAGAGCAAGGCTGGGTGTGGCAACTCAATCCTGTAATCTCAGCACTTTGGGAGGCTGAGCGGGGAGGATTGCTTGAGCCAAGAAATTCAAGACCAGCATGAGCAGCAGGGCAAAACCCTGTCTCTACAAAAAAACACAAAAAATTAGCCAGGCATGGTGGTACATGCTTGTAGCACCAGCTAATTTGAAGACTGAGGAGGATTACCTGAGTCTGGGAGGTCAGTGTTGCAGTGAGCCTAGATCTTGCCACTGCACTTCAGCTTGGGCAACAGAGCAAGACTGTGTCTCAAAGAAAAAAAAAAAAAAAAGGAAAAATTAAAAGAGCAAAAATAAGGTAGCATGGCAATTTAGAGAACTGTGAGTGTTCTGTAACAAGATTATTTCACACACACCCTCAAGATCTTTTCCATGGGTCATCACTAGATGCTCTTGAGAAAGATTGGGAACTGAGCATGGAACAGGAGAGGGAGATTCCTGTTGCAGGCAAAATTATGCAGTGGGTGATTTACTGCTTTGGAGTTTGGCCTAGAAATCTCACGCAGTTTTCCAGAGTATTCTTGCCTATGAAGCAAATATTAGCCACTAGAAGAGAGGCAGAAAACCTCCATAATGCCATCACCTGAAGAAACTCCTTTAACATTCTTAAAGTGTAGACCTATTTCTGATAAATTATCTCAATTTTTGTTTACTTAAAAAGACTTCTTAGGCTAGACTTTAAAGAGCAACACAGCATCTCTCCTCCTTTCTCTCAGTATTGTTCTGGGAACCCAGTCACTGCAGTAAAAGCCTAGATCACATGGAGAGATTTCCAGTATCATTTGCCTTACATATGGATGAGGATGACTTTGCAATGATTCCAGCCCTGGCCATTATCTGACTGTAACCTTATAAGAGATTGTGAGCAAAACCCACCCATCTGAGCCTAGTCAGCCCCCTGAGCCATATGACCTAAAAATAAAAATAACTTGTTTGTTATTATAGCAACCCTGAGTTTAGGATGGTTTGTTAGGCAGCAATAGTTAACTGGAAAACTTATCTAGTGCGGTTTATTCCAAAAATGTATGCTGGGTTAGCATTTAACAATCAATTAATCTTATTCACCACATTAATAGAATAAAGAGCTAAATTCATCATCATCTCATTAGATACAGTAGTCCAAAATACAAACATATACCTAAAGCAAGAGACATAAGAAGACTTCCATGGTTTTTGTTAAATGTTACCTGGGAGAAAAGCAGTATTTTATCACAGATCAGAGTTGCAAGCCTGCAGTCCTATTGATACAAAAGTAAATGCTTCTCATTTTTTCAAGAAATACAGTTAAAGAGAATACAGACAAATATAGAAATAAGAATTAGAGAGTGAGACCTGAATGCATTTTAATCTGAAGTTCTCATAACCATTATCTTTCCATTAATTTTCTTATGTGCAACAATATACTATTTCTATAATTTTGTTTCTCATCAAAGGCATCTCAGGTCAAGTCTTTGCACTTGCAAACAAAGCTCATTCTTTCCTATGAGCCTCTTCTAATTTTAATCTTATGTTTTAATAATGAATCTACTGAAAATAGGGACCGAGTAGGAAACTGAAAAAAAGACAAGTAACAATTAATCATCATGACAGTGTAAATTAATATTGTTACATAACCAAAAGATAATATTAGATGTGTAGACAAAATATACACAAAACTAAGGAAACACAACTTATAGTTGTTTTGTTTTGTTTTAGGGTTTTTGTTGTTGTTGTTGTCATTTTGTCTCTGAGTTGAAAGAAGCCAAACTAAAGAAAGTGCTGGGCCCTGAAAAGATAGCATCTGTAAGGTTGTTCTTCTTGAAACTGAAAAAAAGAAAAAAAAAAAAAAACTATGTAGGAATGTTAGACATATTACAGCACATTTCTAAAATAAACATAACCTTTATTTTTTCTCCCAAAGATCAGCAAACACAGATTAAAGAATAATAAATTTATGATGGCAATAATAAAGCAAGAGAATGATGAACAAAACAAAGGGGAAGAAAAAGTGCCAATACTTCAAGAGTCTCGAAAAAATGTTGCAGTAAAAGTTAGTATTAGAAGGAAAGTGACAAGTGCAGAAGTTAGAGGCCTCAAATGGCACATTCCTTAAGATATACACTCAAGAAGGAAAATTGAGGAAGGCCATCTCAAGTCTGAGGGAACTCCAATGGATTAATCTTAATTGCTGTGTATTAAAGCATCGACTTTTATTTTTGTTTTTGCTCTTTACAGTGTTTCTAAATTTTCAGTTGTCTGCTTTCCTTAATTTTAAATAGACTCATACTTTGTTAACTTAATTTATTTTTAAAAAATGCTTTATTAATCTAAAAACTTCTGAAGTTTTTTGACACTTCTGAAAGCAAAAGTGAATAGTACTCTTAATACTTATTCATACCTTTATCTCATATTTGTCATATTGTTTTATAATTTATTTTACATGATTTTACTGTGTCTGACTGTGAGCTGCTTATGAGCCAGGAATTTGTCTCTTTCCCTTTCTCCTTTGTTTAAATCATTGCAACTCTAATGCCTATTACTTCTAACAGAATTAATAAATAAATTACTTCTAACGGAAATAAACAAAAGCAATGACTGCGTATCCTTGCAATGGATTGTTAGATCATGTATTATAGATACTTCTAGGAATAATTTGATTCAAAAATAATGTGAATTGTGATACATTTCAACATCCCTTCATGTTAAAAACTCTCAATAAACTAGGTATTCAAGGACTATACCTCAAAATAATAAGAGCCTTCTATGACAAACCCACAACCAACATAATATTGAGTGAGAAAAACCTGGAAGCATTCCGCTTGAAAATGGGCACAAGACAAGGCTGTCCTCTCTCAGAACTTCTATTTAACATAGTATTGAAATCCTAGCCAGAGCAATCAGGCAAGAGAAAGAAATAAACGGCATCCAAATAGGAAGACAGGAAGTCAAACTATCTCTGTTTGCAGATGACATAATTCTATATAGAGAAAACACTATAATCTTGGCCCAAAATCTCCTTCAGCTGATAAACAGCTTCAGCAAAATTGCAAGATACAAAATCAATGTACAAAAATTACTGGCATTCCTGTACACCACAACAGCAAAATGAAGAGCCAAATCAGAAGGGCAATCCCATTCACAATTGCCACAAAAAGAATAAAATACCTGGGAATACAGCTAACCAGAGAAGTGAAAGATCTCTAAATGAGAATTACCAAACACTGCTCAAAGAAATCAGAGAAGATACAAACAAATAGAAAAACATCCCATGCTCATGGATAGGAAGAATCAATATCATTAAAATGGCTATACTGCCCAAGGCAACTTACAGACTCAATGCTGTGCCTATCGAACTGTTAATGATATTCTTTACAGAACTAGAGAAAACTATTTTAAAATTCATATGGGACCAAAAAAACAAAAAGAGCCCAAATAGCCAAGGCAATCCTAAGCAAAAAGAACAAAGCTGGAAGCATAACGTTACCTAACTTCAACTATACTACAAGGCTAAAGTAACCAAAACAGCATGGTACTTGTACAAAAACAGGCACATGGACCAGTGGAACAGAATAGAGAGCCCAGAAATAAGGTTGCACATCTGAGACTATCTGATCTTTGACAAAGGTGCCAATAGCAAGCAATGAGGAAAAGACTCTCTATTCAATAAATGATGCTGGGATAACTGGCTAGACATATGCTGAAGATTGAAGCTGGACCCTCTCCTTACACCACACATAAAAACTAACTCAAAATGGATTAAAGACTTAAATGTAAAACCCAAAACTATAAAAACCCTGAAAGACAACCTAAGGAATACCATTCTGGATATAGGAACAGGCAAAGATTTTGTGATGAAGACACCAAAGGCAATTGTGACAAAAGCAAAAATTGACAAGTGGGATCTAATTAAACTTAAGAGCTTCTGCACAGCAAAACAAACTATCAACAGAAGAAACAGACAACTTAGATAATGGGAGGAAATTTTTGCAAACTGTGCACCTGACGGAGGTCTAATATCCAGCATCAATAAGGAACATAAATTTACAAGAAAAAAACAACCCCATTAAAAAGTGGGCAAACGACCTAAACAGACACTTCTCAAAAGACAACATATGTGTGGCCAATAATAATATGAACAAAAAAGCTCAATGTCACTCATCATTAGAAAAGTGCAACTCAAAATCACAGTGAGATACCATGTCATACTAGTCAGAATGGCTATTAGTAAAAAGTCAAAAAATAGCAGATGCTGGCGAGGCTGTGGAGAAAAAGGAACCCATATACACCGTTAGTAGGAGTGTAAATTGGTTCAACCATTGTGAAAGGCAATATGGAGATTCTTCAAAGAGCTGAAAGCAGAATTATCCTTCAACCCAGCAATCCAATTACTGGTTATATACCCAGAGGAATACAAATCATTCTACCATAAAGACACATGAATGCAAATGTTCACTGAAGCACTATTCACAATAGCAAAGACATGGAATCAGCCTAAATACCCATTAATGAGAGATTGCATAAAGAAAATGTGATGCATATATACCATGGAATACTGTGCAGCTATAAAAATGAATGAGATCGGGTCTTTTGCAGGAATGTGGATGGAGCTGGAGGCTATTATCCTTAGCAAACTAATGCAGGAACAGAAAACCTCATGTACTCACTCATGTACTCACTTACAAGTAGGACCTAAATGATAGGAACTTATGAACACAAAGAAGGAAATGACACACTGGGTTCCACATGAG
This sequence comes from Pongo abelii, assembly GCF_028885655.2. NCBI lineage: Eukaryota > Metazoa > Chordata > Mammalia > Primates > Hominidae > Pongo > Pongo abelii. The sequence continues at coordinate 50,765,034 of NC_072000.2, read as the reverse complement.
GGCGGAGGGTGGGAGGAGGGAGAGGAACAGAAAAGATAAATATTTGGTACTGGGCTTAATACCTAGGTGATGAAATAATATGTACAATTAGCCCCCGTGACATGTGTTTACCTATGTGACAAACCTTCACATGTACTCCCCAGTCTAAAATCAATGTTAACAAAAAGAATGTGTATCTTTTGTTATTTTGACCAGGCTATTTTACATTCCTGAGTGATGAAACAACTTAGTTTGTTGTAGAAAATTGATGGGAGTGCAAATGCTTCTTGTGTTTATTAATGCAAGTATATAATGTCCAGTGTCCAATAGATAATATGTATATATAATACAGGCATACCTAATTTTACTGTGCTTCACTGATGTATTTTTTACAAATTGAAGATTTTGGGCAACTTGTGTTGAGCAAGTCTAGTGGCACCATTTTTCCAATAGCATATGCTGACTTCATCTGTCTATTACATTTTGGAAATTCTCAAAATATTTCCAACTTTTTCATTATTTTTATATTTGTTATGATGATATGTGATCAGTGATTTTTGATGTTATTATTGTAATTGTTTTGGAGCACCATGGGCTGCACTCACAAGATAGCAAAATTAATTGACAAGTGTAATGTAAGTGTTCTGACTGCTCCACCAACCAGCAGTTCCTCTCTCTGTCTCCCTCTGTCTCTCTCTCTGTCTCTCTCTCTCTCTTTCTCTCTCTCCTGGCCTGCCTATTGTCTGAGCCACAGCAATATTGAAATAGACCAATTAATAGTCCTACAGTGGCTTCTAAGTGTCCAAGTGAAAGGAAGAGTCTCATATCTCTCATGTTAAATCTAAAGCTAGAAATGATTAAGCTTAGTGAGGAAGGCATGTCAAGAGCTGAGCAGCCAAAAGCTGGGCCTCTTGCACCAAACAGCCAAATTTTTAATGCAAAGTTAAGGTTCTTGAAGGAAATTAAAAGTACTACTCCAGTGAACATACAAATGATAAGAAAGCAAAACACCCTTATTGCTAATATGGAGAAAGTTTAGTAGTTTGGATAAAAGACCAAATCAGCAACAAGATTCTTGTAAACCTAATATAGAACAAGGACCTAACTCTCTTCAATTCTATGAAAGCTGAGAGAGGTGGGGAAATTGCAGGAGAAGAATGTGAGATTAACACATGTTGGCTCATGAGGTTTAAGGAAAGAAGCCATCTCCATAACATAAAAAGTGCAAGGCAAAGCAGCAAGTGCTGATGTAGAGGCAAGTGACCCAGAAGATCTAGTTAAGGTCATTAATGAGGGTGTCATTAAAACAATAGATTTTCAATGTAGACGAAGCAGCCTTCTGTTGAAAAAAAAATATGCCACCTTGGACTTTCAAAGTAGAAGAGAAATCAATGCCTGGCTGCACAACTTCAGAGGGCAGGCTGACTCTCTTTTTAGGACCTAATGCAGCTGGTGACTTTAAGTTGAAAAGAATGCATGTTTACCATTCTGAAAAGCATAGAGCCCTTAAGAATTATGCTAAATCTACTCTTCCTGTGCTCTATAAATTAAACAACAAAGTCTGGATGACAGTAAATTTGTTCGTAATATGGTTTACTGAGTATTTTATGCCTACTATTGAGACCCATTGCTCAGAAAAAAGATTTCTTTCAAAATATTACTGCTCATTGACAATGCACCTGGTTACCCAAGAGCTCTAATGGAGATGTACAAAGAGATTAATGTTGTGTTCATGCCTGCTAACAAAATATCCATTCTTTAGCCCATGGATCAAGACTTGACTTTCAAGCCTTATTATCTATGAAATACATTTCATACAGTATTGCTGCAATAAATAGTGATACCTTAATAAATCTGGGCAAAGTACATTAAAAACTTTCTGGAAAGGATTTATTATTCTAGATTGCATTAAGAACATTCACGTTCATGGGACAAGGTCAAAATATCAACATTAACAAGAGTTTGAAAGAAATTGATTCCAAACCTCGTGGATGATATTTTAGGGATTTAAGACTTCAGTGGAGGAAATAATTGCAGATGTGATAGAGCAAGGGAGTAGAATTAGAATAGGAGCCCAAAGATGTGACTAAATTGTTACAATCTGATGATAAAATTTTAACTGATGAGTTTTTTTTTTTTAATGGATGAGGAATGAATGGTTTCTTGAGACACAATATATTTATTAAATATTCAAAATCTGTTGTTGTCATTTCAGTAACATTCACAACCTGGTGAAGTTGTTGTCAATGTTGTTGGAATGACAACAAAAGATTTAGAATATTTAATCAATTTTGTTGGTAAAGCAGTGGCCGAATTTGAGAGGACTGACTCCAATTTTGAAAGAAGTTCTACCGTGGTTGAAATGTTATTGAAGAACATCGCATGCTACAAAGAAATTTTTCATGAAAGGAAGAGTCCATTGATAGAGCGAAAACTTCATTGCTGTCGAATTTTTAAAAATTGCCACAGCCACCCCAGCCTTCAGCAACCACCGCCGAAATCAGTTCGTAGCCATCAACATTGAGGAAAGATCCTTCTCCAGTAAAAAGATTACAGCTCTCTGAAGGCTCAGATGATCATTAGTTTTTTTAGCAACAAAATATTTTTTAGTTTAGTTATGTACATATTTTTAGACATAAAGCTATTGCACACTTAATAGACTAGAGTATATTGTAAACATAACTTTTATATGCCTTGGAAAACCAAAAAAAATGGTTTTAGTGAATGAAGCAATCACCTTATTTCTATATTCACTTTATTGTGGTGGTCTGGAATGCAACCTGCAATATCTCCAAGGTGTGCAAGCATATATTGTATATGTCAAATTTTTATTTGAACCAAAACTGGTTCCCTCAATAAGTATGTATACAATCTTGGACATGCATTAATTTTATAACTGTATTAGAATGGTGCTCTTTTTTAAAAAGCATATTTTATCAACTCATATACATCATAAGGAAGAGCATTCTCTGTGAAGGCCATCAACTTCAAACAGAGGCAAAGGGGGGTCTTATTAAGGGAAAATCCAACATATTTTATCAGAAAAAGTGATTGTTCTGTTAGTCAAGTCTGTCTTTGACAATTGAGGATTGGTTGGCTGCCAGGGAGTACTATGTTGGCTGATTGCTGATCTATGAACTAATTTAAGGAGTTATTTCTCTTTCTGTACACTGTAGGGTGGCTAAATCAAATTGGCACAGTGAATCAAACCAAGATGGAGTCCAGTAGTGTGGTCAAATATTTTTTCTCATAACTCTTTCTAGTAAGAGTTCTCATAATACAACTCATCTACCATTGTGAAAAACTGTTGTGGGAGAAAAACTATAGTTTGAACAACTGAAATTTTGAAATTTCAGCATAAACAGTATACAAGGATAAATAATTAGATAAGTACTTTATACTTTTGTATTGACTATAAGGAGTTTAGGAATCTGGAGGAAAATAAGCATTTGTGTTCTTTGGCAAGGTTTTATGCAAAAGATAGACTTTAATTGAATCTATAAAAGTAAAATAGACAAAAGAAAACAGGAAAGCATTTTATAAAAAGAAATGTCAATAGGGGCATGAAAGCAGAGGATGCAGCTGGTTTGGAATAGCAGAAGCAAGAGCTAGGAGCCTGGGAAGAAGGAAAACACTGAGGAGTAGAAAATGGGTGGTGGTGAGGCAATGGAAAGGAGCTAAGCATGCGGGTATCAGGCAAAGGAAAAAAGGAGATGTTGGGGGAAGAAACCTGGACTGATGGCTGGGATAGCAACAATTAGAAATCCCAAGAGGCTTTCTGTAAAAAGCAGGGCAGAGATTTTTTTTTAATGAAAAATCTCTGGAGACATTTAAAAGTAGAGTCACAAAATGAACAAGGCATAGTAGAAGGGAATGCTAAACAGCTCTAGGTAAACAACAACCATAACAACAATCTGAAAACAAGGTTGTTATATATATATATATACACACACACACACACACGCATATATACACATATATGCACACACATATATACATACATACACACACATATACTTGTGTGTGTGTGTATAATTTGAAATACATAATACACTTTTGAGAATAGGGAGAATATATACTTAATGGGCATATGGTTTTGAATTCCAAACATTGTTAAGACAGATGATTATATCTGTGAATAAATTTTCAAGTTAAATTAAGTCATTTCTTTAAAAATTTTAAGATAATTATAAAAGAAACATGGTACTTTTCATCTAATTATGTTGTTAAAGTTAATGTAATTTTTCTATTAAATTATTTTAGAAAGTGTATGTATATGACCCTTTCTCATTCAAAATATCAGAATAATATATTTTGTGTATCTCTTAATGTTTTAGATATGCATGTGTTTGTATAGAGTAATTAAATATATTAATCTGAAAGCAAAGGGTCCAAAAACATGAAGGAAAAATAAAAATTTTTTGAATTAATATCTGGGTGAGAAAATGCTGGCTTCAAAGGTTTCTTTGATGTTCAAATATTATATTTGCATCAATGAACACAAGCCAGTGCTTCCAAAAGCTGTTAACCAAGCTTTTCTGTTTGTGATTGCCTCTCTCTATTTCTCATTAAAATAGCCATGAAAGTGTCAAAAAAGTTAAGTGACAAACAGATAAACAAACTGTGGAAGTCCTTTTTTCAAATAAAGATATCTGTTATAATTCTACAAATGCACACTTGAAGCAGGATTGAGAAAGAGCCATACCACCTGTAGTACATGTGAGTCTCTGGATTGGTAGGAGGACATTGACTGCACTCTAGGGACAAAACTGACAAAGTATTGATCTCTTACCACATTCTCTGGAAGTATCTATTAGGTGGCTGTGCGATGGTCAGGAAAATAAAGACATTAGGATGATTATAACTTTTCCTTTGTACCCTTCTCCCATGCCACTTAGGTTTGGATATCAAACGATGGTGGGATTGGAGGACAAAACAGGCAGAGGTTACACATAGCTGTGATGCACATATGTGAATCCACTATTCAAACCCCAAAGTAGTATTTAGTTTATTACAACTTCATACTTTTCCCCAGACCACAGACATGAGACATTGGCCTTGAAGGCTTCAGATTCAACATTATCAGCCTTTGGCACATCTGTTTTCCAAAACAAAGAAATCTCTTTTAAGTGTACTGACAAAAAGCATCATTAGTCCTTGAACAAAATGGACCTGCTGTCAGTTATTAACAAACAATAAGGTAAATTGCATGAATCAATATTTACAGAATACAAGATGTCTGCTTGCAGGATCTTAATTTAAAGTCTTTCATTTGTTAGCTACAAAACCAGCCTAGGAAATTTACTTAGAATATCTGTCCTTCAGTTGCATCAGTTGAAGGGTGGGTGCAATGACATAAATTTTTATAGAGTTCTTTTAATGTAATAAAATAATGCATATAGATTACTTAGCACTTAACCTGATGCATAGTATATTAATATACCTAATTTCTAATAACAATATAACGGCAAAAAAACAGCAAAATGAAAAATAAATTTATGAATCTCCATAAAATCATCTAATATATTTTGTAAAATAAAGAAAAAAATAACGTAGAAAAATCTCAGCCCATAAAACTCCCACAGGGAATTTATGAATGTTTAGAAAAGTTAATTATTTGTTCATATACAAATAAAAAAAAACATGAGTTATAAATAAATAGGTTAAATTTTGCTTCAGAATAATTTGATGAATATAAGAAATAACAGAATTGAAACAGTAAAATTTGATCTGTAAAACAAAGCAGACTTGCAGAATGTAGAAGGCATTAACAAAGGGACAAAATTCAGCAAGAATATGACACACTGAAAACATGCTTGGCAAAGAATGGAGGTATGCATGGTGAGTAATAGAAATGCTTTTACAGAATAGCTAAACAAACAAAAAATGGTAAGTCATGGAATAAATGAAGTGTCTGGAGGCTACAGAACTGAGACGAGGAATGGGAAGGACTAATTGTTTTGGGTAAAATTAATTATGAGAAAGCAATACTGAGACATCATCTAGATAAAATTCAGTTCACCATAGCAAACATTTATTAATTACAAATCATTTCCTTATAGAATCAGTCATCATGAAAACAAACCTCGTTCATTTCTACATGTTAGTAACTCATCATTTCCAAGGAGTATCAGGTTCTATTAAAATCACTTCTTCAAATTTGTTTTGATTAAAAGATGGAATTGGCCAGGCACGGTGGCTCATGCCTGTAATCCCAGCACTTTGGGAGGCTGAGGTGGGCAGATCACGAAGTCAGGAGTTTAAGATCTGACCAACATGGTGAAACCCCATCTCTACAAAAAATATAAAAATTAGCCAGGCATGGTGGTGCGTGCCTATAGTCCCAGCTATTTGGGAGGCTGAGGCAGGAGAATTGCTTGAACCTGGGAGGAGGTTGCAGTGAGCCAAGACCGCCATTGCACTCCAGCCTGGTGACAGAGTGAGACTCCATCTCAAAAATATATAAATAAATAAAAGATGGAATTAAGCAGAAATGCCATATATATTATAAAAATAGTTCCTCACTAAATATCATCAGCTATAAACTGTTTTAGGATTGACTGCAAAATACCACTAGGAACATGTCCCGTTATGAATGATTTTATTTCTAAGAGCTTGTGTTTAAAACTTTCGATGTTGAGTACTTGTTTTTTGTCCTCATAATACTTTTGTTGAATAAATTCCAAAAGGACTTGATTGTCAGGCCTATGTTAGGTTCTTACCCTTAATGTCACATATTTGTACTTATTAATAATTGTTTCAATGAAAAGTGCATTAGCAGTATGAACTTCTGGTCCAGTTGGAAGTTCTTCCATTTGAAAAAATGTGATATTTGCGTGGGACTGTTTGAATCTTTTCTATTTTCTAGTCCTCCTCCCCCACACTGGATAGAATTTAAGCTAGAATTTTTCTCTTTTGATAAAAGAATGAAAAATGAACATGTTATTTGTAAACTGATGTTTAGTAACTAGTGATAAGCTTGAAATATGAGAATACATTATAAGCCTTAATCGTAGGTAGTCTTATGAAAATGAATCTCTTAACTATCTTTTGAACCTATATTCACATTGGTTTTCAAGATATTTTAAGTTGATGGGGTTGTTTGTTTTTTTCTTGTAAATTTGTTTGAGTTCTTTGTAGATTCTGGATATTAGCCCTTTGTCAGATGAGTAGATTGCAAAAATTTTCTCCCATTCTGTAGGTTGCCTGTTCACTCTGATGGTAGTTTCTTTTGCTGTGCAGAAGCTCTTTGGTTTAATTAGATCCCATTTGTCAATTTTGGCTTTTGTTGCCATTGCTTTTGGTGTTTTAGACATGAAGTCCTTGCCCATGCCTATGTCCTGAATGGTATTGCCTAGGTTTTCTTCTAGGGTTTTTATGGTTTTAGGTCTAACATTTAAGTCTTTAATCCATCTTGAATTAATTTTTGTATAAGGTGTAAGGAAGGGATCCAGTTTCAGCTTTCTACATATGGCTAGCCAGTTTTCCCAGCAGCATTTATTAAATAGGGAATCCTTTCCCCATTTCTTGTTTTGTTTTGTCAGGTTTGTCAAAGATCAGATAGTTGTAGATATGTGGCATTATTTCTGAGGGCTCTGTACTGTTCCATTGATCTATTTCTCTGTTTTGGTACCAGTACCATGCAGTTTTGGTTACTGTAGCCTTGTAGTATAGTTTGAAGTCAGGTAGCGTGATGCCTCCAGCTTTGTTATTTCGGCTTAGGATTGACTTGGCAATGTGGGCTCTTTTTTGATTCCACATGAACTTTAAAGTAGTTTTTTCCAATCTGTGAAGAAAGTGGTAGCTTGATGGGGCTGGCGTTGAATCTATAAATTACCTTGGGCAGTATGGCCATTTTCACGATATTGATTCTTCCAAGTGGGCGAAGGATATGAACAGACACTTCTTAAAATAAGACATTTATGCAGCCAACAGACACATGAAAAAATGCTCATCATCACTGGTCATCAGAGAAATGCAAATCAAAACCACAATGAGATACCATCTCACACCAGTCAGAATGGCAATCATTAAAAAGTCAGGAAACAACAGGTGCTAGAGAGGATGTGGAGAAATAGGAACACTTTTACACTGTTGGTGGGAATGTAAACTAGTTCAACCATTGTGGAAGTCAGTGTGGCCATTCCTCAGGGACCTAGAACTAGAAATACCATTTGACCCAGCCATCCCATTACTGGGTATATACCCAAAGGATTATAAAACATGCTGCTATAAAGACACATGCACACATATGTTTATTGGGGCACTATTCACAATAAATAGCAAAGACTTGGAACCCACCCAAATGTCCACCAATGATAGACTGGATTAAGAAAATGTGGCACATATACACCATGGAATACTATGCAGCCAGAAAAAATGATGAATTCATGTCCTTTGTAGGAACACGGATGAAGCTGGAAACCATCATTCTCAGCAAACTATCACAAGGACAAAAAACCAAACACCGCATGTTCCCACTCATAGGTGGGAATTGAACAATGAGAACACATGGACACAGGAAGGGGAACATCACATACCAAGGCCTGTTGTGGGGTGGGTGGAGTGGGGAGGGATAGCATTAGGAGATATACCTAATGTTAAATGACAAGTTAATGAGTGCAGCATACCAACATGGCACATGTATACATATGTAACAAACCTGCATGTTGTGCACATGTACCCTAAAACTTAAAGTATAATTTAAAAAACAGAAAATAAAAAGATATTTTAAGTTATATTTTTTCCTCTTTTCTTCAGAGCTACTTCTTATTTTGGGGCTACTTTTTTTAATTGTGTAATTCACAAGGGACTGCATTTTTTAAAGCAAGGCTTTAACCATGGCTGGATGTTTTGCTCTAGTCTTCTAAGAAGGGCCATTTTATTTTTTATAGTCACTTCTAAAGTCATGTGTTCATTAACTTTGGAGACTGTTTTGCATATGAGTGCTGATACAAGTTGAAACTCAAGTAGACCTCATTACAGGTCACCCTATGAATGCTGACAATGGAAGGAATACTTTGCCTGTAGTATACTGTCATTTCTGGACTGAAAAGCTGAGGAAGAAACTTAATTTTCTTTTACGCATGAGTCAGAAAATCTACAGTTAATGTTCCCAGTTTCCTGACTGACCTCAGCAGATGAGGTGAACAGATAGTGTTAATTCAGATTGAAGAAATTATCTGAATCTTGGTTTGTGTAGATTTACAATCTACATGCAATATTAAGTAAATCAGATAGCTTTTAGAGTTTCACATGTGTATATAGGTTCCTTCCCAGTTCCTTCCATACCCATTAGTTATTGAACTTTCTAAACTGGCATTAAAACATTACAACAATTTTTTGTTGCACCAATTTTACAAATTTATGCAGAACATTACTTGTTATTTTTCTGAGGCAAAGCAAAGGTAAATTTCTCAAGGTTCTTGCTGCCTTCTTTAGCAGCATTTGATGGAGGATCTCTTATACATTTGTAATAGATAAAAATAAACCAGGTTGCAAATCCTTTTTAAGAATATTAAACCATGTACCAAGTTTTTCGTCCAAATTTTGTAGGATAAGTTAAACTTAAATTGTACTGTATTAACCAATATGGGTGCATTTCTGAAAGCATAGTTATGTTGAAATAAAGTTTTAAAAAGCAAAAATACGAAAGAAGAATCAGTATGAAAAATATCTATACTTTAGGTATATTTTATATATCCGTGGCCACTCTAGGAATGTTTTAATAAGGCAGAATTTTGTTTAATCATGATATGTGTTATGATAAAATATTTGCTCTCAAATTAACCAATTCTAAAACATAAAAGGAAATTTCCCACTTTCTATATTAAAAGTCAAAATATAAAATAATAAAAGAAAGAGTTAAAATTAAGCAAAAAATAATATTATACATGACCAAACCGTGTAACAATTGTATATACCCAACTTTAGTAATATATTTGTTTACATTTATTGTGTACTCTCTATGTGTGAGAAATTATACGGAAATTGTATGTTCATTTACTTCTCACTGTTTCTTTGCTTTGCATGTGGTAGTAACTGTCTATAAACTTGAGGGTACACAAACACTTCATTTGAAACTTTTTAATTTGAACTAATTTTAGACTTATGGAGAATTGCAAAAGTAGCACAGAGATTTCTCTTATATCTCTGACACTACTTCCCCTAATGCTAACATCATTCAAAATCATAGTACAATTGTTAAGATGTGTATGAAAGTAAAAAAAAAAAAAATAGTCCCAGATGAATAGACCAAAATATTTTTTCCCAATTTTATCCTTAGAAGAAATTAGCATTCCCGACAAAATCTTTAAATATTTTCTGATAACTTTTCTTGGAATTAAGTATGTTCTGTCAAAGGGTTACCCACTCAGCTTATTAAGTCTCAGTTGTCCGGTCTTTAACCATTATTTCTTGTGTGTTTAATCTAATCATGATTAAACACATGACTAATGTTCTCTTGCCTTGTGGAATGTCCTATTAATATTATATCATTGTTTCTTAATCAATGTTATATTATTATAATCTATTAATTGTAAATATTTTAATTGTTTTTCTATGGCCCTTATCCATTGAATGTAAGATTGTAAAAAACTTGGACACATACCAATAACTAAATTTCTGAATGATTTTTCTTTAGAAGAAGGGAAATAATTTTCCAGTTCTTCTATTCTATCAGTACCATTTCCTGGATTTATATGCCTTAGGAATCAAGGCAAGGCAAAAGAAAGAATAGTGTATATTTTTCCTCTAGGTACAAAATCTCTGAGATGGCCAAATTACTGAGTGACGAACATTTTGCAAGTCTAGTAGTTTCTTAATCTTTGCTTTTAGCAGTATTGGAGAATCAATATTGTTGGATAGTCAACCACTAATGATAATTTAATAATAAATAGGCTTTATTAATTGTATAAATATGACAATTAGTTAATATAATAATAGATTACTGTTATTTTTGACAACTCTAAAGCAGTTAAAACAGAGAAAAATGTTGATTTAACAAATCTCTTCTTTAATGTGAATGAGTTTTCTAAGTTATTACAACTATAAAAATATACAGGAATAGAACTGATGGTGAGCTTAGTCCCATTTGTGCAATTATAACTTGTAAAACGTCAAATTACGACTCTCAAATATAAAATGAACACTTGTCAATTTTTTTTCAACTCATTAATTAGTGAGAGAGCCAGTAACACTCTTCACTTGAGAATTTGACTAAAAATACTTACGTTCTTTATGAGAAAACCTACTTTTTCCCCACTTTGGACACAAATTGTTTGCATTGCCATCATTTAAAAAATAATTTCAACTTCTGACCCTACAAAGCTGTAAAATAACCTAGTTAATAAAATCTATACAAAGTAATACACCACCATGGAACTGGACAATAACTGGATGATTGGCAAGAGAACAACATCTCTCCTTTGGTAGAACAGCCAGGAATCTCTTTTGCCTATTTCTAAGTCTTAAGAAAATTTTTTATGACAGATGCTTGCAAGAAGTAATATGATATCAATAGATAATGATCTAGAAAAAAATACCTCATTCATTTAAAAGATGTATTTCCAGTAAAATTTTGCTTGATCTCTTTTATAATTATTTATCAAACAATATGCCTATGTTGCTTTGATCAAATAATTTTTTTAAATTTCTGACTAATTTTTTTGCTCATCCAAGAGTTACTCAGGAGCAAGTTGTTTAATTTCCATTTATTTGGGTAGCTTTAAGAGCCATTCTTGAATTATATTTATATTGCACTGTGATCCATAAATGTGCTTGGTATAATTTTGATTTTTTTAAATTTATTGAGACTTGCTTTATGATAGAACATGTGGTTGATATTACAATACGTTTAATGTACAGATGAGAAGAATGTATATTCTGTGGTTGATAGATGGAGTAATTTGTAGATGTTTATTAGGTCCAGTTTGCTCAGTGTCATGTTTAAGTCCAGTATTTCTTCGTTAATTTTCTGTATTTGATGATTTCTGTAATACACTCAGAGAGATGTTGAAGTCTCCTACAGTTATTGTGTGGCTATCTGGCTCTTTTTTATAAGTTGAGAAGAACTTGTTTTATGAATCTGGATGCTCCAGTGTTGGGTATGAATATATTTATGACAGTTATGTCTTCTTATTGAATTGAACCCTTTATCATTATGTAATGCCCTTCTTTGAGCTTTTTAATTGTTGTTGGTTTAAAGTTTATTTTATCTGATATAACAACAGCAATTCCTGCTATTTTTTAAATTTTCATTTGCCTGGGAGCTCTTTCTCCATCCCTTTACTTTGAGCCTCTGAGTGTCATTGCGTGTGAGATAGGTCTCTTGAAGACAGCAGACAGTTATGTCTTGTCTTTTTATCCAGCTTGCCACCCTGTGCCTTTTAAGTGTGTCATTTAGACTGCTTACATGCAGAGTTAGTATTGATACGTGAGATTTTGATCCTATCATTGTGTTGTTAGCTGTTTTGTAGACTTGATTGTACAGTTAGTTTATAGTGTCTGTGAGCTATGTGCTTAAGCATGTTTTTGTGATAGCAGGCATGCTCTTTTTTCTGTTTAGCATTCCTTGAAGGATTTCTTATAAAGCTGGTGTAGTTATAACAAATTCCCTTAGCATTTGCTTATCTGAGAAGGATTTTAGCTCTCCTTAACTTATAAGCTTACTTTGGAAGGATATAAAATTCTTCGTTGGAATTCCTTTTCTTTGTGGATGCTGAAAATAGGCCCTCAGTGTCTTCTGGCTTGTAAGGTTTCTGTTGAGGGGTCTGCTGCTAGCCTTTATGGTTCTCTTTGTACATTACCTGACCCTTCTCTCTAGGTGCTTTTAAGATTTTTTTCTTTCACATTAACCTTGGTGAATCTGGTGACTATAGGATGGTCATTTTGGATTGTATTTTATAAGGGTTATCTGTATGGCTTGAATTTGCATGTCAACATCTCTAGTGAGATTGGGAAATTTTTCATGGACTATATCTCCAAATGTGTTTTCCAAGTTTCTCACTCTCCTCTCTCAAGAATGCCAATGAGTCATAGATTTTGTCTCTTTACATAATCCCATATTTATACAAGATTTTGTTCATTTTGTAAAAATTATTTTTTCCTTTATTTTTGTCAAATGAGTTGATTTGAAGAACCAGCCTTTGCGCTCTGAGATTATGTCCTCAGTTTGGTCTGTTCTGCTGTTAACGCTGCCAACTGAATTATGAAATTCTTATAGTGAACTTTCCAATTCCAGAAGTTCAGTTTGATTTTTTCTTAAAATGGCTATTTCTTATGTCAGCTCTTGGATCATTTTACTGGATTACTTGGGTTCCAAGGATTGGGTTTCAACTTTTTCCTGAATCTTGATGAACTTCTTTGTCATTCAGACTCTGAATTCCATTTCTGTCATTTTAATCATTTCAGTCTGGTTAAGAATCATTGCTGGGGAGCTACTGGGCTCATTTGGAGGTAAGGGGGTATTCTGACTTTTAGATTTGCCAGAATTCTTGAGCTGGTTCTTTCTCATCTGTGTGGATTGATATTCCATTAACTTTTGAAATTTATATTTTTCAGATGGAGCTTTTAGCTGTTATTTTTTTTAATGCTGTTAAGGGTTTTACTGTGGTATACGTTGGGCTTAGTTGATTGTCTTTGTTTCTGACACTGATGCTTTCAGAGGAACAAGGCTCAGTTCAGCATTCCTAGGCAGAATTCTTTAACTCTGGGGTGCTGGGACTGGGAACACAGCTTTATAACTCTATCCCCTTAAGGTCAAGCATTTGCTGCACTGCGGGTGTGGGAGCATGTGGTGCTCCCAGCCTGCTGGCAACAGTGCTGTGTTGGAGGTTTCCAGCAAAAGCACTCTGTTGGGGCTGTTGAGTGGCCTTGAACAAAACCTCTCTGATGGGTGTCTGCCAGCAAAAGCACTCCAGTGGGATGGCAGGGGTGGCCTGTGAGAGAGCTATGGTGGTGGCTCTGGTAAAAGCACTATGGCAAGTTGGGTTTGGGTTGCTGCAAGCAAGTGTGCTTCAGTCAGGCAGTGGGCAGGCCACAGGCAAAAGTGCTCTGGCATGGTGGCTGAGGATTCATGGACAAAAGGACTCCAGCAGGTTGGCAGGGTGGCCATGGGTGAAAGATCTCCATTGCAGCAGCAAGGTCACTGCAGATACTCTGGTGTGAGTAAGCACTCTGGCAGGGCAGTGGATAGGTTCCAGGCAAAAGCACTCTGATATGGGTCCCCTATTTCTCTGCAGTAAACATTTAAAAATAAACTTTGGGGTCAAAGGAAAGGTATACACTATAGAGTTTTTAGTGGAATTTCATTGTTTTATTGTATATTGTTTTATATAATATATTCTCAAATAAAAATCTTCATAAAACAGAAACATACAGAACAAAATAAAATTATATTTAACAGTGATAACTAGTGTTAAAATTTTGATATGTCTTTCAGAATTTCCTTTCCAAATATATATGAACACTTATACTTGGATTAAGTTTTAATTAAAAATCATCCAAAATATTTTTAAGAATCTATTATATGCAACAATATAACTGAGAACAAAACAGAATTTGTGTGGGGCTTACATTGAGAATAAAAATAATGGTTAACTCTTATGAATGTTAAGCACAATTTGATGTGCATTTGCTCATTTGGTCTCAACATTCACCCCATAAAGCAGAAATAACTTGCCTAAGTTTACACAACACAGATGTGGAAGATGAAGAATAGAAAATAAATGAACCCAAGAATTCTGGGCTTGAGGTCTTGCCCTTAACTCTATACTATGGGAGGTGCACACCACATCACTATTCACATTATATTGTATGCAAATGGTGCCTCTGAAATATTGTAAATCAGTGGTTTTGAGTGTCTCTCATACTAAGCACACTGCCTATGTGTAACTTGATCTTTCCGTAATCATACATAATAAATATAATCCTGTAATCCTGCATCAGTTTTGATGATTTTAATGTATTTCACTTTAATATAATTTAATTAAAAATAAACACTAAATAATTACATTTGGTAGGAACCATGCGTATTATACATATTTGAACATATATATTTGTACTTGTTTTTTGTTGCTTCCTTAGGATAAATTTTTGCAAGTAGAATCGCTGGGTGGAAAGATATATACATTGAAACTTTTATACGTATTTTTTATTTTTCCTCCAGAAAAGCATTAATATATAGTCATCAATAGAATATTACAGCAGCAATATAACAAAAGCCATTGTAATACTGGATATTATAGATCTCTTTAATATTTTGCAAATATTTAAAATTTGATTTTACTTCACAAACATTTCTTAAATGTCCTATTTTTATCAGAAAGTCAATACCTACTTTTGTAAATATAATATTCCTGTGATAGTTACATTTAAAAATACAATTATAAGATATCATTGCTATTACTTAGTAAGTAACAAACATGCAACAATAATTTTGATACTTTGTTCACACAATTCCATCAAGCTTTTTGAAGATCTTAAACCAGTGAAAAGTTTACATATGATGAAATGAACAGATCTTAAATATTTTTATTATCTTTTAAACACCTGTAGGATGTGTAGTAATGTCACCTCTTTCATTTCTAATAGTGATAATATCTGTTTCTGTCAGTGTTAGTAGAAGCTTGTCAACATTACTAATATTTTAAGATTTCAACTTTTATGTTTGTTGATTTTGTTTGTCTATTCTACTTGATTGCTACTTTTATTTTCACTGTGTCTTTTCTTCGTCTTATTTAATGTCTTATTTGCCTGTTAGTGAAACACCCTTGCATTCTTTGAATAGATTCCACTTGTGGTTACGTTGTTGTTGTTTGTTTTAGTACATTGTTGGATCAGTGTGCTAAAATTGTATTTAGCATTTTTGCATCATTATTGATACATGAAATTGGTCCCAGCAGTAAGCATACCTAATACCCATATGCCAGTTTCTACAATAATTTTTCAGTAAAATACCCTAAGTCTTGCATAAATGGCTGCTGATAAAGCAAACATGGCAAAATTTAACAACATTTGAATCTAGTTGAAAAGTGGGTGGGTGCTCATTGTAATATCCTTCAAATTTTGCTTTGGTTAAAATTTTTAATATAAAGAGTTTGTAAAGTGTGCTCTAATTTTATCGGTTTGAAAATATGGTAAATAATGGTAAGAGTTATTTTACTACATTGTGCAAACATAGCTTAAAAAGAGTCAAAAATTTCATCAGGGCAATTAATTCACTAGCTATTGTTTTAATTTCTGATGTGCATACTAACAATAATTTTAACATGATATAAAGAATTGACTCTCTTCCAGTATTACTTATGTATTGGTTATTTATATGCAAGTGATTTTATAAAATGTAGATTCTGTTCTCCAGTAGTATCAGTTTCATCCAAAGCTGTCACCAATAGCCTGAGAATCATGAAATGGAAAATAAGAACTTCAATTGCCTGACTTGTTCCAACATTCATCTGTGGGACTTATTCATTCATTTATGTTTATTAAATGCTACTATGAACAGGCACTGTTCTTAGTGCTGGGAAAATACAAACTAAAAAGTAATAAAATTAAAAATTCTTGCTCACAGGAGCTTATATTTTAGTGGAAGGAGATGCAGGTTAAATATTTTACATGAATAAATTACATTGTAGCCTCTATGTTAATAAGTGCTCAAGAAAAAAAGAACAGAGTTAAAAGAATATGAAATCTGACGGAAAGTGAAATTGTGGTAGGGTTACTATTTTAAGTAGGAAGGTCACAAAATAACTCATTAAAAGTAATTTTATAACAAAACTCAGAGAAGGCATATTATAGGATATGTTTATCAAGGAGTGAATTGGCCTATTAATCTACCTGTCCAGGTCTTTGTCATCTCTATGGAGTTTATGTGAGAAACAGGTGTGCAAGTATCTAAGTGACAACATTTATTAGTTGTTTTTTAAAGTTCTGCCTTTAGAGAAAAATGTAATGCTCTTTAAATTCTTTAAAATTCTTAAAGAGAAAATGAAAGAAATGCATGCTTGTGGATAGTATGTTATAACAAGGGTAATTACAATAAAATCTCCAAACTTTTCAATATATTTTTAGATACAAATACAGAACAAATATTGCTTCCCCTCTTTCAATGAAAACTTTTTATTTCTGTGAAAGGCTATTTCAGAATTCTCAGTAGAAGTCCATTTTTTATTTAAGTATGTTCACAGGATGTTCACAGCATGCTGAAGAGGGAAATTTTTATGAATTTCCCTTTTCAAACTGAACAACAGTGAATACTACTAGCAAATCCAGTGTACTCCATTGATGCATTAATCCTCTTAGCAAGCTCAGGTAATAATTTTA
Source organism: Pongo abelii (assembly GCF_028885655.2). Taxonomy (NCBI): domain Eukaryota; kingdom Metazoa; phylum Chordata; class Mammalia; order Primates; family Hominidae; genus Pongo; species Pongo abelii. Next base: position 50,747,733 of record NC_072000.2, on the reverse strand, counting down.
AACAAAATAAATATTTCTGAAAAGATTGTACCACTTGCCCAGTATTTCAGAAACTCTATAACAATATTGAATTAATGTCCTTCTGTGTTTCTAGTTTCAGTTATCAAAAGTAATAATAAATAAAACATGAAGGGCCATTCACATTTTTGCATGCATTTTTATTCCTTTGGAATTCTGCTAATGAAAATTAGTATTAAAAATCAAGTTTGACTGAAACTCTAATTTCATTTGTGAGTCTTTGTAAAATTCTCTAGATTCACTTATAATATCAATATTCTGAAATAAATACTACCTAATTTGTATTCACTTGAAAAGACATTTACAGGTTGTAATGTGCTTGAATCTAAAAACTGAAATTTGTTTGTGTACATGTAAATTATTATTTTTCTCATAGTGCTATCCTGAAATGACAATTCTTCTGAAAATGTGGCAGTTACAAGTTTTCTTAGAAATGTTTTAAAAATGTAAAAAATTTTCTTTCCACCCCTAAAAGTTAAAAAGTTTTCAAAAAAATTATTTTTTCACTTTAAGAAATACAAAATAGATTCAACCAGACATCATATGCATCAAACACCAACTATGAAGTAATCTTGCTGAACTATCTATACTATCCATGAAGTAATCTTGTGGAAGTATCTATATTTTCCATAAATAGCAATTTATAGAAAATAAATTTTAGTAGGCAGAGAAGCCTACTAAATACCACCTGGAGGAATGCAATAAACAAAACCTAAACTGTGAATAATTTGCCAGAGCAAAAAACTATTTCTTCTACCAATATTTTTCAGAAAAAAAGAGAGAGATGGGAGAAATTATATTAATAGATTAATAAAAGACTTACTCTGAATACTTTATATGGATCATGATCCAAGTGAACAAGCTGTAAAAAAAAATGACATTTGTGACACAATTGGAAATTTGAAAAACAGAAGTATATTTAATGAAATTATTAATTTTGGTAGCTGAGCAAAATGTATTGAAATCTTTTTTTTAGGATTTAGAGCAACTTATTGAGATATTTACAAGTATAATTATATGAAATCTGAGGAAATAGGTGGAGATATACAAGAAGAAAGATTAACATTACTTGACAATTGTTGAAGATAGTGATTTGTTCATAGCATTTATGATGCTATTTTTTTTTCCTTTGGTATATAGCTAACATTTTTATAATAATTTTAGTGTAAATTAAAGCCTTTAAATGAGAAAACTATGCCATGTCATTGTAATTTGAGAAACTCACACAATAATTGAGACTCTACTATGTTATACATGCCAAAATCAAACAAAGTAATTCAATAGTAAATGCATATTTAATATATGTTTATTTAACATTATTGACCAAATGGAACTTCTCTTTAGGAGACTGCCAGTAGGAAAATGCATCTCAGAAATCCCTATTATCAGATGAAAAACTTCCTAATTAATTGTTTTTGAATATACCTTTGGATTGGTTACAAGTAGTTGTTTACAACATATATATATATATATATTTTTTTTTTCTTTTTTACTTTATCTTAGTTTTCATTAAGTTTAATTTTTTTTTCTTTTTTTATTATTATTATATTTTAAGTTTTAGGGTACATGTGCACAATATGCAGCTTAGTTACATATGTATACATGTGCCATGCTGGTGTGCTGCACCCATTAACTCGTCATTTAGCATTAGGTATATCTCCTAATGCTATCCCTACCCCGTCCCCTCACCCCACAACAGGCCCCAGAGTGTGATGTTCCCCTTCCTGTGTCCATGTGTTCTCATTGTTCAATTCCCATCTATGAGTGAGAACATGCGGTGTTTGGTTTTTTGTCCTTGTAATAGTTTACTGAGAATGATGATTTCCAATTTCATCCATGTCCCTGCAAAGGACATGAACTCATCATTTTTTCTGGCTGCATAGTATTCCATGGTGTATATGTGCCACATTTTCTTAATCCAGTCTATCATTGTTGGACATTTGGGTTGGTTCCAAGTCTTTGCTATTGTGAATAGTGCCACAATAAACATACGTGTGCATGTGTCTTTATAGCAGCATGATTTATAATCCTTTGGGTATATACCCAGTAATGGGATGGCTAGGTCAAATGGTATTTCTAGTTCTAGATCCCCGAGGAATGGCCACACTGACTTCCACAATGGTTGAACTAGTTTACATTCCCACCAACAGTGTAAAAGTGTTCCTATTTCTCCACATCCTCTCCAGCACCTGTTGTTTCCTGACTTTTTAATGATTGCCATTCTAACTGGTGTGAGATGGTATCTCATTGTGTTTTGATTTGCATTTCTCTGATGGGCAGTGATGATGAGCATTTTTTCATGTGTCTTTTGGCTGCATAAATGTCTTCTTTTGAGAAGTGTCTGTTCATGTCCTTCGCCCACTCTTTGATAGGGTTGTTTGTTTTTTTCTTGTGAATTTGTCTGAGTTCATTGTAGATTCTGGATATTAGGCCTTTGTCAGATGAGTAGGTTGTGAAAATTTTCTCCCATTTTGTAGGTTGCCTGTTCACTGTGATGGTAGTTTCTTTTGCTGTGCAGAAGCTCTTTAGTTTAATTAGATCCCATTTGTCAATTTTGGCTTTTGTTCCATTGCTTTTGGTGTTTTAGACATGAAGTCCTTGCCCATGCCTATGTCCTCAATGGTAATGCCTAGGTTTTCTTCTAGGGTTCTTATGGTTTTAGATCTAACAGGTAAGTCTGTAATCCATCTTGAATCAATTTTTGTATAAGGTGTAAGGAAGGGATCCAGTTTCAGCTTTCTACGTATGGCTAGCCAGTTTTCCCAGCACCCTTTATTAAATAGGGAATCCTTTCCCCATTTCTTGTTTTTGTCAGGTTTGTCAAAGATCAGATAGTTGTAGACATGCAGCATTATTTCTGAGGGCTCTGTTCTGTTCCATTGATCTATATCTCTGTTTTGGTACTAGTACCATGCTGTTTTGGTTACTGTAGCCTTGTAGTATAGTTTGAAGTCAGGTAGTGTGATGCCTCCAGCTTTGTTCTTTTGGCTTAGGATTGACTTGGCGATGTGGGCTCTTTTTTGGTTCCATATGAACTTTAAAGTAGTTTTTTCCAATTCAGTGAAGAAAGTCATTGGTAGCTTGATGGGGATGGCATTGAATCTATAAATTACCTTGGGCAGTATGGCCATTTTCACGATATTGATTCTTCCTACTCATGAGCATGGAGTGTTCTTCCATTTGTTTGTATCCTCTTTTATTTCAATGAGCACTGGTTTGTAGTTCTCCTTGAAGAGGTCCTTCGGATCCCTTGTAAGTTGGATTCCTAAGTATTTTATTCTCTTTGAAGCAATTGTGAATGGGAGTTCACTCATGATTTGGCTCTCTGTTTGTCTGTTATTGGTGTATAAGAATGCCTGTGATTTTTGTACATTGATTTTGTATCCTGAGACTTTGCTGAAGTTTCTCAACTACATGGAAACTGAACAACCTGCTCCTGAATGACTACTGGGTACATAACGAAATGAAGGCAGAAATAAAGATGTTCTTTGAAACCAACGAGAACAAAGACACAACATACCAGAATCTCTGGGACACATTCAAAGCAGTGTGTAGAGGGAAATTTATAGCACTAAATGACCACAACAGAAAGCAGGAAAGATCCAAAATTGACACCCTAACATCACAATTAAAAGAACTAGAAAAGCAAGAGCAAACACATTCAAAAGCTAGCAGAAGGCAAGAAATAACTAAAATCAGAGCAGAACTGAAGGAAATAGAGACAGAAAAAACCCTTCAAAAAATTAATGAATCCAGGAGCTGATTTTTTGAAAGGATCAACAAAATTGGTAGACTGCTAGCAAGACTAATAAAGAAAAAAAGAGAGAAGAATCAAATAGACGCAATAAAAAATGATAAAGGGGATATCACCACCGATCCCACAGAAATATAAACTACCATCAGAGAATACTACAAACACCTCTACGCAAATAAACTAGAAAATCTAAAAGAAATGGATAAATTCCTGGATACATACACCCTCCCAAGACTAAACCAGGAAGAAGTTGAATCTCTGAATAGACCAATAACAGGATCTGAAATTGTGGCAATAATCAATAGCTTACCAACTAAAAAGAGTCCAGGACCAGATGGATTCACAGCCGAATTCTACCAGAGGTACAAGGAGGAACTGGTACCATTCCTTCTGAAACTATTCCAATCAATAGAAAAAGAGGGAATCCTCCCTAACTCATTTTATGAGGCCAGCATCATCCTGATACCAAAGCCGGGCAGAGACACAACCAAAAAAGAGAATTTTAGACCAATATCCTTGATGAACATTGACGCAAAAATCCTCAATAAAATACTGGCAAACCAAATCCAGCAGCACATCAAAAAGCTTATCCACCGTGATCAAGTGGGCTTCATCCCTGGGATGCAAGGCTGGTTCAATATACAGAAATCAATATATGTAATCCAGCATATGAACAGAACCAATGACAAAAAACCATGATTATCTCAATAGATGCAGAAAAGGCCTTCGACAAAATTCCGCAACACTTCATGCTAAAAACTCTCAATAAATTAGGTATTGATGGGACGTATCTCAAAATAATAAGAGCTATCTATGACAAACCCACAGCCAATATCATACTGAATGGGCAAAAACTGGAAGCATTCCCTTTGAAAACTGGCACAAGACAGGGATGCCCTCTCTCACCACTCCTATTCAACATAGTGTTGGAAGTTCTGGCCAGGGCAATTAGGCAGGAGAAGGAAATAAAGGGTATTCAATTAGGAAAAGAGGAAGTCAAATTGTCCCTGTTTGCAGACGACATGATTGTATACCTAGAAAACCGCATTGTCTCAGCCCAAAATCAACATATATTTTTGAGTGTTATAGAATATAAACTAATTTTATTCATTACCTATGTGATTTATTTATACCACATGTGTATTTTATTGTCTAATAAGAATTCATAAGAATATTGAATTCTGTGGGTGTAATAAATTTATGATTACATCAAATTAGCTGCATTCATTATCTGTTGCTAAGTAACAATATTATCATGAACTTCATGACTTAAAACAATGCGTATTTATTACTTCGCACTTTCTATGGGTTAGGAGTCTAGACACTGCTTAGCTGGGTCATACACAAGGCTGAAATAAAGGTTTTTGCCTGGGCTAAGATCTCCTCTGATGCTTAATGGGAAAGGGTTTGTTATTTTACTAATACTTTTTTTTTTTACAGCATTCAGTTATTTGCAGACTTCTAGACTGCACTGGGAGGGAGCAAATTAGGGTGTAAACATCGGAAAGTGAAGATCATGGATAGAACCTTAGAATCTATTTACCACATTAACAAAGTCAATAATACTTACAAAGTGTAACAACAAATTTATAATAAGGTATAGAACATACTAGCCTCTTTTTTGCTAATTAGATGCAGTTATCCAATGTTTCACATTAAATTGACTATTAAAGTAATTTCACATACTCATATATTACTCACATATTTTATGAGACTTTCTTTAATCTTTTTTCTTTGTTTTTATTTAATAGAAGTGAAGAGAGTTATTACACATCTTGTTTTTTGTTTCCCAAAAAAATTATTGTATTTTTAAATGAAAGCAGTCTCATTTATGTCTTTTATCAACCTGCGATCAGGACCATGAATTCTTGGTTGTATTCGGATTACACAAATTCAATATTAATTTTAGATATTTAAAGGTGAAATTCAATGCTCCCTTTCACAATATGCCACACATACTTAGTTGTAAAACTCTAAGGAAAACAAGCACATATTGTATTTGATAAAATAATAACTTCTCACTCTTTGGCTACATCTTCATAAGGAAAAAAAACCTGAAAGAATAGCCATCAAATGTAGTTAAATTTTTCTGGAGGGTCTGCAATCCTCTGCTAAATGTTTCATTTCAGTTTGTCTATCAGATAGCAAATGTCATTCTATTGTGCCTTTATATAAACCCACAAGTCACCTTCTATCAGAGAAGTTTGGAATAAAATGGTTTATCATGAAAAGTCATTCAATGACACGTAGGTATCAAAATACAAATTATCTCTGAATTGCTCACTTTTCAGAAGATGTCAACAAATCCACTCTAGCTAGTGTTAACAAAAAATTATGCAGTATAGAAAATTAGGTGCTTATGCCATCATTTAAAGGCATGAAGTAAAAAACTTAGAACTCTCTAGGCCATTTATCTTTTGCTACAATTGGGGAGGTTTCAAAAGCTGTTGAATTAGAAGCTACCTGTTGAAAAGGAAGTTATTGCTACAGATTCTTGCTTTAGAACATTATCACCTTACTTAGAAACTACATTCCATATAACTCACCTATTTTTCCATCTGACTCAGTCTGCTTGCATCAACATCTCTTATAGATATACCTATGTGCTGGATAAGGATGGTAATTGCAAAAGAAAATTGAGTAAATGTAATTTTTAAGTTATCAGCTAAGGGAGTTTCTATATGCTAGAATGGAATATTGAGTTAGCTAATTTACATACCAATATATATCAATATCTTTATCTATATATGAACCAATTCAATGTAATAAGAAAATAAACACTAGTTATGTCTTGTATTCCAATTTCAAATAGCCTCACTTTTCATTGACAAAAACCTTGAAATAATTAATTTATAAAGTTAGACTTGTTGAAAATTGTCTAGGTTTCCTTGAAAATAGCAATCATTATTTATGTAATAATACCTTGTATTATACGTTAACTTTACATTTTAAAGTGACTTTATCTTAATTATCACTCATTTTTATCACTATTCATTTATAAAAGTTGTGAAGTTTAAACAGTCACTATAAAATCTGTTCTGAGCATGGGAATAGATAGGCATCAAATCACCCAAAGTAACTTGCCTAATCTACTTGTAACCTAGTAGGACCTATATTACAAGACTCCTAAAACACTACCCTTTGTCTTAAAATGTGTTCTCTCATATGGAGAAAAGTATCATTAGGTACTGAAGTCCTGCTGTCCAGATGACCTTTGTCAAACAGGGTTTCAGAATTTGTCTATATGGCCAAACTATATATTAAAAAAAATAAAGACGGCAATAAACAGTGTTACCTCAATACAGTTTCATAAGTGAGGCAAATATAAGGATAATATCATTATAATTGTGATGAGTATGAAATTTACAATCCAAATCTGAGGAGAGCAGGTGTAGCTTTCTTAATTTGTCTATAACTGAATTCCCCTTTGCTCTGGGGTCCCCCTTTCTGCCAACTGAAAGAAAACACGATTTTGGTACTTTTATTTAACTCAGCAATTTGAAGTTTAAAAATTAGCTAATCTATAGGCAATATTCAGTTAAAAGTTTATTGCCTATCCACTGTCATTCCTGACTAGAGCATTATTTTCTACGATGGTCCTGTGAGCCAAGACATTGTTTCTTAGATGCTCATGTACCTTTGCTGTGTGGTAGCTCTATTTCAATGTATTCGAATTAAGACATGAGTTGTTGGGAAAGAACAAATAACAGAACCTTTGCCCCTACTGAAGCATCAGCTGATTTTCAGATTCACCTCATCATCACCAGGAAGGTTACCAGATATTCAGTATTGTAAAAGGGAAAGCAGTTTATTTATTTGAAATATTATTATTTTCAAATGTTGGCTCACTATGTTAAAAAAATAAGGGTATATGCAAAACATGTAAAATCTACATGAAGATTGCTGTTGATGCCCAGGATAGTGGTTCACAATATCTGACACTTTATTGCATTTTCAGGTATTGGAATGTTAATAAAGTGCTGCAGTATTTTTTCATTTAACACTGAAAAGATTAGCTTCTTTGTGATAATAAGAATGCCACGATTCCTCTTACAAGCTGTAGTACATATTTCTTGAGTTTCTATTATTGTTCTCACTAGCAGTCATTCTGAGCAGTCGTTCTGAGGAGCGACTTTCATTTCCTCCCATCTATAGCTATCCTTTCCTGGCAGAATCTATAGCTTGTTTTTCAATGAGAAGATTTTTTTTTTAAATACTATTCAAATTTTCATTCAATCATGATAGATTTAATCCATGGACATCCCTCTGTTCTCTCTAAAAGTCATCACAGAAACAGCGGTGGAATAATAAAAACATTTTGATCTAATACAGAAAGAAAAGAATAGTGGACAAGAATAAGAAAGGTCAACATATTTTTTTGGAAGATGGAAAGAGGAGCATGAATGTAATAATCAAATAATTGATACAGCAGAACAAGGAATGAAAGCACGTGCCTGTAGAGAAGAAGCCAATTAAAAGCCAGCTGCTCTGCCTTACAGAAACTAAGAAGGAAATCATTGCAGGAGGAGCCAAAGTAGGTAGTGGTGAGAGTAGGGGCTGAAAACTGGCATGATGGTTTAAGACATTACAAGGAACAGACCTCTAGTTTCCCTTTGCAACTCTTTGTTGGCCGAAATCACCAATATCCCATTTCTTCAGGAGAAACTGAATGTGAGACTCAGCAACATAAGATGTTGAGGAACTTTGCTGCAAATGATGTGTAAGTGAAAGGCAGCATACTGAATGTTGATACCCTTCCTGCAGCGCTGTCCCTGGCCCAGTCCATAGTAATCTAATAGTTAAGGATGCAGATCTTCAGATAAGAGACTATAGGACTCATCTCTAGAAAAACTGAAAGGCCCTTGGTGGAGAAAAGATGTGCAAATAGTGTAACTTTGCAATGTCTTAATGAAATACAAGGCAATGAAATACGTGGTAGCAAGCTACCATGAGCTCTGTCACATACATATCTATGTCAATAATCTTTTTAGAGTCTCACTTGAAATGCGAATGTTAAGCATCACCAGATACTTAAAAGAGAACACCCAACATAAAAAACAAATTAAAGGAAATTAGAAGGGACAAAAAACAATGCGAGAAACAGGCAGAAATCTCAAAAGGCTATCATTAGTGTGCTTAGGGAGATAAAATAATGAATACTATGAGAAAAAGAACATTTAGAGCATAGAAAACAGCCTTTGAAAGTTAAATATGTAAGTCAGAAGAAAAAGGGATTACAGAAAGGTGAAACAAGAAGTTGATGAAATTTTCCACAAAGTAGAACCAAAAAAAAAAAAAAAAGTATAACCAAAAAAAAAAAAAAAAGATTGAATATTGAACTGAACAAAAAGATAATTAGAGCCTAAGTCTAGGAGGCCAACTATTCGATGATAGTGTTCTCAGAAATGGAAAACAAAGAAAATGAATGGGAGTATAATGTACAAATAAAAACAGAAGAATGTTTCTCAGAATCCAGGTAGAAAGGGGTATGTGTCATTCAGAAAAATCATTTAAAAAAACAAAGAAAGAGCACAGCTGTGAAATATCGGATAGCCAAGGACATTTAAACTTGTTTGTGTGTGTGTATGTGTTGTGTGTGTGTGTGTGTCTCTGTGTGCCTGTGTCTAAAAGAGAGACACAGAGGCAGAGGAATTAGAATACTGAGCTTCTCAAAGGAACTCTCTGAAGGTCATTGTAATGACACCTTCAAAATTCTGAGAAAAATATTATAATTAATCTGTGGAAAATGTTAATCTATATGGAATTCTTTGTGCAACCAAATTATCAATCAAGCATAGCAATGACAGAATAAATATATTTTCTAATGTGTAAGTTTTCAGGAAATTCCTTTCTCCCTTGTACTGTTTCTCAGGGAGCTCTTAGATGAGGAGCTTAATTTTGAGAAAAGAAATCTGGACTGTAAGAAACATGGGATCAAACACACAACAGAATAGAAGGCATTCCAAGAATAAAGATAAAGGAGCATTCCCATATGGAAGATCTCAACATGAGAAGCAAGCAACGTGGCTAAAATGGATTGGCAGAATCGAGAGTTTCAAGAGGTAGCTATTGTGGAGAAAAGTGTTGTTGATAGATTATTTGATGCATTTTACAGATTGAAAATAATATTGAAAGCAGTTGTATCAGTTAAGAAGTGGCAGGCTGTACATAATTTTAAAAAACCCAGCAAACAGCAGCTTTAAGTAATAAAGGATTATACGTTTCATGTCTCACACAACAGTACTGGATAGGAGCTAGACACTCTAGGTCTCAGTATCATCAGAGACTCATGCTTCTTCCAGCATTATGCCCTGATGTGTTAGTTTGCAAGGGCTACCATAACAAAGTACCACAAACTGGGTGACTTAAAGAACAGATTTTTTTTGGTCTCAGTTCTAGAGGGTAGAAATCCAAGATCAACACTGTGTCTTTCTGAGGGCTGTGAGAGAGAATATGTTCCATGCCCCTCTACTAGCTTCTGGTGGTTTGCTGGCAATCTTTGTGAATCCTTGGCTTCTGCTGTATTACTCTGATCTCTGCCTTCATCTTCACATGGTGTTTTCTCTCTGTGTGGGGATCTATGTCCAAATTTCAACTTTTTATAAGAACATCAGTCATATGGGATTAGGGGCCCACCTTTAACTAATTTTATCTACGATGAGCCTGTCTCCAAATAAGTTCACATTCTGGTACTGGCAGTTAGGAGTCAACATAGGAATGTGGGGGTGGGATGGGGAAGGGTACGACTCAACCCATAACACCTGACATCCCAAGAGTATAAATATTGATCTCCTTATTGTCTCATGGTTACAAACACAGTCAGGCATCTAATTCACTGCTTTAAGCAGGGAGACAAAAACAAAAACAACAACAAAAAAAACGTTGCTTTAGACAGGAAGATAAGAAAGCAGAAGGTCAAAGATGTACAGAAATCAAATCTCATATTTTACAAAAAAGTTTTGGAAGGTCTACCCAGTAAGTTCCACCTACACGTCACTGCCAAGGACTGGGTCATATTACAATGTATTCTGTGAAGATGAGAATTTGTTTTCTAGCCTCTAAATTAAAGAAAGCATAGGCGGAGAGGACTTAAGAGTTTTGGTGTATTCTATCTTCAGTGTCCTCTACAAAATTTTAAATTTTTTACTGCCAATTTGGGAAATAAATAGCATTACATATATAGAAAATTAAGTAAATGAAAGAATGATGGCAAACTATTGACTCTAGGGAAAAAATGATTTTACAAGGAAATAAATGTAATTATAGTGCACTACTTAAATTCTAGTTACAAATTCATAGTTATTTTAAATTAAATATTGACTTGATTTTTGATATAACTTCAGGAGATGGTGCAAGAAAAAGTGCAGCATACATATGACTTTGCTTAGAGTTCTAAATCTTTATCTTTCATAGGATAAATAGGTAAATACTCAAAATTGATAACTTGAAAAATAGCAGCATAAAAATCATGAGAAATCTGAAGTTAAATATTTGAGGAAAAACAGTTTAAAAAGTTAAAAAGAGGTGGCTCTATCGGGACAAACTGTAGAGGTTGATGGGGGAAGGCGCCTGTGTATTTCTGTAAGACTTGTGATTTTTATATTACATATTTATGGATTACTTTGATGAAAATAAGCTTCATTTAAAAACCATCCTAGTTAAAATACTATGTGGGGTGGATATTTGGCTATTGTAACCATAATCCTTCCATTAATTTGCACAGCTGGCTTGTTGAGGACCCCCTTCTTTATCCCCTCTTTCATGGTTTCTACTTAGGTACTGGAGGCGGAAACTTTCACCCTTTAAAAGTTCTGAAAAGGGTTTTATGTTTGGGGGAATCAGAGACATTATGCAGACCTTGAAATTGAAAGTAGTAAGTTTCACTATTACTCAGAACAGCAAACCTGGGCTTTCAATAGGAGTCCAGGTTAGAGAAGTCAACTGACTGTTTTTAACCAGTGAAACTAGGCATATGAATTTGTATAGCATCGAGTGGGAAGAGAAAGAAGGAACAAACAGTCAATGCTTCATAATCACATCAGGACATCCACTGTAGAATCTTAAAATACTTCAATCTGTATCACTACTCAGCAGAAATAGCACAGTGATTCTAGAGGGAATGAGATAAACACAGCATTGCCTTATTACATGCCTTAAGCTATAAATCTTTCAAAGAAGTCTCTTTGCATGGGATTCTGCTACTTCAACGTAGAAGATAAATAGCCAGAAGAAAATATGCTGCTTTAAGTTAACGTTTACATAACACAAATTCAAACAATGAACACAATTTATTCATTTTATTTCATTTAATAAAAAGAAATTCTTCAATGTTCTGCGGTTTGTTAATTTATTCTGGCACACTACAGGCAGAAGCCTTCAATTTGTGTACTACTATACATTTATTAAGTAACAGTTATAAAATTATAGCTTTATTTTATCATAATATAGCTCACAATCTGAGACGAATCAAGTGAAAAAGCTATAGATATTTTTGTCATGATTTTGCTGCATTATTCCTTCCAGCACCATTCGAGAATAAAGTCATGAATGTTTGTGTATTTATTTAAATATTAGAAATTTTTAAATTCAAAGATATTTCTCTGCAGTTTCTGTGTAAACAAAACCCGACACCAAAAATAACTGCCCAAGGATACTTGAAACTATTACAACTGAGACATCAAGGTTGCTTTGCCCATGAAGAACACAATATGTACTATTTAAATTGCCGTAAGATTTTTAAAGGAATATTTTATATTTAAACAAGATTGAATAAAACATAATAAAACAAAGGAATTCTATTTTCTTTATATTTATATTGAGCCTTACAGAAAATTTACTGTATAGTTAGTACAGTTATATTTTAAAGGTTGATTTTCTTTGAACTCATGTCTTGGATTGTTTGATCAACTGTATTTAGTGAAAGACAGACTCATTCATTCATCCATTCATTCACTGAACAGGTGTTTATTTTACACCCACTATATGCTAAACATAAATTTTATATAAAGTTTTTGAGGAGGTGAATATATACATTATTTAATTTAATCCTTGAACACAACTTTTGCTAAATGCCTGCTGATTGCTAAGCACATTGCAAGCCACTGAAGATACTTTCCTGAATTTACAGCATTGGGAAGACAGACAATTACAATAATTTACTGTGAGAGGAAGGTCAGGGTCCTAAGAGAGAGCACAGAAGTAGTAGCTGAATTCAGGGAATTAGTGAATGCTTTCCTGATATAGTGATGTGTAATCCCTGAACTGGCAGATTGCTAGGGTATAGCCCAGCAGAGACATGTTTAGAAAAACGTTTTCTAAGCAAAGGACACCATAAGTATAAAGATATGAGATGAGAGACTGCTGAAGGGTAGTTTAGTGCTCAGAAAAAAAGAAAAAGTTTGGGAAATCTGGAGCATTTAAGTTCATGGGACACAGTGTTAGAAATGAGGCTGATATGGTGGGTAGTTGCTAGGAAAACTTAAAAGAATTTGATGTTTATCCTGAGGGATATGAGAAACCCATTTTCTTTGAGGTGTTTTAAGTTGAATATAAACATAAGGAAAATGGCACATATTATTTAGAGGCCTATCACTTGCTACATGGCAAAATGATATTTTCTTTAAGGCTCACATACAATGATTTTGCCCTCCGTGCTTGCCACCAGAGGTTTGGCTACAACTCAGCTTCATGTCTTCCCTCTGCTCAAGAAGGCTTCAACTCCTGTGTGTTTCCACTGACCCTCTTGCTCCACAAACTGAGCAGCTTGGGAACACTTGACAGGTTAGTTCTCACGTAGAGGCAGACACTTCCAAGAGAACACTAAGGAAGATACTTTGTGTGTTTTAAAACTCTTAGATATAACATTGAAACCTTCTCTTTACTCAGTTCCCCTATGTAGAGTGGACAACAAGACTTAATTTTAAAATTTAATTTTTTATTTTTGAAAATTTAAAAGAAAGCCTGTTATCTCAGCACTTTTAGAGGCCAAGGAGGGAGGATCACTTGAGCACAGGAGTTCAAGATCAGCCTGGGCAACATTGGGAGACCCTATCTCTACAAAAAATAAAAAGAATTAGCTGGTGGCACATGCCTGTAGTCCTAGGTAATCAGGAAGCTAAGGTGGGAGGATCTGCTTGACCCAGGAGTAGAGGCAGCAAGTGAGTCGTGATCATGCCACTGCACTCTAGAATGGGCAACGGAGTGAGATCCAGACCGTGTCTCAAATAAACAAACACAAAGAAAATTTAAAGGAAGTACAAACACAGAAAAAGAGTGAAGTAAGATCCCACACATTCATTTTCAGCTTTAACAATTGTCAATGAATCACCAGCTAGTTTTACCTATACCCACCCAACCACTTCTTACCATCCTGCATTATTTTATAATTGATTTCTTTAACAACTTTATTAAGATATAATATGTATACACCATAAAATTCACTTGTTTAAAGTATACAAATCAATAATTTTTAGTTAACGAATAGAGTTGTGCAACCACACCACATTCTAGTTTAAGAACATTTCCATTACCCCCAGAAGGTTCTCCAAGTTCATTTGCAATATTCTACACTCACTTCCAGCTCTAGGCAACCACTGATCAGCTTTCTGTATACATATTTGCTTTTTCTGGATATTTCATGTAAATGGAAGAGTGCAACATGCACTTTTTTTGCACTTGGCTTCTTTTATTTAGTGTAATATTTCTGAAATTAATTCATGTTGTAGCATAAATGAGTACAGCATCTCTTTATTGCTGAACAGTGTTCCATTGCAGAGATATATATTTTCTGTATCTTTTATTAGTTGTGGACATTTGGATATTAAGAATAATGCTCCTAGGAACATTCACATACACAACTTTGTGAGAGAATGTGTTTTCATTTCTCTTGGGTATCTTCTTAAAAGTCAAACTACTTGTTTGTATGTTTATTTTACTTTATAAAAACCTGCAAAATTGTTTTTAAAGTGGCTACATCCTTTTACATCCCTGAGCAACGTTTGAGAGTTCTAGTTTCAACATGAACTTGCCAACACTTGGTATTATCTCCCTTTTTAAATTGTAACCATCCTACGCATGTATAGTGGTGTTTTGTAGAGTTTTACTTTTTTATTCCTCTAATGGTAAGTATCTTTACACTTAGGCTTAGCAGTCATTCATATATCTTTTCTGATGAAATATCTACTGAAATACTTTGCTCACTTTAGAATGCTTGATTGTCCACCAAATTTGTTCTCTTAAGAAAGTGCTCTTGCTAGTCTAAATCCTTTGAATATTAATACAAATGTTAGGAACAGTATACCAATTTCTACGAAATACTTTGCTGAGTTTTTGATAGAGGTCTCACTATATTTTTTTGTTTGTTTAGAACAGTAGTAGAATTTATTTACAGTCATGTACAGCATAATGATGTCTTGGTCAAGGACAAACCACATACATGATGGTGTTCCCATAAGTTTATAATAGAGCTGAAAAATCTGTATTGCCTAGCGATGTCATAGCCATCCTAATATCATAGCACGTTTGTGCTATGTGTTTGTGGTGATGCTGCAAACCTACTGCACTATGAGTTGTATAAAAGTATAACACATACAGTTAGGTATACTACATAGTACTTGATAATGAAAATAAACAACTATGCTACTGATTTATCTATGTACTATACTATACTTTTATCATTATTTTAAAGTGTACTTCATGCACTTATTTAAAAAAAAACTGTAAAACAGTCTCAGGAAGCTCCTTCAGGAGGTATCCAAAAGAAGGCCTTGTTGTCACATGATATGACAGTCCCATGCCTGTTATTGCCCCTAAACACCTTACAATGGGACAAGATGTGGAGTAGAAGACAGTGATATTCATGATCCTAACCCTGTGTAGACTAGGCTAACGTGTTTGTGTCCTAAACTTTTATTTTTTATTTTATTTTATTTTTTTATTATACTTTAAGTTTTAGGGTACATGTGCACAACGTACAGGTTAGTTACATATGTATACATGTGCCATGTTGGTATGCTGCACCCATTAACTCGTCATTTAACATTAGTTATATCTCCTAATGCTATCCCTCCCCCCTTCCGCCACCCGATAACAGGTCCCAGTGTGTGATGTTCCCCTTCCTGTGTCTATGTGTTCTCACTGTTCAATTCCCACCTATGAGTGAGAACATGCGGTGTTTGGTTTTTGTCCTTACGATAGTTTGCTGAGAATGATGGTTTCCAGCTTCATCCATGTCCCTACAAAGGACATGAACTCATCCTTTTTTATGGCTGCATAGTATTCCATGGTGTATATGTGCCACATTTTCTTAATCCAGTCTATCATTGTTGGACATTTGGGTTGGTTCCAAGTCTTTGCTATTGTGAATAGTGCCGCAATAAACATACATGTGCATGTGTCTTTATAGCAGCATGATTTATAATCCTTTGGGTATATACCCAGTAATGGGATTGCTAGATTAAATGGTATTTCTAGTTCTAGATCCCTGAGGAATGGCCACACTGACTTCCACAATGGTTGAACTAGTTTACATTCCCACCAACAGTGTCAAAGTGTTCCTATTTCTCCACATCCTCTCCAGCACCTGTTGTTTCCTGACTTTTTAATGATTGCCATTCTAACTGGTGTGAGATGGTATCTCGTTGTAGTTTTGATTTGCATTTCTCTAATGGCCAGTGATGATGAGCATTTTTTCATGTGTCTTTTGGCTGCATAAATGTCTTCTTTTGAGAAGTGTCTGTTCATATCCTTCACCCACTTGTTGATGGGGTTGTTTGTTTTTATCTTGTAAATTTGTTTGAGTTCATTGTAGATTCCGGATATTAGCCCTTTGTCAGATGAGTAGATTGCAAAAATTTTCTGCCATTCTGTAGGTTGCGTGTTCACTCTGATGGTAGTTTCTTTTGCTGTGCAGAAGCTCTTTAGTTCAATTAGATCCCATTTGTCAATTTCGGCTTTTGTTGCCATTGCTTTTGGTGTTTTAGACATGAAGTCCTTGCCCATGCCTATGTCCTGAATGGTATTGCCTAGGTTTTCTTCTAGGGTTTTTATGGTTTTAGGTCTGACATTTAAGTCTTTAATCCATCTTGAATTAATTTTTGTATAAGGTGTAAGGAAGGGATCCAGTTTCAGCTTTCTACATATGGCTAGCCAGTTTTCCCAGCAGCATTTATTAAATAGGGAATCATTTCCCCATTTCTTGTTTTTGTCAGGTTTGTCAAAGATCAGATGGTTGTAGATATGCGGCATTATTTCTGAGGGTTCAGTTCTGTTCCATTGGTCTATATCTCTGTTTTGGTAGTAGTGCCATGCTGTTTTGGTTACAGTAGCCTTGTAGTATAGTTTGAAGTCAGGTAGCGTGATGCCTCCAGCTTTGTTCTTTTGGCTTAGGATTGACTTGGCAATGCGGGCTCTTTTTTGGTTCCATGTGAACTTTAAAGTAGTTTTTTCCAATTCTGTGAAGAAAGTCATTGGTAGCTTGACGGGGATGGCATTGAATCTATAAATTGCCTTGGGCAGTATGGCCATTTTCACGAGAGGATGGAATGTTCTTCCATTTGTTTGTATCCTCTTTTATTTCATTGAGCAGTGGTTTGTAGTTCTCCTTGAAGAGGTCCTTCACATCCCTTGTAAGTTGGATTCCTAGGTATTTTATTCTCTTTGAAGCAATTGTGAGTTCACTCATGATTTGGCTCTCTGTTTGTCTGTTATTGGTGTGTAAGAATGCTTGTGATTTTTGCACAGTGATATTGTATCCTGAGACTTTGCTGAAGTTGCCTGTCAGCTTAAGGAGATTTTGGGCTGGTATTATAGATCAATTTGGGGAGAACTGCCATCTTGACATTGAGAGTCTTCCAATCCATAAACATGTAAAGACTTTTTATTTATTTAGACCTTTAATTTTTCTCAGCAATGTTATACAGT
Organism: Pongo abelii; assembly: GCF_028885655.2. Lineage (NCBI taxonomy): Eukaryota > Metazoa > Chordata > Mammalia > Primates > Hominidae > Pongo > Pongo abelii. The sequence goes on along the minus strand of NC_072000.2, from coordinate 50,730,041 downwards.
TTTTAGTGTACCTGTCTTAAAACTACTTCTTTTATTGAACTTGTCCCTATATAGTTTATTCTTTGTCATATTATTATGAATGGAATTGTTTTCTTATTTTCATTTATGTACTAGTTGTTGTAATATATAAAAATACAGCTGATTTTTTAATATTGGTCTTGTATCAGCAACCTTGCCAAATTTGCATGTTACTTCTAGTTGATTTGGGGGAATTTCTTTTGATTTTCAATATACAAAATCAAGTCATCCGAAAATAATGATTTTATTTATTTTCTAATTGGTACACCTTAATTTTTATTTGTGCATTTTACCTTATTCCATGGCTAAGATCTCCAGTACATTGTTGAAAAGAAGTTGTGAGAATGCAGGCATTCAGTCTTTAACATTTATGTATAATGTTAGCTCTGGGTTTTCTCATGGGTGTTTTTCATCAATTTGAGAAAATTCCCTCATATTCCTAGTTTATTAAGTTTTTTCCATGAATGGATGTGAGATCTTTGTCAAATGCTTTTTCTGAGTCATTGAGCTGACAATCCCTAATTACTTGTGCTGCTTATATATGTAATGATTTTATCAGAAATATAATATTTTAATAATGTTATTTTACTAATTATTTTAGATGTATATTTTGATTTACCTGTATATTATAAATTTGTATTGGAAGGAATACCATCTTATGCTTTTATACCTCCTCTAATTCTAATCAAAGTGTTATTTATAAAGTTATGCTCAGTTACTATTACTTAGAAATAACACTGTGGAATCAATATTTAGAGTTGAAAGATAATTTGAATATTAGCTAGTTCAAAGCCACACTATCTTAAGATGAAACTGAAGGTCCAAGATTTGATTTTTTTCTCTCAAATTTACTATTAAAATTAAGATCTTATTGATTAATATCCATTAGTTTTATGTTCCCAAATCTTTTAAGCTTGCTGTGTGGAGTTGAATTAACATTAACTTGAAATAGTTAATTTAGAATTCTTAAATTAGTTGATAGCTGGTTCTTAGGAATTAGTATAACAGTGAATAACTTGGAAGTAGAATTAAGAGGTATTTGTTTTTGATAAGGTTTTGCTGTGTCCCCACCCAAATATCATCTTGAATTCTCACATGTTGTTGGAGGGCCCACTGGGAGGTAATTGAATCATGAGGGCAAGTCTTTCCCCTGATGTTCTCATGACAGTTAGTAAATCTCATGAGATCTGATGGTTTTAAAAAGAGGAGTTCCCCTACACAAGTTCTCTCTTTGCCTGCTGCCATCCATGTAAGCCATGACTTGCTCCTCCTTGCCTTCTGCCATGATTGTGAGGCCTCCCCAGCCACATGGAACTACAAGTCCAGTTAAACCTCTTTCTTTTATAAATTGCCCATTCTCAGGTATGTCTTTATCAACAGCATGAAAATGGACTAATATAGTAAATTGGTACCAGTAGAGTGGGGCATTGCTGAAAATGTAGAAGTGATTTTGGAACTGGGTAGCAAGTAGAGGTTAGAACAGTTTGGAGGGCTCAAAAGAAGACAGGAAAATGTCGGAAAGTTTGGAACTTCCTAGAGACTTGTTGAATGGTTTGACAAAAATGGTGATAGTGATATGAACAATAAGGTCCAGGCTGAGGTGGTCTCAGATGGAGATGAGGAACTTGTTGGGAACTAGAGCAAAGATGACTCTTGTTATGTTTTAGCAAAGAGACTGCTGGCATTTTGCCCTTGCCCTATAGATTTGTGGAACTTTTAACTTGAAAGAGATGATTTAGGGTATCTTGTGGAAGAAAATTCCAAGCAGCAAAGCATTCAAGAGATGACTTTGGTGCTGCTAAAGGCATTCAGTTTCATAAAGGAAGCAGAGTATAGAAGTTCAGAAAATTTGCAGTCTGACGATGCAGTAGAAAAGAAAAACCTATTTTTTTGAGGGGAAATTGAAGCCAGCTGCAGAAATTTGCATAAGTAATGAGGAGCTGAATGTTAATCCCCAAGATAATGGGGAAAATGTCTCCAGGGGATGTCAAAAGGTCATGGCAGCCCCTCCCATCACAGAGGAGGAGGCTTAGGAGAAAATGGTTTCGTGGGCCAAGCCCAGGGTCCCAGTGCTGAGTGCAGGCTAGAGACTTGGTGCCCTGTATCCCAGCCACTCCAGTGATGACTAAAAAGGGCCATGGTACAGCTTGGGCTGTTGCTTCAGAGGGTGGAAGCCCCAAGCCTTGGCAGCTTCCATGTGGTGTCGAGTCTGCGGGTGCACAGTAGTCAACAATTGAAGTTAGTGAACTTCTGCCTGGATTTCAGAAGATGTGTGGAAATGCCTGGATGACCAGGCAAAAGTTTGCTACAAGGGTGGGGCCCTCATGGATAACCTCTGCTAGGGCATTGTGGAAGGGAACTGTGGGGTCAGATCCCTCACAAAGAGTCTGTACTGGAGCACTGCCTAGTGGAGCTGTGAGAGGAGGGCCACCATCCTCCAGAGCTCAAAATGGTAGATTCACCGACAGCTTGTACTGTGTGCCTGGAAAACTCACAGACACTCAATGCCAGCCCATGAAAGCAGCCAGAAGGGAGGCTGTACCCTGGAAAGCCACAGGGTCAGAGCTGCCCAAGACCATGGGAACCCACCTCTTGCATCAGCATAATCTGGATGTGAGACATGAAGTCAAAGGGGATCATTTTGGAGCTTTAAGATTTGACTGACCCACTGGATTTTGGACTTGCATGGGGCCTGTAGGCCCTTTGTTTTGGCCAATGCCTCCCATTTGGAATGGCTGAATTTATCCAATGCCTGTACCCCCATTGTATCTAGGAAGTAATTAACTTGCTTTTCATATTACAGGCTCATAGGCAGAAGGGACTTGCCTTGTCTCAGTACAAGTACTTTGGACTCTGGACTTTTGAGTTAATGCTGAAATGAATTAAGATTTGGGGGGACAATTGGGAAAGCATGATTGGTTTTGAAATGTGAGGACATGAGATTTGGGAGGGGTCAGGGCAGAAAGATAAGGTTTGGCTGTGTCCTGACACAAATCTCATCTTGATCCCACATGTTGTGGGAGGGACCAGGTGGGAAGTAACTGAATCATGGGGCAAGTCTTTTCCCTGCTGTCCTCATGACAGTGAATAAGTCTCTTGAGATCTGATGGTTTTAAAAAGAGGAGTTCCCCTGCACAAGCTCCCTCTCTCTCTTTGACTGCTGCCATCCATGTAAGACATGACTTGCTCCTCCTTGCCTCTGCCATGATTGTGAGGCTTCTCCAGCCACGTGGAATGATAAGTCCATTAAACCTCTTTATTTTGTAAGTTGCCCATTCTCAGGTATGTGTTTATCAGCAGTGTGAAAATGAACTAATACAGTTATTTTCTTGATATGCTTCAGCATTGTTTGAATTTGATAAAACAACCTAGAATATTTTGGGATTTTTAATAAGCATATTGTTTTAAGAGAAGAGAAAAAATAAGATGAAACACTATATTTATTTAGCTACATTTTGCTTTGAAAATCTGTCCAGTGTGATTCATACCAGTGTTTGTTGACTTCAACTCTTAGGGAATTGTGAAGTCTAGATCTGTGTATAAAAACTGGTAAAACCAATAGGAGTCTGTAATATATCTTGATCAAGACCTTCAAGTTGCCAACTCAAACATTTTTTTCCAAAGTGTTTTGAAGTGAACACGTGGATTCATATGTTTTTTCATCTGTACGTGGGTCTAATCTATTACTTTCACAATTGATTTGGAGCCTAGGTATGTGGCAAAATTTAATTAATTAATTAATTAATTGGAATTTAAAATAGCATAGTTGTCCCTAGAATGTTGTTTCTGTTATATGAAGGGAGATATCTGAGGTAGTGTTTGGTACTGGTTTTATTTAAACATGGTTAATAGTGATTTTTTTCAAAATTCAGGGAATGAAAAGGATAAAGTGGCAGAGATCAATGTAAATTTGCAAAGAGCAGAAATGCTAAAATCAGGAGATTAATAACTGATGTGTATCTGACTTGATTTTGTTTATTTACATAGAAACAGAGGGATAAACTCCAGTTAAAAGGGGAAAGTAATATACATTTAAATCAGCATAAGTTTCTAAATTTCTCCAAGCAAAGTATTATCTAGTATTATTTTGATAATCATTGAACTTCTTTATCCTACATGGCAATTGAAATGATCAAGGATTTCCAAAAGGATTAGAAATATACTTGAGTTTTCAGTTCACACCATTGATTCCAGATTTGTCATTCTTTCATGGTATATTTTGCTATTTTTTAAATTGGGATGAACAGCTTCAAGTATTTGACACAATGGTTTTCATAAAATGCAATTTTGAGGTAGCAGATCGGCTGTTGAATGAATCAATAACCCGATTTTATTTGAATACTTACATTTAAAGTGTTTTATCCCCAAAACATGATGTATATTCAAAAGGTACACTGATACATAAAAGATGTTATAAATGTACCTTGCCTTTTAAAGTAGCTGATGCTGTATATAAATCTTTCTCAGAAAACCCATTAGTCTTTCCTATTTTGGTTAGCTAGTGATAAAATCCCACGGGACATATATACTAACAGTGGTTTTTTTTGACAGTTTTGGCTGATAGACTCGCAAAGAGTGAAATTTAAAAAGGAAAGTGATCTTATTTCCTAAAGGAATGGAATTATCATTTATATTTCTTATTCAATTTATCTATGCTAAATATGAATCATTTAGTAGATGCCATATAAGGTCGTAGCTTGTAGTGACAAAAGAAAATGTGTGTAATTCCCACTGATAACTAAAAAAAAAAAAGAAACTTCTCACATCATAGGCAAATATGGCACTTTTAAATTTTAAATTTTAAAGCATTTATAAAACCAACACACATGCTCATCAGAAAGACAAGATGATTTACGAATGTAAAAATCCTAAAATGCATTTAATCATGTAATCATTATTATGTAGAAGAGGGAAAAATAGACTTATGGGTTAGATAAATGTAAAATTTTGAAAGCAACACGTAAATGTTTTTAAGAAGAATATGCCTTTAATGTATATCTTCAAGACCTTATCTTTGTTTTCCAGCATAGCATAACTTCATTGTTTAGTACATATTTACTAACTCATTATAATAGAAATAAGCCAAGAAAATTGTGATATTAAATGATCAGAGACCACGTCTCCTGTATTTGTTTAGCATAACATTTTTTTAAAGAATTTTACATTTTATGCATTAGGTTATACACAACTAACCTACTACAGTTCCCATCATTCCCTGTAGTTTGTTAGCCTTTTGCTTCACTTGTTTTCCATACCTACTGGTCCTTAAAACTATTTGAGTCTGCACTATTGCAGAAGCATGTTCCACCTTGCAAATATGGTGCCCCTAACTTTGGACTGTCTAAGTCAGGTCACAAGATGAAGTAGCAATTCACATACATGGTAGTAAAATTAGAATTTTTGGTAAATAAATATGATTCATTTATTTAATTATCCTTGTCTTTGAATAAATTATAAAAAATTTAAAAATACAATTATGATAACATTTTATCATATAAGTTCAATTGTTCTATTCAACAAGAAAAGCTCTGAACCAAATACAATCTGATTTTATCACAATATTTTTCTATTTCCTCCACAGCATAACAAAAATGTAAGGTACGCTTCTGTCCTCAAAAATCAAAAGCACTTTCCCCATGTTAAACCCTCTCAGTGAAAATAACTGGTACTCAAATGTATAGGTATTTGTATGCCATTTACTTACAGATATACACCAGCAATATATAATATTGCTGTGGGCTGAATTGTGTCTCCTTTAAATTTATAAGTTGAAGTCCTAATGATGAGTACCTCAGAATGTAACCATACTTGGAGATATGTAAAGAGGCAATTAAGTTAGAATGAGGCTATTAGGATGAGTCTTAACGCATTCTCATTGGTACCCTTATGAAAAGAGGAAATTTGGATACACTGAGAGACAGCAGTGATATCTATGCTCAGAGGAATAATATGTGAATAAGTGGCCATTTGCAAGCCAAAAAGAGAGGCCTCAGAAAATCCAAATCTGCCTATATCTTGAACTTTGAATTTTAACCTCCAGGATTATGAGAAAATAAATTCCTGTAGACTCACAGTTCTACATGGCGAGAGGCCTCACAATCATGGTGGAGGGTGAAGGAGGAGCAAAGTCATGTCTTCCATGGAAGCAGGCAAAATAATGTGTGCGGGGCAACTCCCCTTTATAAAAACATCAGATCTCGTGTGACTTATTCACTGTCAAGAGAACAGTACAAGAAAAATCCAGTCCCACGATTCAATTACCTCCCACTGGGTCCCTCTCATGACATGTGGGGATTATGGGAGCTACAATTTAAAGTGAGATTTGGGTGGGGACACAGCCAAACCATGTCAAGGACCCTTGTCTTTGTCATTCCTGGACACATGGCACCTGGGTTCCTAATACTTTTCTTAATGAATGGATGGGTGGATGAATGCAGGTCTGCCAGATGAAGCTTCAAGATTGGCTGATCAGTTTACCTAGGAAAAAGCAAATGTTTGTGGAATTAGTGAAACTTATCAACATGATAAATAACATAGGCTAATATTTCATATATCTTGATGTTATGGGATAAAGTTTTTAGCCTAAAAATGATAAAGTATGTGACTAGCTTTGTAATAATTAACCACTTTGAATTATGCCCTTGCCAGAATTCCTTCACTTATCCTGGTAAGCTTCAATGCCATAGCTACTACCAATCCATAGGAGTTTCTTCTAGAACAAGAATTTATTTGCCACTCATAGTCGTATAAAGGTTAACAAACTTAGATAAGACTTGAGCTTTTGTTCAGATTATCAGAATCTAATAGTTTATTTCAAGCTAAGACAGTAGCTTCAACAATAAAAGATAGTGACTCAAATGCATTGTATATAAATGTATAATTTAATAATTATGTGATTCTAGGTAAATCTCTTTCATGAATTAAAAAATTCCATTTACTTGACTGTTGATTAGAGAGTGAAACTCAGAGGTATTGTTACCTATGATGCATGTACAACAATTTTGTAAGATATTTGAAATTACTTTTTTTAAACAACAAAATACTAAACATATGGGCATGCCATTGATAAATTTACAAAAATATATAATAGACTTTATGCCTGATTAAAAAAAGGCAAAAGTACTATTTTCACTGCTTAACAAAATTGTCCAATTTAAAAAAGATTTGATATGATAAATTAACAGTACATTCATTAATAAAAATTAGAGGAAAAGCTAGCAGGTTTTTGTGAAGAGTTGCTATGTTTTTACTAGTTAAAGTATACTTTTCAGGAGACAGTGGGAGGAATTTGTAAAACAAGATGTATAATCAGTGGTCTAATGTATTCTTTAGCAATTTTATGTTTCTGACAACATGATAGCTACATTAAAAATGCAACAAATTTTATGTAAGTGACATGTCTCAAAATACTTTTTATTAAAGAATTATGTAATAAAAATAATAAAATATTTGGGTATTTAAATATTATTATAACACTTTTAAAACTACATCTTGTGGTCTATATGCATACGTATGTTTATGCCACAAAGACGGTAAGAATATGTATTGTAGAAAATAATTATATAAATTCAAATTGAAAAATGAAAGAGAGATCTTGATACCACCATAGATCAAAAAAACAAATGTATGTCACTGACATTTGCAAAACCATTCCATTTAAAATGAATGTTTTAAGATAGGAAGAGAAAGAATACCACCTTCAGTGAAAACACATAATAGGTAAAATCTTGTCTAAAACAGTTTACCTCTTGAATTTTCCCAAAGAATTTGATTTTTATCACTTTATGTTACTTCCTGACATCCAAACTAGTTTGAGCAAAATAGTTTTAAACAATTGTTGCTTTATTTTCTGTCTTCAGATTCATGTCCCCCCTGTTCACTCATCATGCTATGGCAGACTTAAAAAACAGAGATCAGGTTATATTATTCTTTGCTCACTAAGCTGTTTCTCCAGTGCCTAGAGGATCAATACCCAATTCTTAAACATGAAAAGTTAAGGATTTTTGCAGTTTGGGCTCAACTTGCCTATCTAATTTGTTCTCCCACCTTTATCTCATTTGTCCTCTACTCTGGCACACTGGATTAGCAGTCATTTCCTGAGTCTGCCATAGCCCTCCAGCCTGCCCCTTGGAGGATCGTAAAGTGACCCTGTGCTAGCCTGTGGTCCAACATAAATCCACAGGAAACACTCTGGAGATGCATACTATATTCAATTTATTCTCTCTCAACCAACTGTCTGTCTCCCTTTAAGTTTGAATCAGACCCTAGTTATATGAGTCCACTAAGTTCAAAGAAACATAGCAGACTTATCAGTGGTCTCTTTAACATCCCTCTCTAGACAGAAGTGAAGAGAGATGTAACATATCCCTTCACATGAGGTGGGAAGTGGAGACTGATTATCATGAGTAGCAATCAGGCAGTTCTTTCTCATTATTCTCTTCGTAAATCCTTCATTACCAGATTTCACTGAAACTGAGAAGCCATTGATTGTAAGAATCTCTAGTAATTTATATTTCACGAAGAAAAATATGCTACCAAAAATATATCATGTACTATTGATTTTAAGATATATTCTGATTTAAGAGATGTCAAAATAACTATGCATTCTTCCTCTTAGGGACATGGAGTTAAAGGTGGGACTCACAGCCCACTTTTTCTGAAGCAACTCACTTCCCTAACTCAACAATTCTTGACCCTTTTCATACCCTGGATGGAGTTAGGGGCTTGAGAATCATCTAATTATCTTTTCTGGTCACCTATTTTTGCTACAGTCAAAACCTTGATTTTAACATCTTATTACATATACCTTTTCAGACAACAGTACTTCATCCGTACTTTCATCTTTTAAGACTCAGATAAAATATGACTTTTCCTAGAAAGCTTTCTCTGATCCTCATCTAGCAAACTTCTCACTGCCAGGTAGAATAATCATTTTTTCAACTTTCACTATTTTTGATAATATTTGTTATAAAACATTTTACTAACTGTGGTTGTGTTCATATCTGCCCATCCTGTTTTGTGTTTTAAGTGTAGACTACTGCCTAGAACACATGCTCTATATTTGCTAAAAGAGTGAATGCATCAAAAGTTAAAAAAGACAGGAAGCCATCTTGCTGTCTCAGACAAGATCCAAGAAGCTTTGAGTACTTTCTTGTGATCCATACACATCTAGTACTTTAAATGTTCAGATTCATAAAATTGATTTTAATTCATCCAGAAGTGACTGTGCTTTGTGACTACAGACATGGCAAATTAAATTCTAAATGTTGTTTTTTTAAATCTTAAAAATATATTAATTTGCACTGCTAAGTATAACTGCCAAGTGAACAAAAAATTTCACATAACATTGCCAGGTAATTCCTTAACTTTTTATAATCTTTACAAGAGAAACAATTATTACCAGAGGTTGTTTGCCAAGCATGAGTATCATTTTTTGACCCTTGTGATTTGGACTTGGTATTTTCTACCATGGATCTTGCTGAAGAAATAGTAACACTTCTAACTAAGTAGGTGTTTTTAAAATGTAGATTACTAGTTCTCTACTAGGTCAAAATAACAATTATCCAATTCATATAATCAACGATTTTGTTGGTTACAGCATTTCGGAAACTCAAATTTAACAGATGTGACAAAACCTTCTTGTTAAGAATCCATTTAAAGATTGTTTTTCAGAATGTGATAATGCTGCAAATCATGAGTATACTTCCTTTTATGTTGATTTTTATAGCTGTTAGTTTTTTTTTAAATTATTATTATACTTTAAGTTTTAGGGTACATGTGCACAATGTGCAGGTTAGTTACATATGTATACATGTGCGAGAAATCTTTACATTGATAGTTTTTGGTTCTAAATGGAAGGTACATGAGAATACAATGAGTGGTAATTTAAAATTCTGCTCCACAGAGAAGAAAAGAAAAAAAGTTTACACTGTTAAGACAGGGTTGCAATATAATTGAGTTTATGGGGTAAAATGACTAAGTACATATTTATACTAAGTAATGGAATATATTTCTTCACTAAGAAATTTATTGGACCATAGAATAATTTCTCTTGGGAATTTCTGTAGAAAAATTGAGTATATTTGCAGTATTGATTTTCTTTCCACCTAAGCAAGTGACTCATTGAATTCTATATTAAGAAAGAAGCAATCCAAGAAAAGCTATGATAAATTTAAAATTTGATTGCATCTTTGTAGGAATAAAAATGATTCACTAGAAAATAAGGTAGACTATGATAAAAATTCTTGGCCTTGTTTTGTTATATACATTCTGTTTTACATCTAGCCAACCAGATGACCATTCCTAAACCAAAGTAGCTAGTTTTATATTTAATTATTTATGAATATGTTTGTTATGATTTGAACAATTGGACCTCAAGTAAAGCCATAAAGAAATTTTACCAATTAACTTCCTTGGATGTTTGAACTGAACAATACTGTTATTTTGTTTTAATATTTTAATACATAGGTCAAATCACCGTTAAGTTGTGATATTCTCACCAAAAGGCAGCTACATCATGACCTCTTCTCCCCTCTGTTACAAAAAATTCTTTTAATTCGTTTTATAATATATAGATGTTGCTATATATTTTAGATATACTGTTTTTTGTAAAAACTAATTGGAAAATGAAATCGGATTGCTTCTGAGGTTTTAGACAAGGATGCTATTTTATGTATTTTCTAAGTTACAGCTAAACATATGCCTCCAGCTAGAAAACTCCTGTGGTGACAGCTAGAGCTGGGTAACAGTTCCCCTTACGAAATGAAATATCTTTTGATTTCCTCTGCATGAATTCTCTCTACTATTCTCACATGAGAGATTTTTTTCTTAACTGACAGTAAGTATATATAATTTTACAAAAAGCAAGTTTCTACCATTTTATTTTAAATGAAATTTCAGGAGCAACTATTTTGTTGAAAAATGGTAGACTGTATATAAATGAATTGCCATAACCTTAACATCTCTTCCTTTCCCTTCTCCAATGTTTTCATGTTAAAATATCACTGTTTTTATTCCTGAGTGAAAAAGTAATTTCTTCCACAAACGTGTTTCTTGTTTTCCAAAAATGTATTAAATGTATTTTTAAAGATAAAAGGGATACAACATGAAAAAGTCAGTAATCTTGTTGATGAAAAAAATACATATATATACATACACACACATACACACACACACACACACAGAGGGAGACACACACTCTTATATACATTCCATCATTGAATTTGGTTCATTTTATTTTGATATAAAGAGTTTCAAACCTGTGGAGGCTAAAGCAACTCAATCTTGGATGTTAATCCATGATGTTAACTTCTCATTAACCCCAATTCTGAGAACATCCCTCAGATTTCTATTTTATCTACTGTTCCTGTGTAAGAATGCATGCTTACCATAAATCCTGCCCTTACTTCAAAACAATCCTGGATGTTATTGTAAATTACCATAAATCCTGTCCTCAAGCATTGTTCTACACATCCCTTCTGAAGCACACGTACCATTTCCTTATGGTATAAGCCCTGGATCTGAGGGGCAACCACACTGGCTTTTGCCATCACATCTTGCCACAACCTGAGACATGGCCTCTGTTCATGAGATCCTATTAAATATTTCTTTCCAAGAAACTGGATTTGTCAGACTCTTTCTTCAGCCTCTCAGCTCCCTTGGTCTCCAGGGAGTAAGTTTCCATAGATCTGCTTACTGTGGGACGACCAACTCTCTCTTTCTGTCCCTGGAGTCACTATTTATAGAGATAATGGCTTTTGTTCATTATATTTTCTTTGCTTACATGGACTTTGTCTTTCACAAAGATCACATCTTCTTAAAGGTCAACAACAAATCTGTTTTAACACAATATACTACTGACATTCTTGGCCAGTTAAGAAAAAATATGTTCATTCCCCAGAAGTTACACCCTTTTAAAATAGATACATTTTATATATCTAAACATCTATTTCTGTTCTATGAATAAAACTAGTTGTCAGATATGTAATGTAGTAAGATAATTGTGCGGCACCTTATAGTTTTTAAAAGACCATAATTAATTTAGTACATTTTTGTCTTTTTATTCTCTTATTTTAAAAAGTCTTATTGTCAATATTGTTGTGATAAGTGGATGGAAAACTCTCAACTGTAGACTTAAAATATACAAGAAAATGTTGTAATCACAGCACTTTGGGAGGCTGAGGCGGGCGGATCACGAGGTCAGGAGATGGAGACCATCCTGGCTAACATGGTGAAACCCCATCTCTACTAAAAATACAAAAAATTAGCCGGGCTTCCTGGTGGGTGCCTGTAGTCCCAGCTATTCGGGAGGCTGAGGCAGGAGAATGGCGTGAACCAGAGAGGCGGAGCTTGCAGTGACCCGAGATCGCACCACTGCAATCCAGCCTGGGGGACAGAGCGAGACTCCGTCAAAGAAAAAAAAAAAAAAAAAAAAAAAAAACATTGGGGCTGGGCAAGGTGGCTCATGCCTGTAATCCTAGCACTTTGGGAGGCTGAGGTGGGTGGATCACGAGGTCAAGAGTTCAAGACTAGCCTGGCCAAGATGGTGAAATCCCGTCTCTGCTAAATAAAAAAAACAAAAAACAAAAAAAATTAGCCGCGCCTGGTTGCAGGCACCTGTATTCCCAGCTACTCAAGAGGCTAAGGCAGAGAATTGTTTGAACCCTGGAGGCAGAGGTTGCAGTCAGCTGAGATCGTGCCACCGCACTACAGTGTGGGCAACAGAGTGAGACACCATCTCAAAAAAAAAAAAAGCTTTGGGATTTCTCAGATTTCTATTATGTTAGACAGATGTTTGTTTGTTTTCTGCACTTTAGTGAAAAAGTAAAAGCAGATGTCAGCATGTATATTGTAATTTTTACAATGAATATTGTTATGATTTTCTTCTCATGAAAGAAAATTGAAAGTCAAATACTATGTTTAGAACTCAGATTGCAGATGTGTTGAATGTCTTCCACTTTCCCCTCCAGATTCATCCTCCACTCTGCTCTGTGTCTTAGGAATATTTGTGCACCACACCAACCAGCTCTTCTACCCTCTGGCTCCTACTTGGGTTTGACGATTGGGAGGCATAGCAAAAGACTGAATGGCAGTAAGGGAGTAAGTTCATGATATTTAGCAATACTGTGTCAAGTCTGTAGGACTTCTGCCAGGGCCCTGACTGATACAGTCTTGGAAAGCTGGAGTGACTTCAGGACAGCCCATTGGAAGGAGAGATTCTGGGAGCCTTCATTGAGAAGCATGTGGGTAGCCTCCTTTCTGAAGGGTAATAGCATGTTTGTAAATACAGTGAAATCATTATTATTCAAATTATCACTGATGCTGCATGAGATGGCATGTAGATGAAGAACAAAGTATGGGGATATCAAGTAGCCATGGCAATTAGTCACTATGGTGACAAACATAACTAGACATATCATGGCTTCCTCTGATGGCCCCAGAGGACATACAGTAGAAGGTGAAATTAAAGGCTGCAAGTATGCAACTCAGAAAATAAACAAACAAAAAAAGAAAACTTTGAAGGTAGCTTGATAGAAGTATCTCATCTTCTATCACAGTAGGGCACATATGACAAGATCATACCTATGTTTTCGTTGTTAAGAATTGCTGTTGTAACACTAATTAAATGCTCAACCATACCAGGACCTTAAGCTAAGGTAAGAGAGCTAGAGGGGAAGGAGTGGAGTCTTAATGTTACATGTCTGACTAGGGACACCCTAGACAATATGAATGAGGCTAAAAGTTATGCATTCTCAAATACCATGAAGCTCTTTTGCTAGTAGAAACAGTGCTATCCACACTCACCCTTTTGAGAACGCCAGCCTTGCCCTGTATAAACCTTTAAATTACTGCACCTATGTCATTTGCCATATAAAGAGACTTAAACTCACCATTGGAAGTTGTCTTCTGTCTTGTAATATGAGACTAAACATAGATAGCATAGTAAGATTCAAAATCTACTTAAGAAGGAAATAACTCATACTCCAATAGAGTTAGAAAATCTTGCCAATCTATTTATATAGAAACCTTGGAAGCATGTGTGGGAGTGGATTGTGAAGGTGTTAGACCAAATGTGATGAGATATAGAGTCGTTCAGGCTGAAGTCATTGATTCCGGTACACTTATCTGGAATTTGAGTTTTCATATGTTGGCTTCAGCACCTGGGGTCATTAATTAATTAATAATAACCTGATATGCTAGCTATTTGAAACCCAAAACCATTTGTGGCCAAAATAAAGTACGGATAAAGATCTGGGACTCCTCTGGCATCCTGTAAACTGTGATTTTTAAAGATTAACGGGCGTTGGAATTAATGAGGGATGTTTTTAAAAATGCAGTTTCTTATTCAGTAGGCATGAAGTGAGGACTGAAATTCTGCATTTCTAACAAAATATCAAAGTTATCCCGATGTTGCTGGTGTGGAGCTCACACTTTGAGAATGAGATTTGAGTTTGCACTTCTAAGGACAAATAAAAACCTTTTTTTAAAAAACTAAATTCTCTCAGTTGAAAATGAGGAAAGATTTCCCCTCCCACTCTTTTTCTTACACCATTCACTTTAGGAAACTTACAATTATAAGTATTTTCTCCTCTCTTTGACACTTATATAAATCTTTTTGAAAACTATGTAGGACTTTTGTCAACTTTATAAACCAGGGAAGTCTTTCTCAAAACCTGAGTTTCTTTTTTTTTTTTTTCTTTTATTATTATTATTATTATTATTATTATTATTATTATACTTTAGGTTTTATGGTACATGTGTGCAATGTGCAGGTAAGTTACATATGTATACATGTGCCATGCTGGTGCGCTGCACCCACCAACTCGTCATCTAGCATTAGGTATATCTCCCAATGCTATCCCTCCCCCCTCCCCCCACGCCACAACAGTCCCCAGAGTGTGATGTTCCCCTTCCTGTGTCCATGTGTTCTCATTGTTCAATTCCCACCTATGAGTGAGAATATGCGGTGTTTGGTTTTTTGTTCTTGCGATAGTTTACTGAGAATGATGATTTCCAATTTCATCCATGTCCCTACAAAGGACGTGAACTCATCATTTTTTATGGCTGCATAGTATTCCATGGTGTATATGTGCCACATTTTCTTAATCCAGTCTATCATTGTTGGACATTTGGGTTGGTTCCAAGTCTTTGCTATTGTGAATAATGCCGCAATAAACATACGCGTGCATGTGTCTTTATAGCAGCATGATTTATAGTCCTTTGGGTATATACCCAGTAATGGGATGGCTGGGTCGAATGGAATTTCTAGTTCTAGATCCCTGAGGAATCGCCACACTGACTTCCACAAGGGTTGAACTAGTTTACAGTCCCACCAACAGTGTCAAAGTGTTCCTATTTCTCCACATCCTCTCCAGCACCTGTTGTTTCCTGACTTTTTAATGATTGCCATTCTAACTGGTGTGAGATGGTATCTCATTGTGGTTTTGATTTGCATTTCTCTGATGGCCAGTGATGGTGAGCATTTTTTCATGTGTTTTTTGGCTGCATAAATGTCTTCTTTTGAGAAGTGTCTGTTCATGTCCTTCGCCCACTTTTTGATGGGGTTGTTTGTTTTTTTCTTGTAAATTTGTTGGAGTTCATTGTAGATTCTGGATATTAGCCCTTTGTCAGATGAGTAGGTTGCGAAAATTTTCTCCCATTTTGTAGGTTGCCTGTTCACTCTGATGGTAGTTTCTTTTGCTGTGCAGAAGCTCTTGAGTTTAATTAGATCCCATTTGTCAATTTTGGCTTTTGTTGCCATTGCTTTTGGTGTTTTAGACATGAAGTCCTTGCCCATGCCTATGTCCTGAATGGTAATGCCTAGGTTTTCTTCTAGGGTTTTTATGGTTTTAGGTCTAACATTTAAGTCTTTAATCCATCTTGAATTGATTTTTGTGTAAGGTGTAAGGAAGGGATCCAGTTTCAGCTTTATCAAAACCTGAGTTTCTTTGAAATGTAAAACATCAAAGAAGATAGCATCCTTCTCTCTCCATTTCTGTGGGAGGGTGGGATCTAACTTAGGGTCTTGTTCCAAGTTGCAGAACTATCTCTTGTAATAAAAATGTGAGAAGTTAATTTTTCCTTTGGTGAGAGACAACTAGCTAACACACATAGTTACCCCAACTACCAAATGAATTTAGGATATATTGTGTGTAACGAAAGTGTCAAGTCCTCTTACTTGAGGATTAGTTACTGTTAATCTTGAGAACGTGTACAAAATGGGTTGTACCTGCTCAGCTATGTAAAAGGGTAAGATTTCTTTCTGTCTTCACAATTTCTTGGTGGATTGCCTGTGATGTGTATGAAATTCTGATTTAATGCTTATTTAATAATAAAACTATTTTCTGTCTCTGTTAGCTTTTTGGAGAGGTGTGTTAGTTTGTTTTGCATTGTTATAAAGGAACACTTGAGACTGGATAATTTATAAAGAAAAGAGGTGTATTTGGCTTATGTTTCTACAGGCTGTACAAGCATGGCACCAGCATCTGCTTGGCTTCTGGTGAGGCTTCACAAAGCTTTGACACATGGCAGAAGGTAAAGGAGGAGCAGGCATCTCACATGACAAGAGAGGGAGCAAGAGAGAGAGGAGAGGCCATGCTGTTTTTTAACTACCAGCTCTTGTGTGAAGCAATAGAGCAAGAACTCATTTATCACCAAAAGGATGGTGCTAAGCCATCAATGAGGGGTCTACCTCCATGACTCAAACACCTCCCACCAGGCCTCACCTCCAATACTGAGGGTCACATTTCAATATGAGATTTTGAGGGGACAAATATTCAAACCATATCAAGGTTTTCTTTTGTTGGGGGGCAGATTTTGAGAAGATTTTGTTTTTAAATTATATTTCCCTAAAATCCTCTACCGCTCAACCCATGCACACCCCATTGTTTCGTGTATCTGACCGTTAGCATGTTTAATTTTCATCTATTCATTTTTTTCCAAGGCAGAGATAAAAAAGCTCCAGTTCAAAGCAACTACATTCAAATGTTCTTGGTGCCAAAATGTTATGTGCCTACACTTTGTCACATCCTTACAGAATTTCTCTCTTTTTTCAAGCTTCAGATGAATGCTTCCAAAACAAAAGCTGCTTTTGTCCATGCTGAGCATATGTTCTACTTAACATCATTGTACTTGACATGCAAGGCATTTGGAAGGAGTGACAAATCCAGGGAAGTGTATACATTTTTAAAAGATCTAGACAAGTGCAAGGTTTAGAATCTGAGGTTATTTCAAATAAAAGGAATGTCAGTGTTCTAGTTTCAGAGAGAGTCATTACTTAATGACACAGAGACTCTGGCGAGCAGAAAGGAACAGGCCAGTAATGGCTGTTAATGAAGTAGCCAGGTCCAAAGACCAAGTAGATACAAGAAGGAAAAACAGACATGGCAAGGAATGTTATAGGTCACAAGTTCTGGATGCAGACTTGATAATTCAAACACAGATTTCACCACTTATTGTGTGACAGTATCACTATTGCCTTTGTGAAACGTTCTAAAGTGGAGGTTTCTTCAGCACCCACCAAGATAAAACTCACCATGTCTGACGTCCAATAAAAATATTATCATGCATAGAAGGAAGTAGTAAAATGTGGCCCAAAATGAGGAGAAAAACTCAATAAGTTGAAGCGGACCCAGTAATGACCCAGACGACAGAATCAGTAAACAAGGATAGTGAATCAGCTTTATAGTTGTATTCCATGCTCAAGAAGCTATTTGAATAAGTTAGTTGAGACATGAAAAATATGAAAATGACTCAAGTCAAACTTTAGAGATAAAAAACCTGTAACATCCAATAGGAAAAATACTTTGGATGGAATCAACAACATATTAACCTTGCAGAAGAACAGATTAGTGAAATTGAAGACATAACAATAAAAGTATCCAAAATAAAACAGAGAGAAAAGAGACTTACAAATGATCAGAAGGTGGGTAGGCACTCTGAACCATGTGCTCGTCCTGAATATTCATGGCACAGACCTCTGGGATTCATCCTGAGATCTGTCGTCTTAAACTTCACCCTCATCCAGAGACAGAGCTCAGGAGACCAGGAAATGTCTCCGGGGTCTCTGAGAGCCAACAGAGTCCTCCCATGTTATGAGCTGCTCTATGGAGAGGCCCCATTGGCAAGGAACTAAGGCTTTTATTCCAGTAGCTTGAAAGGAACTGAATGAGCTTGAATGTATATTCTCCTGCCCCAGTCCAGCCTTGAGAGGATGTGAGTTTGGTCAACATTTTGACAGCAAACTCATGAAACATTCTGAATGAAAATCACACAGCTAAACTGCTTCCGGATTCTTAGCCCTCAGAAATTTGTAAGATAATAAATATTTGTGTTTTTAATAGCACTTTAAAATCTACAAGCAATCAATTATCAAACATTTAAATTAAATAAACACTATCATTTGCAATAGCTTTAAAAAGTTTGAAATACTTAGAGATAAGTCTGGCAAAAAATGTGCAAGATCTATATACTCTGTAAAGTACAAAACTTTGCTGAGATATTAAAGGACATCTAAATAAATGGAAAAAAAACACTGTTTATTAATCTGAAGATACTACTTCAAGTACTGATGCCCTCTGATGCCCTCTCAAGTACTGGGTTTCCCCCACCCTACTGTGTTACTGTAAGGATGGTGCTCCTTTTTGTCACTCATGACCAAACACATCAAACACACAGCTTTGAATCTCTTCTATTATCAGACTAAATCACTCATTAAGCCTCCTTATCATGGTGATTTACTGACACCAGCGCCTGCCCTTTAATTCCTTGAAGATTTTCAAACTCAAATCTCTAACAGGACTGTATAATTCTTGGAATTCTAAAATCAATGATTATTCCAATAGCTTACCTTTCAGTCTCTAAACATTGTTTTGCATCTTGTACTCCTTCCTGTCTCAGACGCTTCTTCCCCTGGCAATATCCTATACCTTGTCGTTACCCAAAACTATCACCAAGAATTACAGCCCCTCTGTCATCTCAACCTCAAGTATTTCACTCTCTGACCACCATTTCCTCTCTTTATAGATCACTTTCTCTAGTACTCCAGCTCTCACCATCATTTGATCCCTCATCAAGCTTTAATGCCATGGTCAATCATATTCACCATCCTAAATAGTCACTCAATTTTTCTTGAGTGTCTATTTCTTATTTCTTTTGCCTTCTATTAGCTTTATGGTGGGGGCGGGGGGCAGTCATATTCCATTTAGTTTCAGGATTTTGGCTTCTATCCCCAATGTATCACTTGTGAAGTCTTGTCATGACTTTGAGTGGTCATATCTTGGCAGGTCCTTTCCATCCAAATAATACAATTTCTCCCAACATGCTAGTCCTCTAAGCCACTATATGAGTGGTATTTGGGAGCTCTTACTAGTTTTCACCTATTAGTGGGTAGTATTTGAGAATTCTTAGCTATTATCCTTGGACTAATCTTGAATTTAAGAGATGCTATGAGATTGTATCCAGTGCATCCACCTGAAGAATTTCTACTGCCACTTTTTCTCTACTTTTTGAATGTAAGACTTGGTGATAATACTTGCAGCTTTTTAAGATACACACTAGGAAGCCAGTCGTTTATGCTCTAGTACCTATGCCCTAAATGTACCTGTGGTGTTTATTGTTTTAAACTCCATTACTGAACTTGGATTTAGCTAGAGATGTTTTCATGGTTTTCTTCTGAGATAAACCTTACCATCTATATTCTTGACATATGGCTTAAATTTACTTGAACCCTCAATTTCCTTTTTCGATGTCAGATACATTTCTATTAAACAATCTTCTGATAGCATTCTTTCCTACCCTATGGTTTATATTATAAAGTTTATTTTCTGCAGTTTGCCACTTCGAATTTTGGAATGCAAAGTTTTTTGAGGTGTGTGTATGTGTGTGTATAATTTATTTTCTGAAGAAGCTCAGGTTTTGCATTTGAAAGTAAGAGTTTTCAAAACTATTATTTTTAATCAAGGACTCAATTATATTTTTTACTGGGTTCTTTGTGTCATTTTTAGCTACTAAATGTATTCAAATAATGGGAGATGTACAGGTCAGAAGGATTACCAAGGAGAAAACAAAACAGATGGTATGTATAAAGACTATCCTACTAAACTAGAATTGACAAAATCCACTTAGCCAGAGGTGGGAAGGTTCTCTGTTCCTTTCTGTCAGTGGATAAAGGTGTCTAATCATCTTATATCTTATTTTCAGAGAATATTCAGTCCTTTTTCCATATCCGCATTATAGACTAAGATTTTTTTTATAATTGGACTCAGAAAGGAGCCATTTGGGTTTTGCTTTTTGTTTTTACAGGGAGGTAAGTGTAAATAAAAGATTTTTGTTGATTACATTTCTTGAACTTGAGTCATCTTGGTTTTTAGTTTCATGGAACTCATACTGGTAACTTTTTTCTTCTGGGCACTCTGAAGATGCATTTTCTGGGTGAATTATTTCCTGGAAATGTCTACTAGGCTAGCACTGTGATATTCTGTTTTGTGTCTCTCAGAGAAATGTTTGTGTCCCTGGACAGCTTACTATATGATCTGATGGAGCTACAGAGAAGGGTGAGATTATAATTCAATTTTTTATGACAGAAAGATTAAGTCCCACATTGGGTACAACTTTAAAAGAATCTTTTCACGGTACAGAAAGATGAACTCCATGTTACTTGCTATGTAAGCACAATGACACATTCCTGAGTGTAGCAACCTATAGTTTGACCCTTCAATCTCTGTCTTATTGGTTTGTTTTTCTTTACATTGAATAACTGGTTTTTTTTAGACTTCATAATTCCATGAGGGTATCAAGACCCCAAAAGAATATCTACCTGAGACTTCCCTCACTTTGACATGGGTTGAATTTAGCTTACTGTAGGTATCAGGGGAATATCTTCTCTTTAGAATAGTACTTATAACAGCTTAACATGTATCAGAATCATCTGGAACCTTGTTAAAACAGAGATTGCTGGGCCATCCTCCCAGAGATTCTGATTCAGTAAGACTGTAGTGAAGTCTGAGAATTTGGGCTTCTGAGTTCAGTGATGACACTGATGTTTTTGGTTGGAGATCATACTTGGAGAATTGTTGCTCTAGAATGATGCCTCCCTTCATCTTGAGTAACATTATCATTTTTCATTCTGCCTGGTAAAAGTATGTTTCAAAATTAAAATACACCCTTTCACATTGCCACAGAGGCATAATTCAAATTGTGTTAAGTCTTTTTCAAATCTGAAAATTGGTCCAGAGGGTGCTATTGTGCTATCATTGCTATCATGTGGGGCACCAGTCATGAGGATAAGTTGGCCTTGATAGGTTGGAGAATTTTTATTCTCTATAGTCATTCAGGGATTTTTGTTTCTCTGTGAATAAGAAAGTCTCACTGTGTTTAAAGCACTTTTTCAATTCAATAGTAGCTTGTAAAAATAATATTTGAGGTTAGACATGGGGTGATTTTGTAACACATAAGCTGTTGAAAGTTCAGCAATGAAATATTCAGAGTGAGAAATAAACATTTGCTTTTGTTGATGTGGTTATTCTGAGTGGGAAAAAAATTTGATTCAAATCTTATATGAAACCAGAAGCTATGGATATATTTAGGATATATATACATGGGTGTTTGGAAATGATGGGATGAAATGATCTCTGTCTGTCTGTCTGTCTCTCTCTATTTCTTTGTCTCTCAAAGGTTGAGAGAAATAGGATAGTCAAGAAAATATGATACAACCAGACATTGCTAACATCTGGTTTAAAATAATCTTTGCCTAGGCCATTCTTGATACAAAACTATATATTTACATTCTTCAAATCCTTGAGATTTGAAGCAAAGTAAATATCTTTTGTTTTCATCTACAAGTGAAAGATAAGAAATACTAGGGCATGAATATTAATGGAATTTTAAGGATCATGAATTAGAACAGTGGTTCTCAAGTATGGGTACACACTAAGAAAAAAAAAAAAAACTGGGACAGGTAGACAAAGAAAATATCCATCCTCAGGCTGCACACTCAGATCAGTCAAATCAGAGTATCTACAGAAAGGACCTGGACAGCCAATTTTTTCTTTTTTTAATCTCCCAGGTAGTTCTAGTCTGTGCCAGTGTGGGAACAACACATCCATGGTCTTCAGTGTCTTCAGTTAATTTGCTTTCAATAACTTGGAATATATGTAGTAAAATAAAGGAACTTTTGGAGAAAGAAATATTTATATAACCATCCATTTGTAGGTGGGAAAGTTAAAGATAAAGCTGAAATCATTAGTTCTAGGACAACTATTCAAATTCTGGTTTCCTTGTTTTTCTTGAAGTCCTTGTTCAAGTGAGCTTTTAATCTTCCACTAAAGTGATCCATTTCTATCAGCCTAGAGTTCATACCTTTATTTTGGATGCAATTGGCTTTTCAGGAGGTTGAAAGCTGACTCACTTGAAAACACTCAACTGGCCAATCAGTTCCAAATATCAGGTGCCTATATAACTCTTTTAAAAGCAATTTCTAGAATCACATTGTTTTCTGTAATGTGTTTTTACAATGGACAATTACTGTTTGAGAACTGGTGAGAACTGGAAAAGTATGTATTTTTCAGCAAGTCATATCTGTTCAATCAATTCTTTCAACCATTCAACCATCTGTAACAGTTACTTTATTCTACTGGCAATGAAGAGAAAGTTACAAACATATTGATAAATGCTTCTGAATATAATTAAAGCTGATTTTCTAACCCCCAAATAGTTTTCTAACTACTAAGAATCACTGAATGTTACTTTTTTATATACCTTGAAACAAATATTTATTAGATATTCACTCCATGCAGGCAGTGTGCCAAGAATTAAAGGATATTAAACATTGAGCCAGACACATTGTTTTCATTTCAGTTAGAGAAATATATAAAGGAAATGGCTTGTACCAGGAAAATCCTATAGAATGGAAAGAAGTATTTTCCCACCTGACTATGAGCAGCGCCATAATCAGTGATACTACAGGTCAGTTTTTGCTGCCCTTTTGTTGGGAAACAAGATTGATATTAAGAATGCATACCTTAAAATCTTAATTTGGATATTCTCTTGTACAAAAGATTGATGTTTTTCTACCTCAGGCAAAATTATCAAATAATTAAAGCATCTTCCATAGCTCAAAAATTCTGAGTAATAATCTATTTTTATAAAACCTCGAGTTTTATAAAAGTTTAGTAACAAACCAAAATTTCTCTAAAGATAGGAGCAGTATTAAACAGGCAAAAGGTATCAGGAACTGTAGTAAACTGAAACCACATGTTGCCATGTGAGAACATAAATGCTATTTTGCCAGATCTTCTACTTTTTATATATAAATAGTAATCTGGATACCCCATAGAAGATTTACTAATTTTTAGAATTTCTTCAGAAATTTACTAATTTTTAAAACAATTTGTAGGCCAAACCAAAATTGTTGAAGGCCATATTTAGTGAATCCCCAGTTTGTAATATTTTTTCCTTAAAATAAATAAATGGCCTATCCAAATGTATAGTGGTTAATTTTATGTGTCAACATGACTGGGACATGGGATGCCCAGATATCTGGTTAAACATTATTTCTTGGTCTTCCTGTGAGAGTGTTTCTGGAAGAGATTAGCATTTGGATCTGTGGACTGAGTAAAATTGATTACCCAGCCCAGTGTGAGTGGGCTTCATCCAGTCTATCAAAGTCCTGAACAAAAAAAAAGATTATATAAGGGACAATTTTCTTTCTGCCTGACTGTTTGAGCTGGGACATGAGCTGGGACGTTTGTCTTTTCTTGCTGTCAGACTGGGACTTACACCATCAGCCCTCTGGTTCTGAGGCCTTTGGACTTAGACTAGAAATCATACCATTGGTTGTCCTTGTTCTCAAGCTTTTGAACTCTGACTGGATCTACACCACTGCCTTGCCTGTGTCTCCAGCTTGCAGAAAGTAGATCATGGAACTTCTCAGCCTACTTAATAATATGAGCTAATTCCTCATAACCTCCCTCTCTCTCTCCTTTTGGTCCTGTTTTTCTGGAGAACTCTGAGTAATAAAAAAATCTACTACAAGTTTCTGAGATGACCCTGTAGTTATATAACTAAGCTGGAAATAGCTATCATTTGCCTAGTCTTTGAAGCATTTTAGTCAAAAAGTAGTAATGTCATTAATTGATTGATTGATTCAACAAATATGTGTTAAGGCAGTGATCCCCAACATTTTTGGCACCAAGGACTAGTTTCATGGAAGACAATTTTTTCCATGGACATGCGGGGGGGCGGGTGGTTTTGGGATGAAACTATTCCACCTCAGATCATCAGGCATTAGATTCTCATAATGAGTGCACAACCTAGATCCCTCACATGCACAGTTTACAATAGGGTTCACACTCCTGTGAGAATCTAATGCCACCACTAATCTGACAGTAGGCAGAGCTAAGGTGGCAATGCTCACTGGTCTGTCACTCACTTCCTGCTGTGTGTCCTGGTTCCTAACAGGCCACTGACCAGTAACAGTCCACAGCCCAGGGGTTGGGGACCCCTGTATTAAGGCATTCTGTATCAGAAATTGAGTTGAAAACTGGAGAAATGATGGTGCATTATTTTAGACACTGTCCCTTTTCTTAGGAAATTTATAGTCTAATGGTAATTGAAAACGTTAACCATGAATAGTGTCTTGCAATGAAAGTACATTTTGCTATGACAGTGTACTCTAGTAGGTTTTTACTTAGGGATATGATTACAGAAGAGGCTAGGGTGGTCATCAGGGAGAGTGTTTTCAGGACCCTGTAGGCATATTAGGGATTTTCATCTCTATCCCAAGATCAAGGAGAAATTACAGAACTCATTTAAGAACTTAGTCTCTGACCTATATCATTGTCCTTCTCGAAATAACTTTTAAAAATATTTCTTACTATGCAATCATACTAGTGACAGTCTTCTGAGTTTTTATTTGTCTGAAAAAGTTTATGTTACTCCTTCACTTAGATATAAAATTCTAAGTTGGTGGGGTTTTTTCAACATTTAGGTATTTTACTTCACCCTCTTCTTGCTTGCATGGTTTCTAAAGAGAAGTCTGATGTAATTCTTAGTCTTATTCCTCTATTATTTTAGTCTTATTCCTCTACATATTAGTAATTGTTCTCCAGAAAAACAGAATCACAGGAGATGTGTGTGTATATGTACATATATACACATACATATATAAAAATAATTATATGTAAAATATATTTATTATATATTATAATATACATTCATTATAATATGGAGTTTCATTATAAGAAATGGGATCACATAATTTGTGGTTATGGAGGCTGACAAGCCAGCAATCCAGGAAAGCTGATGGTGTAGTTCCAATCCTAATTCTGGAAGACTCAATACTCAGAAAGAGTTGATATTTCATTTTGGGTCCAGGGGCAGGAAGAAGCTGATATTCCAGCTAGAAGCACTTGGATAGGAAAAACCCTTTCAAAATCAAGGAAGAGTCAGCCTTTTCATTCCATTTAGACTTTCAATGCATTAGATAAGGCCCATCCACATTGTGGAGAGCAATCTGCTTTACTCAGTCTACCAACTTAAATGTAAATCTCATCCAACAAAACCCTCACAGAAACACTCATAATAATGTTTGAGTAAATATATATGTACCACATGATCTAGTCAGGTTGACATACAAAATTAACCAACACAATAGATAAGGCATTTTTTTTTCCTCTGAGTTATTTTAAATTTTTCTCTGGGACACGGCTAAGGCAGTGTTAAGAGGAACATTTGTAGCACTAAATGCCCAAGTCAAAAAATTAGAGAGATCTCAAGTTAACAACCTAGCATCACAACTAAAATAACTAGAGAACCAAGAGCAAACAAATCTCAAAGCTAGAAGAAGACAAGAAATAACCAAAATCAGAGCTGAACTGAAGGAGACAGAGACATGAAAAAACATCCAAAAGATCAATGAATTCAGGAGCTGTTCTTTTGGAAAGAATAATAAAATAGATAGACTGCTAGCTACACCAGTGAAGAAGAAAAAAGAGAGATTCAAAAAACATGATCAGAAATGACAAGGAAGGTATTACCACTGACCTCACAGAGATACAAAAATAAATCAGAGAATATTATGAACACTTCTATACACATAAACTAGAAAATCTGGAAGAAATGAATAAATTCCTGGACACAGGAAACAAATAAATAAACTCCTGGGACACCCTCCCAAGACTGAACCAGGAAGAAATTGAATCCCTGAATGGACCACTAATTAGTTCTGAAATTGAGGGAGTAATAAATAGCCTACCAACCAAAAAATAGGCCAGGACCAGACAGATTCACAGCTGAATTCTACAAGATGTACAAAGAATAGCTGGCACTATTTCTTCTGAAACTATTCCAAAATATTGAGGAGGAAGGACTCCTCCCTAACTGATTCTGTGAGGCCAGCATTATCCTAATACCAAAACCTGGCAGAGATACAACAAAAAAGAAAACTTCAGACAAATATCCCTGATGAACATTGATGCAAAAATCCTCAATCAAATATTGGCAAACTGAATCCAGCAGCACATCAAAAAGCTTATCCACCATGATCAAGTAGGCTTCATCCTCAGCATGCAAGGCTGGTTCAACATAAACAAATCAATAAATGTGATACATAACATAAATACAACTAAAGACAAAAACCGCACATGCAGAAAAAGCTTTCAATTAAAATCAACATCCATTCATGTTAAAAAAACTCTCAATAATCCAGGTATTGAAGGAACATACCTCAAAATAATAAGAGTTATATATAACAAATCCACACCCAACATCATTCTGAAAAGGCAAAAGCTGTAAGCATTCCCCTTGAAAACTGGCACAAGACAAGGATGCCATCTCTCAATACTCCTGTCCAATGTAGGAGTACTGGAAGTTCTGGCCAGGGCAATCAGGCAAGAGAAGGAAATAAAGCGCATTCAAATAAGATGAGAGGAAGTCAAACTATCCCCGTATGCAGACAGTATGATTCTATATCTATAGAAACCCATTGTCTTAGCCCAAAAGCTTTCTAACCTGATAAAAAAAAAACTTCAGAAAAGTCTCAGGACACAAAATCAGTGTGCAAAAATCACTAGCATTCCTATAGACCTAAAACAGTCAAGCCAAGAGCCAAATCAGTAATGAACTCCCATTCACACTTGCTGCAAAAGGAATAAAATACCTAGGAAAACAGCTAACTGTGGAGATGAAAGATCTCTACAAGGAGAACTATAAAGCACTGCTCAAAGAAGTTAAAGATGACACAGACAAAAGGAAACACATTCCATGCTCATGGATAGAAAGAATCAGTATCATTAAAATGGCCATACTGCCCAAAGAAATTTATAGATTCAATACAATTCTCATTAAATTACCACTGAAATTCTTCACAGAACTAGAAAAAAAGTATTTTAAAATTCATATGGAACAACAACAAAAAAAAGCCCAAATAGCAAAGGTAATCCTAAGCAAAGAGAACAAAGCTGAAGGCATCAAGCTCGCTGACTTCAAACTATCCTATGGGGTTACAGTAACCAAAACAGCATGGTACTGGTATAAAAACAGACAGAGAGACCAAAGGAACAGAATACAGAGCCCATAAATAAGACCACACACCTACAACTATCTGATCTTCGACAAACCTGACAAAAACAAGCCATGGGGAAAAGAATCCCTATTCAATAAACAGTTCTGGGATAACTGGCTAGCCACATGCAAAAGATTGAAACCTGAAACTTCCTTATACCATATACAAAAATTAACTCAAGATCGAGTAAATACTTACATGTAAAACCCAAAACTGTTAAAACCCTGAAAAGCAACCTAGGCGATACCATTCAGGACATAGGCACAGGGAAAGATTTCATGAAAAAGACACCAAAAGCAATTGCAACAAAAGTAAAAATTGACAAGTGAGATCTAATTAAACTGAAGAGCTTCTGTACAGCCAAAGAAACTATCAATAGAGTAAACAGACAACCTATAGAAACAAAGATCTAATATCCAGTATCCATAAGGAACTTAAACTAATTTACAAGAAAAACAACCCCATAAAAAAGTGGGAAAAGGATATGATTAGACACTTTCAAAAGAAGACATACATATGGCCAACAAGCATATGAAAAAAGGTTCAA
This sequence comes from Pongo abelii, assembly GCF_028885655.2. NCBI lineage: Eukaryota > Metazoa > Chordata > Mammalia > Primates > Hominidae > Pongo > Pongo abelii. The sequence continues at coordinate 50,701,917 of NC_072000.2, read as the reverse complement.
CATTACAGATCGTTAGAGAAATGAAATTAAAACCACAGCAAGATACCATTTCACACCAGTCAGAATGGTGATTAGTAAAAAGCCAAAAAATTACAGATGCTGGCAAGGTTGTGGTAAAAACGGAACACTTATACTGTTGGTAGGAGTGTAAATTAGTTCAGCCATTATGGAAGACAGTGTGGCGATTCCTCAAAGACCTAAAGACAGAAATACCATTGGACCCAGCAATCCTATTACTGGGTATATACCCAAAGGAATATAAATCATTCTTTTATAAAGACACATGCACACATACATTCATTGCAGCACTATTCACAAGAGCAAGGACATGGAATCACCCTAAATGCCCACCAATGATAGAATGCATAAAGAAAATGTGGTACATATACACCGTGGAATACTATGCAGCCATAAAAAAGAACGAGATCATGTCCTTTGCAGGGACACAGATGGAACTGGAGGCCATTATCCTTAGCAAACTAACACAGGAATAGAAAACCAAATACCACATGTTCTTACTAATAAGTGGCAGCTTAGTGATAAGAACACATGGACACATAGAGGGGACCAACACACACTGATGCCTGCTTGAGCATGGAGGGTGGGAGGAGGGAGAGGATCAGGAAAAACAACTAATGGGTATTTGGCTAAATACCTGGGTGATGAAATAATCTGTACAACAAACCCCCATGACACAAGTTTCCCTGTATAATACTCTTGCATTTGTTCTCCTGAACTTAAAATATCAGTTAAAAAAGAAATTTATCTTCTCTCTTTCTCACTCTGGTTTTCTGCACCTTAAATATGATAGTCATAGGTGTATCTTTTTTGGTATTTATTCTTTTTGAGGTTCTCTGAGATTCCTGGATTTGTGGTTTGGTTTCTGTGTTTAATTTCAGAATATTCTGAATGATTATTACTTCAAACATGTTTTTTCTACTCCTTTCTCTTTCTTGTCTTTTTCTGTCCCATACACATATATTATATCTTAATAATTGTCCCATGGTTCTTGGCTATTCTGTTTAACATGTTTTCATTCTTTTTTCTCCTTGCATTTTAGTTTTGGAAGCTTCTCTTGACATATCTCCAAGATTATTAATTGTTTCTTTTGGTTGTCCACTACGTTGCTGAGCACATCCATGTTTTTCATTTTTGTTTAAGTGTTTTATTTTTTTCTAGCATTTTCTTTGGATTCTGTCTTAGAATTTCTACCCCCTTTGATTACATTATTCATCTGTCTTTGCATTTTTCACTTTGCTCATTAAAGTCTGTAGTATATTAATTGTAGTTATTTAAAATTTGTAGCCTGACAATTCCAAAATCTCTGCCTTGTTTATTCTCTTCACATTGTGTTTTTTTCTTGTAGAAAACTGAACACGATGCATCAATAATAGGAACTCAAGTGTATAGGCCTTTAGTTTGAGGTTTTATGTTTTTCTGGCTATGAGGTAGACTACATGTACTGTTTGTTGTAGCTGTTCATTTGAGAGATTGCAATTTCCTCTATTGTCTATTTTTTTTTTTTTTTTTTTTTGAGACGGAGTTTCGCTCTTGTTGCCCAGGCTGGAGTGCAATGGCGCGATCTCGGCTCACCGCAACCTCCGCCTCCCAGGTTCAAGCGATTCTCCTGCCTCAGCCTCCTGAGTAGCTGGGATTACAGGCATGCGCCACCACCCTGGCTAATTTTGTATTTTTAGTAGAGACAGGGTTTCTCCATGTTGGTCAAGCTGGTCTTGAACTCCTGACCTCAGGTGATCCACCCACCTCGGCCTCCCAAAGTGCTGGAATTACAGGAGTGAGTCACCATGCTGGCCTCTATTGTCTATTTTTATAGCTTCTATTATCTTGAGTTTCCCTAGAAACTCCTTGTAAAATAGAGTCTGAACTTTGCAATTCTTTCAACTGTAATTCGCTTTTATTATACAGGAGCCTTGTTGATGTAGTGGGAATGTGTAAAGGGAGGAAAAGCTTTCTGTAATCCTGTTAATCTGATACCCTGAGCTGTGCCCTTCACAAATATATAATTCTCAGTATGTTTTCTCACCTTAGATGAGACAGGAAGGGTATAGGGGACTGGAGTTGGCTAAGTTCTCTTTCTCCAAGTCAGGTGAGACTCTGGTGCAGCTTTTTCCTTTGCTGGTCTGGCCTTTATTGTGGAAAATGCTATGGGTTCATTTCAAAATGGCTATCTTTCAAACCTGAGCATATTTCAAAATAGTTACTTTTTTTCCTGCCCATGGTCAAACAAGAGAGTTTTCCTCTGTTCTTCGCCATGAGAACCTGGTACGGCATCTGAAGGTAAAATCCATGAATGTATGAGGGCTGCCTTTAACTTAAACTTGAAACCTCCCAGGGGATTTTATCTCACAAGCCTGATCAGTGTTCAAGCTCCAACAGTTAATCAATTTTCATTTAAGCATTCTTAGCTGTTCATGCCTCCAGCAGTTTCAAATCCTGGCAAACTGTGACTCCGTGTATTTGCCCCTCACTCCAGTTTTTGGGGCGTGAGTTTTTCTCTGTAACTTCTATTCTCTGATGGATCTCAGAAAATGCGTTAATTTTCAGTTTGTACATCTTTTCTCTTGTTAGGACAGGAATGATAACTTACAAGCTCTTTATATGTCAGAGCACAAATTAGAAGTCTGTAATAATCCAGAATTGTGTTTTGAAAAAAAAAAAAAAAGCAGCTTTCCTGGCTGAATAGGTTGGATCAGTTTAAAGGGACTTATGAATGGAAGCATGAAGTCAGTTAAGTACCAGCAGTAGCTCCTATGGAAGATATGGTAACTTGGAATTAAGTGGTAGCTGTGGAAATGGAGAGGTACATAAAGATTAGAGAATACTTTTGGAGGTAAAATTCACTTTGTAATAAACTGAAATGCATAATGAATTAGTATTATCTTTTATCTTATATAATCTTCACAATAGCCCCATGAAATAGGTGTTACTACTTGGTTAAAAAAAAAGTAAACTTTTAATGGCCAAAACCATGATAACTTTTGCACCAACCTAATATTATTATCCCTAATTTATAAGTAAGAAATGAAGGCACAAAAGATTTTAAACTTGTGGGTGCTGTGGAGAACTTTGGTAGTCTGAGGAAACTCATGGACACCTTCCCAGAATAGTCATTCTCAAAAGATAAAATAAATTAAATTGGATTGAAAAGAAAACAATTACATTGAAATATAAGTAACATCATTTAACAAAAATGTAAGATAACTATACCTCTTTATTAATGCATTAAATAAGATGGGTGAAATGGCCAATGACCAGTGTAATTTCAAGAGTGCTGACCATATAATATATTCTAAGATGTCTATAACAACTGTCATGTGATGTAAAAATACATGATGTGTTTATTGGTGATAAAGTCACAAAGGCTAAATTTACTACTTAAACTTATTTTATATATTGATAATGAAGAAAATACTAAATTCCTATTTAGTATTGCTGAAATAAAATTAAGTAACCCAATATATCATAGATACACAAATATATCATCAAATTAAGACTAAACCAGTCTGCTTTCAAATAATGTGCACCTAATTTAGTTATTAAAAAGGGGGATACATTTTCATTGTGGGATAACTTCTAGGTACAAAACTTTTGACTCAGTCAATGTTGCAACTTGAATTTTTTTTTCTCAAAATAACTGCACAGAAAAGAATGAAAATTTTGTCACAAAACCTTATTGTCTATGTAAATCTGGTTTCACATGATTCATTCATTGACTTAATATTTCTGTGTGTTCCAAGAAATATTACCTGAAGTGCTGGCTACTGTTGAGCATCCATTTATTCATTCCCTTATTTATTTTTTCAAAATGTATAATTACTGCCCCCAGGAATATAACTATCCAGACTAATTCAATAAATCATTATAAGAAAACATTATTTACTTAATTTTAGTACTTTGTTTCTAAATCAGCATGTGTGTCTTTTGTGTGATTCAAATTTCTCAGTTAATTCATTCATTTGCTATGCTTTGTCAATTTCAGTCTTTCTTCCCAAAGATAATTGGGGTTTAGGTATTTAGTAGGTAATTTATAGGAATCAAGCGTGTGAATGTATGAATATATGCATGCATACACCCATGAATATATATACATACATAGATATGTAATCACATATGGGACATATACATACATGAAAGATATGAAATAAAACTTCTATTAAATATATTTAGTATTACTGGTACAATTTTAACGATCTTTGGATTTTTGATTTGAATTCAGTCGTGAACTGACCCAACTCATGTAAGGAATTTCTCATTAGACATCATTCCTGCGTAATTTTCACAAGGGATATGGTCTGAAAGGCATACCCCACTTCAGGCAATGTGGCCATAGAAATATAGGTAAGCACAGAATGTGTGGTGTGGAAAAGCAGCTGTTTTGAAACGAGGTTAGGGTAATATATTTGTTATTTGTTTAATTTTGTTTGATTAATATTTGTTAATTACTGACTTAATTATTATGTAGAATGAAATACATTGGACAGTTTACCTTAATATAAAAATGGCTTTACATATAATACTGCTATAAAATTAGGAATAATCTTTAAGAAGTTTTTCAAATATTGCTTATTTTTTTTTTTTTTTTTTTTCCTTTTCTTTTTTTTTTTTTTTTTTTTTCTTTTATTATTATTATTATTATTATTATTATTATACTTTAGGTTTTATGGTACATGTGCGCAATGTGCAGGTAAGTTACATATGTATACATGTGCCATGCTGGTGCGCTGCACCCACCAACTCGTCATCTAGCATTAGGTATATCTCCCAATGCTATCCCTCCCCCCTCCCCCCACCCCACAACAGTCCCCAGAGTGTGATGTTCCCCTTCCTGTGTCCATGTGTTCTCATTGTTCAATTCCCACCTATGAGTGAGAATATGCGGTGTTTGGTTTTTTGTTCTTGCGATAGTTTACTGAGAATGATGATTTCCAATTTCATCCATGTCCCTACAAAGGACGTGAACTCATCATTTTTTATGGCTGCATAGTATTCCATGGTGTATATGTGCCACATTTTCTTAATCCAGTCTATCATTGTTGGACATTTGGGTTGGTTCCAAGTCTTTGCTATTGTGAATAATGCCGCAATAAACATACGTGTGCATGTGTCTTTATAGCAGCATGATTTATAGTCCTTTGGGTATATACCCAGTAATGGGATGGCTGGGTCGAATGGAATTTCTAGTTCTAGATCCCTGAGGAATCGCCACACTGACTTCCACAAGGGTTGAACTAGTTTACAGTCCCACCAACAGTGTAAAAGTGTTCCTATTTCTCCACATCCTCTCCAGCACCTGTTGTTTCCTGACTTTTTAATGATTGCCATTCTAACTGGTGTGAGATGGTATCTCATTGTGGTTTTGATTTGCATTTCTCTGATGGCCAGTGATGGTGAGCATTTTTTCATGTGTTTTTTGGCTGCATAAATGTCTTCTTTTGAGAAGTGTCTGTTCATGTCCTTCGCCCACTTTTTGATGGGGTTGTTTGTTTTTTTCTTGTAAATTTGTTGGAGTTCATTGTAGATTCTGGATATTAGCCCTTTGTCAGATGAGTAGGTTGCGAAAATTTTCTCCCATTTTGTAGGTTGCCTGTTCACTCTGATGGTGGTTTCTTTTGCTGTGCAGAAGCTCTTGAGTTTAATTAGATCCCATTTGTCAATTTTGGCTTTTGTTGCCATTGCTTTTGGTGTTTTAGACATGAAGTCCTTGCCCATGCCTATGTCCTGAATGGTAATGCCTAGGTTTTCTTCTAGGGTTTTTATGGTTTTAGGTCTAACATTTAAGTCTTTAATCCATCTTGAATTGATTTTTGTATAAGGTGTAAGGAAGGGATCCAGTTTCAGCTTTCTACATATGGCTAGCCAGTTTTCCCAGCACCATTTATTAAATAGGGAATCCTTTCCCCATTTCTTGTTTTTGTCAGGTTTGTCAAAGATCAGATACTTGTAGATATGTGGCATTATTTCTGACGGCTCTGTTCTGTTCCATTGATCTATATCTCTGTTTTGGTACCAGTACCATGCTGTTTTGGTTACTGTAGCCTTGTAGTATAGTTTGAAGTCAGGTAGTGTGATGCCTCCAGCTTTGTTCTTTTGGCTTAGGATTGACTTGGCGATGCGGGCTCTTTTTTGGTTCCATATGAACTTTAAAGTAGTTTTTTCCAATTCTGAGAAGAAAGTCATTGGTAGCTTGATGGGGATGGCATTGAATCTGTAAATTACCTTGGGAAGGATGGCCATTTTCATGATATTGATTCTTCCTACCCATGAGCATGGAATGTTCTTCCATTTGTTTGTATCCTCTTTTATTTCCTTGAGCAGTGGTTTGTAGTTCTCCTTGAAGAGGTCTTTCACATCCCTTGTAAGTTGGATTCCTAGGTATTTTATTCTCTTTGAAGCAATTGTGAATGGGAGTTCACTCATGATTTGGCTCTCTGTTTGTCTGTTATTGATGTATAAGAATGCTTGTGATTTTTGCACGTTGATTTTGTATCCTGAGACTTTGCTGAAGTTGCTTATCAGCTTAAGGAGATTTTGGGCTGAGACAATGGGGTTTTCTAGATATACTATCATGTCATCTGCAAACAGGGACAATTTGATTTCCTCTTTTCCTAATTGAATACCTTTGATTTCCTTCTCCTGCCTAATTGCCCTGGCCAGAACTTCCAACACTATGTTGAATAGAAGTGGTGAGAGAGGGCATCCCTGTCTTGTGCCAGTTTTCAAAGGGAATGCTTCCAGTTTTTGCCCATTCAGTATGATATTGGCTGTGGGTTTGTCATAAATAGCTCTTATTATTTTGAGATACGTCCCATCAATTCCTAATTTATTGAGAGTTTTTAGCATGAAGGGTTGTTGAATTTTGTCAAAGGCCTTTTCTGCATCTATTGAGATAATCATGTGGTTTTTGTCTTTGGTTCTGTTTATATGCTGGATTACATTTATTGATTTGCGTATATTGAACCAGCCTTGCATCCCAGGGATGAAGCCCACTTGATCATGGTGGATAAGCTTTTTGATGTGCTGCTGGATTCTGTTTGCCAGTATTTTATTGAGGATTTTTGCATCAATGTTCATCAAGGATATTGGTCTAAAATTCTCTTTTTTTGTTGTGTCTCTGCCAGGCTTTGGTATCAGGATGATGCTGGCCTCATAAAATGAGTTAGGGAGGATTCCCTCTTTTTCTATTGATTGGAATAGTTTCAGAAGGAATGGTACCAGCTCCTCCTTGTACCTCTGGTAGAATTCGGCTGTGAATCCATCTGGACCTGGACTTTTTTTGGTTGGTAAGCTATTGATTATTGCCACAATTTCAGCTCCTGTTATTGGTCTATTCAGAGATTCAACTTCTTCCTGGTTTAGTCTTGGGAGGGTGTATGTGTCGAGGAATTTATCCATTTCTTCTAGATTTTCTAGTTTATTTGCATAGAGGTGTTTGTAATATTCTCTGACGGTAGTTTGTATTTCTGTGGGATCGGTGGTGATATCCCCTTTATCATTTTTTATTGCATCTATTTGATTCTTCTCTCTTTTTTTCTTTATTAATCTTGCTAGCGGTCTATCAATTTTGTTGATCCTTTCAAAAAACCAGCTCCTGGATTCATTTATTTTTTGAAGGGTTTTTTGTGTCTCTATTTCCTTCAGTTCTGCTCTGATTTTAGTTATTTCTTGCCTTCTGCTAGCTTTTGAATGTGTTTGCTCTTGCTTTTCTAGTTCTTTTAATTGTGATGTTAGGGTGTCAATTTTGGATCTTTCCTGCTTTCTCTTGTGGGCATTTAGTGCTATAAATTTCCCTCTACACACTGCTTTGAATGCATCCCAGAGATTCTGGTATGTTGTGTCTTGGTTCTCATTGGTTTCAAAGAACATCTTTATTTCTGCCTTCATTTCGTTATGTACCCAGTAGTCATTCAGGAGCAGGTTGTTCAGTTTCCACGTAGTTGAGCGGTTTTGAGTGAGATTCTTAATCCTGAGTTCTAGCTTGATTGCACTGTGATCTGAGAGATAGTTTGTTACAATTTCTGTTCTTTTACATTTATTGAGGAGAGCTTTACTTCCAAGTATATGGTCAATTTTGGAATAGGTGTGGTGTGGTGCTGAAAAAAATGTATAGTCTGTTGATTTGGGGTGGAGAGTTCTGTAGATGTCTATTAGGTCCACTTGGTGCAGAGCTGAATTCAATTCCTGGGTATCCTTGTTGACTTTCTGTCTCGTTGATCTGTCTAATGTTGATAGTGGGGTGTTAAAGTCTCCCATTATTAATGTGTGGGAGTCTAAGTCTCTTTGTAGGTCACTCAGGACTTGCTTTATGAATCTGGGTGCTCCTGTATTGGGTGCATATATATTTAGGATAGTTAGCTCTTCTTGTTGAATTAATCCCTTTACCATTATGTAATGGCCTTCTTTGTCTCTTTTGATCTTTGTTGGTTTAAAGTCTGTTTTATCAGAGACTAGGATTGCAACCCCTGCCTTTTTTTGTTTTCCATTTGCTTGGTAGATCTTCCTCCATCCTTTTATTTTGAGCCTATGTGTGTCTCTGCATGTGAGATGGGTTTCCTGAATACAGCACACTGATGGGTCTTGAGTCTTTATCCAGTTTGCCAGTCTGTGTCTTTTAATTGGAGCATTTAGTCCATTTACATTTAAAGTTAATATTGTTATGTGTGAATTTGATCCTGTCATTATGATGTTAGCTGGATATTTTGCTCGTTAGTTGATGCAGTCTCTTCCTAGTCTCGATGTTCTTTACATTTCGGTATGATTTTGCAGTGGCTGGTACCGGTTGTGCCTTTCCATGTTTAGCGCTTCCTTCAGGAGCTCTTTTAGGGCAGGCCTGGTGGTGACAAAATCTCTCAGCATTTGCTTGTCTGTAAAGTATTTTATTTCTCCTTCACTTATGAAGCTTAGTTTGGCAGGATATGAAATTCTGGGTTGAAAATTCTTTTCTTTAAGAATGTTGAATATTGGCCCCCACTCTCTTCTGGCTTGTAGGGTTTCTGCCGAGAGATCCGCTGTTAGTCTGATGGGCTTCCCTTTGATGGTAACCCGACCTTTCTCTCTGGCTGCCCTTAACATTTTTTCCTTCATTTCAACTTTGGTGAATCTGACAATTATGTGTCTTGGAGTTGCTCTTCTCGAGGAGTATCTTTGTGGCGTTCTCTGTATTTCCTGAATCTGAATGTTGGCCTGCCTTGCTAGATTGGGGAAGTTCTCCTGGATAATATCCTGCAGAGTGTTTTCCAACTTGTTTCCATTCTCCCCGTCACTTTCAGGTACACCAATCAGACGTAGATTTGGTCTTTTCACATAGTCCCACATTTCTTGGAGGCTTTGCTCGTTTCTTTTTATTCTTTTTTCTCTAAACTTCCCTTCTCGCTTCATTTCATTCATTTCATCTTCCAGGGCTGATACCCTTTCTTCCATTTGATCGCATCGGCTCCTGAGGCTTCTGCATTCTTCACGTAGTTCTCGAGCCTTGGTTTTCAGCTCCATCAGCTCCTTTAAGCACTTCTCTGTATTGGTTATTCTAGTTATACATTCTTCTAAATTTTTTTCAAAGTTTTCAACTTCTTTGCCTTTGGTTTGAATATCCTCCCGTAGCTCGGAGTAATTTGATCGTCTGAAGCCTTCTTCTCTCAGCTCGTCAAAGTCATTCTCTGTCCAGCTTTGTTCCGTTGCTGGTGAGGAACTGCGTTCCTTTGGAGGAGGAGAGGTACTCTGGTTTTTAGAGTTTCCAGTTTTTCTGCTCTGTTTTTTCCCCATCTTTGTGGTTTTATCTGCTTTTGGTCTTTGATGATGGTGATGTACAGATGGGTTTTTGGTGTGGATGTCCTTTCTGTTAGTTTTCCTTCTAACAGACAGAACCCTCAGCTGCAGGTCTGTTGGAGTACCTGGCCGGCCGTGTGAGGTGTCAGTCTGCCCCTGCTGGGGGGTGCCTCCCAGTTAGGCTGCTCGGGGGTCAGGGGTCAGGGACCCACTTGAGGAGGCAGTCAGCCCGTTCTCAGATCTCCAGCTGCGTGCTGGGAGAACCACTGCTCTCCTCACAGCTGTCAGACAGGGACATTTAAGTCTGCAGAGGTTACTGCTGTCTTTTTGTTTGTCTGTGTCCTGCCCCCAGAGGTGGAGCCTACAGAGGCAGGCAGGCCTCCTTGAGCTGTGGTGGGCTCCACCCAGTTCAAGCTTCCAGGCTGCTTTGTTTACCTAAGCGAGCCTGGGCAATGGCGGGCGCCCCTCCCCCAGCCTCGCTGCCGACTTGCTGTTTGATCTCAGACTGCTGTGCTAGCAATCAGCGAGACTCCGTGGGCGTAGGACCCTCTGAGCCAGGTGCGGGCTATATTCTCCTGGGGCACCGTTTCCTAAGCCCTTCGGAAAAGCACAGTATTCGGGTGGGAGTGGCCCGATTTTCCAGGTGCCGTCTGTCACCCCTGGAAGGGGAACTCCCTGACCCCTTGCGCTTCCCGAGTGAGGCAATGCCTCGCCCCTGCTTCGGCTGGCGCACGGTGCGCTCACCCACTGACCTGCGCCCACTGTCTGGCACTCCCTAGTGAGATGAACACGGTACCTCAGATGGAAATGCAGAAATCACCCGTCTTCTGCGTCGCTCGCGCTGGGAGCTGTAGACCGGAGCTGTTCCTATTCGGCCATCTTGGCTCCTCCCCAAATATTGCTTATTTTTATGGATAAAATAAGAAGGGAAAAATAATGAGCAGCATGTTTTAGAATATCTTATATGCAAAAACTTATATTTGGTTATTATTATTTGACCCATATTGAATGTCATTTAACTACTCACATAAGAGTACATATCTTACTGCTCATGGCCAGATTGAAGTGAGGATACAATGTCTTCTGATAATTTCAAAATTAAGCCTTTTCAGATGAGGCTTCACAAGATGTACATTATAGAAAACATTCATTTTGCCATGGTGAATAATGTTATAGCACTCTTTCTACATGGTAATATCACATACTGAATGAATTATTCTACATATGGAAAAATTTATCTACATATTGTAAAGAAAAACTAGTCCTTAGTTATATATAAACAGATATCTAAAAGAACAATTAATCCAAAACAATAAGGATAGCTTTGTTTGTTTTATTGCATTATATAACATCTCAAAAATCATTTCAAGTAATATAAATTAGGCTTTGGTTATATGCTAAGTGCTGTATTAAATGTGATGAAATTAAAAGTTGTAGAGGCCATAGTGCCCTTTCCATAAGAAGCTCTTGGCCTACATTCATTTTTAATTCGGGATCTAAATACTTCTATGAAAGAAAAATATCCATATTATAGGGAGACAATTGAAATTGAAAGGCATGCATTTCTTAAATGATGAAGTTCTCCATCAAACATAGGATTTCTTTCTTAAATTTTGATACAAGTTTTTCCTATGGCTTGTAGTAATAGAAATAATAATAATATCCACGTCAGTAGCATGCAGTAATAGTGTCAGCAGCAGTAAAGATAGCATTTTTAGGAGTCCTGTAGCTGTTACTATTAATGGTACATGTTAGAGTACGGTTCCAGGTCTTGTTGTCATACATCCTAAATGGCTGAAATGAGTAAAAACTCTACTAATCATACCATGTTGACATTTGAAGTTTTGCTGAAATGTCAGCTCTGAGGTAAATTTTGAAGTAGTTAAAATTTTTCTTCGCTGTTCTTTTTGTTCTCCGTATCCGTTTATTTATTTTGTATTCCTCCTTTCAGGGTCCTCTGCTTTTGCCCACCAAGATTTATCCCAAATTAGGCCTATCCTTTGATGTCCTGAGTAGAAATTGGTATGAGCTTATGCTAGAGTTATGTCTTACACTGGCCAGAACTATTAACACTCTGAGAGGCTAATACATTAATCAAAGGAATATTTTTCATGGTAGAATTTTAGACTCTCCTCCCTAGAGTTCTTCCTTTTTCGTGAATCTAAAATAGTCTTCCAATTATAATCTATCATATTATAATGTTTTATTTTTTGCATCACATGTCTCATTATCCAAATTCTCTTTCTTATTTTTATAATATTTTGTCTGTGATTTATCCACTAGAAAGTAAGTTTTAATTCTAAGGACTTCATCTAATTCCATCATCATTTCCCCAAAGTCTAAAACAACCTGGCACCCTGGCACGTGTGAATTTCTCAAATGTATTTGGTAAATTAATGAATGAAAAAATAACACAGAAGATGGAAATGCATTTTTGTTTTGTCACTAAAGTACACTACCTAAGGAAAAAAAAAGTTATAAATGCAGAAGTTCATGTATGGCAGGGATGGACCAATAAAGACTAAAGGGACACTGAAAGGATTGCTAATGTAATTCAGACTTGTAGTGGGTGCTTAATTGCCATTCCAGCTCAAATCTTATGCTGAATTACAGCTCCCTCCTTGATATTCATGCCCTTCTCTGTCTCCTGTCTTTTCTGAAGTCTTTCAATTTTGATATAAAACAAAAATATTCTATTATACTAATTAGTATACATTGTTCATGTTATTAAGGATGACACATGGAAAGGGACTTGAAATATTCAAAAACTTTGAAGCAGCAAAATTTCAGATGATGTAATGGAGGAAATAGTAAGCTTCACTTCAAAAGCTCTGTACACCAGGATATCAGAGTGCTGTTGAGACACTGATTGCTTCCCTTGGAGAAAGAGCCATTGACCTCTATGATCCTTTTACTTTGTTCTTTTTCCTCTCTATGAGGCTAGAAAGACATTTTCATAGAAGGACTGTATCAACTTCTGTAGTAGCATCAAATACTTATAATGAGCAGTGAATATATTGATCCAAACTCAGTATTTGGAGAAGGGTCTGTGTAAACTCGGAGTACAATAAAACTTCTTCAGTATAAGAATGTTATCTCAGGCAAAGAACCAATTTTCAATGTCATAATGAAATATTACAGTCATTTTCACAAAAAGTAGGACAACAAAAATAATGAGATTAATGGTATTCTACATTGTTCTGGAAATACTAGCCTATATAATAAGGCAATAAAAATAAATTATTATAATCAGTATCAGGAATATGATATAAATGTAAAAACTGTGCTTAAGATATATATATCTATAAACCCTATGAAAATAGAATACAAAACTGTGAAAATTAATAAGAATTCAATATACTAGCAATAACTAGTAGAGAAATTTAACAGAAAACTATTTCACTTATAAAATAATAAGTACTAAATGATAAACTTCAAAAGAAACATGCAGGACCTATGTGAAGAAAAATGTTGAATTTTAGTGAGAAGTATAAAAGAAGTCTCAAGTAAATATGCGTTCTACTTTCCTGGATGAAAAAAACTAATGTTGAAGGTCGTACATTTTTCTCAAACTAATTTATACATTTAATATTTTACCAGGAAAATTGCACTGAGCTTTTAGGAAAGATGCTTAACAAAATAATACTGAAATTTGAAAAATAAATAAGAAAAACAATTTAAAAACCTTACAAAATTTTTAAAGAAAGGCTTATAGAGTCATTACTTCTCAGATATTAAAATTCAATAAATATATTTTATGACTAATTTGCTTCATGTGCTAGCAAAATGCACACTATGGACACAGCAACATGAAGCAGTAGAAAAATACAAAATTACAATACTGTGGGGATAAATAATATGATAGGATTAGTAGCATGCTGCATGAGAGCTTGAAGAAGGAATATATTTAGAGATAATCATATTGGATTTGATGTACAAATGGACCAATGAAATAGATACCCAGAATTAAATCTGAAAAAATTTAATTCAAGATAAATTGGCATTTCAAATAAGGTTGGAAAGAATAGATAATTTAATAAATGGTATAAGGACAAGTAAAATATTTTAGAAACAATTACATGAAAAGGCAACCTCACATTTTATACAAAAATAAGTTCTACACAATTAGTACTTAAATGTTCAAATAAAAGAGATAATCCACAGCATAGTTGCATTACAAGGAAACAAAAACTGTACTTATCAATTGGTGTGTGTAAAAATTAGCATTGCATTGGGAATAAACAATTTGGCAATACATTTAGAAAAGGTTACAACTGCTATTCCCTAGATTATTGACTTCATATGTATAGCAATATATACTTTTAAGAAAATCATGCAGGTACAAAAATTTTTGATATCAAGGATACTCATTAACATTGTTAATATTTTTTAAAAAAGAAATCACTTATTTGTCTAACAAGAGGAATTAAGTTAACTTTATTATAATATATGATTCATTCATAAACTACTATGCAGTTATCAAATAATATTACTGACAAATATTTCATACCATGAGGACATTAGGAATTTTATACAATAGTAAGTATATTATGATTCTCTATTTCTAAAGAATGTATATAATCAAATGTATACTTGGATGTGCATATAAAATATTGATGGATATTTATCAAAATGTAAAGGATGGTTCTCCCTGAAGTAAGATATTACTGAAGTGTTAGTGTAACTTTTATTTTTTCTTTATATTTATATTTTTTCAAATTTTCAGAGTAAACACATATTACTGTCAGGAAGAGAAAAATGTTTTAAGAAAGAAAATCTTAAAATCACAAACATGGATACAATATATGTAATACAACATTTTTTCTAAATGGTTATTTTGAATTAATTTTGCTTTTAGAATTTTTTCTCAGCACATCTCCATGAAAGAATAAATCATAAAATGAATGAGTATGCTAAATCATGAGAGCAGAATCATTAATTAAGAGGTAGTGTGATTTAAGAGATGGAAATGGAAAAGTGGCACCAGTTATGCTTTTTATAACCATAAATGATATGTAATATATGCTTTCTAAATGTTTGATGTTTGTTTTCAAAGAACATTGGCATGGTGTTTGAATTCAATATTCAGTGGTTCACTTTTAGTGAGATTACGCCCTTTCCAGATGCCTTATAATTTATTTCAAAAAAGTATAGAACAGTTAATGTTTTTTGTTTCAAATAAGTTGTTAAAAAATTATTATTAACTGTATATTTAATCAACATCCTATACCTAATTTAAGTAAATTGATTTTTATTGATGCTTTGTTTCTATTCCTATTTACCTTATCAATATAAACTAACTAAAACAGCTCATATAATTTTGAGTTCTTACACTTAGGAATTTATTAGTCTTTGCTATTATTTTATATAATCATTAGTACATATAAAATATGATCGTATTGAGTAATACCTCAGATATCAACAGTGCATTAATCATATTTATGACTTTCAGCTACAGGGGTCTAATTACAACAAATGCTATAAGGAATATTCTATCGGTTTTTTAATTGTATGGCACATGTTTTAGAAAATAGAGACCAAGATATTTCTTTTAATTTCCTAAAATATCACCTAACATTTAGTAAGCTGTATTACACTTTTTCTTTGAACCTCAAATAATATTAGTAGTTATTCTAGGAAATAGAACAGGGAAATTGTCTACACTTCGATTTTCACCTTATCAAGTGACCAGTCCTGTGATAAGGGAAAAAGAAATATTAGGCGGATGTTATTTCAGATATCAAGTTATTTTGCCTATATTTCTGTAGAGTTTGGGTAAATTATTCCATACATACTTTTAAAAACTACTAATTATAAAAGGAAAAATTTGATATTTCCAATTTTCATCGCATCTTCAGCCATTGCTATTGCTAGGAAATACTTTAGTATACTCTAGAGCCAAAAAATTATGTTTAAAACTATCATTTTGCTCATATGGCTTTTCTTTAAAGTATTTTTGCTTTTTATTTTTCCAATGCTTAAATTCAATTTTGCTGTTGTATTATGTCTTGCACAAGATACATATACTACTTATCAAAACTTAATGAAAAATAATGCTAACAATACTTTTCAGTATGTTTAGTATTCTTTTACTTATGATAAACTATTGGTTTAAAATGTCTATAATTTAATATATTTACACATTTGAAATATAAAATTATATTCTCCTAACTCATTAAAACTATGTCTGGGATACCAAAATTGTAACTATTATTCTTAGCATCAAAATATTTTTAATTTAAAAAATAATTAGATATCATTTTGTAAATATTTGCACTGAGTTTACCTTGCAATGATTTATGCATAATTTAGTAACAAAATATTTCAGATTATAAATTATATTTTTTGAAATTTTAAATTGTCTTAAATGGGATTTTAAAAAATATCAGTTTGCATTTCCACACAGAAATATTGTGATAAATAAATGTATAATATTATGCTGTGCCATTAAATACTGTCACCATAATTACTGTGGAAACTATAAGAATTGAGTACTACTGTATAATTTTAATTTATAAAGTTATTATATATCTCATTAGTTTTTTGAAAATGATTATTTTGGCTGAAAGGCTTTTTAATGTAAAGTAAATTACCATACCAGAATAATGACTATTTGAAAACCTCAAGAACTCTTAATTTTCACTGTCGTTTACGCACACACACACACACACCCCTTCTCACCTAATCAAGACTATTTTGGAAAATCATCTTACAACTTCTTTCTCATTCGGAGTATAAATCCTACAGATGAATCATTAAACCAACTTGTATCTTTGCCATAGAGACTCTTTTAATACTATGGGAATACATTTTAGAGCAAATGGAGTACAACCAGTATGTATGCCATATTAACATGTCCCTAAAATTCTGTGTAGAAAGAAAATATGGCTGTGGGGGTTTATTTTTTTATCTGGTTTTTCTCACTGTCCACAAGGTTCTGAGATTTCTGGTGTGTTTACTTATTATGCCATAGTGAATTTGATTTTAGTCTTATGTGCTAATAAATTCATTTTGTCTGTTTCTCATAGTGAAACTGCATAAAATCCAAAAACAAGCTATTTCCATTATAAACATATAGCTATCATTTCATGTGGTACTCCAGGATTCTGGGACGAAATTCCTAGAATAAATGAACCAAAGTTAAAAGACAAGCACTCAGGATGGTAGCAAGGAAAGGATGGAAGAAAGAGGGAGAGGTGAGGAAGGAAAATATATAAAAATAAGTAAATAAAATAAATAATCAGAAGTAAAAGCGGTAAGACATTTAATGTTCCATCTCCATGATGTATACTGCTATCCCAAAGAAAGAAATAGGATTTACTGGAGAAAAAAGGGAAGAGATTGTGGATATTAACTTATCCTCCTCATAAATCTAAAGAAAGAGAAAATTATAATTTCTAATAGGTATAGCTGAATAGTATGCTGGTAGAATTTAAGGAGGACAAAAGTTAAGTGAAAAGACAGGACAAAGAATAGATTGGTCTGGATTGTAAGACAAGAACATCAAAAGGTGACACACCTCCATGAAACTACCTCTTAGGTCAAGAATTAGATATTGCCCAAACCCTAGTTACCCAGCACATGCCCGTCCTCGTTTGCAATACCTTCATTTACCCCTCAGAATTATTCTAAATTTTTTGATAATAATTTCCTTTATTTTTATATTGTTGTAATACCTATGTATTCCTTAAACAATATAGTTTAGTCTGCCCATTTTTGTAGCTTTTTAAAAATAATTGAAACTATATTCTCTGTGTCTTGCTTCCTTATCTTAACATTATGTTTTTGATATTCATCTAGGTTGTTGTGTGTTACTATAGTTTGCTCATTTCCACCGTTATTTATCCATTCTACAATTGAGGACATTTGGGTTGTTTACTGGGTTAACTTTTGATTTAAAAAAATCTGTATATGTTCTATGTGTTGGCTTTAACAACACCTAAAATCTCAATAATTTCAAACACCATTGAGATAGTAATATTGTCCTTTTGTTTTTAAGTAAGAATAAAGTGAGAAAATAAAACAAACTGAATAATTTTATTGAGACCTTACAAGTTGCATAAAGCATTAAACTAACAGTAACAAATCATTATTTCTCTAACTTGTTCACTATTGGTGTTCGAAGGAGTCTAATAAATAATTCCTCTTTCCTCCTTCCCAAATTCTGAAGCAGTTGAGAAGATGAAAGTGAGTCACGATGGAGCTCAGTCACTTTTTTATTACGGATAATAAGAATGATACTGAAAAAGCTGTCTTAGATATATGGAAACAAGAAATTTCTTAATACTGAATCCCAGAATAAGGAAGAATTATTCAGCTTGATATTGGTAGTACCAGTAGACCATGGGCTTCCTCATTTGAGGACTTGTCTGTAAAATATGACATGGGGAAACAGCACAGAATGTCTGATTTCTGATAGAAATGGACACAAAGAGGTGATGCAAGGAAGACATTGGATTTTCTTTCTTTGCTTAATTCCTCATCCAATTCACCAAGAGGATTCACTCTTCTTTAATGTTACATCAATTGCTGTTTTTCACAAAGAAATATAAAACAAGGTGAAGGATACTTCTCCTCAAACCTCTACTCTATAGAAACACTAGATGGATTATTGGGAAATAAATATGAGTAGCTGAGGAAATAATTTATATCAATTTTTCTAATTCTCTCAGTTTCCTCAGAGCAACTATATTTTAAATTCATTTTCCAGGAGAATTCTTGGTTTCTCTGGTGAATAAACAATAGACATTTAGCAGACTTAGTACAATAGTTCTTCAGACATTCTCAGACAGGCCTGAATACTACCGTGCACACACCTTCAAATCAAACAGAAGGTTCTGTCATGAGAATTTATTAAACAAATTCACCACCGGCTTCCATTTGGCTCATGCTTTTCATTCAATTTGATGTATCCTCTCCTAATTTAAGGATGTCTAAATCCCATTAATACTTATCCTTCCATATGAATCTCAACTGCAATTCCTTATAGGAAGATTGTCCTAAATCACGTAACTGGAGATCTTAGAAAATAAGGATTATCTAGTTCAGACACACATCTGATGTGTGAGGCTTCTCTATGACTACACAACCAAATATCCTCTTTTATTTACTTTCCTTCCTCCTGAAGAAGTCCATTCCTCTTTTGGATGCTTTTGATTTTCAAAGGGTTATTTCTTATTTTGAGTCAAAGTTTGACTTCCTATAGTTTACATGTATTGGTTCTGTCTTTGGAGATACACAGAACAAATTCACTCCTACTTTCAAATGATATTACCTCAAGTGTTTAAAGATAGTTATCACAGTCCCTTTTCTTCTTTTTAAGAGTTTTTCAGTTTCATTGGGGTATAACTGATAATTAGAAATTACATACACACACATATATATATAATTTATATATATTTAAATAAATAAGAGAGTCTATCTTAAGTGTAAGTGTTCTCACCAAAATAATTTTTCTAAAGCTAACTAAGGTGATGGAAATTTAACTAGCTTGATTGTGGTGATCATTTCACAATGTATGCATACATCAAAGCATCAAGCTGTATACCTTAAAATATATATATTTAATATATATTATATATTCATATTTAAAATATATGTATTTATTATACCTTAAAAATATATATATTTTAAATATACCTTAAATATATATATATATTTTAAATATATATATTTTATATATTTTTTATATATTTTTATATATTATATATATTTATATATAAAATAAATATATTATTATATATTTATCATATATATTTTATATATATTTATATCAAGGTATACAGCTTGATATATATAACAGATTTATATATAATTTTTATATATTTATATTATATAATATATGTAAATTATATGTATTTAAGGTATACAGCTTGATGCTTTGATACATGCATACATTGTGAAATGGTCACCACAATCAAGCTAGTTAAATTTCCATCACTTACATAGTTAGCTTTAGAAAATTTATTTTGGTGAGAACACTTACACTTAAGATTGACCCTATTAGCAAATTTCAAGTACACAATACAGTATTACTAACTATAGTCACTATGCTATGCTACACATTAGAGCTTCAGAATTGATTAATCTTGCATAACTGAAACTTTATGTCCTTTGATCAACATCTCCTAATTTCCTTCTATACCCCCAAACCCTGGCAACCACCATTCTACTCTCTGTTCTGTGGGTTTGACTATTTTAGATTCCACATGTCAGTAAGACAGATCATGCAGTATTTGTCTTTCTGTGTCTGGCTGAGTTCATTTAGTATAACATCCTTCAAGTTCATCTATGTTGTTGCAAATGGCAGGATTTCATTTTTTTAAGGCTAAATAATATTCATATATGTATCAAGTATTTTCTTCATCCATTCATTTTCATAGCCTATTTTCTGAGTTAAATATTCCTAGTTCTTTTCATTTTGCCTTCCTTGACTTTTTTCTGTTTCTATAACAATTCTTTCTTTTATCTGAACATGCTGCACTCTATACCTTAATATGACTCCGAGAGATAAGGTGTAAATACTCTTGTTGTGAACTGAAAGTACAAGGTAATTCCTCTTTTGAATTTCCATAACATATTTCCTGAACCCATACTAATATTTATTAATGTCTTCACTGTCTCTCTTTTCTCTTCCATAAACTCTTAATATAAAATCCAGTTCCTTTTCAATTTTTTATCACCTACAATGTAAGTGCATATAAATAAATTAGTGCTCAATAAATATCACAAATCAAAGGTGTAGCAGGCTGTGCAGTGTCACTCAGATATGTGCATGTCCTGATCCTGAAACCCCTGAACGTGTTGCTTTACATTGCAAAAGGGACTTCACAAATGCAATTAAGTTAAGCATCTTGAGATGGGGGGATTATTCTGGATTATCTGGGTAGGCCCAGTGTAATCATGAAAGAGAGAAGGAAATGTGACAATGGAAGCAAAGGCCAGGCTTACTCAGGGCCATGAGCCAAGGAATGCTGGCAGCCTCTAATAGCTGGAAAAGGCAAGGAAACAGATTTTCCCATTCCAGAAGGAATGCATCCCTGTGACCCATTTTAAACAGCTGACATTCAGAACTGTTAAATAAGAAATCTGTGTTGTTTTAAGCCATTAAATTTGTGATAATTTTTTACAAGAGCAAGAGAAAACCAATACAGAATGGAACGATAAATAATTAACTTTAAACATATTAGATTGAATATTGTTCTAAAATAATACCTTTAAAAAGTATTTCTTCCATGGATTAATAAAACACACAATAATCAAGGTGACCTATACTATACACATGTTGTTATATAATTTTGCTTATGTAACAATTAAACAGAAACCAAGATTTTAAAATATCAGAAATTATATAAATGTTTTAGGTGGCATTTTCTTTGCTTTATTTTTTAAGAGCATTTTATCCAAAATATTTTCATTTTGCAGTAGTGAGTAAGCAAAATATGAGCAATGGTGAAATTCTAGAGTTCATTATTCTTATGTGTTAACTGAAAAATAATTGCAAACAAACCGAAACTAAAATCACCAAGGTTTTATATTAAAAATAACTACATTAACAGATTATTGTAATTCTGGAAACCTTTTCACTAATTAGTTTCTCTGGATATACAGACAAAAAGGGATGTGTGAATTTTCTCTAAGCTCATCAAATTCCTCCTGGAGTATTAACTTCTCATTTGTAGTCTGAGTGCTTCATTCAGTGCACCATTTGTCAAATCTGACACGAGATATGAAATCTAATAGCTTTACACAAGGAACTGAAAGTCAAGAGGAAGCTCCATTCACTAACAGTCTATTATGGAGCCAAAGTCTATAAAATTCCTTTAATTTTCTCATATTTGCAATCAGATTACACTGGAAAATCGATCAATATTTTATTTTCTAATTTATGGTTCACATTTTGCTACACATTATATTCAACCATTTTCTTACTGTATGAGAAAATATTCACACAAGATTTTATAGTGATATGTGGAATTAATTTCAAAGTAGATAATCTATATACAGTGAATGGCAAAGATTTACCAGTGGTTTTCGTATGTTTATGTTTATGCCTGCTCCTGCTTTAACTTCCAAACTTGACCATATGTTAAGCAGGAAGGAAAAAATGAAAGAATTATTTGGATAATTCAAAACTACTTAGATGTAATATACGAAATTGTGTTGATGATACATAAGTAAAATCACATTCTTAGAAGATTATTATAGCCTGAGATATACTCTGTGACTTAAATGTATCAAGTTCTCACAGGAAAGATTTGTATAAAACATTACAGTGTAGTAATATTAAAGACTGGAGCTATGCAATGGACCACACAATTACATCCAAAAAATACATGAGGCAATTTTTAGGCAAGTACAATCCAACATTTACTTTAATTTGAATTGTTCAAATATATGAAATTACTAAAAGCTTTAAAGCCAAAGAGGTATGGGTTTAACCACTTGTAAGTTGTGTGAATTTCAGCAAATTCTTTAGCCTCTGGCTATCACACCTACCTCATTTTATCATGATGCCTACATAACACATGGACCACATAAGAGCAGGACTTTTGTCTGTGTTGTTCACCTCTCCATTTGCAGTGGCTAGCACAGCAAAAGCATTAAGTCTTCATTAATTATTGTTGAATAAATGAATAAACTAGTGATCAGCATATAGCTCACTTAAAAGATAGTCATTAATATTAGATTTATAACTTCCTTAATTTTCCCTGATTAAGTTGCATTCTGTCTTCAGAAATATCTGATATCAGAGATAAGCACTTGAATTACCATGATATTTGCCCCTATTTCCTACATTTCTTTGCATGTGAATATAAAGGATGTGTATGTGCTTATATGTATTAAAGTAACGTGAAGTGCTGTCATTTGTTAGCTGTGACATTTGAAAGATTTAACACCACAGCCTTTCTCTACACCTTCACAGTTTTCTCCATTCTCCCAGGTGTTGGAGAGATGATGTTTATAAATTACACCCACCTACTTTCTTCACAATTTAATATACGGGCTACATTGAACCCCAAGAGAAGATAGGAAAGAGATTATGGCTCTGTGCCCAGAAGGAAGAAGAACCCTGTTTGGTGAACAACAAGCTATTCTGTATCACAGTCTGCCCTTATGGTCACCAATTACCTATTCATTTCTCCTCCCACACGTAGTCACACAAAACTCACTTCTTTCCCAAGTAAAACAACACGAAGCCCCATCTAGTCAGAGTATTGAGAAAAATTCCAGAATATGACATGCCATTCTTCGTAAGAGGTCATGCAGTCAAGATGTACTTCTGTAAGGTCTAATGACTTATTAAGTAGGAGATAAATTATCTCTTTCCCCTGACACACAATATTAAATAGTAGAACAGGAATAGGAAAATTGCAATAAACAACTCCTACTCAGAAAGGAGAAGGAGAAACCCAAAGTAGTCCCTGGTCTCTATCAATTCTGATATTCTGCTAGGCTGGTGATAGAATTGGGATGTGCCACTCTCATCGTGAAATGTGATCTCCAGTGTTTGAAGTGGCCCAAGTGGGAGTTGTTTGGGTCATGCAGGCAGATCCCTCATGAGTGGCCTCCTGCTATCCCCACGGTAATGAGTGAGTTCTTGCTCTGGTTGTTAATGAGAAGGCTGGTTGTTTAAAGGATCCTGGTACCTTCTCCGATTAACCCCTCTCTCACATGTGGCATGCCTGCTCCCCATTCACCTTCTGCCATGAGTAAAATCCTTTTGAGAACCTCACCAGAAGCAGATGCTGGTGCCATGCTTCTGAAACGGTCTGCGGAACCAGGAGCCAAAATAAACTTCTTTTCTTTATAAATTATCCAGTCTCCGGTATTACTTCATAGTAACACAAAACAGTGAGTAATACATCGGGCACTTTGCAGTTTCCTCTGCTGGGGCTAGTGAGAGTTCCTTGATTATACTACAGCTCTGATCTCCGACAACCTCTTCCTTGCTCATTGTCCTCCATGTACATATTGGAATAGGTTTTAGAGGATATACTTAGCTGAGAGTATCCCAGTATCCGCAGCTGGTTTTCTATTTAAACAACTTTGAGGGTTTGGGAGTTTTACTGAATTTCAAACAATGCAAGATGTTTGCTCTGGGTGTGTGTGTGTGTGTGCATGTGTGTGTGCGTGTGTGTGTGCTTATGCACATGTTACAATTCCCTCAACTATTTGTAATTAGCTTCTGATCTATTCCAATGCATTTGCATGTGCCAGTAACTGCACCTAGATTTTTTCCTTGACACAAGTGTCTTTGCTTCATCTCTCAGATTCCTTGCCCTGATGTTATTTCTCTCATTTAATGGGCTAATTTGAGGGAATTGGGTACGGTACTTCAGGGGAATATCATACCCTTAGCTGGTCTTTCCTGTATTGCAGTTTCTTTGTTCCATGGAGAAGTTCTACTGTGTGGTATTGTAGCTCAAAACTTCTTTCATTTTATATTCTTACTACTTCAGTTTCAGTAGCAGTTGGCCTTTTCAAGCCTGCAAGGCATCTGCTATATCAACTCTTACTAATAGCTTTGATCTCTGAAAACCAGGCAATTTTGTTTAAACATACCTATTTCATGAGATATATTGCCAAAAACAGAAAGTAAAAGCCACACATCACCCTTTGACTATTTCCAACCACTGTTCCTTGATCTGTGGGGTCAGTGGGCTGGGCTCAGTGGGCTGGGCTCAGCGAACTCAATGTTTTGCACCCTATAATGTGGATCTCCCTCTTTATAACTTACCATATCAGCATCTTTATGGTTTGAATTTATAAATTTGTATTAGTCAAGGCAATACCATAAAAGATAACTTCAAAATCTCAGTGTCATAACACAACAAAACTTTATTTCTTGTGCAGATAAAGTCAAATCTGTGGAAGGGAGGGTGAACAGGGCTTACTCAGTTACCCTTGTTCTTTTCCTACTGTGAGTCTGCCCTGCTCTTTATTTTTGGAGTTCTCTTTAACAGCACAATATGGTGAGAGGAGAGGGAAGGGAGGATCATGAAGATGATTATTACGGCCAAGCCTAGAGAAATTTACATTACCTTCTCCCACATTGCAATAGTCAAAGACCACCTAGACACACCTAGCTGCAAAATAAGCTGGGAAAGTTTATTTAGCTGTGTACTCAGAAAATGGAAACTGGCTTTGCAGATAACTAGCGATTTTCTACCACCACAGCATATGTGTAACATGCATTTCTTTACTGCTAAAAGCTATTTGAGGTCTGACAAGATGGGGCACTGTGATAAGTTGTGACCATATGGCTCTCAGTTTAATAACAATTTTTCAAAGTCTGTAGAATAAAAATACAGTCATTATCAGAGTAAAGAAAAACTGTTAAAATATCAAATTTCAGCTCTAAATTCTAACCATCAGCTGGAGTAGAAAAAGTTATATTCTTACTTTGTTTCAAATTTCACTCTGAAACAATTTATTACTGTTAGTTCTGGAATATTATTTGCTGTTGACAATCTATGATAGCAAAGAATAAGAAAGACATCTACTTTTGTGCTGTTGGCTTGATCTGTAATAATTTGATTCAGGAGTTTCTTTAAGAAACATCTTTTGGTGGTGGCTAATTTTGGCAAGGAAAAATATCTTAACATTAATGACACTAACGTTTCCCATATCAATGTCAAATAGAAAGTGTTCCATGCAATAAGTTAATTTATTCTGCAATTTCAAGATGCGGTTATCTAGTTCCAATCCACCCTGAAAGCTCTTTAATATTGTTTATACTGAAAGGCAGACAATCTTAGAGATTTGTTTGTATGACTGACATGTCCTTTGGTAAAATCGAATGTTAAAATTTCTTAAGCCCCAATGCTTAAGTTCCTCAATATGCGACCAAACAACAAATTTTATATACATGCTTATATATTTGAAAGAATAATCCTGTTTTTTTAAAAAAATATAAAGAAAATAAAGTTTTAGGACATCTTTGCTGTTACTGCTGACCACTTTTGGGTACAGTTCAGATGATATTCAATACGAAGGAAAAGATGAGCAAGAGCTCACATTTTCAAAACAAAACTGTCAAATCTCCAATATAAGTCTAGCATAAAATAAGTAGATTTATTGTATTAAATCACAAAAAATTTTGCCTTCTTTCACTCGTTAAGGAGCAATTGGTAGTAGACTTCTCCTCTCACTCTACACAACTATAAACGTTTTTCTAAAAATATGAAACAGTAGTTTTCAATTATTGGGTAATACTCATTGCCCAACTGTGATCCGTGAGGGAAGGGAAGTATATGAGAGAAACTTACAAATGTGAATTTTCTACTGAGAAGGAATTTCTTATTCTGACATGGAGGGAGAGCCTAGAAAGTCTTGATGAGGTGAAGAACAGAAATCCAAGTATAAGGAAGCTAAGAAGGCTGGAATTTGCAAAGCAAAGTACTAGAGACTCAAGAACTATAACTGAGAAAAAGCTTCAGAAATTTGCATGAAGTCCCTTGCGAGTCTTCCCTTAAGTACTAATCTGGACAAAGATAAGGGGAAACTCGATGAGGTCAAAGAAAGAACTATTGCCAGGGGACTATAAATTAAACAATTTCCTAAGCTTACATGGGCATAGGAGATGTTCAGATTTTCACCAGCCAGAGTGGAGAGATATGTTGGATACTTGGAGATATTAATGAAACCCCAAGAAAATCATGCTTCAGTAGGAGGTGTCAATTAGCCTATGGTGAAAGCTATTTTGACCCACCCAAACAAGCTGATCTAAAAGTAACTACCTCCAAAACTAGATTCAAAACTACTTAAAAGAAGCAGAAAATATAACTCATAGCTAGCCAATAAAAATAGACATAAACATGACGGACGGTAGCCTGGAAACTTAGCTAGATGGTCACACCTAAATTTAGGGATTATTTGTGTCAATTGATTTACTAGAAGTATATCCTTTATCTATATTTTTCTTTTCACTTTTAATTGGTGGTTGGCTCTTGTAAAATTTAGTATTTCATGGTTATAATGTGCCAAATTAAATCAATTGTAATGTTTACAGTCTAAAACATAATAAAATATAAAATAATATATGCTTTTGTGCAGATATATTTCTCAGGAAAAAAATTTTTGAGTTCTTTAGTTAAAATTTGTTTTTCCTATCAATAAATTCCAGGTTGTATATTTCTGTATTAAAGGTGATATTTTTGAGATGGGAAATTACCATGTATTTTAAAAGAAAAAATTAATAAAGAAAAAGCAATTTTAAATAGTAATTAAATTCTAGTATTAGCAGTCAGGGGTCAGCAACGCAAGAGCTCTTGACCACAATAGGCCCACTGTCTGTTTTTGTAAATAAGTTTTATTAGAGCACAGCCATCCCCATGCCTTTATGTATTGTCTATGGCTGTTTTGTCATTATAATGGCAGGGATGAGAGATTGTATCAAAGCCCAAAAGCCTAAACTTTTTGCTATTTTGACCTTTACAGAAAAATTTGCTGAACCGTTTTCTAGATTACCATAAAAACTTTAAAGTTTTATTAACTATTTTTTCACTGTACATATTTATTTATTATTCACTTAGTCTTAGACCATGGTTATATGCTGCATGAAAATGCATAACAATTTAAAATTTTAAGTATAATATGAAAAATTATAAAGATTCTTTATTAGATAAACAAGAAAATGAGTGGTAACATGAAATTTTTAATGTTTCTTAAATACAAAGGGAAAATCAAACCACAATCAAGGCATTTCAATTAATTATTCAGTACCAAAACCAGTAATAACTAATGTTATATTTTACATTTAAGGTAACTGCGATGTAAAAATAATAATTAAGCAATTTTCAGATTTGTCTTTATAGTTTCAAGTAATGTAAGTGCAAAGAAAAGGTAGCACTACTGTAACATTTGACATTTGTATAAGAACATATCACATATCAAAAAATCAAGTTGAACTTATTCTTCTTAGCATGTGAAGAATTCAGTGTGTTCACTAGGTGAAACCAGTTTCACAGAAAGTGAAAACATTTTTATTTTTATGAAGTTTAGAGTATACTTCAATTTAAAAGTATTATAGATTAAAGGAACTATTTAT
The DNA here is from genome assembly GCF_028885655.2 of Pongo abelii. Lineage (NCBI taxonomy): Eukaryota > Metazoa > Chordata > Mammalia > Primates > Hominidae > Pongo > Pongo abelii. The sequence goes on along the minus strand of NC_072000.2, from coordinate 50,674,085 downwards.
TGTAATCAATTATTTTGTAATCAGAAAATTATATTTGACATGGAGGTTTGTATAGAATTATTATGACATTATTTTCATTTTCCTTATACTTAAAGCATTACTTAAAATACTTTAAAGTGAAACGTATATGACTTGAAAAGAAATTATACTGACTTTACAATAGTTGGAAAGTGTTATTCCCTCATTGTTGTCCTATAAGCAGAGGCGAGGATGCTAGTCCTCTCTTACACTAACCCTGCCTGTCAAGGCCTCAACTCATGGTTCCTAATATTACCAGTCACATTTACCTAAGAGCCTAGCCACATAGTTCGTCTCTGAAGCAGATAGCTAGTTAAAGTTAGATTCATGTAAATAAAACAATTGGACTTTCCAATACATTTGCAGGGGTGAAAGTAGTGTGACACTAGGCTCAGGAGTAGGAATGGGTTTCAGCTTGCATAATCACAAATGTAAGTCTGACTAAAAAATACATATTAACATTAATTTCCTCTGAGAAAAAGTCAAATGTTTTTAAACTCATATAAATAATACCTCTTGACAAAAGTCATATAAAATTCTCTCTGCTGCTATTAAAATAAATAAGTGGTCAAAGGGTGTAAAGTTTTAGTTAGGATAAATAAATCTTGGAGATCTATTGTACAGACTGGTGGCTGTAGTTAATAATCATGTACTATATACTTGAAAAATGGCAAGTGAGTGTTCTTAAATGTTCTCACCACGTACAAAAAAAGTATGTAAGGTGGTATATATGCTAATTAGTTGTAAATCATTCCAGAAAGTATGCATGTAAACATTGTAGGCAATGTAAAACATCATGTTGTACACTGTAAATATATATAATTTTCATGTCTCAATTATACCTTAATAAAGCTGGAGGAAAGTTTTTCAAAAGTACTGAATATTTTTAAATTAATTAATTTTCCACTGTTGAAAATGAGTACTGTGGGTACTCCCCATATTTAACTCAGTAACTAATGATTCTTGCTATTAATCTATCAGCTGAACAAATAGCTATAAATCAGCTAATCCACATAAATATTACTACCTACAATAAAGTATTATATATTAGTGACCTTATTGAAGAGATTAGTTTTTTTAATATTAGTGTTTCTAGAACTGTTAAGAAGGGTATTCTAGAAAGTCAACTATAATTTGCACACACCATCTTACACTGGTATAATTATTTACAAAAGGCATTTGGGCATTTGACTCATGTCTATGTCTTAATATGACTCAGTTGCTATATTTTTAATACAAATTTAGGAATGATTTTTCCTAAGTAATTATTGCTTCTAGTAAATGCATAAAAAACCCACTGATGAATTTGCTAGGATTAATGGTTATAAACAGGTTTATTTCTCAACACGTTATTAACAAATAAACAGAATGGCCAGGCACAGTGGCTAACGCCTGTAATCCCAGCACTTTGGGAGGCCAGGGTGGGCAGATCACCTGAGGTCAGGAGTTCGAGATCAGCCTGGCTAACATGGTGAAACCCCGTCTCTACAAAAATACAAAACTTAGCTGGGCATGATGACAGGTGTCTGTAATTCCAGCCACTGGGGAGGCTGGCGGGGGAGAATCACTTGAACCCAGGAGATGGAGGTTGCAGTGACTCGAGATCGTGCCATTGCACTCCAGTCTGGGTGACAGAGTGAGACTCCATTTCAAAAAAAAAAAAAAATTAATGGAACCGTTACAAAAATTATTACATAAATTACATGGAAAATATTCAGTTATTAGAAGACCACAGACTGCTGGAACATTGATGTGATTTGCACATAGTAAATGAATTTCATAGAAACATATACACATAAGTGCAATTCGTATACACATACATTTCCTTAGATGCTAGGAAAGAGAACAGAATCAACACTTGTTCTAAAATTGGATGTCACATTAATTCAAGTATCACTTATCACTTTCCAGATACAGTCAGATAATTTTAAGCAATGTGTAATAGTAATGGTTTGAGTTGGTATATAATTTTCTTGAAGGAATCTTTTTCAAGTACTATATTTGCACATTTTTCCTAACATCATTTTAAAGTATTTCAGGTCAAAATCTGTTTCAGAAAGTAATGTTATACTAAAAATTTATAGGTTAAAAATGCTTTAAACCTTAATAATGGTCCACTTTCCAAGAAGTGTAACAACAATCAAGAGGGGAAAAAGTCTTTAAATTTTGTTGCAGTAGAATTTAATTTGCACTATTTGTTATTGAGAACAAAGAATGCATGTTCACTCGCCCAGGCCCTTTTCAGTTCTAAAGAAATGTAAAAAGATAATAAAAGTCTTGGAAAAACTAGCCTTTTTCTTGTGTAGGGATGAGTTGCTTAGTCCTGTGTGTCACTGTTGTTCTCGTATTGACATGGTAATGATAATAGATTTCTTTTTAAAAAATAATGAACTTATTTAGATTCTACTTCTATAACAAATCACCCACCACTTTTAAAATAACACAAGTTAGCTAGAGAAACTTGCAAAGTATAACTTAGCTACTTAGATTTAGAACAAAAATATCTATGAAATCAAATATCTGGTGAAGGTTCTAGACCTGGACCTAAGGAATATCAATGTCAATTTTAATTTTCTAGTTACTTGAAAATATTACATCTGAAAATACATTAGATATAACATTGAGGATTACAGAAAGAATGCAAGACTGAAAATAATTTTTGGTTTCCACTCAGCCATTAATCAGTTGAGGTGATCTTGCACAATCCCAGTAGCGTCCATCTTTTTTCATATGAAATAAGAATTTGGTGAATGTAAAAGTCTGTAAATTATATGACAGTATGAAATTCAATTCATATCCTTAATAAAATTGTATAAATGAAAACATTTGTTCTATAAATGTCCATTGTGTACTTTTTCCCCAAGAATGTAACTTTCTTTTTTTTTCTTTTGAGACGGAGTCTCGCTCCGTTGCCCAGGCTGGAGTGCAGTGGCACGATCTCGGCTCACTGCAAGCTCCGCCTCCTGGGTTCATGCCATTCTCCTGCCTCAGCCTCCAGAGTAGCTGGGACTACAGGCGCCTGCCACCGCGCCCAGCTAATTTTTTGTATTTTTGGTAGAGACAGGGTTTCACCGTGTTAGCCAGGATGGTCTCGATCTCCTGACCTTGTGATCCGCCCGCCTCGGCCTCCCAAAGTGCAGGGATTACAGGTGTGAGCCACCGTGCCTGGTCAAGAATGTAACTTTCCAAGAAGCAGTTCATTTTTCTAATAACAAATGTCTTCCTAAGTGTTAGTAAACAATAAATGATATATCTAATATTATAGATTTTGGTAATATTTTGATTAAAATAATCCACAATAAAAAATCAATATTTGTTCTATAATCCTCACATGTAAGTAAATAATGTAAAAATATTTTTTTAAAATAGGAAGTAGATAGTCTTACATAAACAAGCAGATTGTTCTTCGAAGTCTAAACAAAACAAGAATAATCCTTTATCTGCTAAATGGTAAAATGGCATAGGCAGTGGGAAATTTTCTTAGTTCGTTTGGGCTGCCATATCAAAAAACCATAAATTGTGTGGCTTATAAAGAACAGAAATTTATTTCTCTCAGTTCTGGAGCCTGGAAGTCCTAGAAAAGTACCAGCAGATCTCCCTAGTTTAATTAGATCAGAAAGAAAACCAAATGCCACATGTTCTCACTGATAAGTGGGAACTAAATGATGAGAAAACATGGACACATAGAGGGGAACAACACACACTGGGGCCTTTGCAGGATGGATGTTGGGATGAGGGAGAGGATCAGAAAAAATAACTAATGCATACTAGGCATAATACCTGGGTGATGAAATAATCTGTACAACAAACCGCATGCCACAAGTTTACCTATGGAACAAACCTGCACTTATACCCCTGAACTTAAAATAAAAGTTTAAAAAGAAAAGTACCCACAGATTCAGCGTTTGGTGAGGGCCCTCTTCCCAGTTCATAGGCAACCATCTTTCTGCTGTGTCCTCAAATGGGAAAAGAGAAAGCCATCCAGTCTCATTAAGGAGGGCTCTACCTCATGACCTACTCACCTCCCAAAGGCTCCACCTCCCAATATCATCAACTTGGGGACTAGGATTTCAACATGTGTAATCTGGGGTGACAAATATTCAGTCCATAGTGGCAGAAAACTTTGATTTTCTCAACATAATAAAGATAATCTCAACATACTTGTTTTGAAAGCGTCAAACTGGCATTCATTTTCCTAATATTTAGCATTCAGGACTTTACTATTGAGAATTAAAATGCAACTGCTATATTAGTCCTATCAAAACCAGCAAAGACTGTAACTGCATACACTAAAATATAAAAACCTAAAACATAGAAATCATTTCCTTTTTTCCTGTAGTGTTGGGTTAGTCACATAAACCAACATACATGAAACCAACACTACATAAAAATAAGTCATGTAAACCAACACTACATAACATACATCCTTAGTTAAAGCATTTTCTGAGCAAGAATATTTTTACAAGACAGGCAAAAACACCTGTGGATATAATAGAATTGCTTACTCAAAAGTGCTAATAAAAAAAAACCTAAGCAATAGTGTTCCTTACATCCAGAAGAAAAATGCCATTTTCCACAAATCAATTTTATCTGTAATATTTTGATAATTTCCAGGAAAACATAAAGGTGAAAGGATGAGGCGAAACACCATCCTGTTGGCAACCGTAAGCTCTTTATTTGATGTTTTTGTATTGAGAAAGCTAAATGTCTGTTCTACACCTCCTCCAAAATAAAATGAGAAATCAAAAAGTACCTTTTACTTGAAGAAATGGAGGACAAATGGCTTCAAGAGAGCCAATAACATAGGGTCAGAGCTTGATGTTTGGAGCTCAGCCTCTGGAGTCAGTCCTGGCTTCAAAAAACAGTTTTTCCATTTACTACTTTGTGACCTGGGGGAATTAAGTTATTATGAGTACATTCATAAATGTACTCATCTATAAAATAAGTAAAAATGTTGCTGGGAAGGTTAAATGAGATAATACAGAGAATATGCACTGTACATGCCTTTAAGTGCTTGGTATTATTATTAACAATAATACTAATATAGGTATCCATCCAGTAAGGAAAATCATCTTGATACTGGGCAAGCAGCAGCAGCAGCAGCAGCAGCAAACAAGGCTAAAATATGCACTTCGGTGTCAGGAGTACCATTTTCCTCTGTCTACTCAGATATTCCAGTTTCACAAGAAAAAAAATAAAGTCAAACTGAGGGAATAAAAATGACGAATGAATGTTGTCACTTTTATATACATGAACTATCTGGTATTACTAGAATTCATGTGTGATGGAGGAGGTGATATGATGGGGAAATACAGTTCCCTTAAAGCAGTGCACCATCACTTGAATGTGACCTTGATACCTTCAAATAATTTTTTGCGAAGTAGTGTCAGAGGCACTGGACTTGTAAGAAAACTGGAGGCTGTGCTACCACTAGAGGTTTGTAGGTTGGCTGCAATGTTTACAAGTGTGGTCCTGCTGGAAGTGTTGATAAAGAGGAAACAACAAACCTGACTGTAATGATGTTACGTGTCAACCTGACTGGATTAAGAGATACCCAGACAGCTATTAAAATATTAATTCTTGCTGTGTCTGTGAGAGTGTTTCTGGAAAAGATTGACATTTAAATCAGCAAACTGAATAAAGAAGGTTCACCCTCACCAATGTGGGTGGGCATTATCCAGTCTCTTGAGGGCCCTGATTAAAAAAAAAAAAAAAAAAAAAAAAGAGAGAGAAAAGGAGAATTTGCTCTTTTCTGAAGCTGAGACATTCATCTTCTTCTGTCCTTAGAGAGCTCCAAATTCTGGGGCCTTTAGAGTCTGGAACTTACACCAACACTCCACCCCTCTATCCCCAAAGTTTTAGGCCTTCTGGCTTACACTAAGAGTTACACCATTGGCTCTCCCAGTTCTTAAGTCTTCAGATTTAGATTGAACTACGCCATTGGCCTTCTACCTTATGAACAGTATATGGTGGAACTTCTCATCCTCCATTATCATGTGAGCAAGCCAGTTCTCACAGTAAATCACCTCTTATATATCCTACTGGTTCTGTTTCTCTAGAGAACTCTGACTAGTACACTGGTTGTATGCCAAAATTTAATATTCCGAAATGCAGAAGGAAGACAGTACCCTGAGAATCTAGAAGTCTAGCTGTCTGAAGGGGGAGGGAATGTGAACAAAGAAGAGAATATCTAAGACACTTACAATTTCTAAAATTTGCCTGCTCAAAAACTGAATCCCAGTCCCCTTAGCTTGACCTGTATTTAAGGCTCCCTGTATTCTGGTATTCCATATCTTTTTGAGTTTTGTTTTCTCTATTTTGCCTGTATTACAGCCACCTGAGCTAATTTTAGTCCCTATCTGTGCATCTTTACTTATGTTCTCCCTGCCATCAGAAAATGCCTTCTTACAATGCTGTATGTTCAAATCCTACCCAAGAATGAAGACTTAGATTAACTTTCACCTTTTCTATGATCTCTCTCTCTTCCTATTTTCTTTCTTCTTTTGTGTAGTGGCCCAGAAGTTATCTGCCAGGAACAATTTATGTCATTCTTTAATTCCATTTCCCCCCACCTTGCTTAAGTTACTTTATACCTTTCATTTGTTAAACTCCTTGAAGTCCATTTCTGAAGCATACAAATTGGTAAATTGATAGGTAAGAGAAAGGGAAGATAAATTATTTGGAGAGATCAAAAATGCTCCATGGAGTAGCTGGATTTTGACCCAGGCAATGAATTATGAGGATAATTTGGACTAACTGAAAGGAAAGAGAAAGTTGGTCCAAGTGACATGAATAGAGTCACTAAAGCAAATAAGTAAGGCCAAGAACAGGAAAATAGTTCAAGAAACATGGAGTACTGGCTGGAAAGCTGTGAGATATAACATTAAAATAAGAATTTAGCGCTAGATCTTGCTCTTCGGTAACAGGGCTGTGTATTTGGTTCATCTTTCTTTGCCCACTGTTTTGCAAACTGTTACTTAGTGTTTCTTGTCTGCTCTCTCAGCATCTATTTTTCCATAATTCTTCCCTTTTTTGGTACATCCATGATCCATCTAAGAGCGATTTTCTAAAACATAAATTTGATCATACGCTTCTCCTGTGTCAAATTCATTATTCTTTGTTTAATGTTTCATTATATCAATTTAAATCCAAGTCCTAAGCAGGGTGCACATTAAGTTATTAGTTCATACGTGATTTTCCAGCTTTCTTAGAGTTTTCCAAACTACTTGCTTTAGACACCTCGCTTTTGAACAGTTTCTTCAAACTTCCCTAACATATTTACCATGTAAATTATGTTGATTGTTTAAAATTTAATTGTTGCTTTTTTTCTTTATGAAGGATTTCCTGACACCTTTAACCAATTAATCTAAGAGGCATTAAGTGCTCTGACCTCTCTGCCTTTAACACCCTGCATATCCATCTATCATTAAACTGTTAACACATTTTCATGCTTGTTTACTTATGTTTTTGTCTTCAGTATAACAATAAATTGGTTGATGCAGTGTTTATTTTTGATGTTCTAACACGGCACAGAGAAAAGTTTCAATACAATAATAAATATTTGTAGAATAAAAAATAATTCATAAAATTAACATGATATGAACTGAGTTTGAGGGAGATTTCTCTGGCAGGAGAAACTGGAGGCTGGGAGCCCAGTTACAGTAGAAAGTCTGGGCAAATTCTATTGGCTAACTATGCCTTATGTAACTTTCAGAAGCTGGTCAGCATTGTTAAATATGGTAATTATGAGGCAATAAGGGGAAGGGAAATATTGAAAGATTAAGTGACTTACTATGGGTCTCATGAATTGACATTAAAGTAGTTATTTCTTACAGCTAATTCTTCTCAAGGGCAATGAAGGAAACATTCCAAAAGCCATTTGAAAAAGATCATGTGCTTTCACTTTGATATACATGAGTATAAAAATTTAACATTTTATTGGCATGTATATATGGGAGATAGGCAATCTCCTTCGAGGTTCATCAGTCCCACAAAGTGCACAGGTTAGGTCAAATGAACATTATTAAACTTAATAATGCAAATGACAGCACTTAGAATTTGAGCATTTGGGCATATAACCACAAGGATGATATACCAAACTCCTTGCTACCTGATGGAAACCTACCCATTCATACAGAATGATTACTGAAATGATTTTAACCTTTTAAAATATCTCACATTCAAATAGTGCCCCACCACTACAAATCAGTGGAAATACTGGAGTACATCTTTCTTTATCAGATATATGACAGTGTGATGTTCAAGTGAAATACTAAATCTTGGTGACAGATTCAAAAATGGCTTTTGAGTGGAATGTAACCGAGGTAGCAATTGATAACATTACCAATAGTGTATCCACTCAGTCAATACAGAATATTTGAAAACATATCATTGCTATTTTCCCAGACATTTAAGAGGATTTTCTAAGTGTAAACTAGAAAAATATTAAACCATGTGCTATTTGCTCTAACTAAATGGAGTTGAATCGGCCAAACATATCCCTGCTGGATTTCAGAATTGCTACTATCAGAAAATGGGGCATTGTTGGTTTTTATAGCTCACTTTAATTAAAAATCTATCTAGTTTCTACTAAAATAGATGATGATACAATAATAAATAAAACATTTTCTGTTCTATGGGAGCTTACTTTGGAGAAGATAAGCATGATATGATACAGTAAACAGAATGCGGCTAATTTTCTGGTTTAATCAACTAAAATGCAAAAAAGATTTTCTGTTGAAACTATTAATGTAAGGCTTTTTCTATTATGCTTATATTTTATTAAAACAATGGAACACTGAAAGAGATAAACAAAAGATATATTTGGTAATATCCAGAGAAAAATCGAACAAGTAGACATTTTGAGTGTGTTTTTTCAAGACTCATGAAATCATATCCAATTGCATTTGACTAGATTTAGAACTGTAATAATCATTGTCATAATGATGGTAAAGAAAAAAAGAAATGTCAAAAAACTTGGCTCACTTACAGAGTGTCACAATGTAATAAGCCCTTATTCTGAGTGGACAGCCCACAGTACTTGCTTTTTCTCCTAGTCATGTAGCACTATTAAGAGTCTCAGGTGAAATATACAGAGGAAAAAAAAAATGCATCATATTGTTTTTGTTCCTATGGTTGTTCCCTGATTTCTACACTTACAGGGGTACTTTCAATGTATAGCAGATACTTTCTCAGCCTCTGTTCTTTGTTAACTTTCATTGTGTAATTGACATGCTGGGTTTAGTTAAATGTTTCTATAATAGATAATAAAGTTTAATTTTCAACTCTCCAGATCTGTTGTATAGAAAAAACGCAGAATTTCCATGTAAAGAGTATGATACCTTCTGTACTATCACCATCATGGCTTCAAATGCATTGCAATATCTCAAAAGAATAAAATTTTTGCAGTCTCAGGATTCCTGAAAACCTGTAGCAGATACTTCTTTTCCCAGGTCTAGTCCTCCATTGCTTCTTCCTTGCTGTGCCATGAGCTCAGGGAAGTGACTTCTCTTCAGCCTTACCTTGATTAATCACAGCCAATCATGGTTGTCTTGCTCCCATTGCTAACTCATCGGTTTAGTCATGGTATATTACATAATTCTGGCCAATGCAATATGAAGGTAGGTCTATTGTAGAGTTTCTCATAGATTTTCCTTGCACTTAAATGAAATTCAATATAAGACAATTCCTTTTGAACTCTGAACATGGTGATGAAGTGATGTTAGAATTGTGAAACACAATAATTTTGCTCATCATGTACAACCAATCATGATGAGGAAGATGAGACAAATAGGATTCATCTTCCTATTTCTGAAATTAGCTCTGTATCCACCTTTTTCCTGCATTAACTTTTTTGACTGATCATGCACTATATATTTGAGAAAACTTCACTTGATATGAACAGAATTAAACTTTTTATATCATAAATAAATTATTTCACACATTATCAGGATTACTATTCACTTAACTCCTGAATCTTCACAGAATTACATTCTCTTGACTTAGGAGAGACCTGTACTGAAATAATCTACATTTTGACTATGCAGCTTTTTGCAGCAACATAACTAGAATACAATTCTTAAAATTTTATTATCTACTTTTACCCTCAATGATACTTCCTATAAAAATAAAGTTCTTATATTTAAAGGCAATCCTTTAGATTTATCCTGTATTTATTATTTCTTATTTTACTGTTCAGAGAAGGGGCAAAATTGATCATCATATTTTAAATAGGTTTGCATATTAAGATCATAATTGAATTACTTTTCTGCTTATATTACTGAATGATAACTAGTACAAAATAATTACTATTATTCCCTATGTATGATTGGTACTTTAAAAAATAATTAAGTTCTAAATATGTACAGAATCAAAAGCTAGAAAATCACTCTTCTGCACACCTCTATATCCACAATAAAAGTTACACAGATCACCTCAGCTTTACTAAAATATCTACACAAGAGGAAGGAAATCCTTTTAATTTGAGGACATTTATAAATTCACTCTAATTTGCAATACCTTATATTGTATTCCTACATTGAAAATACCTCACAAGGAAAATTCTTCAGGAACTGAAAAACAACTTTAGCAAAAATTTTAATATCATTAGAACATAATTACTTTTTAAAAATTATTGCATGTACTAGAAAGAAAGAATTATACTGGTCATTATAAAACAAACAAACAAAAAATCAATGTCTCCCAATTAGTTTCATTCAAGTTCCTATGGGGAAAATGTAATTATAATTCAGACTTTTCTATCTAAATGCAAAGTAGTTTCCTTAGTCTTCTTTCAGAATATGCAGTATTCAAGTAAAATTATGTTAGTACATTTTCTAATTTTATTGTATACTTTAAAAACTCTGAATTTGCTGCATTGGATTTTTTTTTTTTTTTTGCCTATTCAGTTTTAGTTTTTGCTTAATTTGCCATTATAGACCTAACTTTTGAGAGATAATTATTATATACAGTATAATATACTGTTTTTTTCTAGTAAAAACTTTATTTTCTTAGTGAAAAATGCATGCTTTCATTTTGTTGAATTTTAAGAGAAGTAAGTTTCTGTCTTTAGTTGCATATTATTCTCTGGTGCATATGAATGTCTTCACATTGTTAAAGAGCAAATTATATTCAAAACATATATAATTAAAATTTTGTTAAATACTTTCTCTGCAGGTGGGGTACAAGAGTAAAAGCTACAAGAATTCCCAATAATTTTTTCTCTAATGCCTTTAAAGTAAATATACTACAAATGTATTGTACTGTGGAACTTTAAGTTAGGATGAGTAAACTAACATTTAAGGAACAAAATCTACTCAACAGTAAAAGGCTGAGATGCAAATCTTTGCTTGAAGATAAAAATTGTAAGTCTTGTGGAAAATGTTTACAAGAAAAGCTAAATGTCCTTTGTAGGGACATGGATGAAGCTGGAAACCATCATTCTCAGCAAACTATCGCAAGGACAAAAAACCAAACACTGCATGTTCTCACTCATAGGTGGGAATTGAACAATGAGAACACATGGACACAGGAAGGGGAACATCACACACCGGGGACTGTTGTGGGGTGGGGGGAGGGGAGGGATAGCATTAGGAGATATACCTAATGCTAAATGATGAGTTAATGGGTGCAGCACACCAACATGGCACATGTATACATATGTAACAAACCTGCACGTTGTGCACATGTATCCTAAAACTTAAAATGTAATAATAATAAAACAAAAGAATCAAGTTGACCCATAATAAACTTGGACTTTTAAAACAATATTTAAAACAATAATCCTTGGGGACCACACAGATGTACAGACTTCAGAAGTTCCAAAGCTGCTTCCTCTTAGCTAAAATACAGAGTGGAGTTAAAAAAAAAAAAATACATAAAATAACCCACCTTTAAAAAAAAAAAGAAAAGCTAAATAAAAATAGAGACATAATGAAAAATGTAAGAGTACATTGACTAGAGAATAATATTTTAGATATCAATTTTGTTCAGAATTGTTTAATGTGTGACCAAATTTCAATATGGTTTAGCCACAGAATGATTGCATAGTGGGCTAAAATATACTTATTACATACTTAAAATTTGCATGGCTGGTATCATCCAAATATACAGCCTATGGATAAGATTACTACAAAACCTCGTGGTTAGAAATAAATGAGTGAACTAAGTCTCCCTTCTAGTTCATTTAAACAATTAGTGTGATGTAAAGAAAGGCATTGGCTATGGCCTCAGTGTTTATTTCTCCAACTGTGGTCTTACGTTTTTCACCTGGTGGCTATTTTCTCTTGCTTACTTTCATCTCTGACTAGATCCCTAAGAGTAGAGAATACCACTGAAATACTACAAATTCTCCACATTACCTAGGAACCGTTCATAACAGAACTGTAAAATATATTAAATATCTTGATCTCCCAGGCAATTTGCCATTGATAAAAAACATAAAAATTAATTAACTGGTCCAAATAATACAGCTTCATTAAAAAGTACTAATTAATATGTTGGAAGGACAGAACAACCTCTAAAATTATTGAGTATTATGATGACAGATGATGCAGTTAAAACAGGGGACAAATAGCATGTTTGTAAATATTGGCATATAAATTTATCATTTTCCCTTTATTCAAAAGAGGATGTTAAGAGTAATTCAAAGGCCATATATATTTTTTAAGACAAATATATTTCCATGTCAGCTTCATGCCCATTGTGTTGACTTCAATTATGGTTATAACATCTGTTTTCTTTATCTGGATACAGTTGAACCTAGAAGATCATTTCTGTATTTTAAAAATCCTGATACAATAGTTTTATCTTTGCATTGTAGACTTTGGACATAATTACTGGAATTGTTGCTAAATGCCAAAGTTTCAGCGTAGGTCCAGTTGCTCGCTGGACAGAAAGCCAATCACTGAGATGATGAGTATTGCCAAGGAAGAAAGGCTTTATTGTGGGTAACATCAGCTTAACTGTCAAACCTGTCCCCTTCCTAAATGACTAAAGTTAGGGGTTTACATAGCACAGCAGGGAATTAGGAAAGATTAAAGAAGAGGAGTTGGTCAACAGGCAGCAGGTGCATCTCATTGTCCAGATACAGCGATTCAGAAAGTTTAAGTTCCTCTATACTAGCTGGGAGGCCTGATGGTAGGTTTACTGTTAAAGGAACTCATATAAGACAAGTCTAAGTTTCTCAAGCTTCAGTTCTATGTGAAAATTGGGTTTGTTTCAAACTAAATGAAATTCTACTTATGCTTCCTTCAATTATGTCTAGATACCAGGAAATATTCTTGGAGGCTTAGTTTAAGTATTTAATTTAATTCCATACTTCTCTGTGGGTAGATATTCTTTCATTCAACAAACAATTATTGATCTCCTGCTCTGTGCCAGGAGTTGGAATAAGAACTATTTTAGTGGGGAAAAAATTTCCCCACTTCCCAGAATTATCTTCCCAGAATTATCTCCCTGTCAAAAGGCATACACATTATGAGAAAAGTTACAGGAGAATGAAGTAAGTTCTTTTGAACAGTAAAAAAAAAAAAAAAAAAAAAAAAAAAAAATGCACAAGCTGTGCCTGGAAGACTCATAAATGACATTACTGATATAACAGACTTAAAGAAATTTTCTAGGTAGAGAGAGTCCAGAGCATTCTAGACAGAAGAAATCAGATCTTGTAATTATAATATATACCTCCTTTATGGCCAGTTCCACACCTCTGTGTCGTCATATAAATGCCATTCTTCAGCTAACATGCTTGATAATTTTTTCCTAGTATTTCAAAGCTTACCTCTATGAAGTCATGCTTTGGTTTACACTCTACCCTCCACCTCATCTGCTGCATCATAAAATTTGTTCCATAGCTTTATTACAGTTCTTATTACATTATACTGTAACTTATGTTTGGGTGTTTATCCCCACATTCTAATACTTATCCCTACTAACAAAGCACCCAATTTAGATCCTGTGTTATAGTAGAACGCCTATGGGCAGTAAATGGATAAATTAATAAATAAGTGAATTATGTTAGACTCCAGAGAAAGAAGGAAAAATAGTCACCTGCAAAAATGCAAGGTAAACCTAGAAGAGAAAGAAGCATCTTTCTCTAAAGCAAGGGGGAAGGATTCAGAAACCATTCATTAACAACAGCAACAACAACAACAAAAAGAAGTAGCAAAAGTGTCCTCCTCCACAATGCTGTTTTATTTTCCTTAATTTGGAGGCACATTGATTGCCTTAGTGTGAAAAGGAAAGGAGCTGAGGCAGTTGTATAGTGGCAAAGTAAGAACTGCTGAGCAGAAACATGAGCTTAGCAGAAGTTGAAACATGAATTAGCTGTAGCAGTATTCTTCATGATTGGATATTTTACTCCATTAATGCTTGAAAATCAACTAATTCATTCATTTATTCAAGAATGTTAATGAGAACTTATGGTAACAAAATATTTTAGCTAGTAGAGTATGTTAGTTAAATATTACATAAATTTTAAACAAAAACTAAGTGCTATCAAAGACACTCATTATCCTAAATTTTATGTTGGGAGTCGGGAATTGGGACTGGCAAACCTCTGGCTGTGTCTGTATGGCTCAGATTCACTGTTGTGGTTGCAGTCGGGATATTGATAGGGATTGGAGAAATTATTTCCAAAATGTCTCTGTCTGTGCTAAAGGAAAACTTCCCCTTTACCCTCTGAAGAGTTGCTGAAAGTCACTGACAAGAGGCAGATTAATAAAAGAAAAGGCATACAAATGTATTTGGTCATAGTTATATGTGACATGAGAGCCTTCAGAATGAAGATCCCAAAATAGAGGAGAAATTGTCCATTTTTATACTTAGGTTCAACCAAGTATGGCCAGCCATGTAGAAACATGATTGAACAAAAAGAATATGATCCAAAACTAATAGACTGAGTGGGGAAACCCATCAAGGCCTGTCTGTCTAGAAACTTCTTGGCCTGTCTGAGCATGCATTCCTTCCTTCTGGGTATAGGGTAGAACTCTCTGGAATTGTGGTTTCATAACCTACACTCAAAAAAGAAGATCAGATAATTCTTGTATGGCCAGTTTTACACAGAAAGGCCGAAGGAAAGTTAGAGTAATATTTATAAGTTTTTATGGCTGGCTTTGGGGAAAAGGGGGTCTGGTTTCTATGACCTGCCTTGGGGAAGATGGATTCTAATTTACGTGGCTAGGCTCAGGGGAGAATGTGGCTCAGAGGCAGGAGGGAAGAAGAAGACTAGAGAAAATCTTATGCTTCTGAGGCTTTACTTTGGGGGTATTGTTTTCTAGGTCCCAGCAGCTCACATATATGGCTTTGGCAAGATGCCTCAGTTCCTCACCACATGGCCTTTCCATAGGCTGCTCAAGTGTTCCCACAATAAGGCAACTAATTTCTCCCACAGCAAACTACAACAGAGAAAGAGAGAGAGAGAGAGGGAGAGAGAGAGAGTGCAAGCAAAAAGTTGAAGTTCTTTTTATGATGTTGTCTCAGAAGTCCCACAGTATGTACTATAAGCTGAATGTTGTGTACCCCAAAATTCATCTGTTAAAACCTAATCACTAATGTGATGGTATTTGGAGGTGGGATCTTTAGGAGGTGATTAGGTCATGAGGGTACAGCCCTCATGAATTTATAACAGCCCAATGTGTTCACCATGCCTGCTACCTATAAAGAGCAAATTTATCAAGACAGGGGAATTGCAATGGAGAAAAAGTAATTCATGCAGAGGTGGCTGTGCGGGAGACTGGAGTTTTATTATTACTCAAATAAGCCTCCCGGAACAGTCAGAGATTGGAATTTTTAAAGATTATTTGGCAGGCAGGGGCTTGGGAAGAGGGGAGTGCTGATTGGTCAGGTTGGAGATGGAATCATAGTGGGTCAAAGTGAGGTTTTCTTGCCGTCTTCTGTTCCTGGGTAGGATGGCAAAAATGGTTGAGACAGGTTACTGGTCTGGGTGGTGTCAACTGAACCATCCAGTGCAGGGTCTGCAAAATATCTCAAGCACTGATCTTAGGTTTTACAATACTGATGTTATCCCCAGGAGCAATTTGGGGAGGTTCAGACTCTTGGAACCACAAGTTGCATGACCCCTAAACCATAATTTCTCAACTTGTAGCTAATTTGTTAGTCCTGCAAAAGCAGACTGGATCCCAGGCAAGAAGGAGGTCTTTTTGGGGGAAAGGCTATCATCAATTTTATTTCAGAGTGAAACCATGAACTGAATTCCTTCCCAAAGTTAGTTCAGTCTATGCCCAGCAATGAACAAGGACAGCTTTTAGGTTTGAAGTGAGATGGAGTCAGTTAGGTCTGATCTTTCACTTTCATAATTTCCTCAGTTATAATTTTTGCAAAGGCAGTTTTAAGTGGGATCATTTTTGTAAAAGGAACCCCAGAGTGATCCCACACCCCTTCTGCCATGTTTAGTTATAATGAAAAGATGGCCATCTATGAACCGGGAAGCAGGACCTTACCAGGCACTGAATCTTCCTGTGCCTTTATCTTGTACTTCCCAACCTCTGGAACTGTAGAAATAGGTTTCTGTTGTTTACGTGCCACCCATTCTGATACTTTATTATAGCAACCTGTATGAACTAAGACGCTATCATTTACACTGTTCTTTTTTATTCATTGGAGCCAAGTTATTATGTCCAGTTCACACTCAAAAGTAAGGGAATTAAGCTCCATTTTTTGAAGGAAGTTTCAAAAAATAGGGACATATTTTTAAACCATTTATGCCTGAGGTTGCAATTTTTTGAATTTTGAAACCAGACCTTAGCGATGACCTTGAGCAGTAAGATATAAATCACTCCCACATGCTTAGAGTTCCAATAATGGAACCACATACGAGTATAATGATGAGCAGGGCAGACAAAGCTTTGCCCTTATGGAGATTGTATTCTACTTCAGGAGGATTTTAAAAATCAATGCATAAAATCTATAAGCAAGATAATTTCAGATTGTTTTAAATCTTATGAAAGCAATGAACAGATGTCTGTTGGAGATTTAGGAGGTAAGGATACTAGATAGACTGGTAAGGTAGATTTCTCTGTGGAGGTTAGCTAGGACTAAGAACCTAATACATGCAGAGGGAGAGAAGCCATGTGAAGAGCCTGTGAAAGAGCTTTCTAGTTAGAAGAACCTACCAAGGAAACAAAGTTCTGAGGCAATGTGGACCTAGTAGTTTGAAGACTAAAAAGAAGCCATACTGAATGTAATGAATGATTCCAGTTGGCACAGGAGGGTATGAAAACACAAGATAATACAGATTTTTCTTGATGTCCCAGAGAGGGAATCCTAATTTGATTATGCAAGGAGAAGACATTGAAGAGTTTATACAGGACAGTGAAATGAATGGACAGACATTTTAAAAACCAGACTAGGAGTAGCAATCATATAAACATGTAAAACTCCATTTAGATTAAAATGAAAATATTTTTATAGATTTATGTGCAAATTACAAAGCACGTATTTTCTAACTGAAGTAGCAAGGGAAGGCTTAATCTTTCTTACCTGGGTCTCAAATAATGACAGAGTTTTAGCTTGGGGAAAAAAAAGAGGAAGAGCAGTCAAACCAGATATAATGACATATGCAAATATACCAGCTAATCGAAGAGCTTTGGGTGTTTGTCATGTATGTGGTGTTTAAATGTGAAACATATTTTATATCAAATTTCTTAAATAAAAATACCATAGTTTCCTTCTTGCAAACTTATGTATATAATCTTTGTAACTTTGCAATTGGATATAATATATTCACACTTGATAAAATATATAAAATCACAGCAGCCATAAAAATTGTCCTCTTCCAGAATGTACAGAATTATATACATGAGTCTGAAGAAACAGCTTTCCCCCAAAACTCACATACCTACATCCTGGAAATTCTCAAAAAGTACTTTCCAAGGGCAAGTTTGACATATTTTGAAAGGCCAAGCATATGTGTTAACTCTAGAATTCATAGTTACACGCAGGTGGTAAAAGCAAACATGAAAAAGCATTCAAAATGTGACAACAAAACATATACACAAGATTTTTCTTATATTTTAAAAATGAGAATGGAGCTATGACTCACCATCTATTTGTAAGTTCTCTCTTTTGTTTTACATTCCTGCTTTCCTTCCTTCCTTCCTTCCTTCCTGTCTTCCTGCCTTCTACCTTCCCTCCGCCCCTCTTTTCCTCTCTTCCTCTCTTCCTCCCTCCTTCCATTCTCCTTCCTTTTTTCCTTTTATCTTTCATTTTTTGTTCATTCTCTTGTTCTTTGGTTCTCTCTTTCACTGTTTCTTCTGTTCCATCTTATTCCACTTAACAAAAACAGCACAAAAGTATTTCAAACAAAATAAATAACTCAACATTTATATACTCAGCAAATATTTATTGGAGCCTATGAGGGATTTTGGTAGTTACTGGTGCTAATTACGGTGATCAAAAAGAGATCACTTATGAACATTCCAGGGTAGAGGAGAAAACAGGAGTTTGTTAATAATTCTGATTAGTATCTACTAACACATTCATATAATGGTTCCTAAGACAAGGGATCTTGTGTGTCGGAGTATATAAGATGAGAATCTGACCAGACTTCTGAGTTGTATGGTTTATTGAGGAAGAGATACTTACACTAAGATGTAAAAAATAAAGACAATTTCATTAGGTGAAAAGAGATGGGGAAAGTATTACAATCAATAAAGCATATAGTATGTACCAGGCACTGTGCTGCTGGAGAATATGAATGGGGAGATGAGGGAGTGATTGTGAAGGAGAAACAAGATGAGTTTGAGGAATCAAATAATCCTGCAACTAGATTAGAAAGAAAGATGTGCTCTATGGGATGATTCTGGAGTGGTTAGCACTGTGAACCAAAACGTGACTGACACAAGTGTCAACCGATTTGAGTTTTATTTACGCAAGGCTGGAGAAGTGCTTGGGAAACACAAAAATCACAGGAGCATCTGTGTCTTAAGCATTTACCAAAAGGGGATTTGTGAACTTTGGTATTTAATAGGGAAAGAGCAAGCAGGAGACGGGAAAAAGGGAAAGAGGGTAAGCAAGTGAGGCAGATGATTACATTCTTGTGAAGCTTTGACTAGCCTCAGAAAATCTACATTTTACATGTGCAAAGAGGGAGTAGAGGAAAATTTGAATTATACATCACCTCCTGCTCAGTATATCTACATCCTACTTAAGAGAAAGTAAACAAATGAAAAGAGGGAGTAGAGGAAATGAGGCTATGACATAGGGTTGTGAAATTCCAGCTATTTGGGAACAAAAGGAAGACTACTGATGACCCAGTACCAAAGCTTAACTTTCCCTTTGGCCTAGTGAGTCTGTGGTCCTGAGAGTCTATTTTTCTTTCACAGCACCAAAACATAACTTTTGAGCTTCTTTGGGTTTGCTCCTGATGTTCTAATCACACTCCTTCATTCAAAAATGTTGAAACAGTTGAGAAACATGCGCACAAATATAATAGAGATAAGATTAACTTTCTCCTTAAATAAAAACAACTAGAAAGCTTGTTTTAACCAGGTTGAATCGTGTCACTCAAAAAGACATGCTAAAGTCCCAACCTCTTACAATGTGAATTTGCTTGGAAAAAATGTTATTTCAAATGTAGTTAATTAATTAAATAAAGTCACACTGGAGTAGGGTGGGCCCTGAATCCAATATGACTGGTGTCCTTATAAGAAGAAAAGAAAGATACAGAGAAGAGAATGCCATGTGAAGACACAGAGACCCACAGGAAGAACACCATGTGACCAAAGAGGTAGAGATCGGAATGATGCAGTTGAGAGACAAGGAACAATCCGCAACCATGACCAAAATTTAAAAAGAGGCAAGAAATAATTATCTCTCACAGTTTTCAGAGAGAGCATTGACCCACCAAAGCCTTGACTTCAGACTTCTAGCCTCCAGAATTGTGAGGCAATATATTTCTGTAGGTTCGAGCCACCCATTTTGTGGTACTTTTTTATAGCAGCCCTAGGAAACTAATAGAGTCTTGCCTGCCAACTATGCATCATCTTCCTGATGAATCCACAATTTATTTGATGTTTGCAGAACCAAGGAAACTGTGCAGAAGATGTGAGATATACATGTTTAATCACTTCTCCAATCTTTCCAATCAGATAAACATTTCATCCATGGTAAAGAGCATGGGAAGGACAAAGAAGAAAGGGAAAAAACCACCTTTTCATCTCCCAGGAAGTTGAAAGTTTCTCTTTTATGGTCTGGACTAGTAACATAGAGAATGGAAATAGTTTCCCCTTGGTCTTATAATTCTCCAGGATTTGGCAGTTTTACATAAGGCAATAAGAATTTGAGGTGTGTGTGTGTGTGTGTGTGTGTGTGTGTGTGTGTGGTTCTGGCAGAAGTTTTGACTTAGAAGTACCCAATGAAATTTTCATGTTGAAAAGATTATTTGCCAACAGTCAACAGAATGAATTAGAGAGGGCCCAAAGGGAATTTGACGAACTCTCATAGCTTTAAAAGAGAGATTCTAGCAACCTGTCCTAAGGTGATTTTATTGGAAATAAAATAGTTTAAGAGAAACTTAAATGTAAAACTCTTAGCATTCTGATGAGCGAAGTGGGATGGATATGTGGAAGCTGGCAAATTACTGAATGAGAAGATTATAGCAAAGGAAAGTAAGGGTGGTAAAAATGTTTTAAAAGTAGAAAAAACAGGAATAGAAAGCAAAAGGTTAGATTGATCCATGAATTTTGCTAGATATGGGCCACATGGGCCTCTGATGTTTTTAGAAAATGACACAAAGAAGTAAATATGTAATTTCTTACAGTACTTAGAGGATAAAAGTGAATCATTATTTTTAAAAGAAGCATAAGAATTCCTGATACCAGGAACCAAAAGACATTTTCTATGTAGTTCTCTATAAAAATAATACTGTATAATCAGTGAATATCATCCCCACCAAAACCTTAGCAACAATTACATCAATGAGAAGCTGAAGACTAGTTAAATTCAAGGTAAAATTTTACAAGTATGTCAAATATGAATTTTTTATAATATTTGGCAAACCTTCATAAGCACTATTCTCTCAATGAAGTATCAAGTTGTATAGATTGGAGGTGATAGCCCTGTGAAAGAATGGAATATGTCTCACCTGTGTTACTAAGTGATTCATCATACAGCTGAGGTGGATATAACACTGGCATTTGGTTATGAGAGTTGTTGAGACGTTTAACAAGAACATGTGCTGATATACGTAACAAGAACAGTGTCCGGATAGAAACCTGTCCTACCACTGCTCAACAGGTTTCTAAGATAACATCTTTGGCAGGGTAAGAGAGTCTTTAAAAACAGAAAGGAAGGTGATTCTTTAGGACATAGATAAACAGAAAATGGAGGTCTAGAGGTTCTGGTTTATGATTGTAGTCTGAAGATCAATCAGTCAATCATCCAGTGTACCTTTATGTAAAAGCAAAAAATGTAATTATCGGGGAAAGTAGCTAATAATGTGACCACACCTTCCTGAAAAAGTAAACGCATCAATGGGACCAACATTTTTGTTAGCTTGAATTCTTAACTAAAGCTGTATGAATAAGTATTATCAGATAATAAAACAATCTGGTTTCCTGGTAAGAAAAATGAAACTCTGCACAATTTGTTTTACATACCAGATGACTTTATTTCATATAGTAACACTCCCATTTGTTACATAGGGTTAGTTTATTTTATTTTTGCTATTTTAATGCTCATTATAGGTAGACAAATATGTTTATAAAAATACCTGTATAAGAAAATTGGATTGTCAAATAGGTTTCTTCCAGTTGTATCTGAAGACCCTAGTAAAAGTGGCTT
This sequence comes from Pongo abelii, assembly GCF_028885655.2. Lineage (NCBI taxonomy): Eukaryota > Metazoa > Chordata > Mammalia > Primates > Hominidae > Pongo > Pongo abelii. The sequence continues at coordinate 50,652,269 of NC_072000.2, read as the reverse complement.
AAAGAATAAGCCTTGTTTTCTTATATAACAGGAAAGGTCTTTCAGGATGAATACTTCAGAAATTAGTGATGTCCTAGTCCATCTTTCTGTCTTGCCATACTTAGCATGACAGTCATGCTAAGTATTACTACATTTATGTATGAGGACTCCACAATTTCAGTCATCACATGTAAATGCAACATCATCCAATGGGGAACTGAGCATTTTTTTTTTCTTATCTGTCTATATGATCTAGTGAGGAAAACTTTTCTAAGAAGGAAGCTTTCCATCTCATTTCATTGGCAAAGAATGTGACAAATATCCATACATAGACCAACCAATGGCTAGAGTAATAAGATTTTTATGATTTTCTTAGAACATTCATCATTCACTCTAGGGCCTAGAGGTAGGTGAGGATTATAACCACATCTGAGACTGATTGCATAGCAGAAGACTAGTCAAAATTACTCTGTGTTTCTAGCAAGGAAGAATAATGGCAGAGGGTGTCTATTGACTGGGCAACCAGAGTAGCTGCCACAATGGGTGAAGCTATTCATTTTAACAAGTGAGATAGAATGACATATTGAGATTTCATACTTGTTTGATTTTATTTTGTTCCTACTGGAGGGAAAAAATATTCATTTATTCTTGCCAGCTTGGGGAAATAGAGAAGAAAGTGAATCAAAGGAGGAAATAAATGGATTAAGTATTATTCTAGGAAAGTAGCCAGGCCTTTGAAAAAAAAATAAACAAGCTCTTTGGTAATTTCTATTTTTGTTTTGCAGTAAGGAGATAGGCTTCTTGCTGATGGGAGATCAGACTCTACTATGAAGGGGAAAAATGCACTCTTTGTATTTCTTGGAATTGTTAAAAAGTTGCTAAAACCCTAAAATTAATCCTGGAGGGTTAGGAAAAAAGACAAGAATGGTGGGCCTCATTAAAAATTGATTTCTGAGCCTTTTGAATTAGGCTTCTCCATGATCTAAAAACCTTAGAGAGAAATGGTTCCACACTATTCTGTTATACCTTATAGTATTTATTTTCATAGAACTTCTTTCCAAGTTTACTGTATCTCAATGAAACTACATAATTAGACAGTATGGGCTCTTTCCTTTCTATCAACTTTGCAGGCTTAAATCCTGTAGAATAAGATGATACCCATGAGAAAATCAAACTGATAAAAGATTTTTGTTAGTTGTTGGGATACAGATATGAAAAAATTTAAAACAGCAAAAATTCTAAGAAAGTCACAGTTTTTCTGAGAATGGTTGCGAGTATAGACTGCTAAAGTTAGAGACAGTAAAGCATAGTTATTCGATTCGTTGATAGAACTGAGAGTATTCTTAATGTTTACTTCTTAAGTAGATAGATTTCAGGATGTACAGTTCTGGAGAGAGGATCAATAACTATCATAAGGTTTTCAAAAGACATGGTAAGACCCCAGATTTTAAGATCAAATTAGATGATTAGGTATAAGATCAAATTAGATGATTAGGTGAGTCTACATTTAATGAAAATGTTATTTCCAAATTCTTTGTGTGGGTTTGTGTTTTTACATATTGACTATCATGATCTTATTTTTTGCCTATGACTTGCTATGTACTCTAGCTAATTTGTAATCCTTAGCAAATTTCAAGAAGCAATTCTGAGCAGAGCATAGGAATACTTGCTTTTCTCTTTTCTTATAAATAGTCAGCTTGCTTTTTCTAGGAATATGGTATTAGGCTTGACAGAGAAAAAAATGTCTCTGTAAAACACCAAATTTTAATGGGAGGTATGAGTTTATTTATGTGAATATATTTGATCAGAAACTACCCAAAAATACCTTGTCAAAAATAAATATATATAAAATAATTTCTTATATTCTCCCTTAGTTATATAAATATAATTGCTCCAAAGTTTATTTATAAATAAGTTAAATGTTTATAATAAGATTATATGGAAATAAATATATTAATTAGAAATTTTCCAGAGATGTATCCTCTTACTCTGATTCTAATAATTTTTAAAGGCTTTTTCTTTAAGTTTCAAAACTTGATTTTCTGCTTTACTAATTCACTGAAATAATAAATGAATATGGAGAATAGAGTTACTTGAAAACACCCTAGAGACATTTCTCTTTGCCTACCTTTGTGGAAGAAGAAATTTAGAATCAATTCAGATTGTATAAGCTGTTTTATAATGAGAAGGAAATGATTCTCATAAAAAGGAAAGAAGTGATCATTTGTAAGCTTGAAATGAAACATTTAGAAAGCTTACCTTTTGTAATGAAAATGTAATCCTAAAATTGAGTTGATAGATTTTACAAATATCTTGGTGTAAGAGATTCCATCAGAAGAATGACAAAATAATAAAAGAGAATGTTCCACAGGAATATTAGTGAAAACTGAAACTTGTGCTAAAAAAGCCATCCTACTGCTGAGAACATCATTAGAGCTATTAACCAACCAGTATGCAATGCCAAACCCACATACTTGGAGTGATTGATTAGGAAGTAACTGAGTTTGTACTTTGTGCACTTGGCCAAAAGAACAGAAATAATAAAAAAAAAAACTGCTATAAAATAACAAGCTCTTTTTTTAATGCAATAAAATGTAAAATAATATATTTCCAGAAAAACAAATGTCATCAGGATGTATAAGAAACAGATAATAAGTTAAAGGAAGACATAAACAGGAATAGGGACCAGTGGTAGGAGGAGACTTGAGCACCTTACACATTTTACTACTTATCATTACTTTCATTACAATACCTAATATTAACTGAGCACTCTGTTAGTCATTATTCTAAATATTGTACATACATTAATCATCAATGCACTGCAATTCCACAAAGTGTTAATGCTTTGTTCATTTTATTAACACAGAATCAAAAGCAAAGAACAGATAATTAACTTTCCTAGGACCCTATGGTCAGTAAATGGTAGAACAAGGGGGTGACACCAGTCTAATTGCAGGACTTTTTTGTTTTACCACTCTTCGATGATGGGCCTGATAACTGCAAAATAATCTTGCATAATATAATCGTATTCTAAAATACAATTATTTCCTAATTTAAGAATGGTAGAATGGGAGCATGAGTACAAGATGTACATTATTGGTATATTAAATTATTTGTAGTTTTTAGATGATGTCTTGTATCATATCCTTCTAAAGGATATAGAAAAGAGTGTATTAGAAATGAACAGATGCATTATAAAATATTAAATTTTTAGGCAAGGTTATAGACATAAGAATATGGTAAACTGCATACTTTTTGTAAAGAAACAGTAAGATAATTTCTTAGTTACACTAAATAATCAGAGCCCAGGTTCTGAATTAGACCTACTCAAATCCCAATTTTGCCATATAGAAGCTGTGTGAACTTAGATGAGCTGCTTAAGTCTCAATGATCTCATCTGTTCAATGGGAATAATAAATTAATCTATTTAGTAGGTTTACTTTGACAATTGCATGAGTTAATATATGTTGAATGCTTAGCCAAAATGACAAATAGTAAGCTATTAAAACAACCACCACCATAATTAAAAACAAACAATAAAATAGGTACCTGTTTCATTTTTCCATTGTAGTCAAACGTGAACATGCAAATAATTAAAGGTTCAGCAGAGTAGGATGGCAAAATAATGCCCTCCAGCAATTGTCCCCATGCAGGAACATCAAACTGAACAACTACTCATGTAAGAAAACACCTCCACCAGAAGTAAAAATTCAGGTGAGAGATCACAGTGCCTGGTTTTAGCACAGTAATAAGAAGACTCATTAAAGAGGGTAAAAAATAAACATTGTCACACTGTTTATATCACTCTTCTCCCCAACCCCAGGCAGCACAGAGAGGAGAGAGCATCTGTGTGCTTGCATGTGGGAGACGGAATTGAGTGTGAGACTTCGCATTAGAATTCAGGGCTGGCTCCCACCACAGTGGAACACAGCATGGGGTGGAATTCCACAGCCCTTGATTCCACAGACAAAACATTTAGGCCTATGCTAGGCCAGAGGGAAATACACTGCACTGGCAAGAGAAACCTGAGTTCTGACCTGCTTCACCACTAGCTGACTAAAGTAGTCTGTAGCCCTGAATAAATTTCAGTGGCAGCTAAGCAGTGGTAACCACAGCCCTTGGGGAACCCTGGTGCTGCCCTGGTCTGAAAGGCTGTGAACTCAGGGTGAGACCCAGTGTGACACCAGCTATGGCAATGATGGGATGCCTTTGTCACCCCTCACCCAACTCCAGGCAGTGATGGAGAATGAAGATTACAGGAGACTTTGCCTAGGAACTGGTAACAGCCTTGACATAGTAAAACACAGCACTGAGCAGAATCCTGGAGAAGCTGGTTTCAGGCCATTGCCCCTGGATGCTTCTAGAATCCAGCACCCCACAGGACAGACCAGAGTCCCAGAAGCTTCCCAAGTGGCTGACTAAAGTAGCCGTGGGCCTTGAATAAGCATCAGTGGCAGTCAGACAGTAGCTGAGTAAGTGAAGCAGCAGCAGTCAGGCCAAGAACTGAAGGTATGACCCAACACAGTCACAGTGCCAGCTGTGGTGACCACACATGTGCCTTCATTACTCCTCCCCCAAGTGTAGGCAGCTCAGCATGGAGAGACACTTCTTCTACTTTGGTGAAAGAAAGGGAAGTAATAAAGGACTTTGCCTCGGAATCTAGGGAGTTCCCCCTAATCTTTCTCAACCCCGTCAGTACTGGGTATCTAGGAGTCTGCAAGAGAGTTACAGTATAACTGGGTTTAGGGTGTCTTCTAGTGCTGAAACAGCTGCAGTGACCACAGGCTTAGGGGCCTTTTGAATTCTTGGAAGGCCTTCTGAAAAAGGACAGATACAAACAAGGCCAGACTACAATAAATACCTAACTCTTCAATGCCCAGATATCAATGAACAACCATAAGAATCAATAACATTAAGGGAAATATGACCTCAGAAAATGGACTCAGTAAGTCATCAGCAACAGACCCTGGAGAGAGAAAGATGTGTGACCTCTCGTACAGGGAATACAAAACAGATGCTTTAAGGAAGCTCAATGAACTTCATGAAAACACAGAAAAGCAATTTAGAAATTTATCAGATAAAGTTTCTAAAGATGGAAATAACTTTAAAATAAATCAAACAAAAATCCTGGAGCTGAAAAATACAACTGATGAAGGGAAAAATGCAGCACAGTGTCTCAAAAGCAGAACTGATCAAGCAGAAGAAAGAATTAATGAGCTCAATCACAGGCTACTTGAAAATACATAGTCAGAAGAGAAAAAAGATAAGAGAATAAAAAAGAACAAAGAACATGTATGAGATCTAGAAAATACCATAGAAAAGGCAAATATAATAATCATCAGCCTTAAAGAGAGAGCAGAGAAAGAGACAAGGGTAGAAAGCTTATTTAAAAAATAGGCCGGGCATGGTGGCTCACGCCTGTAATCCCAGCACTTTGGGAGGCTGAGGTGAGCAGATCACCGGAGGTCAGGAGTTCAAGACCAGCCTGGCCAACATTTTGAAACCCCGTCTCTACAAAAATACAAAAATTAGCTGGGCATGATGGCAGGTGCCTGTAATCCCAGCTACTGGGGAGGCTGAGGCCGAAGAATCACCTGAACCCAGGAGGCAGAGGTTGCAGTGAGCTGAGATCGTGCTACTGCACTCTAGCCTGGGCGACAGAGCGAGACTCCATCTCAAATAATAATAATAACACAGAAATTTTCAAATCTGAAGAAAGATATGGATAAACAGGTGCAAGGTCAAAGATCACCAAAAGCCATATTATTATTTCAGCAGATGCAGAAAAGCATTTGATAAAATTCAGCATCCCTTCATGAAAATAAACTTTCAACAAACTAGGCATAGAAGGATTATACCTTAAAATAATAAAGGCTATATATGACTAACCCACAAGTAACAATATACTAAATGGGGAAAAGTTCAAATCTTTTCCCTAAGAACTGGAACAAGACAATGATTCCCACTTTAACCACTCCTATCCAACATAGTACTTGAAAGCCTTAGCCAGAGCAATCGGGTAAGAGAAAAAAATAAAAGACATCCAAACTGGAAAAAAAAAGGACATCAAATTGTTGCTCTTTTCTGATGATATGATCTTATGCTGAGAAAAATTTAAAGACTTCACCAAAAAACTCTTAGAACTGATAAATGCATTTAGGAAAGTTGCAGGATACTAAACCAACATACAAAAATCATTAGCGTTTCTTATACATTAATAATGATCTAGCTGAGAAATAAATCAGAAAGGCAAAAAAACACAAAAACACCTGTAGGAGTCAATTTAACCAAGAGGTCACCTCCACAGGGAAATCTACAAAACGTTGATTAAAGAAATTGAAGAGGACACAAACTAATGAAAAAACATCCCATGCTCATAGATCAAAAAAACTAATATTGTTAAAATGACCACATTGCTTAAAGCAACCTACAGATTGAATGCCGTCCCTATCAAAATACAAATGTCATTCTTCACATAATTAGTAAAAGCATTCTAACATTTGTATAGACAAAAAAAAAGCCTGATAGCCAAAACAACCCTGAACAAAAATAAAAAAGCTGGAGGTATCACATTACCTGACTTCAAAATGTATTACAAGACGATAGTAACCAAAATAGCATAGTATTGGTATAAAAATAGAAACATAGAGCAATGGAACAGAATAGAGAACCCAGCAATAAAGTCACATATTTATAGCCACCCAATTTTAAACAAAGCCAAAAAGAACTTTACACTGAGGGAAAAAACACCCTCTTCAATAAATAGTACTGGGAAAATTGAATAGCCACATGCAGAGGCATTGAACTGGAACCTTATTTTTCACCATATACAATAATCAACTCAATATGGATTAAAGACTTAAATATAAGATTTGAATCTCTGAAAATAATGAAAGAAAACCTAGGGAAAACTCTCCTGGACATTGATCTGGGCAAAGAATTTATGACTAAACTCAAAGGTACAAGCGACAAAAACGAAAATAGGCAAATGAGACAATATTAAACTAAAAAGCTTCTGCACAGCAAAGGGAAAAACCCACAGAGTGAAGAGACACTGTTGAATAGGAGAAACTATTTACAACCTATGGATATGACAGGGGACTCATATCCAGAATGTACAAGGAACTCAAATAAATAAATACATAAACAAATAATATATCATAATGAGTGGGTAAATGACTTTAACAGAGATTTCTCAAAAGAAGACATGCAAATGGTCAACAGGTATATGAGGGTAAAAGGCTCAGTAATCATTAGAGAAAGGCAAATCAAAACCACAATGAGATATCACTTCACCTTGGGCAGAATGACTACTATTAAAAAGACAAAAAATAACAGATGTTTGGCTGTGGGGATCTGTCCTGCAGACCCTGACCCAACGATGAATGAATAAAGTACACTGACACACAGATATTCTGCTTTGACAGTTTGACTGAGCATGCAGGCCACTTAGTTGCAGCTGCGACCCTAATCAGCCAGCAAGACTCGCATTTATTCAGTAAAGATTAATTGACAAAGGCTTGAGTCAACACCACTAGAGGGTAATTGACATTGTGGACTTCCTGAGTAGAAAGCAATTAAGCACCCACGGTAGAACAAAGGTTAATCTTAAGACCACATGAGTAAACAAGTTATTTAGATAAACTCCCCACATTCGTTTATTTCTACTCTCTTTTATTTATTTATTTATTTATTTAATTTTTTTTTCTACTCTAATTTATTTCACTAAAGGTAAGAAGACTAGGCTTCCTTCAGCTAGATTTATGACTGAAGTTATGCAAACTCTCAGGCTTTCCAAGAGGGTTTGTGGCTATTATAACTAAATTTTTTCCCACCAGCCTGACTGAACCCCCACATTTGGCTATAATGCAGAGAAAAGGGAACTCTCATACACTGTTTGTAGGAATGTAAACCAGTACATCCACTATAGAAAAAATTATGGAGATTTATCAAAAAACTAAAAATAAAACTACCATTAAATCCAGCAGTCCCACTATTGGGTGTCTACACAAAGGAATATCAATTAATATATCAAAGGGATACCTGTACTTGCATGTTTATTGCAACACTATTCACAATAGCAAAGATATGGAATAAACCTAAGTGTTCATCAACAGATGAATGCAAAAAAATATATTGTATGTATATGCAATAGAATATTATTCAGCCATAAGAAAAAATGAAATCATACCATTTGCAGCAATATATATGGAACTAGAGGTCATGATCATACATGCAATAAGCAAGGCATAAAAAGACAACTATTACATGTTCTCCCACATGTGGGAACCAAAATGTTTGATTACATGGAGGTGGGGAGTGAAGGGATGGATAACAGAGGCTGGGAAGAGTGTGGAGGAGAGAGGAAAATGAATAAAACTGGGAAGAAAGGTACAAACATTCAGTAAGATAGAAGGAATAAATTCAGTGTTTGATAGCAGAGTATGGTGAATACACTTAACAAAAATGTATTACACTAGGGTGATGGACACCCTAAGTACTCTGACTTCATCACTTACACATTATATACATGTAACAAAATTTCTCCTGTACTACATAAATTTGTACAAAAAAATTATTCACCATGATCAAGTGGGATTCATCTCAGGAATGGAAGAATGGTTTAACATACTCAAACCAATAAACATCATATGTCAAATTAACATAATGAAGGAGAAAAACCATATGATTATTTTAATACATACTCAAAAAGCATTTGATAACATTCAACATCCCTTCAGGGAAAACCTCTTAACCAGCTTGGTATAGAAGTAGCATACCTCAACATGATTAAGGCTATATACGACAAACTCACAGCTAACATCATACTGAACAGGGAAAATTTAAAAGCCTTTTCTCTAAGATCTGTACAAGACAAGGATGCTCACTTTCATCATTTTTATTTAATGTAGTACCAGAAGTCCTAGGCTTAGCAGCTAGGTAAAACATAGAAATAAAGGGCATCCAAACTGGAAGGAAGAATTCAAATTAGCCTCTTTTTTTGCAGATTATAGGATATTATACTTAGAAAAAGCTAAAGACTCCACCAAAAAATAAAAACCTGTTAGAAATGATAAATAAATTTAGGCAAGTTGCAGGATACAAAATCAACATCCAAAAAATCAGTAGCACTTACATACAACAATCGAAATCATCTGAAAAAGGGATCAAGAAAGCAATCTCATTTACAGAAGCTACCACCCCCAAAAAAGAAAAACCTAGGAATCTACTAGAGAAAGAGCTCTACAATGAATGTCAATAAAACATTATGAGAAAAACAGAAGATACCAAAAATAGAAAGATATCTCATGTTCATGGATTGGAAAACTTAATATTGTTAATATAACGTTACTACCCAAAGCTACGTACAGATTTAATGCAATCCCTATCAAAATACCAATGATATACTTTAAAGAAATAGAAAAAAAAATTCTAACATGTATATGGAATCTAAAAAAGAGCACAAATAAAGCAATCCTGAGTTAGAAGAACAAAACTGGAAGTATCACACTACTCAACTTCAAAATACATTACATAGCTATAGTAGTCAATCGCGAATGTTACTGAACTGAACCCAGAAATAAATCCAAGCATTATAGACAACTTATTTTTAAAATAGGTGCCAAGAACATACATCGGGAAAGGACAGTTTCTTCATAAGTGGTGCTGAGAGAACTTGATATCAACTTGTAGGCGAATAAAACCAGATTCCCATCTCTCACTTTATACAAAAATCAAATCAAAGTGGTTTAAAGACGTAAATGTAAGATATCAAACGATGACACTACTGGAAGAAAACACTGGGAAAATGCAGGACACTGGTCTGGACAAATATCTCTCAAGTAAGACCTCAGAACAACCAATGCAAAAATGAACAAATGGGATCACATCAAAGTAGAAACCTATACAGCAAAGGAAATAATCAAAAAAGTGAAGAGACAACCTACAGAATGGGAAAAAAAATATTTGCATACTATTCAACTGACAAAGAATTAATAGCCAGAATATATAAGGAAATCAAACAACTCAAAAGCAAAAAATAAATAATCCAATTTAAAGTGGGCAAAAGATCTGAATAGGTATGCCTCGAAAGAAGACATGCAAATGGCTAACAGGTATATGACATAATACTCAACAACAGGGAAATGCTAATCAAAACCACAGTGAGGAATAATCTCACTCCAGTTAAAACGTTTTTTATCAGAAAGACAGAAAGTCATAGATGTTGGCAAGGACGCAAATAAATGGAACACTTAAGAACTGTTAGTGAAATGTAAACAATGGAAAACAGTGTAGACCTGCTTCAAAAAACTAAAATGAAACTACTATGCAATCCAGCAATCCCACTGCTGGGCATATATATACAAAAGAAAGGAACTCAGTATGTTGAAGAGATTATCTGCACTTTCATGTTTACTGCTGCACCATTCACAATAGCCAAGATATGGAATCAACCTAAGTGTACATCAACAGACAAATAGATAAAGAAAATATGGTATGTACACACAATGGAGTACTATTCAGCCATAAAAGTGAATGAAGTCTTGTAAGTTGCAGCAACATGGATGGAACTGGAGGTCTTTATGTTAAACTAAATATGCCAGATACAGAGAGACAAAGAATGCATGTTGCTACTTGTATATGGGAGTTAAATGTTGATGTCAGGGCGGTAGTGAGTAGAGTGGTTTCCAGAGGTGTACCAGGCAGAAAAAATTAATATTAGAAGTTCATTTATGAGGCAAAAAGTGTATTGAAATATTATATTCACTGAATTGTTATCATTTCCATTATTTAATGTTAAAATTAAGAGTAGTGTAGGTATAAAGAGAATAAAAGAGAAACTACTCTAGACTTTTAAACTATTATTCATATGCATGAAACACACAAAGTATCAGCTTATTCATTTAGGTTTGAGAATAAAATTTTGTACCAGGAAAAAATTGTAATTTTGTATTTATCTTTTTTTTTTTTTTTGAGGCGAAGTCTCACTCTTGTGCCCCAGGCTGGAGTGCAATGGCACGATCTTAGCTCACTGCAATCTCCGCCTCCTGGGTTCAAGCGATTCTCCTGCCTCAGCCTCCCAAGTAGCTGGGATTACAGGCGCCTGCCACCACGCCTGGTTAATTTTTGTATGCTTAGTAGAGACAGGGTTTCACCATGTTGGCCAGGCTGGTCTTGAGCTCCTGACCTCAGGTGATCCACCTGCCTCGGCTTCCCAAAGTCCTGGGATTACAGGCATGAGCCACTGCGCCTGGCCACTGTATTTATCTTTTAAGCGAATACATCTTTCAGTTCACAACATAGGCAAGGAGACCTTGCTAAATTATTTATCAATAGAGTTCTACAGTACATACTTAAATAAACAAATTTGATTGGCAGCTAATATTTTCCCCACGCTAAGCTTTATCCTTATGCTTAATAAAATATTCTGAGAACATTTCTCAATATATACATATTAAAAAAAACTTACATTGAGTATATCCTCAAAAGAAGACATACAAATGGCTAACAAGTATATGACATAATACTCAATGCTCTAGTTTTACCTTGCTCTAAACATTTTAATCTTTGAGTTCTCCTAAAATATTTAAAGTTTTTTCAAATTTTGGCTGGAAAAAACTTTGAATACAAATGCTGTACACAGAAAATGCTCACAAGAACATTTTCTGTAGGCTTTTTGCCTAATAGTTTTAGTAGTAGAATAACAGATCAGATTTAACACATAAACCAGTAAGCCAAATCTCATGTTTAGATTGGAATAATTTATTCTAAATAACTAAACCTATTTAATCACTATTTTGTGCCAGGCTATTCTTGAACTGTATTGTATATTTTCACTTTCTTGAAACCTGAAGTACTTGGAGTTTCTGCCTAATAACAGCTTGTTTGGTGCTAAAGTTTAGACTACATCTTTGTGAATCTGACTTGAAATTTCAGCAAATATTGTGGATCTACACACAACAGAAAATTCTAAAGCTTTTTATTTTTTATTTTTTTATTTTTTGTATGTGATTTCTTTTTTTATTATTATACTTTAAGTTTTAGGATACATGTGCACAACGTGCAGGTTTGTTACATATGCATACATGTGCCATGCTGGTGTGCTGCACCCATTAGCTCGTCATTTAGCATTAGGTATATCTCCTAATGCTATCCCTCCCCCCTCCCCCCACCCCACAACAGGCCCCAGTATGTGATGTTCCCCTTCCTATGTCCATGTGTTCTCATTGTTCAATTCCCACCTATGAGTGAGAACATGCAGTGTTTGGTTTTTTGTTCTTGTGATAGTTTACTGAGAATGATGGTTTCCAGCTTCATCCATGTCCCTACAAAGGACATGAATTCATCATTTTTTATGGCTGCATAGTATTCCATGGTGTATATGTGTCACATTTCCTTAATCCAGTCTATCATTGTTGGACATTTGGGTTGGTTTCAAGTCTTTGCTATCATGAATAGTGCCGTAATAAACATACGTGTGCATGTGTCTTTATAGCAGCATGATTTATAATCCTTTGGGTATATACCCAGTAATGGGATGGCTGAGTCAAATGGTATTTCTAGTTCTAGATCCCTGAGGAATAGTCACACCGATTCCACAATGGTTGAACTAGTTTACATTCCCACCAACAGTGTAAAAATGTTCCTATTTCTCCACATCCTCTCCAGCACCTGTTGTTTCCTGACTTTTTAATGGTCACCATTCTAACTGGTATGAGATGGTATCTCATTGTGGTTTTGATTTGCGTTTCTCTGATGGCCAGTGATGATGAGCGTTTTTTCATGTGTTTTTTGGCTGCATAAATGTCTTCTTTTGAGAAGTGTCTGTTCATATCCTTCGCCCGCTTTTCGATGTGGTTGTTTGTTTTTTTCTTGTCAATTTCTTTGAGTTCTTTGTAGATTCTGGATATTAGGCCTTTGTCAGATGAGTAGGTTGCAAAAATTTCCTCTCATTCTGTAGGTTGCCTGTTCACTCTGATGGTGGTTCCTTTTGCTGTTCAGAAGCTCTTTAGTTTAATTAGATCCCATTTGTCAATTTTGGCTTTTGTTGCCATTGCTTTTGGTGTTTTAGACATGAAGTCCTTGCCCATGCCTATGCCCTGAATGGTATTGCCTAGGTTTTCTTCTAGGGTTTTTATGGTTTTAGGTCTAACATGTAAGTCTTTAATCCATCTTGAATTAATTTTTGTATAAGGTGTAAGGAAGGGATCCAGTTTCAGCTTTCTACATATGGCTAGCCAGTTTTCCCAGCACCATTTATTAAATAGGGAATCCTTTCCCCATTTCTTATTTTTGTCAGGTTTGTCAAAGATCAGATAGTTGTAGATATGCGGCATTATTTCTGAGGGCTCTGTTCTGTTCCATTGGTCTATATCCCTGTTTTGGTAGCATTACCATGCTGTTTTGGTTACTGTAGCCTTGTAGTATAGTTTGAAGTCAAGTAGCATGATGCCTCCAGCTTTGTTCTTTTGGCTTAGGATTGACTTGGCGATGCGGGCTCTTTTTTGGTTCCATACGAAATTTAAAGTAGTTTTTTCCAATTCTGTGAAGAAAGTCATTGGTAGCTTGATGGGGCTGGCATTGAATCCTTAAATTACCTTGGGTGGTATGGCCATTTCCACGATATTGATTCTTCCTACCCATGAGCATGGAATGTTCTTCCATTTGTTTGTATCCTCTTTTATTTCATTGAGCAGTGGTTTGTAGTTCTCCTTGAAGAGGTCCTTCACATCCCTTGTAAGTTGGATTCCTAGGTATTTTATTCTCTTTGAAGCAATTGTGAATGGGAGTTCACTCATGATTTAGCTCTCTGTTATTGGTGTATAAGAATGCTTGTGATTTTTGCACGTTGATTTTGTATCTTGAGACTTTGCTGAAGTTGCTTATCAGCTTAAGGAGATTTTGGGCTGAGACAATGGGGTTTTCTAGATATACAATCATGTCATCTGCAAACAGGGACAATTTGACTTCCTCTTTTCCTAATTGAATGCCCTTTATTTCGTTCTCCTGCCTGATCGCCCTGGCCAGAACTTCCAACACTATGTTGAATAGGAGTGGTGAGAAAGGGCATCCCTGTCTTGTGCCAGTTTTCAAAGGGAATGCTTCCAGTTTTTGTCCATTCACATTACTTTTTAAATAAAAGTTTTCATTTTTAATGTTTGTGGCTACATTGTAGGTTTATATATTTATGGGTTTATGAGATATTTTGATACAAAGGTACAATGCATAATAATCACATCAGGGTAAATGGGGTATCCATTATCTCAAGCATGTATTGTTCTTTATGTTACACAAAATGTAAATATACTTTTTTAGTTATTTTAAAATGTACAATAAATGAGTGTTGCCTAGTCACCTTGTTGTGCCATCAAGTACTAGATCTTATTCATTCTGTTTTTTAACCCATTTACCATCTTCACTTCTTCCCTCCCCACCAGTCTGCTACTCTTCTCAGCCTCTGGTAACCATCAATCTAGACCCTATTTTCATGAGTTTAATTGTTTTAACTTTTGGCTTCCACAAATAAGTGAGAACATGCAAAGATGGTCTTTCTGTGCCTGGCTAATTCCATTTGACATAATGACCTCTAATTCCATTCATGTTGTTGCACATGACAGGATCTCATTCTTTTCTTTTTTAATGGCTACACAGTACTCAATGGTGTATATGTACCACATTTGCTTATGGCTACATAGTACTCCATTGTAGATATGTATCACATTTTCTTTATACGTTAGTCTTTTGATGGACACTTAGTTTATTCTAAATCTTGGTTATTGTGAATAGTGCTGCAAGAAACATAGGAGTATACATATCTCTTTGATATATTGATTTACATCCTTTTGGGTATATACCTACCAGTGGGACTCTCAGATCATATGGTAGTTCATTTTTAATTTTTTGAGGAGCCTCCAAATTGTTCCCCATATTGATTGCACTAATTTACATTCCCACCAAGAGTGTATGAGGGTTCCATTTGGTCCTCATCCTTGCCACCATTTGTTATTGCTTGTCTTTGGATAATAGCCATTTTAAATGGAGTGAGATGCTATCTCATTGTAGTTTTGATTGCATTTTCTCTGATAATCAGTGATGTTGAGCACTTTTCAACATACCTGTTTGCCATTTGTGTGTCTTCTTTTGAGAATTATCTATTCAGATATTTTGCCCATTTTTAAATCTGATTATTAGATTTTTTTCCTGTAGAACTTTTTGAGCTCCTTATATATTCTTGTTATTAATCCTTTGTCAGATGGATACTTTGCAAATATGTTTTCCCATTCTATTAGTTGTATCTTTACTGTGCTGAGTGTTTCCCTTGTTGTGCAGAAGCTTTTTAATTTGATGTGACTCAATTGTCCATTTTTGATTCAGTTGCCTGTGCTTGTGAGGTGTTTCTCAAGAAATCTTTTCCCAGTCTAATATCCTGGAGACTTCCTCAATGTTTTTCCATCCAGTGTTCCTAGCACCATTTTTTGAAAAGACTATTCTTTCCCCAAGGTATGTTCTTGGCATCTTTGTTGAAAATTGGTACACTGTAGAAATATAGATTTGTTTCTGGGTTCTCTATTCTGTTCCACTGCTCCATGTGTCTGTTTTTATGCCGGTACCAAGCTGTTTTGATTACTATTGCCCTATAGTATAATTGGATGTCAGGTAATGTGATTCCTTCAGTCATATTGTATTCTTTTTGTTCAGGATAGCTTTGGCTATTCTGAGTCTTTTCTGCTTTATATATACATTTTGGCATTATTGTTTTCTATCAGTGAAGAATGTCATTGGTACCGTGATAGGGATTTCATTGAATCTGTAGATTGCTTTGGGTAGTATGGACATTTTAACTATATTGATTCTTCTAATCCATGAAAATAAAATATTTTTTCATTTTCAATGTCTTTTATCAGTGTTTTATGGTTTTTATTATAGAGATATTTTACTTCTTTAAGTTTATGTCTAGGTATGTTGTTATATTTGTAACTATTATAAAGGGATTACTTTCTTTGTGTCTTTTTCAAATTGTTTTCAGGTGGCATATAGTAATGCTTTTGATTTTTGTGTGTTGATTTTGTATCCTGCAACCTTACTGAATTTGTTTATCAGTTCTAATAGTTTTTTGGTGGATTCTTCAGATTTTTCTAAATATAAGCTCATAACATTTACAAAGAAGAAGGTTCTTTAGATTTTTCTAAATATAAGATCATATTATTTACAAAGAAGGATAATTTGGCTTCTTCCTTTCCAATTTGCATGCCCTTTGTTTCTCCTTCTTATCTGATTGCTCTGAGTAGGGCTTCCAGTATTATGTTTAATAACAGTGTTGAAAGTGGGCATTATTGTCATATTCCTGATCTTAGAAGAAAGGCTTTCAGTTTTTCCCCATTCAGTATGATGCTAGCTGTGGGTCTGCCATATGTGGCTTTTATTATATTGAGGTATGTTCCTTCTTTCCCCAGTTTTTTGAGGGATTTTATCATGAGGGATGTTGAATTTTAGCAAATGCTTTTTCAGCATCAATGCAAATGAGCATATGATTTTTGTCCTTCATTTCACTGATATGATGTATCACATTGATTAATTTCCATATGTTGAACCATACTTGCATCCCTGGGATAAACCCCACTTGGTCATGATGAGCAGTCTTTTCAATGTGTTGTTGAATTTAGAGCTAGTGTTATATTGAGGATTTTTGCATCAATTTTCATCAGAGATATTGACCTGTGGTTTTCTTTTTATGATACATCTTTGGTTTTAGTATTAGGGTGATACTGGCATATTACCACTAACATTGGATACTAATATTAAATACTAATATTAAAAGTATTCCCACCTCCTTCATGATTTGGAATAGTTTGAGTAGGACTGGTGTCAGTTCTTTAAATGTTTAGTAAAAATTAGCAGTGAAGCCATCAAGTCCTGGACTTTCTTTGCTGGGATAATTTTTCTACTATGGCTTCGATCTTTTTACTTGTTATTAGTCTGTTCAGGTTTTGGATTTTTTCAAGGTACAATCTTGGTAGGTTGCATGTGTCTAGAAATTTAGCCATTTCCTATAGGTTTTCCAATTTATTGACAAACTGTTGCTAATATAGTCTCTAATGATCCTTTTAATTTTTGTGGTATTGGTTGTAACATCTTCCTTTTTCAACTCTGATTTTATTCATGTCTTCTGACTATTTTTGTTAGTCTTGCTAATGGTTTGTCAGCTTTTCAGAAAACAACTTTTTATTTTATTAATCTTTTGTGTTGTATTCTTTATTTCAATTTTATTTATTTCTGCTCTGATCTTTATTATTTATTTTATTCTACAAATTGTAGTTTTGGTTTGCTCTCCTGTTTTTCTAGTTCTTTAAGATGCATTATTAGATAGTTTATTTAAAATTTTTCTACTTTTTTGATGTAGGTGTTTATAACTGTTAACTTCCCTCTTAGTGCTGCTTTTGCTTTATCCCAGAGATTTTGGTATGTTGTGTTTCCATTATCATCTGTTTTAAGAAATTTCTCAGTTTTCTTCTTTATGTCTTATTGGTCTACTGGTCACTCAGGAGGATATTGCTTAATTTCAAGTTCTTTGTACAGTTTCCAAAATTTCTTTTGTCATTTATTTCTAGTTTTATTCCATTATGGTTAGAGAAGATACGTGATATAATTTTAATATTATTGAATTTGTAAAGACTTGTTTTGCAGCCAGAAGCATAATGATCTATGTGCTGGGAAGAAAAGTATGCATTCTGTAACCATTGGGTGAAATGTTCTATAAATATCTCTTAGGTCCATTTGTTCTAAAGTGCAGAATAAGTTCTATGTTTCTTTGTTAATTTTGTGTCTGGAAGATCTGTCCAGTGCTGAAAGTGAGTAGTTGAAGTCTCTAGTTATTATCGCATTGGGATTATTATTGCATTGGGGAGTTGAAGTCTCTAGTTATTTTTGCATCTCTCTCTTTAGCTCTAATAATTTTACTTTATAAATCTGGGTGCTCCAGTGTTGTGTATGTATAGATCTTGAATTGTTATATCCTGTTGCTGAATTGACCCCTCTATCATTATATAGTGACCTTCTTGGTCTCTTCTTATAGTTTTTGTCTTGAAATCTAGTTGGTCTTATGTAAGTATTGTGGCCCCTGTGCTTTTTTGGTTTCCATTGACATGGGATATCTTTTTCGATCCCTTTCTTTTCAGTTTATGTGTGTCTTTATAAGTGAAGTGTGTTTCTTGTAGACAATAGATCATGGGTCTATTATAGGTCATTATAGGTAAGGACTTATTCTTGTCATTTTGTTATTTGTTTTCTGGTTGTTTGCAGTCTTCTCTTCCTTTTTTCCTTTCTTCCTGTCTTCCTTTTAGTGAAGGTGATTTTCTCCTGTGGTATATTTTAATTTCTTACTTTTTATATTTTATGTATCTATTGTATGTTTTCTGATTTGAGGTTACCATGAGGCTTGCAAATAATGACTTGTAACCCATTGTTTTAAACTGATGACAACTTAACAGTAATTACATAAACAAACTAACAAGCAAAAAGACAATAAATAAACACCCTGTATTCTAACTTTGTCTCCCTGATTTTTAGCTTTTTGTTGTTTCATTTATATCTTATCAATCTGTATACATCTTGAAAAGTTGTTGTAGTTATTATTTTGATCAGTTCTCTTATTCTTTTTACTTAAAATATGAGTAGTCTGCACATCACAATTACAGTGTTATAATATGTTTTCCTGTGTACTTACTATTACCAGTGAGTTTTGTACTTTTACCTTATTTCTTATTGTTCATTAATGTCCTTTTCTTTATCATTGAAACATTCCCTTTAGTAATTCTTGTAAGATATGTCTAATATTGATGAAATGTCTCAGTTTTTGTTTATCTGGGAAAGTCTATTTCTATTTCGTGTTGAAAGGATATTTTCACAGGAAATACTATTCTAGGGTAAACTTTTTTTCCTTCAGCAGTTTAAATTTGTCATGATACTCTCTCTTGGCCTGTAAGGTTTCCACTGAAAAGTCTGCTGCCAGACATACTGGAGCATCATTGTATGTTACTTGTTTTTTTTTTTTTTTTTTTCTCTCTTGCTACTTTTTGTATATATTCTTCAACCTTGACTTCTGTGAGTAATTATTAAAAGTCTTGAGGTAATCTTTGAAAGAAATCTGCTTAGTGGTCTATAACCTTCTAGTACTTGAATATTGGCATGTCTTTCCAGGTTTGGAAAGTTCTCTGCTATTATTCCCTTGAATAAACTTTCTACCCTATCTCTCCCTCTACCTCCTCTTTAAGGCTTTAAAATAACTCTTATATTTGTCCTTTAGAAGTTATTTTCTAGATCTTACAAGCATGCTTCTTTCTTTGTTATTCTTTTTTCTTTTGTCTCCTCTTACTGTGTATTTTCAAATAGTCTATTTTCAAGCTCACTAATTCTTTCTTCTGCTCTATCAGTTCTACTATTAAGAGAGTCTGATGATTTCCTCAATATTACAATTGCATTGTTTAGCTCCAGAATTTGACTCTTTTTAGTTTGATCTCAATGCTAAATTTATGATATGATTCTGAATTCCTCCTCTGTGTTATCTTGAATTTCATTGTGTTTCACTTAAAACAGCTATTTTGAATTCTCTGTCTGAAAGGTAATATATCTCTGTTTCTCTGGGATTGTTCTCTGTTGCCTTATTTATTGCATTTGGTGAGGTCATGTTCCTGGATGGTCTTTATGGTTGTGGATGTTCATCTGGACATTGGAGTTAGGTATTTATTATGGTCTTTGCAATCTGGGCTTGTTTCTACCCCACCTTCTTGGGAAGGCTTTTTAGGTATTCAGAGGGTCTTGTGGTGCTGTGATTTAGGTTTTTGATTACTGCAGCTGTATCTGCATTAGGGGTACCCCAAGCCCAGTAACACTGTGGCTTTTGCAGATTCATGGACATATCACCTTGACTGTCTTGGATAAGATCCAGAAGATTTCTCTGTATTACCAAGCAGAGGCTCTTTTATTTTCCCTCACTTTCTCCCAAACAAATGTAGTCTCTCTCTGTGCTAACCTGCCTGGAGCTAGGGGAGTTGTGATACAAACACCCTGGTGTCCACCACCACTAGGAGTGTCCTGGATCGTAGCTGAAACCAGCACAGCACTGGGTCTTGCCCAAGGCCCTCAGTAGCCATTACCTGGCTACTGCCTAGGGCTTTACAACCAGCAGGTGGTAAAGTCAGCCAGCCTTCAGGGAGGCAAGTTCCCTGGCCCCAAGTGAGTCTAGAGATGCTAAGAGCCACGGCCTAGAGTCAGAAGCCTTAGGAATCTACCTAGTGCTCTATCTACTGCACTGAGCTGGCACTCAAGGAACAAGACAAAGTCCTTTCTGCTCTTTTCCTCCCTTTCTACAAGCAGAGTAGCCTCTCCCTGTGGACACCATCACTGCAGGCCCACAGCAAGTACCACTTGGCTACCACCTATGTTCACTCAAGGCCCAAGGGTTCTTCAGTCAGCTTGTGGTGAATGCTATCAGGTCTGGGACTCTCTCTTCAGAGCAGTGGACTCTCCTGTGTCCAAGGGCAGGTCCACAAATTCCATCCAAGTGTCAAGGCCTGGAATTAAGGACCCAAATAGTCCACTTGGTGTGCTATTCCACTGTGGCTGAGCTGGTACCTAAGCTGCAAGACCAAAGTCTCAGTTACTCTTCCCTATCCTTTTCTCAGGCAGAAGGAGTATCTCCCTGTAGCCACCACAGCTAAGAATGTGCTGTGTCACTCCTGAAGCCAGTATTTCTCAGGGTCTCACCCAAGGTCCATGGCGAGTACTATGATGTGGCTATCACTGCTGTTTACTCAGGGCCCAAGAGCTCATTAGTTGGCGGATTATGAATGCTGTTAGGACTGGGTTCTTCCCTTCAAGGCAGTGGGTTCCCTTCTGGCCCAGAGCTTTTCCAGAAACTTTGTCCAGGAGCTAGGGCCTGGAATGAGGGCCTTAGGATAGGGCACCTCTGCCTGGTGCCCTATCATACTGCCCTATCCTACTAGCTGAGGTATATATATACTGAGCTGGTATCCAAATTGCAAGAAAAAGTCGTCTTCACTCTACCTTCTCCTCAGATGGGGGAAAGAATTCTTTCCCAGAGATGGGAGCTGTGCTTCCTGGGGTTGAAGGAGGGGTGGCACAAGGACTCCCTGAGCCACCCTGGCTGGTCTCACTAGGTTGCATGGTTCTGCAAGTCTACTGGCTCTGAGCCCAGGGTCAGGACTTGCCAGGGGTTGCAGTCCTTGTGGCTTAGATTGCCTTTCAAGTTTGTTTAGGACCCCACAGCACTTTGGCCCACAGGAGAAAGGCTTGCCAGAACTCAGGTTCCAACCATTGAAATGGGCAACTCCCCTCTGGCTAGGTCTTATATAAATGCTCTCTCATTAGGTGCCAGCTGTTTGCCCACTGCTGCTTTTGATTGTGACAGGGCAGCACTGAGTTCCCGTGCAAAATCCTTCAATCACTGTGCTTCCCTCATGCAAGCACATAGATTCTCTCTTTGTGCCATGTGTCTGCTGCCAGGGGATGGGGGAGGTATAGCATTGGCAATTTAAGACTTTCCTAGCCTCTTCAATGCCTCTTTCTGTGATATGAAGTTAAAACCAGGTACTGTGATCCTTCACTTGATTTTTTATTCTTATGAAGGTGCTTTTTTTGTGTGAAAAGTTGTTAAATTTGGTGTTCCTTCAGGCAGAAAATCAGTGGAGGCTTCTTCTATTCAGCCACCTTGTTCCACCTCCTCCATTTACTCCCAAAACATTTTTAAATGAACATGTTTCTTAAACACAATTTTTCCCTGTGGAATTATTCTGTAGTCATGTAGATCAAACTTTCACTTCCCCTTAACTAAATAGAATAGTGCGTTGTAATCACCCTGACAAAGGTAATATAATGTTATTCTGCAGTTAATATTATTTTCCTGTTCCATTATCAAAACACCAAAATTTTTACTGTTATATTTTCTACATAAATGTCCAAACATTGTCTAATTGACCTAATGTGTATATGGTTTACAGAAGTAATGCAAGAGCAAGTCTGGCTCACCACTAACCTGTGTTTTCCAGCATTTCTAAATTTTAAAGTAGAACATGATAGATATTAGGATCATATGTAATTTTAGTTAGTAAAAAGTCCAGCCAAATTTGTATTTAATTTAGAATTAAGTGGAATAAACAGGCAATTAGTGCTTAATAAGGTAAAATTACCAATCCATGACATCTGTGACTAATAAATAAAAATATATAGTTTTTAAGTTTTTCTTTAGTTTGTTATTTTAATGAGTGAAAAATTCTGAGCAATATATATCTAATTTTTATAATAAAAAAATCTCTTTTTAGGGAGCAAGTAGAGAATTATACAGACACATAATATGCATAGAGATATGGTAATAAATCATTGTATTTCAACATCAAGAAAATTATTGGAGGTTGTCTAAATAATCTGCAGTTCCATTCCTTAAAATTTGTGTATATTCGGTGTTGACATTTCTTCATGTGAACCTGTACTGCACTAATGAATATGCCTTTGCCGTAGTATGATATTGATATGAATATTCTTATATCTATTTTAATAGACCTCAATTTTTTTTTAAGAATCACATAGTCCTTTTTAAAAGCAATTATGAAAAACAGCAGTCAAGGCGATAGAAAGGGTCCTCTAGCAGGAAAAGAATTTACTAAGTAATTCTTACTATGTGCTAAACTGATATGCTTTAGGAAAGCCAGGAAGCTTGATTTTCTTTTGCTTTCATGACAGATCCACCTCATTTCCTTTACTTTTGCCTGCTCCAGTTCCTCACTGCAGGCCTCGTGAGAGACCACACCTTCAGCCTGTATCCTGCCAAGTTGCAGAACAGAAAGGGCAATTCCACTGCAGGAAGGCAGTGTATGAACTACAGACATCTTCTTTCCCCCATCTGGAGTACATCTCCGCTCAGTCTAAGATGCAATATACCCAGGAGGCCCAGTGTACTGCCTTTCTTGTCCACAAATCTTCCTTGTGTTGAACAGAGTTAAAATATAACACAGAAAATTATAAGTAGGACTTCTAATTCTATTGCACAGAGATATGCTGTTAACATTTTGGTTTATATTCTTATACTGCCTTATACCACACACAACACACACACGCACACACTCTCACATGCCTGCACACCATATAATACACATAAAAATATTGCCTTAGTTTGGATTTTTCCATAAGCACACCCTAAGGGAGGACTGAAGAGCAAATCATTTTATTTGGAAGGTAAACCAGAAGCATGTATAGAAAAATGGCATGCAAAGAAAAGAAAGCCCACTGGGGGCATTAATGGATAAATTGCCATTATGAGAGACCCAGGATCAGTCCTGCTGGGAACATCTGGGAAAATGCAGAGAACATGGTTCGGAGTTGTCCCACCCAATGTGTGAGGAAGCTGGAATATTTATTCACACATTCCTACCCATTATTGGCTGACAGTGTATGCAAAGGTATTAACTTCCTGGAAATTCAGGTCAGCCATGCATATTTCTGAGGTCAGAGAGAGCCCTCAAGTGCTTGGAGAAATCAGATAGAGAGTGTTCAGCAAAGTAGGAGCATATCTAGCACCCACTATACGGAAAGAATTTTTTCTTATCCTGCTTTTGATTTTTAAGTCTAGTCCAATAGCTTTGAAGTCAGTGTGGCCTTACCCTTTTTAACATAACTTTGACATCTTTATCAATATACCAGCTTTATAACAGCATGTTGCTATACTATTTGTTTCCTATTTCCTGGGGTGAAACATTTAAATTGTCTACAAATTTACTATTTTAATTAATAATACACAAAATTGTTTATTATTGCTTTAGAATAAAACCTAAGAAATAGAATAATGGAATTGAAGAATTTGTACATTATAAATTTTGACTAATATCTTTTGATTATGCTCCCTAAAAATTGTACTATTTTATACTCCCACCATTAGAATAATTAAATACTTGCTTCTCTACATCTTTTCCATTGCTGTGTTTTATCAACTTTTGCAAGCTTCATCTAAATTTTTCTTTTAAATCTGTACTATTTACACAGTGAAGGTACAATTGCCCATTTATTTCTTTACCACATAATCTACCAGGATGTTAGGTTTAAATTCCTCTGCACAAACCCTGAAGAAACTCTGATGTCGTCATCGAGGGTGTCCTCTGAAAATTCAAAGAACTTAATGCCATAGACAACTCTGATTCTTTAAGTAATTGAGAAAACTTAATTTATCTATAATTTAAAAAGTTGCTGCCACACTTTGCCCATCTTGAGTTTTCCAAGGCAAATATTGGGGAATCAGTCTTGCCAGTTGGTCATTCTTGATGAATCCAGAGTACCTTCAAAACTCTTAATTCAAGGTGCCTAGCCTTCCCCCACGTTGCTGAAGCTGGCCCAAAAGATAAAGCTTAGAGGTCATCCTCAGGTAGATGATTACTAAAACACATTTGTTGTTTTTAGCCAGATGCTTTTTTAATGTGAGTGCCTTTTATAATTGTGTACATTAAAAACTCAATGAAAAATGTGTTTTCCTAGCCATTGACCAAAATTTTGCTTTAAGATATTGGTTATGGGTGTGATACAGAAATATTTCTTACTTGCTAGTGTAATAGCATGCCACTGTTTTTACTGTGATGTTTATAAATAGCTTCCAAGGCATAAATTATCCATGTCAAAAATTTTAAAGTCTAACACTCTCCTGTGTTCTAAAAACATTGAGATATTTTAAGTGGAATCTGTTTTCTTAGCATTTCTAGGTATAAAGGCTCTAAATGAATGAGAAAATATTATAAGATTATGTTCTAATAATTATGCTGTCCACCCAAAGAATAATTTTATTATTTTGAGTTGAATAATACAATATATCCTATGACACTAAGCAAGTTTTCTGTAAAAATATTTGATTAACATTCACTGAAAAGTTACAAAGTATATTAAACTGGTATAACATTTGATATTGTTACAATTAAGTAGACTTGGTTAGATGTCCTTAGAGGTTAGTTAGTTTCTATTTGGGGCTCTTTGCCTTTTGTAGCTGCATTCAGTACTATAGCCAGGGAGTTAGCTAACGCATTGACTTCAGTTAATTAACATGTAGTTAAAAACTTTTACAAATCAACAAGGTAAATGTACCACTCCTTATGTATATGCATTCATTAAGTTAGCTAACACATTCCCTGCATAAGCTCTAAATTCAAGAGTACATTTTATAACTTAGATCAAATAGGTGATTCTCTCGTCTTTCCTTTTTTTTTTTTTTTTCTAAAAAGACTAAAAAGTTTTCTAGGTTTGGTATTTGAAGCCTTTCCAGTATAAGTTGAAATTTTAAATTGACTTCTCTTTATCCTGAATAAGAACACATTGAAGCCATTTTTCTCTAAAACAGTCAAATGATAGAATAAATACTGCCCACACCAGGATGGAAGTACTTGACTTTATTAAAAATAGATAACTAGCACCGCTAAGTCTCACTCTCCATGTTAGTGAGGTCTAAATAGCCTGCAGAGTCCTTTCCTGACCCCACTCTTGGTTCTAACTAAAAAGGAAACTTTCTCAAATAGGTCACTCTACCTGTCAGTCCAACTTCTTTTAATAGGGATGACCAAACGCTCATCTGCTCTATGCCAAAATAACCAAGTTCTCCTTCCTTTAGCAGCATGTGCACTGGAGGAAAGTATTGTCTTTTTAAAATTTTGTTTGTGATTTTCTAAACTTGGCTGAAATAAAAGACATCAATTTGACACAAGTGTGAACCCGAGTATAGGAGATTTTTTTCCCTATTAAATGTATGTTGTTTTCATTTCCTTTGTAAAATAGCTCATATAGTTGTATTTTAAAATAAAAGGTATTACAGATAAAATATAGTCAACCTTGGTTACTACACTCTAGCTAGAATAATATTTTGACTTTTTTTTTTTTAGCTATCATAAACTTGTCCCTTCTCCCTTGTTTCTACATAAATAAGCTATAGTTGTTGAGACTGTAGCTACTAGACCATATAGACTATGTGTGTTAGTTAAAGTTTTCCAGAGAAACACAACCAACGGAGCTATCTCTCTGTTGAGAGAGAGAGGAGGGGGAAGAGAAGAGAGGATAAGAAATCAGCTTATGCATTTATGAAGGCTGAGAAGTTTCAAGGTCTGCAGTTGGCTAGCTGGAGACCCAGGACAGCTGTTGGTGTAAGTTCCAGTTCAAAAGCCAGTAGGCTCAAGACCAAAAAAGAGCCAATGTTTCCATTATAGTTTGAGGCAGGAAAAGACTTATGTCTTAGTTCAAATGCTCTGTCAGGAGGAGTTCCGTTCTTACTCTTTGTAAGATTAATCTTTTTGTTCTATTCAGGCCATCAACTGATTAGATAAGGATCACCACATTAGGAAGGAAAATCTGCTCCACTCATTATGTCAGTTCAAATATTCATCTCATCTTAAACACAAACATACCTGGAGTAATATTTGACCAGGTATGTCAGCACCCCTTGTCCAGTCACATTAACACATACAATTAACTGTCACACCACATCTCATCTTATCTGAAGGAATAAGCTAATGAGAAATAAAGACTTCGCTCCTGATATAATAGCATTTTGAAGATAGGATCAATGACAGCATGATTGTAATGTAAAGCACAAACACTGGGGGAAGAGAGCAGCAATAAAACTCAGATCCTGGTGATAGAGTGCAGCTACTAAGACCCACCTTAAACATTTTAATCATGTGTCCATGATTTAAAACAACCACCATGACCACAAAAGGATCTAGAGGCAAAAGACTATCACTTTCTCGTCCATCAGAGGTTGCAAATATATACTGTTAGCCAAATCTATTTTCAACAAGATGAGCCAGCATTTGAAGATATCCTACCTCAGTACCAGGGGTGGAGACACATCAAAGCCATTGTTGTATTTTGTTTATCCACCCCACTACACAATGATGAAGCTTTCTCCTTATTAGTATTTGGTTAGGTGCTAAGACTACTAACATAAGGTGAAGCATAGAGGTGGACTGGAGAGGACCCACAGAGGCTCTCTCAGCGCTGGTCAGCAAGTACAGAGGCCATTCTACAGCACTGGCTCATCTCCCAGCACTTGAGAGGTACCTACCAACCATTCACTCAGGACCGATGCACTGCAGAGGTGAATTTCCTTTTAAATCTACTCATGTCTTACCTTACCTTTCAAAAAAACCCTTATTTTTTTATATGGTAACATAAATATTACATTACTATATAAAATATATATAAAATATAACATGAATATATAAATGTTATAACATTAAATATACATATAAAGTGCACACCTAGTAAATGTAAAAAATTTTTCATCAACTAAACACACCCCTGTAAGGACATCCAGATTGAAAAACAGAACATTACCACCACCAGAAGTAGCCCATATGCCTCCTCCCAGTCATTAACTGCTCCTTGACAAAGGTCGCCACCATCCTGACTTCTAGATTGAAGACTAGTTTTGCCTATTTTTGTACTTAAATAGGAGATATGTTATTTTATTAAGAACAACTTTTTTTAAAAGCAGTATTAAAAGATCGAACCTAGTATTTTTAAACTGCTCTATATCATCGTTCTTTAACAAGTTCCTCAGCCCATATTTTTCCTTTTGCCTGTACACAGGCCTCTCATCTGTCTGTCTTAAGGTCCCTTTTACTCTGTACTCTGTCTTATCTCAATGACTTCCTTATCATTTACCTTAGAACAAGCCCACTGATGACCCAGCATCTTAACTCTGATTTGTGTCTTTCCTGTTTCACTTGCCAGTTGCAAGCTCTGTGCTCCTATATTTCCCAAGTGTCCAGCTGAATCTCCCCAGTCAGTAAAACTTATCCCACTAACAAGGTTAAAAATGACTTTTCTTCTGATTTGATTTTATATCTACTGAAATATTTATTATTTTCCCAGCACTGGGTCAGGGCAATATTGTTTTCTTACCCCTTTAACCTAATTTGAGTGACATAAACTTTAACGATATGTAGACAGTTTTGCTAATGTCTAACTAAACATAAATCACTTATTCCACACCTGATTAGTGTCTATAGAATATATTTATTAGTTATTAATAATTAAAATACCATGATTTGTGAATTACACACCAATATGACAAAATAGTAAATATAGCAATGTTTGGTGCTATAGAAAAGAAAGATCACACTATTGTAATATTAGATTCAATTTTTAATAGATTGCCAAGGGAAAGAAATAACATTTGAAGAATAAGATAAAATAAATGTGAAAAGCATCCTGTATGTGGAAAGTTATGGTCAGATAATAACTTACTATGATTATTCATCCAATCTTTTCCTTCTCAGAAAGACTTAAGTGTAATGCCAAACATCTTGAGGGCATAAGATATGCCAGGCAAGACCAAGAGAGATAAGTAGAAGTAGTTTTCAATTCTCCATCAAAAGGTAATATATTGACTGTTTACAGTATCCAAGAAGACATGGAATCTACCTGAGTGCCCATCAGTAGATGAATGGATAAAGAAAAATGTGGTGAAAGATTATTCAGCCATTAAAAGAATGGAATCCTTCCATTTGCAGCAACATAGATGTAACTGGAGGTTATTACCATAAGTGACATAAGCCAAACACAGAAAGACAATCAGTGGGAGCTAAAACAGTCGATATCATGGAAGTAGAGAATGGCAGTTACCATAGGCTGAAAAGGGGTGGGTAGTTAGGAAAAACTGGTTAATGGGTACAAAAATACAGTTGGAAGGAATAAGTTCTAGTGTTTGATAGTACACTAGGGTGACTATAGTTAACAATAATTTATTGTATATTTCAAAATAGCTAGAACTGGAATGTTTCCAACAGAAAGAAAAAATAGTTAAGGTGATGGGCATCTCAATTACACTGATTTGATCATTACATATTATTCACATGTATCAAAACATCACCTATACCACAAAAACATGTACAGCTATTTTGTATCATTAAAAAAAAGAGGTGATGTGAAATGGAAACAAATCAGCATGGGCTGCAGACCTTCAAGCCTGTCAAACAAGGAAAGTAATATTTATCTAGTTAAGGTAGTTACAGAAACTATAGAAAACACTCAAAAAAGACATATATTTGCTCTTTGAGAGCAAATAAAGGACAAGAAAATCTGACTTCCACTTTCTTCCTATTAGAGCTGCTAAAGCTTGTTAAATGTCTCCAACCTGAGGTTTCAGGAACTACCTGGATAAAAGTCACTATATGTGTGTGCCTCCACATCAGTGATTCTTTAATATGTTGAGAGTCTAATTTCGTGCCTCACTGGTGATGGATATAAATATTTCTGTCTAAACTTTGTATTGTAAAGTGGAACTTATCCATTCTAGCAGGTTGCAAGGCACTGGAAAAGACAAGTAAAGAAGGGCCACTGTGGAAACAGAAATTAAAAAACAAGTTTCCTGTCAGATATTAGCAGTATATTAGAAGAAGAAATGAGGATGGTGTTTGAATTTATAATTGAAACCTCTTCTGTAAGGTGTGTTTCGCCATCTAAATTTAAGGAACTATTACTTTCCTCCAATTTTTTATATCTCTAATTGTGTACACCAATTAAATTATGATTATTACAGTGTCTTGAGTTTTTAGTTATCTTCTAATATGTACACATTTTATCTCCCAAATTAGATTTTCCGACATCTATTCCTCATTATGTCCCCCTACACATCTGGAAAATACTAGAGCAGAACTGAGCATTTGGCATTCAATAGATCTTTGTTCATTAAGTGATTGGATTCCTTTAATTCTATATAAAAATGTATACAGACTTCAATTTGATTGAGATATAGTAAACTGAAATGAAAAAAAAATTTCCAACTTTTAACTTTGGAAATTTTCCAAAATTTCAACTATTATGAAAATAGTTCTATTATGAAGACATATGTACAGTATTAATTTAGTAGCATTGGTCCTCTGCTCTTTCAAAAATTTAACAGTTATTCTGCCTGTTGGATAATTAACAGGTGAGTAGCATATAAATCACAACCTAAGTTTTACCATAGCTTAAATCTTAATTAAAATTAGACTTTGTTTAAGAAATAGAGAAGAGAATACCAGTCAGAACACAGATTTAACAAGTTTGGAGCTGACAGATCCATGCAGCTATAGTCAAGAGATAGTGTCTGATTCAGTGTGCTACTGATTGGATGAGGAACTGCCACTGTTATAATTAGGAGAGGATGTGTGAATCTTGATGTGCCAGACAAAGTGAAATCCTTTCGATAAGTCACTTTCCAGGAGGATGAAACTATATCCATCACACAGTAAAGATGAGTTGGGATTCCAACACTAGATCAATGTTGAAATTAAAAATTAATGTACTGTAATATCCTGATCTCTACACATTTTAACTATATTGATATTATTTATCTACAGTAGCTAATTAACTACTTTATAATAATCATTTCAGTTGATCATCTCATCCATGAAAATAATTTGTGCAATATACAAATGCTGCAATATTTAGCATATCAGGAATTATATCTTCTGGTAATGATGTTTCGTGAAAAACACATGTCCTGAAATGCTTGGTTGGATTTTTGTTTTTCAAAATTAGTAAGAGTTGCATTTGAGAATTAGTTAAGAGTTGCTTAGGAGTACTGTTTCACACTATTCCTTTTTTTTTTTTAATTTTTTGAGATTTTTATTAGGATTTTATTGAATCTATAAATCTATTTACATATGTTGAAACATTGATTGTCTGTAGTATACAGAACTCTAAATTCTTTCCAAAGTCTCTTATTTAGCCAAATAATTTTTTTGTATATTATTTTAGTCTTTCAATTTGTGCAATATATTTGCTTATATGACATGATTTTCTTCATTTTTATTTTATTTTATTATTATTACACTTTAAGTTTTAGGGTACATGTGCACAATGTGCAGGTTAGTTACATATATATGTTTCACACTATTCTAAATTAGTCATTAATAACCTATTTCTTTAATATTTCATACTTATCTAAAGGATTATTCTTAGGTTTCAATTTATCCCCGTTTTATTATTTTAAAAGTACCAAATAAAGCTGTAGTGTTAATGTGTATTTCTAGGAATAATGGGCTTGAACAAAATATGCATCACGCAGAGTTTTTCAAAATACTGTTTTTTTTGTGAAATATACGCATTTTATTTGTATTAAATATAGCAAGGCAGAAAAGAAATGCAAAGCATCCAGTTCAGCTCCTACTGTGATATGCTATTAATAAAGGTTATCTGTACACCTTTTACATTGTTTCAACTGGCATAAATTTAATAGCTAAAACTATTCCAAAGTACATTTTAAAACATTTCCAACTTACACTACCATTTGGTTTGTCTTTTAAAAATACATTAAAGGACAAACTCTAGTTAAATATATACATGAAGTTAGCTAGGATATGCTGATCAGTGTGAAAAGATGTATATGTAAGAAATATTTCCCCCATTCTATGAGTTATCATTACATTTTCCTGCAGGTGTTGTTTGAAGCATGCAAGATTTTTTAAATTGATGCAGTCCAATTTTTCTATTTTTTTCCTTTGTCATTTTTCCTTTTGGTGCTGTATAAAAGGAATCATGAAGTTTTATTACAGTGTTTTTTTCTAAGAGTCTTACATTTTTAGTTCTTATATTTAGGTCTATAATCCATTTTGAGTTAAATTTTTATGTAGTTTGAAGTTGAGGTCCAGCCTTGTCCTTTTTTATGTATAGCTGTTGTCTCAGAGCCATTTGTTGAAATGACTGTTCTTTCTCCCTTTGAATTGTCTTGACACTTTTGTCAAAAATTGGCTGCCCATAAATAAAAGAGCTTACTTCAGAGCCCTCAATTATATTCAACTGATGTGTGTGTGTGTGTGTGTGTGCGCGCGCGCACGTGCGCGTGCACATGTGTGTTTATACTTACTCCGGGACCACATTGTCTTGATTATTGTAACTTTTCAATAAGTTATGAAATTTAGAAGTGTCAGTCCTCCAACTTTGTTTGGCTTTTTCAAGACTTTAATGAATATTCTGGATCTCTTGCAGTTCTACACGAATTTAGGATCAGCTTAATTAACAATTTCCACCAAAAATAAAAGCAGCAATGATTTTGATAAAGCCTGTATTGAAATTTTAAATCAATTATCAATTTGGGGAGAATCATCATCTTGGGGCTCATGCCACTGTGGATTTGGGCACATGAGTCCTGACTTGCTCCACCTGGGTGGTCGGCAGTGGGTCTCTACCTGTATCCTCCAGGACCCCCCCACCCACACCCCTTAGGAATGAAGACTTGCAGG
This sequence comes from Pongo abelii, assembly GCF_028885655.2. Classification (NCBI taxonomy): domain Eukaryota; kingdom Metazoa; phylum Chordata; class Mammalia; order Primates; family Hominidae; genus Pongo; species Pongo abelii. The sequence goes on along the minus strand of NC_072000.2, from coordinate 50,620,023 downwards.
GGGAACATGCCAGCATCACAGAATTCAGTGCAGTTTACACATTTCCATTCCTTTCATCTCAGCAAAATGGGCACCACCGGACCTAGTTCTGATCATGCCACCATCCTGGACCCGGAAGGTAGATAACCAAGTTTACCAGCAATAAAATCCGGGGCCCAGACAGCCTCCGACACCACGGCTTCCAGGCACTGAGGGAGGCCCTGGTGCAGGGCAAGCCACAGCAACTGTTTTAGAGGCCATCCACAGCCAGGGCCATTGAGACTCTGGAAAATTTCCTGGGATGACCGCCAGCTTGAGTCTGCATGGTGCTGCTGAGACAGGGTGGAAGAGGGAGCCAGGTGGCCCTTACTTTCCTTTGCTTAAAGGTGGCCCTGACTTTCCTTTTCTCAGAATGGTTTCCTGAATGTGTAAATGTGAAAGTAAAGTAAAATTTAAAATATGTGCCAAAATATATATATGTATATATACACAGACACATAAATCCCTTCAGCCAAGAGTGGAAAGCATATTGGTTCAAAGCAATTAAGAAAATATCTGTCCAGTCATTCCAATCATTAGCAGATCACTAAGCTAACTGAGCAGTGTCTTTTAACTGGTACACACAACAGGGAATAAAAACTTGAAAGAATTACTCCAGAAATGCTACTAGTCAAATAAAGAGCAACAGTAGCAGCAACAATAACAATAACAACAAATGGGAAGACAGAGATCTGATTTCTTGAGCTGCCATATGATATTTAACCCATTTTTCTACTCAAATGTACGGGAACTCAAAGAAACAGGTATTATCCATAGATAGAAGAAAAAAAGAATGCATAGAAACTGTCCCAAAGGAAGTTCACATGTTGGCCTTATTAGACAAAGGCTTAAAATTAACTATTATAAATATCTTCAAAGACTAATACAAATAATGTCTATAGAATTAAAGGAAAGTATGAGAATCACCAAACAAAGAATACCGATAAAAAGTTCAAAATTATAAAAATAACCTCCAACTTCCAATAGGCCTCTTTACCGTGAAGATCAGAGGCTCACAACACTCTGGAGCCCCTCAGGCAGGGAACACGCATTTCAAATCTTGACTTTACTCATACTGAAAGGCTGCACATGTTCCTTCTTCCCTACCTTCTCTCTGTATGCTCCTTGAACCCGAGTGAAACACTTTCCTCCTCTCTCTGCCGACAATTGCAAATTCAAATTCTCAGCCAAGGATGAAAGAAGTAAATTGTAGGCTTATCCAAGTAGCAATAATTCCACAAGTCACAACTCCTGCACAAGGACACCTCCTCATTGCATAATTAATGTGAGGAAGTCTCTTCCAGTTAATCCCATGAACTAGGGAGGGCCTCAAGCCATCAAAACACACCAGGATGTGGCCAGGATTTACATATATATTGAGGCATTCCTTCAATTTTCTCACAGTTTACAACTCTGTCTTAGGCTTTACTTTTACACAGGGACCCAAGGCCAGCCAAAGGCAAGAGATTAGAGCCTTCTCAGGATTTCTTGAGCATGTACACACCCCTTTACATGTGTGTGGTTTTCTATACCCCCAGAATTATGTCAGAGCTCTTCAAAGCTCTTTATAGAGATCTCATTCCCAAGAGTTTTCTTTTAAGTCTTTTGGCCAGCCTCTTGTTTTTCCCAATGGGTATTTCCACCTTAGGCAGCTGCGATACTAAACAATTGCTATTTATTGATTGTTTCCAACAAACAACTCAGTAATAGAGCTTTTCCCACTGAGCAAGCTCTGATTTAGATCACATAACAACAGCCCTGTGTATGAGGTTTTACTGGGGTACCAACAAACAAGTCAAATTGTGACAATTCTCTGGAGATGGAGCTTTGGGAAAAGCTCTTTACCCAGTCAGCCCCCCTAGTGGTTGCTTGCCTGCTTTCACAGCAGCCATGGATCTGAAGAAAAGGAAATGGACATAGGGCAAGTTAACCACAAAGCTCACTGTCCTTGAGGAGAAGCAAGTTTTCTAGAATAAACATTCCATGGACTGTTGCAGATCTTAGTTTAGTTTCCAGAGTTCTGAAAAAGTTGATTTTAACAACTTTTGCCAGTGTTCGTACTGCCTTTATGAAGGAACAGATTTTCATAGGTCCTTTCTTCACCATTCCGTAAGTCTCCTCAGTGACTAACTTTTAACAAATAAAATGTGGTGGCAGTGGTATTGCAAGCCTTCCAAGGCTAGGTTGCAAAAGGCAACATAAAAACTGTCTGGCTCCCCTCTTGAGATGCCATCCCTTGAAATACACAAACAATGCTTCAGGGAAGCCCAGGACACATGGAGAAGCTAAGTGCAGAAAATTTTATTAACAGCGCCCAGGGAGATCCCAGCCAAAAGCCGGAGGCAACTAAAGCTATGTGTGTGAAAGGCCTTCAAGTTGTTTTCAGTCACCATCTGACAAAACTGCGTGAAAAAGTCCCGAGCAAGGACTTCCTAGCTAAACCTAATAAACTCTCAGAAACCTTAGTGACAATAGTAAAGAACTATTGCTTCATGTCACATAGTCACAGATTATTGACACAGATTTGGTATACTAGAGGTAGGATGCTATGGACCAAATTTTAAATAGGTGGCAACGTCTTTCAGATTCAGCAGTGGAAAAATGCTGGAAGTACCTAGAGATCATTGATAAAATGCTGAAGGGACTTGAAAGGCTTTTGGTGAGCACCTAATAAAAAGTGAGAAAAATGTGATTGGAAATTAGAGAAAAGAAATCCATTGTTATTTCCTGGCAGAAAGTTTAGCAACGTTGTTGCCTGTGGTAGAATAGAAAATAGAAAATGTGCTTAATGAACTGGATATCTGGCTAAAGGGATTTCAGGCAAAGTGTTGAAAGTGCCACCTGGCTTCTTCTATTTGCATATAATAAAATGAAGAGAGAGATTAGCTAATGAACAGATGGTTGAATATAAAAGAGCCAAAATTTGCTGATTTCAAAATAAAACCGTTTTTCATTCCCAGATTATCCAAATGGCAAACAATTTTCAAATTCAGAAATAGCTTCCAGGCAAAGATCAAATCCAGAGCACTGTTAGGAAAACATTGTCTAAAAATAAAGTAAAAAAAAACTATGACTTACACAGTGTGTGTGTGTGTGTGTGTGTGTGTGTGTGTGTGTGTGATTCTGTGTGTCTCAATATTGAGATCTTTATATCCATATACCTGTATGTATGTGTGTGTATATATATATATATATACATATATACACACACATTTTAATCTTGCAGATATTTCAATATTTTATGATGTCACAAGTTTCCTTTACAGGTTCTGTTCTTTGTGTCTTGCTTCAATAAGCCTTTCCCACTTCAATAATATAATAACTTCCTGTGTCTTTTCTTCTAGTTGTTGCAGGAAGTCAGGGATCCCGAATGGAGAGACCAGCTGAAGCCGCGGCAGAAGAACATAAATTGTGAAGATTTCATGGATATTTATCAGTTTCCAAAATTAATACTTTTATAATTTCTTACGCCTGTCTTTACTGCAATCTTGGAACATAAATTGTGAGTATTTCATGGACATTTATCACTTCCCTAATAATGCTCTTATAATTTCTTATGCCTGTCTTTACTTTAATCTCTTAATCCTGTTATCTTTGTAAGCTGAGAATGTACATCACCTCAGGACCACTGTTGTGCAAATTGATTGTAGAATATGTGTGTTTGAACAATATGAAGTCAGTGCACCCCTAAAAAGAACAGAATAACAGCGATTTTCAGGGAACAAGGGAAGATAACCATAAGGTCTGACTGGCTGTGGGGTTGGGCAGAATACAGCCATATTTTTCTTCTTGCAGAAAGCCTATAAATGGATGTGCAAGTAGGAGAGATATCACTGAATTCTTTTCCCAGCAAGGAATAACCCTGGAAAAGGAATACATTCCTGGGGGGAGGTCTATAGATGGCTGCTCTGGGAGTGTCTGTCTTATGCAGTTAAGGACTGAAATACGCCCTGGTCTCCTGCAGTACCCTCAGGCTTACTAGGATTGGGAAACTCCACCCTGGTAAATTCTAGTCAGACTGGTTCTCCACTCTGGAACCCTGTTTCCTGTCAAGATGTTTATCAAAACAATACATGCACAGCGGGACATAGAGCCTCATCAGTAATTCTAATTTTTCCTTTCCCTTGTGATCTTTATGGCCCTTTGAAGCATGTGATCCTTGTGACCTACTCCCTGTTCATACACCACCTCCCCTTTTAAAATCCCTAATAAAACTTGCTGGTTTTACGTCTTGGGGTCAGCATCACGGTTCTGCCAATACGTGATGTCACCCCCAGAGGCCCAGCTGTGAAATTCCTCTCTTTGTACTCTTTCTCTTTATTTCTCAGACCAGCCAACACTTAGGGAAAATAGAAAGCACCTACGTTAAAATATTGGGGGCTGGTTCCCCTGATATCTAGTGTTTTATTTTATTCTAATGTTTAAATAATTACTAATACCTCTAGAATCTATTTCATTATAAAAAATTCAGCAAGTATACAGATTCTTTTTCAAATAACAAACCAACATGTATTAAATAGTTTTATTTCTTCAACCAATTAAAATATAAACTATGATTTTAGAAGAATCTGTATAGTCCCGTGCACCAAAATATTTGTCTTAATTCATGATTTTGAAATTGTTTACTATTATTACCCATGTTTTCTATTGTAAGGCTTTGATCTTGGAAATCTTAAGAAAGAAACACTTTTAAGTTGAAAACTATAACCTACATTTTAGTAAGTAAAAGGACACGAGTAAACAATATTTATACCCCATCTGCCCTCAAGTCCTTATTGTGAGTAAAGGACTTAAGGACAATTAAGGACGTTAGGACAGTAAAGAACTTTAGTGTGAGTAAAGGACCTGAGGGTAGTTAGGGTATAAATATTTTTCGGAGATTTCTGAAGACATTGGGGCTGTAGAAAGCAAATGGGAGATGAACACCACTTAGGTAGGCAAAAATGAAAAGGTATTTAAAAAAACAGTAATATCACCTGCTCAGAAATAAAATTAACTTTTAACAAAATTAATAAAGCCTTGGATTCAGGAATCTTCATGTACACAGGTCCCTTCCCAGGCCCTAGGATGGGCCCTAGCAATGAGCTCATGTATTGTTTTTATAAAATTTGCCCTCCATTTTGCACTCCCACTTTCCTTCACACTTCTCCCTGAGAGTAGGCATCATTGAAGTGATCTTGGCTATTTGGGGATCTTGCTAAAGGAAAAGTTATTAAAGAATGTATTTAGTTCACATTTAATAGGGTGTGTTTATGTGTTCTGTAGTCACATCGATGAATAGATGAGGTATTGTTAGTGTGTCTGGTGTCGGAATTGCTTCTAAAAGTATTCTGACTACCCCTGTGCTGACTCATCTGGCACTCATCAACATTTTGATACAAAGATATATGCCCAAAGAGGTAAATGTTTATTTAAATAATTCAAAGTGATGAAATAGATTATTTTCACTGCAATTGAAAAAGACATTTTGGAGCATTTCACTTAAAACAACTGAAATATACAGACTTCTTATTTGGCAGTAATTTCAAATTTATTTATTAAAAAATTAAGAGAAAAATTGGTAAAAAACTAGTAGAATATAAGACAAATGCAATACAGATGAATAATATCAATAGAAAGTATTTAATAATAAAGAACCAAATTGTTGACAAAACAAATTTCAGATCATATCAATGTCTTTAATTAAGCAAATATTTTAATTGCAGTTAATTGGCTCTAAGATTATTAATATTTTACAATCCAATTAATGAAGAATAATAAATTGTTTGAGCTCATTAGAAAAAGCCTGAAGTTTCTGGCTGACCTGACATTAATTAGCGAAACCAATAAAGGAAGCATATAACTTGAAAGAAGGTATTAACAGTGGTGTACTGATACATGTTTAATAAGTGGCTCTCCAGGGAGAAAATAAGACTGGATTTGTAGTTTTTCCAATGCTGTAAACACTCCCACCACCACCAATTCAACCTACCGATATTATGTGACTGAACTAGAAAGTGGGGAAGAGATGCACACAATTAGTTCTTCTGAGTACAATTGGTATAAGTGGTTTCAATACCATCAAATGCTATATTACAAGGAGGATATCAACTGTAAACTAGTTCATGAAGATTTTCCATTAATACTCGAGAGTAGTCAGTACCCAGAGAAATGAAATTTTTTGAAATACTATAGTTCACATATGAAAGATGTAAGATTTTCTCAATCTGACAATAATCCTAAGTATACATATTATATACACATTGAGTTGTGAGGCCAAAAGAAACTTGTATGTTATCAATACAAATTTCAAATAATTTACTAGAGGACATATTGAATTAAGCTTTCAATCTTTTCATAAATATATTAGAAAGTAATGGTCAAATGCAGCTAGAAAATAAAAAGAAGAAAGAATATAAAGATGGATTAGGCAATTAAAAAAATTTTTTAAAGCTTGTGATGTAAATGCTGTTTATTAGCTACTTATAGTTTGCAATTTATTTTCTTTTTCATTCTAAACAAGTATTTGCTTTATCTCTAATTTTGTATTCATAATCTATTTCCTTTTTTTTTGTTAATGAATGAATGAACAATGTGAATGAATGAAAAGGTTGGACAGATGTCTTAGTGAGTTTGGGCTGCTGTAACTAAGTACTATAGGCTGGTGGCTTATAAACAGCAGAAATTTATTTCTCATAATTCTGGAGGCTGGAAGTAGTAGATCAAAGTGGTATAGGTTGGGTTCTGGTGAGGATCCTCTTCCAGTTGCAGACTGCCAACTTCACATTATACTTTCATGTAGTAAAAAGAGGGCCAGAGTATTCTCCGGGGTCTCTTTTTATAATGGTATTCACCTACTTATAAGAGTTTCACCTTTATGACCTAGTTATCTCCCAAAGCCCCACCTCCTAATACCATCACCTTGGGAGTTAGAATTTCAACATGTGAATTTTGGGAGCACACAAACATTCAGGCTATAACAATAAGTGAAGCAAAGCTTTTTAAAAAGCTTTCCAAAGTGCTTTATCAACTGGAATTAGTAGTTTCATAAATAAATAACTCATAATGTAATTACTAAAGTTGATTGCTCACTTTCAAAATTAAAAAAAAAAATCTGTTTAATGGATAAAGGAGTCATCCATTAAAAGTACAAGATGAATTTAACCTGAAATAGAGTTGGCTGTTGTGATATAAATGATTAAATAGTCTATATATTTAGCTAAATATGTGCTTCATGCATTTCTGTAAACCTTGTAAACCACACAAACTACTGTTAAGTAAACTGGGCAAAGGAAGTAACAACATTGCTCCCATCATTATGCCTTTTAAATGAATAGACAGGAATTTGAATCTAAAGCACAGGAAATCTATGCATTCAATATGTGGGAGGCAAACTTCATACACAGCACCCTAACCCAGATCAGTGTTTCTCAAATTTGCAGATTGAACTAATCCCTTTTTAGAGAAAACGGCTTTCAAAAACTGATGTAGAGTCTTATGCTGATTCAAAGTGTTTATTATGTATCATATCTTTTTTATAGCTTAAATATTTTTTATTGCTTAAATATTTATAATTATAAAACTACATTTCAATTACTTACCATACAAAAATAATTAATGGCTTATACATTTTGTACAAGTATGAAACCTATACAAGTAAATTTAAAATGTATAAGGAAAAAAAATCAACCAAATTTTAGCAAGCATATTTCTGTGCCACCTCTCCCTGATTTAATACTTTCCTACTTTTTTCCAGCTTTCTGGAACAATGTCAAAAGTCATTCATTTGGGGGGAACTCAATCTCTACAAGCAAACTACAAAGGTAAATGTACATGCTCAGTTCCTATATCCAAAGTAAAAAAAGCTTCCCAAAGAAAGAAGAAGAATGTAGAAAATACCAGTCAAAAAGGAAAATGTATTAGGGCTCTGGGCTAAAGAGTTAAAATTATCTGACTATATTTCTGTTCAAAAAATGTGCATTTCTACATGTTTTCTTGTCAATAGATAAGAGACCATTGTGAATCAAGTGCATGAGAGACAGGCAGCATGACCACTCTTTAGCCATGACAATAGGCACAATCCACTGGCTTTGAAGAAAAGGCCAGCCATAACCATGGCTCTTTTATATTCACGATTCAACTCTAGGAATACTGTATATAGACAGTCAAATTGCTCACCTAGTCTCAAATACATTGAGATTACAGCCCCAGTGTGAAGTTACTAAGAAATCCAGATGAAAATGACTGTTAGTCATCAGTGGAGCCTTCACACTTCATTCAGAGTCCAAGTGGAACATGATTTATGAATCGCAGTGTGTTGTAAAGCACCCAGTGATGGTACTCTACATAATGACTGAATGATCAACAATGCAGATGCTTCCTGTAGCAAGAGAGGGCATCCATGGTGTGTGCCACTCAACTCATTAGACTCCAGTGCATGTTCCCCTTTGAGAACAAAGTCAGGTTTAGCTCATTGTGAAACATTTGAAAGATTTTATCAAAAAAGGAAAGTAAATGCTGTGTTGAACTAATACACAGAACTGTTCTTTTCCAGCCTTTGCGTGAAGACAGAGGATATCTGGAGTTTGATTGTATTTCTCACACTGTCTAGTGCTAATTACAAGTAAGTAATCAATAAGCAAAGTACTTGCAATCAATAAGTAAAGAATACTGCAGGCCTCTTACATAAGGGTTGTGAAACCGGAGGGAGAAACCACAGAGGGAAACTGTTTCACAGTCAAAGCTGAATCAAGTTTAAGTATTTGTGCCTGTCTGCTTTCTAAGGGCTCCTAAAAAAGATCTCTCCCTGATCATTCCAAAATTTATTATTACAGGATAGCATTATTAGCATTAACAAAAGACAAGTTTGTCTTTTCTGTCTTGTGTATGCACACCAAATGGCAGCATGCTGGAGCTGGCTAACACTGGCTTACAGAAGCCGATAGTGCACATCTCTCCCCATCTTTGTGCTCAGTAAATCACACTGATGTTTGAAACTGATGATGGGTAAAGTATTTCTACCAAATCAATCAGCAAACACTACAAATCAGGGATTTCTCCTCAAAATCCTGACCTCCACTAAGAGCAGGTTGTTAAATGTTTATTAACACCACACCGCACCTTCGTAGTGTGTGTATTCATTGTGCTACTCGTCACACAATGTGCCAAAAACAGGGGACAAAACAGTGAACCAGATAGAGATACTTCTGTTCTCATGTATCTTAATGGTTTTATGAAGTTGTTCTGCTTCATTTCTACCGTATCCCATATTTCTACTTGTGAATGTTCTACCCATTCTTTAAGCCATCTCTATTATTCATGATATTAGTGTCTCCCTTAGCTATATATCTCAAAGCAGACAAGTTTTATATATTTTTGCAAGGTTTGCTTAGCATGATGTACACTGTGGATGGCAAGAGTAGAGAGGTAGGGAAACACTCAAAATGTTGGAATTGATTGAGAGGAATGCTTGTAATATTTCAACAGAATGGTGGTGCTTTGTGCATTTTTCCACAGGCTCTCCTCTTATGTCTGCAAAGTTAGGGAAAGGAGTATAAACAGAGGATCCCAGTGTGGCCCTCCCTTTCCTCTTTCCACCCTCCTAATCTGCAACTGTGAAGGGCCTCATGCATGAGTGGAGTAGGGTGGCCAACCCTCCCACTTTGAGTGGTATTAAGGGGTTTTGCAGGACCCAGGACTTGAATGTTAAAACTGGTACAGACCCAGACAAACCAGGATTGCTCAAGCTTTGGATTAAAGAAACTTACGTAGACAGGCCCTGACAGCAACACAGCATCTGCTGGTCAGATAATTCTAGGGTTTTGGCAACATTAGACAGGTGGGAGATCAGACAAGTGGAAGTGAGTGTGTCATAGCACATAAACTCCAGGCATCTTCCTTTTGCCTCACAAACACCTCTCCCTGAGGCGCTATCATAGATTCAGGGCATGTAGTAGTATAAAAAAGATACTAACTTGTATATAAAGTCAAATATTTTAAAGTATGTTCAAGTTATTATGTGTTTTCTGCAGTATTGTGAAGTCTTCCTTTCTGATCTCCTTGCATACATTTTTTGGGCTTGTTTCAGTCTATTCACCATACCATAACCAGAGTGATAAAACCTATGTAAAGCTCTTTAATGGCCTCGCATTAAAGATCAGGATCCCTAACTTGGTAAAATGGACCCTGTATGAAAGCATGACCTCTTTCTCTCTCTCACACACACACTCTGGGCTCATGTTATGTGACTCACCCTCTCACTCACAGTCACATTGGCCTGACTTTAAGTTCCTTAAAATGTTCCATATTTCTGCCTGCTTCAGGCCTTGCATACATCAGACCCCAGGTGCCATGGTCACTACATGAAATTTCTTTCCTGATAAAGATTTTCCTGTCCATTCCTCAGTGTAGATCAACGTCTCATCCCCAGCCTCATCCCACGGTCTCAGGGCTTACTTTGCTTTTCCTTTTTGGCACATTTTACACTTGGTAATATGATGATATATGAGAAGTATCTAAATCCTCTCCTAGGCTTGTAAGCTTGGTGAGAGCAACATGATATTAGCTACTTTATCTCAATATAGTAAACAGGAACTAGTTGAGAAAAAGGGGAAAGAAGATATGAAGGAAGAAAAGGGAAGTGAGCAAGCTTTCTTAAAGGTGAGAAAGTTTTCTACATTGGGAGTTTTAATTGTTTATCCTTAGTATTTTGTAAAAATCCACTCACTTTAAGGGCAGAGGTTGTTTTTCTCCCTTAAAACAAAAAGCATTGACAGAATATATTCACATTGGAGGCATTTTGTTCCATGATGTAATGAATTTGTGAAACAACATTAAAACAAAAAAGAAAGCTAGAAAAATGCAAGTAGGATTTGTAAACTATTAATTTCTTTTCTTCTCTCTTCTTCCTCCTTTCCTACACTCTGATCCCTGTCATAATATTTTTACAAACTCTGAGAAGAAAAAAAAGTTTAAATTTATTCTCAGGAAGGGGCAAAAGATTACCAAAGCACAAACTGTTACTCTTTTATATAGTTTCAGCAGCTTTAACATTTGAAAATGCAAATAGCCTTAAGTTAAAAAAAAAACTAGTTGGTGTTTCAATTTTGTATATATCATTTTGATAATAAAATCATTTCTTTAGGCCAAATAAAGAAAAAACAAAGTTTCATGTTTATGAAACAATTGCCAAGCTACAGATACTATAGATCTCTTTATCTCTCTCTCTACGCTTTCTCTCACCTCTTCCTGAGTCTTATCAAAGCATTCATGCCAAGAAACCACTTTATCCAGGGAAGGTGGCCGCATACCCCAAGAAATAGCGACTGATCTACAAATGCTGACAGTGACAAGCATGTGCCATTATGTCCAGCTATTTGATTTTTTTTTTTTTTTTTTGTAGAGACAGAGTTTCACAATATTGCCCAGGCTGGTCTCGAACTCCTGAGCTCAAGAGATTCTCCTGCCTGGAAATAACCTCTTTTATACTTAAAGCAAAGCTGAAAGCAAGGGATCCTAGCCCAAGATGGCTAGCGGGAAGGAAGCAGCAGCTGCGCATTTGGGGCGGGGCCCAATTCCTTCCCTGGCCGCCAGGGGGAGTCTACCCACAGCTGCCTCTCTGCTCACCTCAAGTGCGCCAGGTCGCGCAGGCGCGGAGGCGGCAGACGTCGCTGCGTCTCTAGTTGGGACGTCGTGAAAGAGAGTTGTCACATCCTCCTCAGGACTCTATGGTTCTCCGGAGGGAAGAGGGGCAACGTATATAAATGCGCGCAGGCGCAATTCACTTAGTGCACTTTGACTTCGATGCACCGCCGACGTTCATGTGTTGCCATGGGCCGCCGTCCAGCTTGTTGTTACCGGTATTGTAAGAACAAGCCGTACCCAAAATCTCGTTTCTGCCGAGGGGTTCCTGATGCCAAGATCCGCATCTTTGACCTGGGTCGAAAGAAGGCAAAAGTGGATGAGTTCCCACTCTGTGGCCACATGGTGTCTGATGAATATGAGCAGCTGTCTTCTGAAGCCCTGGAGGCCGCCCGTATTTGTGCCAACAAATACATGGTGAAAAGTTGTGGCAGAGATGGCTTTCACATGCGAGTGCGGCTCCATCCCTTCCATGTCATCCGCATCAACAAGATGTTGTCCTGTGCTGGGGCTGACAGGCTCCAGACAGGTATGCGAGGTGCCTTTGGAAAACCCCAGGGTACTGTGGCCCGGGTCCACGTTGGTCAAGTCATCATGTCCATCCGCACCAAGCTTCAGAACAAGGAGCATGTGATTGAAGCCTTGCGCAGGGCCAAGTTCAAGTTCCCTGGATGCCAGAAGATTCATATCTCCAAGAAGTGGGGCTTCACGAAGTTTAATGCTGACGAATTTGAAGATATGGTGGCCAAGAAGCGCCTCATTCCTGACGGTTGTGGAGTCAAGTACGTTCCCAGTCACGGCCCCTTGGACAAGTGGCGGGTTCTGCACTCATGAAGCCTTTGGCAGTACTGTCTCCTTGGGCCATGCTGGTCTGACTTATGCTTACTAATAAATTCTGTTTACTGGCAAAAAAATAACTACTTATTAAGTTTTAATATTTTTTAAATATCCAGTGTTTTAGAATATAGACTACTAGAGAATTGTTTTTCTATTTATGCAGTTTTAATGGCAAATGTTACCTTCCTTGCTTCAGTAAAACTATACAATTTATAGAGAAAGCTGTTTTAATCAAACACTTTAAATTTAGGAGAGTATAGAGCAATATGTTGAAAGTTTTGTTTGTAGTAAAGTCATAAGTTATGCAGCTATCATTCCTTGAATAAAAAATAGATTTGAGTGAAAAAATTTATTGTTTATAGAATATAAACTAAACAGTAGCAATGAAAATAATAGTAGGCATTAGTGATATTTCAACCACAGCCTCTTTGGAAGTAATTTATTTCTAAACTTGGTTGCCTTATGTTTTTCTATAAATTTCTGTACATTGTTTTTAGAATTACCTTACATATCTGATTATCAGCCTTAGGACAATTGAGTATCACTCAAAAAGGCTTTTCCAGACGAACTTTACTTTGTCTCACAGTCAAGAGATAACAGTCTAATCTTTTTTTCGTCATAGAAAGGTCATAGGTGACAACAGAGTTCATATTACTTGTATCTGGGCTCCAGTATAACCAAAAGAAGAGAGAAAATGACACTAAATCGGTTGTCTGTACTCTAAAAGGACCCTAGAGAGAGTCTGCAATTGTTGGTGCTTGCCCTGAATTAGAGTTACATTGATCATACAGGTGCTTTTTGTTTTATTTTTGAAACTGCATAAGCTAAAATTCCTGAGTTGGTACTGCATTAAAAAAATTCCTGTTCTTTACAATTGACTTGGCCTTTTGAATCTCAATCGTGCTAACAGTGCCTTCAGTGTTTTTATACTAACAGTTCTTTTTTAAAGTCAACACATTTAATGAAAACAACAAAAGAAATACTAAATAGTATAGAAACACTACTATTTAATTTTTATTGATTTAAAAAATTGCTATGCCAGAATTAACATGTTGTATCTGGCTGGGTATTTCTTTCAGGCCCTTGCTATAAGATATTTCCTATTTGTATATATTTAAACTATGTTGCTATTTTAAGACGTTTTTCATGTTTGTGTTTTACCACACTTTCAAAAACGAAAATTCAACCTCAAAAATAATAATAATAATAATAATCAAAAGGGAAAGGCAATACAAAAACACAATAAAATAAGCAACCCTTTAGCTTCTAGTACAACCATGGCCCAACTTTGAAAATATTTTCCATCTTCGTTATTTCCCTTTCTCTTTGGTGTTAAACCTCTCAAAACATCTTGACCTTCAAACTTGGAACTCTGCACTCACTAAATATACAGGGAACGAGGTAAGTATAAGCTCATAAACTTCCTTGCCCTAAAAGATTGGTAACAGTAATTGTTCATGCATATAGATATGGGAGTGAAGAGGAAAGATTAAAAATTAATACATTAAAAACTGGTAGGTAGCTGTCAATAAATTTTTTATTTGAATTTTCCCACAGTTTCACACTATAAAGATTATATATAAATTCTTTTTTAAAATGTCGACATGCAAGCACCTTTACTTGTTTTTGTTAAAAATCCTTCCTACTAATTTATTTTACCCAAGTCATAATTTTGTTTTTTCAGCATTTTCTTATTTTAGGGTCATTCTAATTATTTAAAAAAATGGTAAGACAACTGGGCTGAAGGATAATTTAATTATGATTTTGCAGGGTTCGTTATTTTAAAATTTCTGCTCAAAATGGAAAATTGCATTTGGGAACATATTTCTGTTCATCTACTGCTGCAATAAAATGAACTGTTTGCTCATTTGAAATAAAAAAATACAAGTGTAGTTAATGAAATTCAAGCAAATACTGCCCAATGAAACTTTTTTATTTAATTAATGAAATATATAAGTTTTAATGGAAAATACTAACTGAATAAGAAGATGAAGAAAACTTCAGTAGGACTATGTAGTGTATCAATTTAGTTTCAAAAAGAACATTTCATAAATGGTTGTTATATAATCCATCATTTCTACTCCCTCAAAATATGCAACTGTATTAAGCATAGTTAGCTTGAAAATCTCTAATTTTTATAAAAATATACATTAGCTCTTCCATGAATTGGCTGTCACTAACATTGGCAAGCATTTTACTTCTGCTTTAGCAGCCTTTACTGCCTACCCTTACATAATTTAAGTAGAGCTTTCTGGTTCTCAGAATGTTACTATTAACCTAAGGATTGAGCTAAGACGTAATTTCACCTCATTCATCTTCCTGGCTTTATATTAATGCCCTTTTGTTTTTGTTTGTATTTTAGTGTAATGACTTCATTTTCATAACAATACCTATGTATTCTTTTTTAACAGCAAATTAGGTGAAAAATAGTAAAGTCAAAATAATTAAATTATACCTGCAATAATAATTCAAAATGAGTTTATTGTCACTTAACAATCGATAAGAAAAGCTGGTGTCAGGATGATTGGATTTGAATCTCAGCCTTTTTACTTTCTTGGGCAAATTACTAAGTATCGGCATTCTTAGTAATTTTGCCTTCTATAAAATGAGGTGAAGACGCTTTAGTTATAGGATTGTTTTGGGGATTAAATGAGATAATGCATTGAGAAATAGATTTTTATTATTATTATGATTATTTATTTTTTTGAGACAGGGTCTTACTCTTTCACCCAGGCTAGAGTGCAGTGGTGTGATCATGGCTCACTGTAGCTTCAACCTTCCGAGGCTTAGGTAATCCTCCCATCTCAGCATCCCAAGTAGCTGGGATGCAGGCATGCAACAACATGCTCAGCTAATGTTTTTGTATTTTTTGTAGAAATGGGATTTTTTCATGATGCCCAGGCTGATCTCAAACTCCTGGGCTCAAGCAATCTGCCCACCTCAGCCTCCCAAAGTGCTAGGATTATAGATATGAGCCACTGTACCTGGTAGAGAAATTGAACAGTGTTGTAATTTGCACATATTAATTATACAACATTGATATTCAGTTAATATTGATGTTATTATTATTACATTTGCTCTTGCTTCACTGCTCAGCTCCTAATTTTTGGTGCTTGTATTACTATTTTTCTTGATTTATAACCTTAATATTCTGTCTTGAAATCATTATTGCTTCCAGTTATATACTCTTAGTTCTAGATTTAGTTGGATTCAATATTCTGTTTCAAGTTTTTTTTTTAATCTTTAGTTTTGTAATTCCCAGTTTCATGTCATTGTATTTTGTCATTTCTTTGTGGAATTCTTTTGAAAAAATTTATGCTTTACTGATTATCCTCTACATATGACTCACTTACGGGGATTAGCTTACTTTCCTGTCCCCCAACTGGATTTTTATCTACTTTAACCACTGGTTAAATTCAATATTATTTTTCTTTTTTCTCATTTTTATTTTCCAAAGATGATTATATGGCTATCA
Organism: Pongo abelii; assembly: GCF_028885655.2. Lineage (NCBI taxonomy): Eukaryota > Metazoa > Chordata > Mammalia > Primates > Hominidae > Pongo > Pongo abelii. The sequence goes on along the minus strand of NC_072000.2, from coordinate 50,604,074 downwards.
TGTCATTATTTTTATACAGCTTATATGTGATGTAGACTATTCTGCTCAGACATTCTATTTAATCGGAAAGGTTGTGGGTGCATTTCTCGTCACTCTTTCACAAAACTTTTGACTTTTTTTTGTTCATCTAGACTTCTCTCTGGGTGTTACTTTTCCATGGCCTTGGGATGAGAGGATGGGAAAAAGAGAGAACTTGAAGGTTTAAGTATACCCTTTGATGCTGGCTGGATTCCACTTCTTCTGAGATCCATTAAATATCCTACACCAAAGCACACTCCAGTCTGCCAGGTACACGGTCCACTCTCCAGCTGTGGCATATTCACCTTTGGCCTGCTATTATTCAGTGCACAACCCCGGAAAATGGCAAGCCCAATTGCTGTGCATCTTTGGTGTTGGTGTGGGCTCCACTTGTCAATGGATTTTTCTACAAATTTTCCTCGTGTAAGTCTATGTTAAGTACATTTCTCTACATATTAAGGCATTATTGAAACATATTTTTTAAATTCATGTTTCTTTTCAGAAATTTTTTATTCTAAGAAGTTGGAAAGTTCTGAAAAGGTACGTTCTATAAATGATTTTTATATAACTCATGATTTCCTGCAATCTCTCAAAATATGGAATTACACTACATGTATTTAGCCAGAAATCTTTGATTTAAAAAAGCAAAATCTGGTTCTGACTTACCACATGAGACTACTGCCTTCATTTTTATATCTTCTCCTAAATTTATGGCATATATAACCCTTTCCTTGTCTGCCTTTGGCTGTATTTATTTTATCACATTTTATTCATTTCATTAGGTATTGGGGAAAGAAATCGTCTGGTCATGTTTTTCCTCAGGTTATTTACCCAGAATTTTTTTTAATGTCGGACTAAAGAATTATCTACTTTTGGAGACTTTAATATTTCAGACAACTCATATAAAAACTTCCTTTCCATGTATGTAACAACTTCCAGTTATTTTTTATTGTTATGGCTCTCAAATAATTATACCTAAAATACTTTGAGTATCAAAATGATAAACTTTAAATATCAATTCCAAAAAAATCAATTTTGTGTTTGTGTCCATACAGAATCTTCACAACTCTCATTATGTTATGAATAATAAGCTAATTAATTAGTTTCATATATTTATATAAATTAAATAGACTTGAGAGTTACTGATTAAGAGATATTTTTGTGCTTCACATATTTAAAGAACAAGACCATATGTACGGTAGAAAATGTATTTTGAGGACCATATTATTAGACACTTCAAGGGTCCTATTCATGAAATTTCCTTTTGTCCTAAGTTTACTGGTCACTGATAAATAGAAATATATGAGGTTGAGGAAGAGGACAGAATGTTTTGGGCAAGTGGAGTCTTCTCAAATGAGTAACTGTTCCATCTGCTCTCAGAGAGGGACAGGACATTGCAATGACAGGAAATGGTGTTTTCTTTTGCCCAAATGTTACGTCACTAAACTGAGACTTAATGGTGATGGTGGAGACAGAAGAGATGGCGGAACTGATGTAGAGATTGTCAGGAAACAGCCCTTATGTTCAGTCTCTGACATAATAAGGATAAGACTTACATTTCCTGTGAGTGTGGGGCCATTTTGGTGTTTTAAATATAAGCAACATTGTATGTTCTTTGCCCTATTCTTCAAAAGCATTGTTTATTGGGAAGGGGAAATATGGCAGCAAGAGGCTGTATGGGGCATTTACTCTATCGTTGCAGCTGCAGGCAGCAAGAAAAGAGACACTGTGCCTCAGCCAGATTTCCTTTGAGAGAATTGAATAGGGAGAGAAACTCCAGTATCCTCTAAAAAACTGACAAATAGACCCTATAAAAGACTCAGCACTTGGCCACCAAATATATGGAGAACCAAAGGCATGTGTCTTTATAGTAGAATGATTTATAATCCTTTGGGTATATACTCGTTAATGGGATTGCTGGGTTAAATGATATTTCTTGTTCTAGATTATTGCGGAATCGCCGCACTGTCTTTCACAATGGTTGAACTAATTTACACTCCCATCAACAGTGTGAAAGCATTCCTATTTCTCCACATCCTCTTCAGCATCTCATCTGTTCTTAACTGACTTTTTAATGGTCGCCAGCACTTGGCCACCAAATATATGGAGAACCAAGAGTGGTGTAAAGAGAACCAGCAACAGCTGAAAGAGAACACGTCTGTCGTGACTTGAAGTCATTTAACAAAGAGAATATTGTCTATGTTTACATTCTGTTATCAATAATCTAAATCAAGGGATGGGTGAGAAAAAGAGAGGAATAAGCATATAATTTCCTCTTTCCTGATCTAAGTAGCTGAAACTGCTAGTCTGTGCTACACTAATGGAACAGATGAGAGATTTAAAAAGGATAAGTAACAATTTTCATTACTGGCAGTGATTGAAAAGTTATGGAAAGAGGCTTAGATATCATTAAGGAAATGTGCTACTTACAAAGCAATAGAACTTCAATGGAGCACAGTTGGTTGTTCCTGAAAAATAAAAATTTCATGTAATGTACACTTCAGTATTTCTCCTGTCAAACCAGTTACATAACCATTTTGATGAAAAAATTCCACTAAGCATGCTAGCAAATGTCCAAATTACTAAAACAGCATGAAACCATTGAAATTTCACCAGACAAAAGTAAAACCTCATTCAACACAAAGAAACTTCTATACCACTTCCTAAATACACTTTTAACTGTTGTCCCTCTACCTCTCTCACTTGTATAAATGCCTTGAATATAAGCAAACTTCAAATTATCATCACTGAAACCCGTGTTCATGTGGCCGTAGTCAAATTTTATCTCTCAGCTACCTACCTGCCTGCCTACTTACTACCTATCTATAGATCTCCCAAATTTCCCATAAATAATGCCTATCAGTCTTATCTTCCATCTGCTTAATAGGTATTTGATTTATACGTACAATGGACTGCTTCAATTGATGCCAATACTCTGCAATTGTAAGCCATCCATTTTTGAAACAAAACTGCCAAAAATGCCATTAATAAAAATGCCATTTTCATAGTTGTATATATACATTTTTCAAATGATAATTTTAAGTTGTCAAAATATAACAGTCTACTAGGTCAAAACCATAGTATCTAAAAGCAAGATTGAGATTTTTAAAACTTTTATTCATAAGTACAGTTCATGACATATTTGTAGCAAATACCATTAGGATTTATTGATAGAACTACTGAATTTGAAGTCCATGGACCCTTGAACTTGAGAAAATATTTTATTACATAACTGATTTGAAAAAGCCTATGTCCTAAGATCCAGTAATAACACTATACATAACTATTATAGAAAAGCTCTCAATTATATGAACCAGAAGATATATGCAAAGAGCCTTCATAGCATTGTTCATAGTAGCAAACACTTTTTATCCTTAATTTACATAAAGAAGACAATGATTATATCTATTGTGGTATATTCACAATGGGAGCTACTTATACACAGTGAGAATAAATGAATGACATCTACAGCTAAAACATGGATAATTCTCAGAAAATATTGAATGAAAAAAGAAAATAGGACTCTAAATAATATTATGCCATTTTTGTAAAGCTCAAAATGCAGCAAAACCAGAGGTAATACTGTGTTATGTGTAAATAAATATATGATAGATCTAGTTTTTAAAGGTAATGCTAACTACGAAAATTTAGGATAGTGGTTGCATGGGTGGGGCATAACATAGCAGGGGAGGAACAGGGACAGTCTATGGAGGGTACTGTATAATAATATTTTGTCTTTTAAAGTAAGTCCTTCCAGGTCTTTATTCATCAGTATGTCTGGACTATTCTTGGAACTTTTCCCTTCCAATGATTCTAAATTTGAAAATCAGCTTGTGAAATTACCACTGTCAGTTGCCTTCAAAAACTTACTAAAGTAAATTTATAAAGTTAAAAATATATTACTTTATATTTTATAATTAATAATTTTATTATGGAGGTCTTGGGAGATGTAAATTTATTATTTGTTGTTTATACTTTTATTCCTATTTCATAGTAGTTTGTGTTGTTTTGTTTTTGTGGGCCTATACTTTGCTTAACTTATCCTCTTGTATACCAAGATCTGTGTTGGGTACTTTTTGCTCATGTTTCTTTCCTCTTTCTTTAATTCTTACACTTTTTCCAGCAGAGAAAATTTGTAGTTGATTCAGCCTGTTCCCTAGGATGCTACCGTCCTGAAACCAATTTCTCTTGTCATGAGAGATAAAAAGATGTGTGGTTCTCAGGTTGAGCTTTCTGACTTTGCTATGCCCTCAGGTTTTGTAATTGTGTGTCCCTGATAAATCCATCACCTTACATGTACTAACCATTCACAGCTCTCTGCTCCAGTTCCCACTCGTTTGTTTGCTTCTGGTTTAAGTCCTTGAAGGTTTATTTATTTTCTAGTGAACCTAGAAATGTATTAAAAGGTAAGACTGTAGGCAGAATCTAGTTATAGATAGATGGGAGGATCACTTACAGTACCTAGTCTTCCATACTGCTAAGTGGAAGTTTTGTGATGCATTTTAATTTCATCTCTGTTCCTTGAAAAATACTATGATATCTACAACCTGGAATCATATTAATGTACACAGATTCATACATAGTATAGTCTTTCTAATTTTATTGTCTACTTCAAAAATTTAGACCCAAAATACTTTGTACAAAGTGGTGGATTTTTATTGCCTTATCTTGCATAAGCTGGAAATATGTTCTCCAGAATTCTCTTCTCCATAGGGTGCTTAATCACAATAGAAATTGACATGAAATTTGGAAGGCAGAAATGAAGCAACAATTATAAAATTGGTGCAGGGCCCCAGGCATCTTTGTGATTCAGAAATGTGGTTGATTTGTTGGCTCACTTAATTGAAGGATGCCAGCAATGTCATTTCCTCCAGCCCTTGCTACATCTTGCCGTTCACCTCTCTCAGACCCAGGGCAGGCATAAGTGCATCTTTGTGCCGAGTGGCACAGACTTCTATTCACAGACATTATTGGAGTTAGAGGTACTAACCTGGATTTTAGATTGTCTTCATGGGTTTCAATTTATCCTTGTGAGTTCCATTTGTCCTGTAAGATACTGTTTATCTATACTTACCTTTACTTTGCATTTTTTTCTCTCAATTGCCTGCCTTACTTGCTTGTAGCAATTTCGTGCTCACCACCAGAAAAGAGGCAATCACATTCAGGAAATTTCATTGTCCCTGCTTGGTGACTGTATTAGTCTGTTCTCACACTGCTATAACGAAATACCTGAGATTGGGTAATTTATGAAGAAAAGAGGTTCAATTGACTCGCAGTTCTGCAGCCTGTACAGGAAGCATAGCAACATCTGCTTCTGGGGAGGCCTCAGGAAACTCACAATCATGGTGGAAGGCGAAGTGGGAGCAGGTCATATTCATCGCAGGAATAGGACCAAGAGAGAGAGGTTTCGGGTACTACATATTTTTAAACAACCAGATCTCATGAGTACTCACTCACTATGGCAACACAGTACAAAGGGGAAAATCTGCCCCCATGATCTAATTACCTCCTCCCAAGCCCCACCTCCAACATTGGGGATTACAATTCAACACGAGATTTGGGCAAGGACACAGATACAAACTCTATTAGTGACTTAGGTGACTTTTATCTGATCACATTGTCTCCTTCAGTACTGTTATTTTCCCAGGCTTTCTCATTATTATGCAAGGCCTAACACACATAATAAATCTCTTATTCTATATTACACTGAATACTTCTTACTTGAGCAAACGGTAACTGCTATGGCCATTACGATCATTAAAATCAGGAAAAGATCAAAACTTGGTTCAATGTAGCTATTGAAAAGAGCAAATGTATTGGAATATACAGACTTCTGTTTAGATCCTCATTCTGCCCACTACTTCTTCTTTCATCTTGAGCAGTTTATTGAACTTTTCAGGGCCTCAGCTTCATAAACTTCTCAACTGTAAAACATTATAATGGTATTTATGAGAATATGCACTTGGTGCAGCTTCTGGGACATAGTACACTCTGAATAACGTTGCTTATTATTATTGTCCTTTCTTATTAAATATTAGAACTTAAAAGGAATTCACTATGTGTTAGTTAAACTAATTTATATCATTACTCTGGTTATGAAATTGAAGTGGCACACATTTTGATTGCAGGATCTCCAAATCTCTTGAGGTTATCTTTAAAATTCATGTTTAAAGTATACATTGTATGCATTCTTTTCTTAGTAAATCCAACAATGATGAAGTATTTGAATATAAGAGTGAAAGGTATGTAATAGCCATCATATCCAGTATTGCCTGACACATTAATTCTGATTCTGTACTGAAGACACAAAAAATTTATGTGAAATAAATATTGTAGCTTACACAATTCTGCCATATTTTAACTTTTTTGTTGTTATACTTTGTTCTGGGATACATGTGCAGAATATCCAGGTTTGTTACATAGGTATACTTGTGCCGTGGTGGTTCACTGCACCCATCAACCCATCATCTACATTAGGTATTTCTCCTAGTGCTATCCCTCCCCTAGTCCCCCACCCCCTGACAGGCCCCAGTGTGTGATGTTCCCCTCCCTGTGTCCATCTGTTCTCATTGGTCACCTCCCACTTATGAGTGAGAACATGTGGTGGTTGGTTTTCTGTTCCTGTATTAGTTTGCTGAGAATGATGGTTTCTAGCTTCATCCATGTCCCTGCAAGGATGAACTCATCCTTTTTTATGGCTGCATAGTATTCCATGGTGTATATGTGCCACATTTTCTGTACCCAGTCGAACATTGATGGACATTTGGGTTGGTTCCAAGTCTTTGCTATTGTGAATATTACTGCAATAAACATATGTGTGCATGTGTCTTTATAGTAGAATAATTTATAATCCTTTGGGTGTATACTCAATAATGGGTTTGCTGGGACAAATGGTATTTCTGGTTCTAGATCCTTGAGGAATCATGACACTGTCTTTCACAATGGTTGAATTAATTTACACTCCCACCAGCAGTGTGAAAGCATTCCTATTTCTCCACATCCTCTTCAGCATCTGTTGTTTCCTGACTTTTTAATGATTGTCATTCTAACTGGTGTGAGATGGTATCTCATTTAAAGTATATGTTAATATATTTTTAAGGCATTTAATCATAATTTTAATTCCACAAGTGATTATTTGTGTGTTATGAAAAAGAATATTATAACGTACTTATTTTTATAGCAGTATAAAAATACCAAGATAATTCATTATTTCCAAGTTACAAGCTACAGCAGGATATTGATATATATTATATTAGATTTAATGAACCATGAAAAGCTATGATTCAGTTAGAGAAAGCATTTCAATTTGTCTTCATGTATTTTAAGAGGTTTATAAAATGAAAGAATGGGCTGTATAAATTAAACCGATTTAAAAAACAATGGACTAAAACTGTAAGATCATAAAGAATGTTGACCTAGGCATTGTCTTTCATTTGGACTTAACCCTACCAATGTATCAAATTCTCACATAATTGCAAAGTCTTCATGCTAGATTCTGATTTGTGCATTTTTTCTCTCTCTCCCTTCCCCCACTCACACATACACACACACATACATACACATATGAGTGTATACATTTTTTACATACACATATATTTGAGATGGTCAGTAACTCAGTACTCTAGCAAATTTGGAAGTTTCATATTCAATCCAGTCTAATCACAGGCCAATCAACTAAGGGTGGAACAAAGGAAAAATCACTTCTGAAATGAAACCTTTTAAATATCAACTGTTTATCAAAAAATGTATCATATTTAAATAAGCATAATATTTTGAACTTTGAGAATAATAATTACTATATTGATCAGATGTTAATATATAAGAAGGAATTAGAAATTATGTATAGAATTCCTAGTTAAGCTTACTCTTTGCAAATTATAATAATGCCCCTAAAGAGTCTTACAACAAAAAGTAGTGTGAGTAATGCAACAAGGCTCATTATTACCAACCCCAAATTAATCCATTATTCATGTAAATATGGAGTAGCTGTGTGAAAGGTAAATAGTATTCTTTCTTAATACAGATGTACTATTAGATAAAATATGTTCCATTTATTAGGTTAATCTGAATATTAAATACTTTTAGTGGGATGTGGCAGACTGAGACAGAATTGAACCTGGAAATGGAATCCCTGGAATGAAGTTCCAATTTCATCTGAAAGGTAGAACATTCTAACAAAAATATGGACACAGGTAACAATTGGTAAAGCTGTCATTACAATTGGTGCAATTTCAAGGAGTCTCTAGGCATCTTAACAAGCTGGTATGGAAACGTTATGGAAATTCCAGTCCCAACAAGGTTGGTAATATCAGTGCAAGAAAAAAAATCTCAATAACTATTAGTCGTAAGAATTGGATTTAGCCACAGGATTTTAGTTTCAGATCAAAGTATTATCAAGACTAAGAAAATACTCTCAGGTCTGTAAAAGGGAAAATAGGCTTGTTATTAATATAGTAATTGATCAACTTACCAGAATTGGGATAAAAGTTCAAAATGGGGTTCATAATTATGGTATGTATAACTGTTTTTAAACTTGAGTAAAAGTGGTCCCTTTATTACTCCATGTGCTTTAGAGGATTCCGTATATTGCGTAGGTTTCTTGGTACACAAGTGCCAGAATCTCTTCAGGGAAAACATCACTGAATAGAATCGTAGGTGGTAGAATGCTTCAATTTTGCCAAATAACGCTAAATCCTTTTCTAAAAATACCATGTGAATTTATTCTTCTATCAGCAATGTATGAGATTCCCATTCCCAAATATTTCCCATAACTTTTTTGACTTTTTATGCTTTTAAACAATTTTATAATGTTGAAATGATATCTAAATGTGATTTTCATTTTCATTTTTCTGAGGAGCTTTTACAGGTTTTTAAACGTGATTTGGCCATTCATTTTGCTTCCTTTGTGAAATGACATATTCTGTCTTTTGGAAATACTCTGCGTGGCAGTTTTTATTTTGCCTTTGAATTTAGAGTTTTTCTGAATATTAGACCTTTATAAAATATATTTTATTTGTTCCTTATGTCTTCTGCTTATCTGTCATTTATCTTTTCAACTTCTTTATGGTGTTTTGACAAGCTGAAATGAAGTTTCCTCTATTTATATAAGTAAATTATTTCCTTTATTGTTTGTATTTTTAAAAAATTTTCTTTAAGATAGTTTTTACTGTTTATATTTTCTTTAAATGTTTTTTTCTGGAGAAGAACTATGGTGGCCAATAGACACAGCAAGGAAGAGTATCTCCCACCCAGAGACGAGACCATCAAGAAGACCGGCACACTCTGAGCAGATCTTAGAAAGGAAGGCATTGAGAATGGATGGAGGGTGGACGTAGATCCTGTGCTGAAGTGGGAGGAAGCTGGGAACCCTGCACAGGGATGCTGAGCACCAGGACTCATTTCTGGCCCACAGTGGCTCTTGGTGAGTTAAACAGGTGAGGAGTGGCCTACTCTTGCCACAGACCTCCAGAATTCTAGCTTCAGGAGACTCCACAACCCCCATGGACATTTGTGCCACCTTAGAGAGGTGGCAGGGACAGGACTCCAGACTGTGCTGAGCAAAGATTTGGCATGGGAACAGCTGCATTGGAACACGGCCAGGGATGCCCAGCCTCAAGGCTCACGACACAGCTCTAGGTGGCTTTGGCTTTTGTTGACTGTCAGACCTGGACAGATCAGGGCAATCTTGCCCGTGGGAAAGAGCCAGTCTGATCTGAGTGCACCTCTGTCTACCAGCCTCTCCTAGGGTTCCTGCCTAGCCAAGTCTGCTCGAAGCACAGCCCTGGATGCCCAAATGGGGTACTTCCTGGCAGCAGCCACCATAGCTCATTTGCAGGTAGGTCTTGCCTAACTGTTGGAGAGCTTCTGCGGATGGTACCCCACAACATGCACCCATGCATAGCTTCCCACATCATTTTGCTGAAGACACCCACCCACAGACTCTCAACACTGCTTTGCCACTGCATGAGCAGACCTCACTGCCCCACCGCCAGCAGTGTGCTTGTGCATGCCTGGACTTCACTGTAGTCATCCCACTCCTGCCAGTACACACTGCAGATGCCACTGTCACTGCCCTGACAAAGTGCTTTTGCAGGTACTGCCCATTGGAGTGTTGTTGCCAGCACACCAGGAATACCTAGGTTCCTCCAGTGCAGCAGGTGCTTAACTTTGAGGTGCCAGAGAACAAAGCTTTGGGCCTGGTATCAGCCCTCCAGGGATAGAGTGAAAAGCCCAGGAGTGCTGAGCTGAGTCTTGACCCCCTAAAATCATCCAGAAACAAAGCCAAGTTACTGAATCCAACTTATGCTACAGTCAAACCCTCAACAGCAAAAAAAGAAAATAAAAGTAAAAAGTCTCATAGAAAGGAGAGCAAGTTCAAAGATTATAAGGAACATCAGCCCACACAGATGAGAAAGAACCAATGCAAAAACTCTGGCAATTCAAAAACCGGTGTGTCTTACCTCCAAGTGACTGTATTAACTCCCCTGCAATGATTCTTAATGAGGCTGAAATGGCTGAAATGACAGACATAGAATTCAGAATCTGGATGGCAACAAAGATCATTGAGATTCAGGAGGTAGTTGAAACCCCATCCAAAGAATCTAAGGAATCAGTAAAACAAATCCAGTAAAATGAGACAAAGGCTGAAAAGTGAAAAAGCCACTTTAAGAAAGAGCAAAACTGATCTGATAGAGCTGAAAAATTCACATCAAGAATTTCATAATACAATCAGAAGTATTAATGGAAGACTAGACTAAGCTGAGGAAAGAACTTCAGAGTATGAAGACCAGTTCTTTGAGTTAATTCAGTCAGATAAAAAAAATAATTAAAGAAAACCTCTGAGAAATATGGGATTAGGTAAAGAGATCAAACCTACAACTTATTGGCATCCTTGAAAGAGAAGGAGAGAGAACAAGCAATTTGAAAAACAACTTTGAGGATATTATACATGAAAATATCCCAAACATCTCAAAAGATGTCAACATTCAAATCTGGGAAATGCAAAGAACCCCTGTGAGATACTATACAAGATGACTATCCCCAAGACACATAGTCATCAGATATTCCAAGGTCAGTACAAAAGACAAAATATTAAAGGCAACTAGAGAGAAACAGTTGGTCACCTACAAAGGGAAGCACATCAGGCTAACAGCACACCTTTCAGCAGAAACCCTACAAGCCAGAAGAGATTGAGGGCCTATGTTCAGCATTCTTAAACAATAAATTCCAAATAAGAATTTCATATCCAGCCAAACTAAGCTTCATAAGTGAAGGAGAAATAAAATCTTTTTTCAGACAAGCAGATGCTAAGGGAATTGTTACCACCAGGTCTGCCCTCAGGAGGTACTTAAGGGGATGCTAAAAAACCAAAAGACTGTTACCAGCCACCACAAAACACATTTAAGTATATAGACCATTGACATTATAAAGTAATTCCTGCATAACATCCAGCTAACAACACAATGACAGAAATCATATCTGCACAAATCAATATAAACTTTGAATATAAATGGGTTAAATGCACCAATTGAAAGGCTGAGAGTGGCAAGTAGGATAAAAAAATAAATAAACCAACCGTGTGCTATCTTCAAGAGACTCATCTCACATGCAATGATACCCATAATTTCAGAGTAAAGGGATGTTGAAAAATCTACCAAGCAAATGGAAAACAAACAAAAAAAAGCAGGTGTTGCCTTCTTATTTCAGACAAAACAAGTAGGATAAAATAAATAAATAAATAAACCAACTGTGTGCTATCTTCAAGAGACCCATCTCACATGCAGTGACACCCATAGGTTCAGAGTAAAGGGATGTTGAAAAATCTACCAAGCAAATGGAAAACAAAAAAAGAGCAGGTGTTGCCATTCTTATTTCAGACAAAGCAGACTTCAAACCTAGAACAATCAAAAAGGATAAAGATGAGAGGCCAAGGTGGGAGGATTGTTTGAGGTGGGAATTTGAGACAAGCCTGGGCAACAAAGCAAGACACAGTCTCTATAAAAAAAAAAAAAAGAAAATTAGTCAGGTGTTGTGGTGTATGCCTGTAGTCCCATCTACTTGGAAGGCTGAGTTGGGCGGATCATCTGAGCCTAGGAGATCAAGGCTGCAGTGAGCCATAATCACACCACTACACTCCAGCCTGGGCAACAGACTTAAGACCCTGTCTCAAAAAAAAATGAAGAAAAGAAAAGAAAGAAGGAAAACAAAGAAGGGCATTGTGTAATGATAAGAGTTCAATTCAACAAGAAGAATTAAATATTCTACATATATATATATATACACACACACACAGACACAGACACACACCTAACACTGGAGCACTCAGATTCATAAAACAAGTTGTTAGACACCTACAGAGAGACTTAGATGACCACACAATAGTAAGGAGAGACTTTAATACTCCACTGACAGTCTTAGATGATCATTAAAGCGGAAAACTAACAAAGATATTCAGGACCTAACCTCAGTACTTGACTAAATGGACTTAGCAGACATCTACAGAACACTCCATTTAACAACAACAGAATATGCATTCTTCTCATCTGCACATGGCACATATGCTAAATTGACCACATGCTCAGCTTTAAGACAATTCTAAACACATTTTAAAACAAACAAATCATACCAACAACACTCCCAGACGACAGTGCAATAAAAGTAGAAATCAATACTAAGAGGATCTCTCAGACTATACAATTACATGAAAATTAAACAACCTAATTCGGAATGACAATTTGGGGTAAACAGATTAAGGCAGAAATCAAGTAATTATTTGAAACTAATGAAAACAAAAGTACAACATACCAGAATCTTTGGGAAATATCTAAAACAGTGTTAACAGGAGAGTTTGTAGTGCTAACACCTACATAAAAAAGTAAGATACCAAATTAACAACCTAATTTCACACATAGAGGAAATAGAATAACAAGAGCCAACCAAATCCAAGGCTAGCAGAATAAAAGAAATAACAAAAATCAGAGCTAAAATGAATGAGATTGAGACATGAAAAACCATATGAAAGAGCAATGAAACCAAAAGTTGGTTCTCTGAAAGAATAAATAAGATTGATAGGCCACCACCTAGTTTAATAAAGAAAAAAAAAAGAAGATTGAAATAAGCACATTACCTCCAATCCTACAGAACTATTAAAAAAAAAAAAAACCCTCAGAGACTATTATGAACATCTCTATGGACACAAACTAGAAAACGTAGAAGAAAGAGATAAATTCCTGGAAACATACACTTCCTAAGACTGAACCAGAAAGAAATTAGAACCCTGAACAGACCAATAACAAATTTGGAAATTTAATCAGTAAGAAATCCTACCAACCAGAAAAATCCCTGGACCAGAAGAATTCAGTCAAATTCTACCAGACATAAAAAGAAGAGCTGAAATCAATCCTACTGAAACTATTCGAAAAAAATTGAGGAAGAAGGACTCCTTCCTAATTCATTCTATGAGCCAGAATAAGTCTGATATCAAAACCTGGCAAAGACATAATGAAAAAGAAAACTACAGGTCAATATCCTTGATGAGCATAAATGTAAGAATCCTCAACAAAGGGTTGAGTGTGGTGGCTCATCCCTGTAATCCCAGCACTTTGAGAGGACGACACAAGAGAGGATCCCTTGAGACTAAAAACTCTTGCTATCAGCTGCATGTCTGAGTGCTAAATATTCAGCAAACAAAGAATCTCTTATAGCCCCATAGAAAAAGACTATGCAAGGTACTCTGTTCTCACCCTGCTCATAAAGACATACCTGAGACTGAGTAATTTATAAAGGAAATGGGTTTAATTGACTCAGTTACGCAGGGCTGGGGAGGCCCGGGGAAACTAACAATCATAGCATAAGGGGAAGCAAACATGTCCTTCTTCACATGGTGGCAGGAGAGAGAAGTGCCAAGCAAAGGGGGAAAAGCCCCTTATTAAAAAGAAAAAAAAAGTAGATTTAGGTATAGTAATGGTGGCTTTGCATAGTTAATACAGACATTAGTGTTATGAGATAATTTTCAAGAAAGGTAAAATTATGACTATCATACAGATATAAATATGAATGCATGCTAGACATTTTATTTAACTAATAATGAGGAAACTAGGAAAATTTTATAATGGCTTCAAAAGAAGATCTAAAGAGCAGCCATAATTATAGGAGAGGGACATTAAATTGAAGTCATAAATGGAGGTAAAACTAACTTCTTCTACAGTGAGGGAGAGAAGTCAGTTGAGCTACTCCCTGACAAGGCAGAGTTTGTATGTCTAAAAAGAAGAACTTTTCTGCTTTGCCATCAGTAACTTACAATTCATACATTTGTAAAACAGCTTCAATGAACGCAAATTACATAAAGCTAAATATTGTGCTAGAAAAAAATGCATAATTTTTCATCAAAACAATCATTTTCCCAATAGTAACATTAGTGTTTTATTCATATTCATTTAAATGATTAATATTGTCACATTTAACACAATAGTTGACTCTCTTTGTGTGTGTGAGAGATGAACATTGCAGTGTTATCTTTTCTACCTGTTTGCTATTATGTCTCCTTTCAAACTATTGAGATGTCCATGTTAGTGTTTTTCTATTACATTTTTATGTTCCACTCATGGTGCATCACGTACAACCTAATTTTATTCTCCTTTCTCATAAATCTATTCACACTTGAAGTTTCCTCACACATGTGAAGACTTTGTAGTTCTTCGGTAGCACAGAGTGAAAGAAGCAGACAGAACCCCCCTTGCTTGACAAGTGATGCACTCCAAGAACAGATATGAGATCCATTATTCTATGATTGCTATGTGATTTGTAACTCTGGGCATTTTGTGTAGTGGTATTTTTGTTTTCAAATGGCAATATACTCTCTTACTTCATTGCAGAGCTTCTATTTCAGGACTGCTCTTGTTTATCATTATTTGAAGGCCCTTTTTATAGATGAAGACATTTTAATTTAGTTTCAGGGAAAGGCTTTTGTTTAAGCACTTATGGCCATCTCTGAATTTTTATTTAAGTCAGCATTAACTAAGAATATCAGTTTTACAAATTTGTTTTTGAAATTTATGGCAGAACTCAAGGAAATGGCAGAGTGGTGTGTAGAAGAGGGTTCTACCTTCTAGTCATTATACATCTAATACACTTTTCCTGAATTTGTTGTCTTGTTTTATAGCTATTTTTGTTTATTTCTTTGCTTGTTTTAATAATTCAAAATCCATTCTGTTACTATTGATTCATTTTTGTTTTCTTTCCCGTGTGGCATTGAACTCTTTTGCACAGAGCTCATGAGTTTCTATGGTCATTTAGATCACGAAGAGATTGAGAGCATGGATTTTGCTTCACATCTCTGCCACTAAGTAGTTGCTTAAATTCATAAAGGGCTAGTTTCTTCTTACGTAAAATTGAAGATAAAACTTAAATGTGATAATCTCTGTAAATTGTTTCATATGATGATCATAAAATCCCAAAATGTGAAATAATTATTAGCTGTTATTATATTATCATCCTTTGTTTACCTACCCTCTACCCTTGCTATAGAGCACTTCTGTATCTTTGAGTATAAAATTAGAGCACTAGTACTACTGGTGAAATAGTAATAATGATGATAATAATAGCTAATTATTGGGAATTTACTATATATAATCCATATTGATTATTAAACCTATTTTATAAATGAGGTATATTAGTGACAGAGTTTTCATCATGATTGTGAGCTTCAGCTTTTTTGTTCTTTCTTTTATTTATTCATCTAATATTTATTTAGTATTTGTTCCTCTTCCTATTCAATGTGTGGATGTAGCATCCTCAACAAGATAGATGAAGTCTCAGCTCTCAGCTAAACTCTGATAGAAAAAGATGCATCATAAACAATCAAACAAATTAATAATCAGGGAAGGAAATAAGACAGGTATTGTAGTACAGTGAATTATTTGTTGAGGGACACTTTTAGTTTGGGTGCTAGAAAAAAATTATCTAAAGAAGTAGCCTTTGAACTGACACCTAAGTGACAAAAAAGAGCTAACCATGTGAAGATTTGGGAAAAGACTGAAGAAGTACATAGGTATAGAAGTAGTACCTTGCCAAGATCAAGGTGATGTTGTAATACCCTTCTTTCTGGGAAGTTATGGAAGTGATCCAGGAAAAGATAAACATAAGATCACACACAGCCTTGAAGGGCTCAGTAAGGAGTTCGGTTATTTATTCTGTGTAAAGTGGAAAGTTCTTGGTAGGTTTTTATTAGGGAAGTGGCATGATCCAGCGAAGTTTTATGGTTTTATGTTGTATATGGTGATGTCAGTGGATTCAATAGATTGTAAGGGATTACAAATAGAAACAAAGAACAGGTCAGAGCCTGTTGCAGTAGTCCGGGTAAATAGTTTAAACTCAATAAAAAGGCAGAATAACATCCCTCCACCATGAAAGACATTCACAACTTAGTTCCAGAAGCATGGGAATATTTTATGTTCAAATGCAAAGGGGAGTTAAGGTGGCAGATAGAATTAAGGTTGCTAATTGTCTGATTTTAAGATTGGATTATCCTAGATTATCCAGGACTGTTAAAGGGTCCTTAAATGGGGAAGAGGGAGGTAGAAGAGTCACAACCAGAGAGATGGCTCTTTCTTTCTTTTTTCTTTTTTTTTTTTTTGAGAGGGAGTCTCGCTCTGTTGCCGAGGCTGGAGTGCAGTGGCGTGATCTCGGCTCACTGCCAACTCCCCGTCCCGGGTTCACACCATTCTCTTGCCTCAGCCAAGAGATGGCTCTTTCATGAGAAAAACCCAACTGGCAGTTGCTGGCTGTTACAATGCAAGGGAACCTCTAAAGGTTGGGAAAATCAAGAAAATAGACTCTCCTTTAGAGCTTCCGGAAATGAACCCAGCTGTGGACACCGATAGTAAAACCCACTTCAGACTTCTGACTGCCAGAGCCATAAGATAATAAATTTGTGTTGTTTTATGTCACTAATTGTGTAGCAATTTGTTGCAGTAGCTATACGAAGCTCATACAGATAGCTTGAAGTAGAGTGGGGCAAAGCCATAAAGAGAAGAGATGAGTGTAGTGAAGTATTTTGGGGCCAGCTTCTATGAAACATGCTGGTGGATTAGATACGGTGGGGTGGAAGCAAAAAATAAATTAAAAAATGCGTTAGAAAACTGAGTGTCGTTAGCTGAGGGGAGAGACTGGGAGAGAAACAACTGTAGATGAGGGATGTGGGGCATTAAGGTTTCTGTTTCAGGCATGTTATATTTTGTCTCATTGACATCCTATAGACAGGAAGAATCTGCTAATAATAATAAAACTTTTGAGAAAACTCTGAAATTCCCATAAAATTACTGAGCTTAAAAAAATCCAGATGTTTAGCATGACGCAGACCTGGGGTTGATAAACTTTTCTGTAAAGGGCTGGAGAGTAAATATTCTAGGCTTTGTGGGCCATACAGTGTCTGTAATAACTACTCCACACTGTTGACATTTAAAAGCTGTCAGAGACAATATAAAAACAAATGAGCAGGTTGTCTTCCAAATAAGACTAAAAATTCAGCCTGTGAGTTTGATTTGGCCAATGGGGTATAGTTCATCAACCTCTGATGTAGACTCTCAGAGCATTTATTTCAAAATTTGCATTAAAAATGTGTATACCACTTTATAGAAACAGTCCTAATATCACAAAAGGAGGAAAAATCACTTCATTGTGCTAGTCATTGAAAGGTAAACCAATGTATTATGATTTATTAGCTTAGCTAACATTTGTTGTACACTTACTATGCTAAGAATTTTTCTTGTGCTATGTGACTTAAGCTTCTCAAAACCCAATGAGTTACTTGTTACTGTTATTTCTTATTTTACAAATGAAGTAACTGAAGTTTAAGGAATGAGCAAATAACTAGGGTTTAGGAAATATGTATATTCCTTGTTAAACAATCCCTTATCAATTATTAAATAAGCTTCTTTATATCTAGCAGATCTATAATTTCAATCCAGATCTAGGCTAAATTACTTCATCATTGCACTGGAGTTTACACAACTATTCTGAGGCCACTTGGTCTGTTATCTCTAACAATTATGTGAATATTTAAAAGAATATAAAAGATAAAATTTTTAGAATGCTCGTAGATGGCTCTGATAAAATCTAATAAGATCTCTTTTTAAAATCATTAATTCTGAACTTGCATAAACCCCACATCTGACTGAAGTATGTTTTTAAATAGAACTAATCAGAACATAGTTACTATCATTTTATATAAAGGATGAGAACACATTTTCTTTCACTCTGAATAAAAGACATGGAGGTCTAAGAAATGTATTAAAATCCTAGACATTGATTGACTGTTAGAAAGAAAGGGAACATATCTCAGCCTTTATTCCCATTTAGTAGCCTCAAATTTTCTTTTCCATCTATTTCAAGAGCTACTCTGATTTAAAACATTTCTCTGCTTACCTCTTGTTAAAAAAAATTATGTATTTTTCGACTAAGTGTTTCAAATCCCTCTCTGACAAATCAATGTGGGACCCAAACACACTTTTATCATACTTCATTTGAAGAATGAAACATAATTAAAAGGGCTGATGTTAGAGTTAAGGACAATATTAATTCAACTCTGTTAAAATATATTTACTTGTAAATATAACAGAAGAGTTGATTCTTCTCTACTCAATTCTTAGAATACAATCGAAAGAACAATGCACTGAAGGCATACAGCATTTTTCTTTTCTTTTTGAGATAGTATGTCATTCTTTTGCCTAGGCTGGAGTGGACTGGTATGATCATGTCTCACTCAGCCTCTACCTCCTCGGCTCAAATGATCCTCCCACCTCAGCCCCCGATTAGCTGGGAGAATCAGCTGTTTTTGTTTTGTTTTGTTTTTTACTTTTTGTAGAGACAGGATCTCACTATATTGCTCAGGCTGATCTCAAACTCCTGGCCTCAAGGGATCCTCCTGCCTTGGCCTTCCAAAGTGCTGGGATTACAGGTGTATGCCACCACTCTCAGTCTATACAGCATTTTTAGGTGAGAAGGATTGTGATTGCTAATATTAAGTAAAGTAGCAGCAAGAGAGACTGCTGCCTCTCTTGCTGGTGAAGAGCTATTGAAGATTATAGAAATCTTCTGGTTAATGATTTTACCTGTAATATTCAATACAAAATCCACTTTCCCATGAATTTTGTATTAGGAAAAAATACGTGAAAATCTAAAGTTCAGTATATGGTGATTAGCAATGCCAGAACAATTACATAGTTGCCTTTCTTGGGGATTTTCTATTTGAAAACCCTTAAACCCAAAGACTTAACATGTTATTTATTATATTGAACATAGAAAATCCTGCATCTATCTTTCTTGGCAGAACAAATTTCATTGTATTTGATAAGTATAAATAAGTTTCAGAAATTTTTTTGCACAAAGTTATTTCCTTCTGTTAATGCCTAAGTTGTATCTCTGGAAGTTTTTGAGATAACTGGTTTATTAGAGGAAAGCACTTTTGATAGCTTTATACAATATTAGTACTTTTTCTTTAAACAAATTACTATTTTTAAAAAGACATTTGCTTTGAAGACAAGTGTGACTTTTGTCTATAATGTATGATAGTAAAAAAACTTTAAATCATTTTTCCCATTACAGTGTAAAGTTGATTGTCTAAGCGTTATATAAAAACAAGGATATAAAAGTAGGAAAACTCAAAGGTACAAATAGGTCAGAGTTCTCCGTCTGTACTTAATTTAAAGGTTAAAAACAAAACAGAAAGCCAGCCTATATTCTTAGCACTCTAAGACTGGAGAGCCTAGGAGGACGAAGCATGATGAAGATGGTACATGGAGGAGAGTGGGCTTGAGGGGTATGTTAGATTTTAGTTCTAAAAAATCTAGGTCAGGGTCATTGTGAGAGTAACTAAGTGAGAAATATAAATCAGACAAAGTGTATTTGCCTGGAAATAGCTAATATGGAGAGAGCAAAAACACTAGATAAGCAGAGGAGGCAAAAACATGCTTCTTGCTCACAGTAATGGCTCAGCAGCTTTCTAGCACACTAAAACTAGCTGTAATCACACATTTTCGTTTGCTACTCTCTATCACCCTGATGGCCAATTTATCCACAGTAGCATATTTACAGGCCTGTTTATGGAATTGAAATTCTTCGCCAGAGCTGATGCTACATTGCCTGGGAGCACTTTAGGATTTAATTGAACCAGCATGAAAGAACTGATGAATGGCTTTGCTCGCAATGAAGGAAGTGGCTCAGGGCAGAATTTCAATGGAAGATTTTAGCCAATACTTAGTGGCTGGGATACAAAATTGCTGACTATTGAAGTGTTATCCTCTCTCTTTCTCTCAAGCTTACATGTGCCTAATTATTATTTTCTTCGTCACATCCCCTTGTTTTTCTTTCCATTATGTTTACTGTGCCATCCACCCTCCGCTCAAGTAGATGTAGCATGGCCAAATCAGATATGATTGCAAACGTCAGCCTTTTTACTTCATCATGTCTCACTAAAATATCCCAAAGCGATAGCATTTTCAGATTCCTGCCACTCATGGAGTTATTGAGATGGAACATTGTAAATCAGCTGTAACCAAATTATGTATACCTTAGGACTGCACAAAGGTACACAATGCATTTGTGTCCTGTTGTAATCTTTTCTATGCCGATTTCCTTTAGCTGTTTGCTTATTTAAATTCTTTATTCTTTCTCCTCCCTTATGTGGTTTTCCGTTTTAAATATTTACTAATTCCTTAGATTTTTCCCTTGTTACTCATCCTCATGGTCACAGTCTCCCTTTCCTATCCTGATGTTGTTGCTTTTGTTTTGTTTCTCTGGGAGATTACAACAAATCCCATAAAAGACATCTTTGTATAAAGCATTTCCTTTACATTGACAATTTTTCAAACATTTGTTTCTAGTCTTGGGATTTTAAAGTTTTATCAACTTTCTGTTTTTTCATTTTGTTTTGTCTCTTTTTCCTATTTGAAGGGATTGTTTTGGTTTGTTACTATATAATAAAAGCAACCCAGGAGTTTTATTTGTGTGTATGTGTGTGTGTGTGCATGTGTGTGTGTGTTTCTTTAATGTTTTAATAGTGCTGCTTCTAAACTTTCCTTCTTAGATATTACTGGATGTTAAAAAGTGATTAGTGGAAATTATATATCTCACTTAATTTGGTGAGCTACATAACTAATTCATATTTATTTGTTTTCTCTATCATCTTACCAAAAGCAGGAATAATTTGTCGTTCATATGTTTTCCTTTTCCACTGGATATTGTTTTTTTCACTGTCTTTCTACTTTGATCTTCTTTCTTCCTTTCCTAGTCTCCACACTTCAGCTATAAAATTTTGATTTTTCTTTGGTTTAATGCTTCTAGCCCTTAGTCTTTTGAAAAATTTTCACTCCATTCCACCTTGTTTACCTGCTGCTTTGGACATGCCTTCAAATTTGTCCTCATTAAGTACTGATCTCTCTCTCTCTCTCAATATCTTCTCTTATCTGAATGTTTTTTGGTCAGTTATGGTTTGGGTCACTCCCTTGACCTTTATATTTGTCTATCACCGGTTATTTCTTCTGGCTTCCCTGATATTTCATTTGTCTGCCTACATTAGACTTCACAAATTACTACCCTAACATTTATTCAGCAGTCCTTATACCCCAGTCATTCACATCTTAATTTTTGTGTTCAGCACACAGATATTCAATCAAAACGTATTTGCCACTGGAAATATCCTCTGGCCATTTATTTGGCTCAACGGACTCATATGGCCATTTCCTCTTCCACAGTTGCAAAGACATTTGCCTAATTTTTGGCCAGCTATAGAAGTAGTGGTAAGGATAATGTAAAATGTCTTTTCTTTTTGTCTTGGAAATTATCAAACTACGTCTGAAGATTGTATTATCTAGTAATCAGAAACTTACTTTGCACATAACTGGGGGTGGGGGCGTGTTGCTCATAAGTTATCTGATTCTTCACTGCACAATTGCTTTTCCACCTTCTTACAACTTCATTTACTTCTTCCTTTTTGTTCTAGGAATGAACCAGAATATGAAGGATGAAAAGCATCAGGGAGAAACACTTCTTCAAATCTCTACTTGAACAAGACTAAGTGTTCTTGTTTTTCTTTAATAGAAACACATCCTGAAAAAAAAAAGAGAAAGTGAAGTCTGTTTTAACTAAACAACAAAATATTAAAGATCACACAGGCAACAGGTGAGCAAAATATGTAAGAGTTCTAACATGGAAAAATTTGAGGAAAAAATGTCATGCTGATTGAATATGGACAATACCTTCTCTTTATTATTTTGTCCTACCCAAACTTGCTTGCTTTTCCTGTAATTAATTTAATTTTAATTTTTGGATTTAATTCCTAGTAAAATTAAGTCAGTGCATACGCTTCCCTCTGAATCTTACTGCTATTAAGAAAATTGTGTGTAATACCTAAAATACCCACCCATGAAAATAGAATAGTCAGCACCACAATAACAAAAGTAATAAACTGGCCTTGATTTAACTTCTAAGTCCCACATCAGTGCATGCGTGCGTGCGTGTGTGTGTGTGTGTGTGTGTGTACAAAGGGATATGAAAGAACTGGCAAAGATAAGCCAAAGAAAGATTTCTTGAATGAAAGATGAACTTTCATGAAAATTTTGGGAAAGATAGAGAAATACAAAGCACCAAATTCAAGGGGATTTTGAAGGAGAGAGCAGGGACAGCTAGGTGAAGTAAATAAAGCAAATTTCAGTTAAATGGAATGAGTGAGTTCGGGGAAAAACAGTACATATAGCCAAGAAATATTCCCTAAGGGGTGATGATAGAGAACCAGGTCACCTCTAATTAAGTGGAGTTACTATAGGTGAGAGGAAACTATTAAAGGCACTGTGCTAGTTTGGACATTTTATATGTCATTAAATAATTCAATTCAATAAACATTCCATGAGTATCTGTCAGAAACTGTACTAGACAAGGGTGCAAGTTAAAATGAAGCATGTTTTCTATGCTTGAGGATTTTATAGCTTACTGTGTGGAGATAAGACATGTATACAGATAGTTAAGACATGGCATATTTTGACAAATTCTGTATTGCTGATAAAGTATAGTGATTAGTTTTTTTTGCTAAGATAGAGAATGAAACTTAAAATATGAAATTGAATGTCAGTTGCCCTTCAAGGATGGGTTGCATATTGATATTGGAGATGAAAGGAAGAGTATTCCAAGAGTATTCCAACAGGTTAATATAGGTCACAAAACAAATCTCAATAAATTCAAAAAAGTAGAAATTATATCAAATAATTGGCCCTTCAATGATGGGTTACATATTGATATTAGATATTAAAGGAAGAATATTCCAAGTTAAAGGTATATAGTCATGACATAAGTGGCCAAGACCTAAGTGGAAGAATAACAGTGCTTAATTGTGAAAATGTAAGTGAAGAGTTTGTTGCAATTATGCAGACATTATAGGGGAAGGTGATTCAGACTAGATTATGATCTGTTATGTATTTTATTTTATTCTGTTGGCCGTAAAAATCCAGGAAACATTTTTCATCCAGCATCTGACTACAATTATGGTTATGCCTTAAGAAATTAACTTAGCAATAGAGGAGAAGACAAGTTATATGTAGAAGAAGATTAACAACAGGTTGATACAATCACCTAGACAAGAGGTAAGAAGAACAACAATAACATTAAAAATTGAAAGAAAGAGTTTTAGAGAATGTAGAACTGATAATTAAACATATAGAGGGAGTAAGAGGAAGAGAAAATAACTCAATGTCTCTAAGATTGAATGGCTGAAAAGATGTCGTTTTCACTATTAGAAATACAGACATAAAGGAGAAAGAATGTGTGGCTGGGATACAGTATATAATGAGATATCTCAGTACATCTATAATTAATGTCAGATATTCCCAAGGTCTCATTTAAACAAAATTATCTACTTGAAACCACTTAATTACTGTAATTTTTGTTTTGAATTTGATACCATGTAAAGACCAATAAACAAATGATGCAGTTGGCAAAAGTCTGGCCAATTTAACAGGTTAATATAGGTCACAAAGCAAGTCTCAACAAATTCAGAAAAGTAGAAATCATATCAAATAATTTTCTGACCGCAGTGGACTAGAAATCAATAACAAGAAGAAACTCAGAAAATACCCAAGCACTTGGAAATTAAACAACATGCTCCTGAATGACCGATGGCCAATGAAGAAATTAAGAAGGAAATTAAAAAAAAAACATTCTTGAAACAAATGAAAACGGAAATACAACATACTAAAATATATAGGGTACAGCAAAAGCTGTACTAACGGGAAGTTTATAGCAATAAATGCCCATATCAAAAACAGAAGGACTTCAAATAAACAACAACCTAACAATGCACCTCAAAGAAATAGAAAAACAAGAAAAAACCAAACCCCAAATTAGTAAAAGGAAAGAAAGAATAAAAATTTGAGCAGAAATAAATGAAATTGAGACTAAAAAGAAATACAGAAGGTATAAAAAATGAAAAGTTGTTTTTATGAAAAAATAAACAAAATCAACAAGCCTGTAGCTAGACTAGTAATTAAAAAAGAGAGAAGGCCCAAAGAAATAAATGTGGAAAAGAAAAAGGAGATGTAATAACTGAAAACACAGAAATACAAAGAATCATTGGAAACTATTATGAACAACTATGTGTGAAAAAATTTAAAAACCTAGAAGGAATGGATAAACTCCTGAATGCATACCTACCAACCTACCAAGATGGAACCATGAAGAAATAAAAAAAAAAAAAAAAAAAACTCAACAAGTCAGTAAGAGTAACGAGATTGAAACCATAATAAAAAGTCTCCCATCATGAAGCGTTGTTGAATGTTGTCGAAGGCCTTTTCTGCATCTATTGAGATAATCGTGTAGTTTTTGTCATTGGTTCTGTTTATGTGATGGATTACATTTATTGATTTGCGTATGTTAAACCAGCCTTGCATTGTAGGGATGGAGTTGACTTGATCCTGGTGGAAAAGCTGTTTGATGTGCTGCTGGATTCGGTTTGCCAGTATTTTATTGAGGATTTTCGCATTGATGTTCATCAGGGATATTGGCCTAAAATTTTCTTTCTTTTTTTTTTTTTTTTTGTTGTGTATGTGCCAGGTTTTGGTATCAAGATTATGCTGGCCTCATAAAATGAGTTAGGGAGGATTCCTATTGTTTGAAATAGTTTCAGAAGGAATGGTACCAGCTCCTCCTTGTACTTCTGGTAGAATTCAGCTGTGAATCTGTCTGGTCCTGGACTTTTTTTGGTTGGTAGGCTATTAATTACTGCCTGAATTTCAGAACCTGTTATTGGTCTATTCAGGAATTCGACTTCTTCCTGGTTTAGTCTTGGGAGGGTTTATGTGTCCAAGAATTTAATGATTTCTTCTAGATTTTCTAGTTTATTTGCATAGAGATGTTTATAGTATTCTCTGATGGTAGTTTGTATTTCTATGGGATCGGTGGTGATATCCCCTTTATCATTTTTTATTGCCTCTTATTGATTCTTCTCTCTTTTCTTATTAGTCTGGCTGGTGGTCTATCTATTTTGTTGATCTTTTCAAAAAACCAGCTCCTGAATTCATTAATTTTTGAAGGGTTTTTGTGACTCTATCTCTTTCAGTTCTTCTCTGATCTTAGTTATTTCTTGCCTTCTGGTAGCTTTTGAATTTGTTTGCTCTTGCTTCTCTAATTCTCTTAATTGTGATGTTAGGGTGTCGACTTTAGATCTTTCCTGCTTTCTCTTGTGGGCATTTAGTGCTATAAATGTGCTATAAATTTAAAGCAGTGGTACACACTGCTTTAAATTTGCCCCAGAGATTCTAGTATGTTGTGTCTTTGTTCTCATTGGTTTCAAAGAACATCTTTATTTATGACTTCATTTCGTTATTTACCCAGTAGTCATTCAGGAGCAGGTTGTTCAGTTTCCATGTAGGTGTGTGGTTTTGAGTGAGTCTCTTAATCCTGAGGTCTAATTTGATTGCACTGTGATCTGTGGTCTGAAAAAAAGTTTGTTATGATTTCTCTTCTTTTGCATTTGCTGAGGAGTGTTTTACTCCCAATTATGTTGTCAGTTTTAGAATAAGTGCGATGTGGTGCTGAGAAAAATGTATATTCTGTTGGTTTGGGTTGAGAGTTCTGTAGATATCTATTAGGTCTGCTTGGTCCAGAGCTGAGTTCAAGTTCTGGATATCCTTGTTCATTTTCTGTCTCGTTGATCTGTCTAATATTGACAGTGGAGTTTTGAAGTCTCCCACTATTATTGTGTGAGAGTTTAAGTCTCTTTGTAGGTCTCTAAGAACTTGCTTTATGAATCTGGGTGCCCATCCATGATAGACTAGATAAAGAAAATGTGACACATATACACCATGGAATACTATGCAGTTGTAAAAAAAGGATGAGTTCATGTCCTCTGCTGGGTCATGAATGAACCTGGAAACCGTCATTCTCACCAAACTAACACGATAGCGGAAAACCAAACACCGCATATTCTCACTCATAAGTGGAAGTTGAACAATGAGAACACATGGACACAGGGAGGGAAACATCACACACTGGGGCTTGTTGGGGAGTGGGCTGCTGGGGGAGGAATAGCATTAGGAGAAATAACTAATGTAGATGATGGGTTGATGGGTGCAGCAAACCACTGTGGCACATATATACCTATGTAACAAACCACATTCTGCACATGTACCCCAGAACTTAAAGTATAATAAAAAAAAAAGTCTACCATCAAAGAAAGGCCCAGAGTCTAATGGCTTTATCAATGAATTCCATCAAATATTGAGAAGAAATAATACCAATTCAACAACTAAAGATGAAGGAATATTTCAAACTCATTCTATGACACCAGCATTACCCTGTTACCAAAACTGACAAGGACACAACCAAAAAAGAAAACTATAGGCCAATATCACTGATGAACATAGATGCAAAAATACTAGCAACACAATACTAGCAAACTGAATTCAACAACATATTAAAAAGATCATTCATTATGATCAAGTGGGATTCATCCCAGAGATGCAAGGAATATTTAATATATGCAAATCAATAAACATGATGCATCACATTAACAGAACTAAGAACAAACACCATATGATTATTTCAATGGATTCTGAAAATGCATTTGATAATATTTAACACTTCTTTATGATGAAAACCTTATCAAACTGGGTATAGAAGGAAATATCTCAAAATAATAAAGGCCATATATGTCAAACCCACAGTTAATGTCATATTGAACAAGGAAAAATTGAAATCCTTTTCGCTAAGATCTGGAACAAATATATCCACTATCACAGTTTGTATTCATCATATTACTAGAAGTCCTGGCCAGATCAATTAGGCAAGGGAAATTAATATAAGGGACATCCAAATTGGAAAGAAAAAGGTCAAATTAGGTTTGTTCACAAATGACATGATGTTATATGTAGAAGCTCCACCAAAAAACAGAACTGTTTTAATAAACGTATTCAGTAAAGTCACCCGGTACAAAATCAACATACAAAAATCAGTAGAATTTATGTATGCCAACAACAAACAATCTGTAAAATAATTAAAGAATGTAATCCCATTTACAGTAGCTACAAAGAACACAAAATACCTAGGAATCAATTTAACCAAAGAATTAAAAGATCTATACAAGGAAAACTATGAAACAATGATGAAAGAAATTGAAGAGGAGACACAAAAAATATAATACGTACTCATTGATTGGAGGAACTAATATTGTTAAAATGGCAATACTACCCAAAGTGATCTAAGATTCAATGCAATTTCTATCAAACGCCAGACATTCTTCACAAAAATAGAAAAACAACAATTAAAAAAATTATATGGGACCATAAAAAAAACCCCAAATAGACAAAGCAATCCTGAGCAAAAAGAACAAAGCTGGAGACATCACATTATCTGATCTCAAAATATACTACAAAACTATATTAATCAAAACAGCATGGTGCTGGCATGAAAACAGACACATAGATTAATGGAACACAGACCCCAGAAACAAATCCATGGATTTATAGCCCACACACTTTTGGTAAAGGCACCAAGAATATACAATGGGGAAGGCAGTCATATGAAGAAAAGGGAATCTAGGCTCCTATCCATCACCATATAAAAAATTCAAATCAAAATGATTTAAAGAATTAAATCTAAGACCTGAAACAACTGAAAGAAAATATTGGGAAAATTATCCAGGACATTTGTCTGGGAAAAGATTTTTAAAGTAAGTCCTCAAAAGCAAAGACACAAAGCAAAGCTAGATATCAGGCTAAAAAGCTTCTGCACAGCAAAGGAAATAATCAACAAAGTGAAGATACAACTCACAGAATGGAAGAAAATGTTTGCAAAATATTCATCTGACAAGGGATTAATAATCAGAATGTATAAAGAGCTCAAACAATAGCAAAAACAAACAAACAAACAAATAATCTACTTAAAAGTAGGCAAAAGATTGGACTAGATATTTTTCAAATGAAAACATACAAATGGCCAATGGGTATATTAAAAAATGCTCAAAATCACTAATTATCAGAGAAATGTAAATTAAAACCAGAATGAGACATCATCTCTCCCCAATTAAAAGGGCATTCCCATGTTTATTGCACTACTGTTCATGATAGTCAAGAAATTAATGTTGCCACCAAGAATTTATGTGAAAAATAAACACTCCTTAATTGGTAATTGACTTCTCAAATATTAAAAATTTGGGGGGAGGGCAGGATTGGGGAGGAGAGCATCAGGAAAAGTAGCTAATGCATGCTGAGCTTAATACCTAGGTGATGGGTTGATAGATGCAGCAAATCACCATTACCCACATTTACCTATGTAACAAACTTGCACGTTCTGCACATGTACCCTGGAACTTAAAAATTTAAAAAAAAATAAAATAAAAAATAAAGAAAATATGCTAGAGAACCAATTTAAAATATTTTTAAAAAGAAAATACAAATATATCTTCTATAGAAAGCAAATAATTTCGTAACAATTTTAAAAACCTAAATAATTAAACTGAAGTATTTTAAAGCAGAATTTGACAAATTATTGCTTCAACTTAATATTTTATTTACATATATATAAATTTTGGCTATGTAGTTCCTAGGAATAATGTATTTTCCAAGTCCAGTTCATTTCATTCATTAGAGAGAATACTCTGCATAGTATCTTTATATAAATTATGTATTGTTACATAAGACTTTATGTAAGAATACATATGTATTCTTACATATGAACTTACATATGTAAGTTCAAAGAATTTTCTTTTCTTGAAAGGAAGTGGATATATTTTAACAAATACAGAAGGTACACAAAATAAAAAGTTGTTTCATTCATAGAGGTCTACTCAGAAAATCATGGATGTGTTGGGACTCCTTTCAAATCATGCTTATGAAGTAACATAAGACCATTTTTTAAAGATCAGAGAAAAATCTGAAAAACCTTTCAGCATTTCTTAACTAAACAGCATATACCAAGTGATGTGACAAATTGAAATACTTAATTAAATTTTCCTTATGCATTTGTTTGGAATGTACGAGTGAGAAGAAACATTTGCAATAGTCTGTGGGCTGAATTTTCTCACATTTGTATTTCACATCTTTTATGCAGGCCTCCACATGAAACAAAGTGCTCTCTTGTGATTAAGCAATATAGTAGTTTCAAGATTCAGTCTTGAAAGGGAAAACCCAAAGGGGCAATGTCTTGAATAGAAGAGCTCCCAACATACATCTATATATATATATATAGATGTGTATATATATATATATAGATGTGTGTATATATATACACACACATATATAAAATAAATATATAAATATATATTTAATAAATATATTAAATATTTATTAAATGGGGAAGACGGTCATATGAAGAAAAAGGAATCTAGGCTTCTATCCGTCACCATATAAAAAATTCAAATCAAAATGATTTAAAGAATTAAATCTAGGACCTGAAACAACTGAAAGAAAATTTTGGGAAAATTATCCAAGACATTTGTCTGGGAAAAGATTTTTAAAGTAAGTCCTCAAAAGCAAAGACACAAAGCAAAGCTAGATATCAGGCTAAAAAGCTTCTGCACAGCAAAGGAAATAATCAACAAAGTGAAGATACAACCCACAGAATGGAAGAAAATGTTTGCAAAATATTCATCTGACAAGGGATTAATAATCAGAATATAGTAGAATATTTTAGAATTGCTTGCTAGTAATCAATACATATATATAAAATATATATACATACATATATACATATATACACACATATATACATATGCATATGTACATATATACACATATATACATATATAAATATATATAAAATATATATATAATATATATAATATATATATAAAATATACATATAAAAAATATATATATATATAAAATATACACAGAAAACACTTTTACTTGAGTACCATCTTTGTCCTTATTAGGATATGGAAACTAAAAGCCAGGCCAGGCATTGACATATGGACCAAGATATGCAAAGGACTAAGACAGTATCTCTCACAGTGTGGAAAACTGTTTAGAAAAGTAGACAGGCTCTAAGAGTAGTGAGAGTTTGCTTTATCTTTGCCTACGCTCTGAAATCCTAGAGTTTGAGTTGCCTGGAGGCCCAGAAATGACTCCAGGTGGTAAAGGAACAAGGGGCAAACTCTCTCAAATCCTTCCCTCTTTCAATAAGAGAAATTCCAGTTTTCATTCTTTTCTATTTTTGGTTTCTATAAAGATTTTTTTTGAAGAAAGTCTTCAAATTTTTTTTTTGAGAGGACTTGTTTAAACAGCATGATGTCATGAAACTCAATCATGTATATTAAAATGTAAAGAGCTAATATTTTCTAACTTCTTTACCTTTCACATAACTGGGACTATAAATTCTTTGGATAGACTAATGAGATTGAAGGGTAGAGTAATTTCTGATATCCTTGCACTATACTTTAAAAATGTTTCTAATTTTGCATAAAAGAACAAAATGTGTTAATTTATAGGGCTTTTTTCCCTTGAAAGATGAAAATTATTTTCAGAATTATAGAAATAAACCTAGGTCACTCAATATTTGTTACTTTGCTAAAAAGTAAGCAAAGGAATCTTGTCAGTTTTTATTCCAAGAACACTTCCTAGCTCTTCTTTGTCAATTACAGGTTTTCCTTTGTCTGTTGATATGGTTTGGCTCTGTGTCCCCACCCAAATCTCATGCTGAATTGTAATCCCCAGTGTTGGGAGAGGGACCTGGTGGGAAATGACGGGATCAAGGGGGCAGATTTCCCCTTTTCTGTTCTCGTGATAGTGAGAGTATTCTCACAAGATCTAGTTGTTTGAAAGTGTGTAGCACATCTCCATTCACTTGCTCTCTCTCCTGCCCAGCCACGGTAAGACGTGTTTGCTTTCTCTTCACCTTCCACCATGATTGTAAGTTTCCTGAGGCCTCCCAGCCATGCTTCCTGTACAGCCTGAGAAACTGTGAGTCAATTAAACCTCTTTTCTTCATAAATTACCCAGTCCTAGGAAGTTTTTTTATAGCAGTGTGAGAATGGACTAAGAAACCTATCTTGATTTGCTTCTTCCCTAAATAAGCATGTCTGGCAACCTGTGGCCAAGTACCACAAAAATATAAACCAGAAAATATATTTGGTCCTGTGAATAGAGACTTAAAAAAACAGATTTGGAAATATGAAGCATAAAAGTTTTAGGGAGCATAAAGGGTCACAATGTCTTACCCATTATCTATTTCATTTGTTAGGCAAAGTTATGTAGTTTGATATATATATATATATATATATATATATATATATATGTATATGATGTACAACAGGCTGTTTTGGTATACATATACATAGTGAAATGATTACTACAGTTAACAAATAAACCTATTAATCAATTTCTATAGTTACCTTTGTGTGTGTGTGTGTGTGTGTGTGAGAGAGTGGTAAGAGCATCTAAGATATACTCTCAGCAACTTTTCAGTATACAATATTAACTCTGGTGATCATGTTGTATATTATATCTCTAGACATATTCATTCTAATAACTGCAAATTTGTACCCACTTTTCATTTTCTTCCCCTCCCTGTCCCTAGTAGCCAAATTTCTACCCTTTGTTTTTATGCATTTGATTTTTTTTAGGTTGTACAAATCTGTGAGATCACACAGTATTTGTTTCCTTGTGTCTGGCTTATTTCGCCTAGTGTAACATCTTCCAAGTTTATCCACGTTGTCACAAATGGTGACATCTCCTTATTTTTAAAAAATATGTATTACAATTCTCTTATCCATCAACTGATGCTTAGATGATTTCCATATCTGGCACTATTGTGAATAGTGCTGCAATAAATATGGAAGCAGAGATATCTTTATGAGGTGATGATTTTAATTACTTTGTGTATATACCCGATAGAAGGATTGCTGGGTCATATGGAAGTTCTATTTTTAATTTTTTGAGGAACCTATGTACTATTTTCCCTAATGGCTGTGCCAATTTACATTTCTACCAACAGTGTACAAGGGTTCCCTTTTCTCCACATCTTCACCAGCACCTGTTATCTCTTTTCTTTTTGATAATAGCTATCCATACATGTGAGGTGATAGCTCATTATGGCTTATAATTGCATTTTCCTGATTATTAGTGATTTTGAGCACTTTATCATATACCTGTTAGATGTTTTTAATCTTCTTTGGAAAAATACCTATTTAGATAATTTGCCCATTTTAAAAATCAGGTTTTGTTTTTGCTATTGGGTTGTGTGAGTTCCTTGAATATTTTGGATATTAACCTCTTATCAATATCTCACACATTATCTTACACCATATGGATAAAAAATCTAAATGTAAGACATGAAATAATAAAACTCTTGGAACAAAACACAATGGAAAAGTTTCTTGATGTTGTTGGCACAACACCTAGAAAGCCCAGCAAAAGAAACAATCAACAAAATAAAAGACAACCTACAGATTGAAAGAAAATATTTGCAAACCATAGTTTGATCTTAAACATAGGGAAGAAAGTAGGAATCTAGAAGGAGAATTTGAGATGATATCCATTTGTCTTAAGTGTACGTGCAAGAGGAGTTTTAGAAGGGGCATAACACAACCCTAGAAGGAAATGCCAAGTAAATGAGCTGTCTTTTGTAATCACTATAGTTCCACCACTCCAGTACCTAAGTACCCTTCAAACCCAATTTTCTGCTAAAGTATTTCTGGTACAATAAAATGATTACCATTAAGATGCAAAAAGAGGAGATCGTGAAACCTTTTCCAAAAAGAAATTATATGTTGAATACATATTTAAACGTGTAAGGAAAAGAAGCAGGAAAAATCTATTATGTGCCTACACCATGCTAGACACTTCTCAACCCAGTTCTCTAAGATTCACAATAGTTCTATAAGACATGTCATTGTCTTATTTTTACAGATTTATACAGCAAATCTCAGAGAAGTATCTTGTCCGCTATCAAACAGTTCATAAGAAGCCAAACCTGACTTTGAGCCCAGAACTTGCTGAGTAGAAGATTCATGTTTTACATGAATTCCTAGTGCCAATCAAATATAAAATTCAACTAAAACCAAGACTAATTCTAATAGTAGGTAATTCAGGCACTGTTGGTAGCTGGTTTGGTGTTGGAGGTGTCACTTTAATCAATATATATACACACGTTTATATATGATTTATACATGATTTATATATATGATACATCTATATATAGAGATATATATTTTTCATTTCCCTGACCCATATTCCATATCACTTTGAGGGGAATATGTGTTCACAGTAGAATTAGAAGTGGTATACACTCCCTAGAAACCACCTACCAAAATTGTGTAGTCTCAGGACAGAGAAAAGTTAAAATATATTGTACATACAGTTGCTTTCTTCTTCAATTAAACATATACATGATTGGTAGGTTAAAAAAAAAAATAGGAGCATAAAAACGTTTTAGGCTTCTTCCAAGACATGACTGTCTAAAGCTTAGTAGTTTTCTCTCTGGTGCAAAATTGAGCTGACATACTTTCATTAAATATAATAATTTCCTTAAATTAAAAAAAGAAAAAAGTCTTATGCAGTTCCAAATTGCTTTTCTGAGTGTTTTCATCTTGAAAACAGCAGGTGAATATGAACAAGTTCAAACCTATTTTTATTTTCTAGTAAATCCCAAATGCCTTAGCTTTGCAAGCTAATAGCATCCAGAAAACATGCTGATGTTGGCAGTAAAGAGAGCCCTGAGAGACACCAGGCACTAGGCTGAGTGAAAGAACACAGCATTGGATTTTTAAAAGAAAAATTTAAAGTAATCAATATAAATATTAAAACTTTAAGGTTCATCTCTTCCTAATTCCCAAATTTGAAATAATATATACTAGATGAATTAAACTGAATTTCTTTTTTAGCCTAGATCAAAATGCATTTCAAACTAAAACCAGTTGAAGTGATATAAAAAGCACCAGAGATATACAGTGCAATTAACAAATAAAATTTGATCATCCAAATATTCGTTTTATGAATGTATATATAATTATATATGTATACATACATTTATATATGTATACATACATTTATATATATATAAATTTAAAGCAGCCACGACTAATTATGAAACTGGAAATAATCCAACGCCATTACCTCTATAAAGTTGGCAATCTAAATTCTAGATTCACACAATTTTTTTAAGAATGTGCTGCTTGAATTTTGTGACCCTTAGTAAAACTTATCTTCCAAAGAAAAATAAATGAAGACTTTACTTATTTTCTGTCCTTTCGATTACGTTCTTAAAAATAGTCATCACTGTGATTGAATACTTTTCCCTCATTTTGATGTTTGCTTGTTTGATTATTCAGGTACAAGAAAATTTCTTGTAATTACAATATAAATAATAGATTTTTAGAATGAACTTAATTTTCCATTGGGCTGTTGAACAAATGATTGATATTGCTGGTTTTTACACTATATGCAGCTTGAAAGCACTGACATTTTGTACACTTACTACGGTATGAATAATTCTATTAAAACAACACACTACTCTTAGATGGCAGAGGAAATATATATGTACGTATTTTTGAATACATAGCTGGGGATCAAAGGAAACTTTATCTTTTACAAAGATGACAATGATGACAGTAAAAATGAAATTTCCCTGTGGAAGAGCCATATAAGCTTTTAGAAATGGATATATCTTTAATAAGAGAGAAATGGTTAGAGTAAGCAAAACTATAAACACCTATAAGAGTCATGATCATCAAATTCTATATCAAAGAGCAGAAACAGCATGGAGATATTTCAAGTACACAATGGAATATCTTTTCTTCAACCTTCATTTGGTACATATTTGGGCAAGGTTACAGAGAAATGTGGGGACCTAATTCAGCTCATAGCGATGTTTCAGAAGTTGAAGTCCCAGCTTTGTTGACAGATAGATGAATTGGAGATGCTGCTTACTTTTCATGTAGTGGTCAGGGAATGAGTTATAACCTTAGTGGAGTGACCTTAGAAGCCAGGGGAGTCTAAGAGCTTGCAATACTGCTCTAAACAGTTTCTTTTTTTATTATAATCTTATCTTTGTCGAAAAGAAATGGATCTCTCTTTCTATGGTTCCCTGCTATATATTTAAAAATATGCTAAAGATGTACTACCCTTGCCTTCAATGACTAATCCATTAATGTTGATGAAAAGATTATTCACAACATATCAATGGAAAAAGCTTTCAATATATCAAGCTACATATGAAGCAAAAAATGGCAGTATCAGTCATTCATTCAATATCTCGATACAAAATTAGGTTCACTCCAAAATCTATTATTTAGGCTGTAACTTTAAGAACATTTCTTGGAGAGATTGCAAAGGAAATTTCTTGCACATAAATAACTGCACAAGCAATGATTCCATGGGAATATATAGAGACCAAAAAAAAAAGGTACATAATTTTGCTTTCTGGATTTATGCTTCTGGGGCCTTTGGGACATTCAGGTTGATATTTGCTAATGGTTGTGGATATTCACTTATAGAACTCAGATTCAGTTCAATGATCAGTTAACAAACATACCTGAATGTCAGAAATGTGCCTGGCATGCTGAAGGTTATTGTGATATGCTGGTGAATTAAACAGTGTGTGATTCCTATATAGGTTACAGGCTAGTGTGAAAACAGGATAATAAACTTATAATTTGAGAAAAGTACTTCAATTTTCTTAAATAAGTATATATTGTCAAAATGCTAACAGAAATGTGAACTATTATGAGACCTACTCCATCTGGGGAATAAAAAAGGCATCACTGGGGCTTTGGCATTTATGATAAGACTAGAAAGAGATATAGACTCGTAGTATTTATTTGTATGTTAGATGATGGGGCCACAGTCATAGATGGAATTTCTCAGTAATAATGTTCAGAGTGAGGACAGAAAAACTAATTGCAGAGTCCTTGACTAATACCAGCATCGTATGTTGGAAAGAAAGTGAATGTAGAAAAAAGATGCCTTATAATGTAGGAGGAACAACTAGAAGTATAAAGAAAGCCGGGGTGGAATTATGAAAAGGAAGAAGAGACTTAATAAGAGTGGGGGATAACCAAATTTGACCAAAATAAAAACTGAAAACAGGCCATTCGGTTTTACAAATAGAGGATGAAACAATAATCCTAACAACATTGAACAGGAAAGCGTTGAGAGACGAGTGCTAAAGCTAGATAGTATTGGGTCAAGGAGATGAGAAATATCAGACATTAAATACAACTGTTCTTTCTACAAAACTGATTCTGATGATGATGATGATGATGATGATAACAGTAATAGATGAAGAATAAGGAAGAGAAGACACAATCTTATTATATCCCTTAACATAAATCAAAATTTTTAATTTACATGTATTAACTTGTTTAATCTCTATAAATGTGGTTTGTTTACACATGAAGACATTAAGGCATAGAAAGTTTAAGCAATTTGCCCAAAGGTCATAAAGCTAGTGAATCGAGGACCAGGAATTTGATCCAGGAGGTCTAAATCTGAACTCTATGTCCCGTATCTTTATGCTAGTAAAGAAGGAAAGGTACAGAATACTAGTTTACTGAATACTTACTATCCTGAGCACTTTACATACAGTATCTCAGCTAATATTAAAAGAATCCAGTGTGAAAGTTAAAACTGATATCTCCACATTAGAGATGAGGAAACCAAACCTTGGGAAAATTAGATAAGTTAAATAACTATAAAAGTCACATCCAGGTCTGCCTAATGTGTTATTTCTTTCATATTTTCTACAACCTTTATTTGGTTTCTATCTGTTTCTGGACTTTAGATTCAAAAGAGTGAGTTAATCTTATTACTCTTTTAAACACATTATTATCATCTGTCCATCAATGCACTTAATTATTAACAATGTTTTAAGTAGAGTTGTATAGATTAACATGACTTACATATAAGTCACAAAATGCCATCAAGTGGCTGAATAACATACAGCAAAAATTTCCAGCTACTACTTTACTAAAATATTAGATGACCCAACTAGGCTTTTCCCTGACTGCTTCACTTTATGATTCTTCGGGCAGGTCTGCTTAATTTCTTATCCATTTCTCCTTCCTGGGTATTCGAACTTTCTCTACCTTGTCTTTGGCATATTAACAAGCTCAAGAATTTCTCATATTTAAACACACACACATGCACACTATCCCATAGTGTTCATTTCATTTAGCTCAGTGCTTGCTGTTTAACATTCCTAAGCTTTGATTTCCTTGTCTTTAATTGTGAACTGCTGTAAAATACAAATTATGACTCTGAAGGGACATTAAGTCTCTTAGTATAATCACATATCAATTATTCTTGGAAGCTGCAAAACCATTACAGATGTGTAATGGTTATCATATTATCAAACATGCAACTGTAATCCAACATAAATGATACAATGAGTATAATGAATGAGTATGTAACAAATTTCTGAGCATATGCCCATGAGGTTGTCCCCAGTCCATATTCTCAAACTGCATAATATTAAAATCTTAGAGTTTTCCTCCTTCCTTGTAAATTTGTTATAAAACATAGTAAGTAGGGGAAACTAACTATAAATTCCCAGAAGACATTTAATTTGTTCTTTAAAGCCAACTGCCTATGAAAAATGTAAGATAAGACATTGATTTATAGTGAAAGGAAAGGGTTCAATTTCAATCTCCTGCATATGGCTAGCCAGTTATCCCAGCACCATTTATTGAATATGGAGTCCTTTCCCTATTGCTTGTTTCTGCCAGTTTTGTGGAAGATCAGATGTTTGTAGGTATGTGACCTTATTTTGGGGCTCTGTCTTCTGTTCCATTGCTCTATGTCTCTGCTTTTGTACCAGTGACATGCTGTTTAGGTTGCTGTAGCCTTGTAGTACAGTTTAAATTCAGGTACAGTAATGCCTCCAGGCTTGTTTGTTGTTGTTGTTGTTGTTTTTGGCTTAGGATTGCTTTGGCTATTTGGTATCTTTTTAAATTCCACTTGAATTGTAAAACAATTTTTCTTTCTAATTCTTTGAAATACATAATTAGTAGTTTGATAGGAATAGCATTAAATCTGTAAACTGTCTTGGGCAGGATGGCCATTTTAACAATATTGATTCTCCTATCTATGAACATCCACCATTTTTCCACTTGTTTGTGTAATCTCTGATTTATTTGAGCAGTGTTTTGTAATTCTCATTGTTCAGGTCTTTTGCCTCCTTGGTTAGCTATATCCTTAGATATTTTATTCTTTTTGTGGCTATTGTGAATGAGATGGTGTTCTTGATTTGGTTCTCAGCTTGGGCATTGTTGGTGTACAGGAATGCTAGTGAGTTTTATACATTGATTCTGTATCCTGAAACTTTGCTGAAATTGTTTGTCAGATGTAGGAGCCTTTGGGCAGATACTATGGGGTTTTCTAGGTATAGAATCATATCATCTGCAAACAGGGATAGTTTGATTTCTTCTCTTCCTACTTGGATACCTTTATTTCTTTCTCTTGCCTGATTGCTCTGGCTAGGACTGTCAGTCCCAGGTACAATAGGAGTGGTGAGAGTAGGCATCTCTGTCTTGTTCTAGTTTTCAAGGTGAATGCTTCCAGCTTTTGCTCCATTCAGGATGATGTTGGCTGTGGGTTTTTCACAGACAGCTCTTATTATTTTGAAGTATATTCCTTCAATGCCTAATTTGTTGAGGGTTTTTAACATGAAGGAATGTCAGATTCTATTGAAAGCATTTTCTGCATCTATGGAGGTGATCACGTGGTCTTCGTTTAGTTCTGTTTATGTGGCGAATCACATTTATTGATTTGCATATGTTGAACTAACATTGCATCTGAGAGATAAAGTTGACTTAATCGTGGTGGATTCGTCTTTTGTTGTGCTGCTGGATTTGCTTTACTAGTATTTTGTTGAGTAATTTTGCATCTATGTTTATCAAGGATATTGGCCTGAAGATTTTGTGTGTGTGTGTGTGTGTGTGTGTATGTGTGTGTGTGTGTGTGTGTGTGTATGTGTGTGTGTCTGCCAGGTGTTGGTATTAGGATGACGCTGACTTCATATAATTAGTTTGGGAGGAGTCCTTTCTCCTCAATTTTTTTTAATAGTTTCAGTAGGAATGTTACCACCTCTTCTTTA
Organism: Pongo abelii; assembly: GCF_028885655.2. Classification (NCBI taxonomy): domain Eukaryota; kingdom Metazoa; phylum Chordata; class Mammalia; order Primates; family Hominidae; genus Pongo; species Pongo abelii. Next base: position 50,564,486 of record NC_072000.2, on the reverse strand, counting down.
TACATTTTGTAGAATTGGCTGTGAATCTGTCTGGTCTTGGGCTTTATGCCCACCAATGGTAGACTGGATAAAGAGAATGTGGTACATATACATCATGGAATACTGTGTCCTTTTCAGCAACAATACAGCTGAAGGTTATTATCCCAAGCAAACTAACGCAGAAACAGAAAACCAAACACCGTATGTTCTCACTTATAAGTGGGAGCTAAACATTGAGTACAAATGGACACAAAGAAGGGAACAAAAAACACCAGGGCCTACGTGAAGGTAGAGGGTGGGAGGAGAGTGAGGATTGAAAAACAAACTATCAGATACTCTGCTTTGATTTTTTTTTTTGAGTGACAAAATAACCTGTACATAAACTTCTATAACATGCAGTTTACCTATATAACAAACCTGCACATTTACCCTTAAGCCTAAAATAAAAATGAAAGAAATAAAACACTGATTTATATGGGATTTTGTTTCATTTTATTACATGAACATTTTATTCATTTGAAAAATTAATCAAGTTCCCAAGTTCAGTATTAAATCTAATAATATAAAGATTTTATATAATTTATATAATTTTAATATAATTTGTGTAATTTTCTTTGATATGAAATTATTACTTGACTTTTTTAGATAGCCTGTAAACACATCTGTATCTCTACATGGATAATAAGAAAGACAATGTACTCTGTCAAACATCAATGTGCATTAATAGTAAATTTGTCAGAATGGTCATTTAATAACACCATTCATTTCAGGTCAATTAATACGACATTCTTTATTTGCACAAACATCTAAGTATAGAAATTACAATACTGAGCGTAAGGTATATATTTCTCCTAGAGGTTTTGTTTATTTATAGTTATAAGAGAGGAAAGCCTACAAATATGTGGTCTAAGAACGTTTGAGATGCAAGGGTTGTTAAGCAACTGTTCAGTTTTGGTTTATTCCATCTATTAATCTGCAAGTTAAGTATAATATATTATGTCATTACAAGAAACAGGGTGCATATTATGGAATGTTTAAGTCTATCTTTTTTATGAGCAGGGTGAAATAATACAGTCACATTTGACAGTGTCACTGACTGGTGAGCTAGACAAGATAAGCTCTTCAATCAAAAAACATATTAGAATTCTGTGAAAGGCAGGGATTGTAATGAAATGGCTTGGGATTTTGCATTTGCCAGCTGTACTGTCATCCAGAAAAAATCTTTGAGCTTAGGTTTCCTTATCAATGAAATGCTGTGATGACTGACATACAATTTACACATTTTGGTAAAAACTTAGCACTGGGTCTTGAATAGTAAGGGCACAGAGGTAGCCACTATTGTATTTTAACCCAGTAGGTTAATAACTTTAACATTATAAACTTTCATTTATAAATACATATTTCAATGTAATCTCATACTATCACATAACAACTTTAAAGTCAATTTTAACCACTGTTCAGAAATTCTAGTTGACTTTTTAAAAATAACTTTTTATTTTGAAATAGTTTGAGACATATAAGAAATTGCAATAGTTCAGAGTTCCCATATACCCAGAACCCAGCTTTCCCTAATGTTGTATCTTACATAAACATAATATATTGTCAAAACCAGTAAACTGATGTTGGTATAATATTATTAACTCAGATACAGACTTTTGAATTGACTTTCAGCATGTATTATTTTGTGTACTATTCTCATTAATATAATATATGCCAAAGGCAAGAATACATGTATAAATCAGGCTGTCAGCCAGATTGAACTATTTAAAGCACTCATAGCCATAGCCAAGATGCAGCATTTATCAAGCCTGTGGTTTGGAGGAATCATCTAGCTAGACCAAGTCATTTTTCTGTCATGATCGAAAAATCGTTTGCACTTTAACAGTATTTTGGTATTTTCATTTGCAACACATGATATTTGGTAACAAATCTTGGCACTTATCAGCTGAGTAAATTTGGGCGGGTATTTTAATTTTTCTTTGCCTCAGTTTCCTTTTCTAGAAAAAGGAGACCATGATATTATACTACCATATTGTTGTTTTGGTAAAATACATTAATATATGAGTGCTGGTAATTTATCTATTGTCTTCTAGCTCCAGGCTTACTATTCTATTCTCTGCCCTGTGATACTGAGACAGGGTCTCTGAAAAATAAGTGTCTCAAACTTCTGTGTCAGAGGAAGGCCAAACACATCTATACTAGTTAGGTTCTTCCATTGTAAAATCCAAGCAGGAAATTGGGAGATGAAAAGATGGGAGAAGATGCTATCTTCATGTTTTCTTTTTCTTTTTTTCTTTTTTTTTTTTTTGTTGAGACGGAATCTTGCTGTCTCCCAGGCTAGAGTGCAGTGGCGTGATCTCGGCTCACTGCAAGCTCCGGCTCCTGGGTTCACGCTATTCTCCTGCCTCAGCCTCCTGAGTAGCTGAGACTACAGGTGCCCGTATCTTCATGTTTTCAAGTGTTGGTCAGTACATTTCATCAGCCGGCTTACAGCATTCTTCCCTTGCCCCTGCAGGAGTTCCAACAACATCAGCACTGCACCCCTTTGACAATCAAAGTGCATCTTGGCCCATATTTCCTCTCCTAGAAAGTGACAGACACACCCTCACACTGAGCATTTACTGAGCCATATCCCTTTTTCAGATACCTGAGCATCAACTGTGTCATTTTCCCCAGAGAGTCAAGCACCATCCCTGTAGGTCCTACTGAGTCCCAGGTTCTGGTCATGCCACTTCTTCCTTTGTGTTCCCTCAGATCTACTGGTAGTAGATGTTTTGTGCAATATTCTAGATGAATCCCGCATTGTTTTTGGTTTTTTAGCTTCCTAATACTTTTCTAACCAATTTTGTGTATTAAATTCATTTTTGATATACCTAATGGGGCTTGGTATCTTAACTGGACTTACAGTACTAGGTACTGTACTACCGCAATAGTACTATGCTACTCGGTATCAAGAGTAGTAGCAGGGAGAAAGATACTCAAATCTAGGATTTGGTATTGGCTTGTTTGTGTTTGACCTGGAGTCAAAGCCAGTTTTGGCTGCACTACTGGACGATGGCAATGGGAAGTAGTATTCCAAAAATCTCACATGCAGTAGCATCACCAATAATTAAATTATCACCACAAGTTGTCTGGGGCAAGATAATCAGTTAAAAATCAATGCTTTGAGGCCAGGCGCGGTGGCACATGCCTGTAATCCCAGCACTTTGGGAGGCCAAGGTAGGCGGATCACTTGATGTCAGGAATTTGAGACCAGCCTGACCAATATGGTGAAACCCTGTCTCTACTAAAAACACAAAAATTAGCCAGGAGTGGTGGTGCACACCTGTAATTTTAGCTGCTTGGGAGGCTGAGGTGGAAGAATTGCCTGAACCGGGAGGCGGAGGTTGCAGTGAGTGAAGATCACACTACTGCACTGCAGCTTGAGAGGCAGAGCAAGACTCCATCTCAAAAAAAAAAAAAAAAAAAATCAATGCTTTGAGAAAACAAGTGACCACTGAACTTGACTGTGATGGTAGCAATTCTAATGATAAAGACTGTAAGGCATGATTGCAGTTTCTAACTACACTGTAGAGTTTAAGAAAAGAAAATGAAAAACTGAGGGATTTAAATGATCAGTTAATAATATATCAGAGAACCAGAGACCCTTTGTGATAACCTTAAATTAATCTCAAATTTTTATAGCCAAAGTGAATATATAGTTAAAAATCAGACTATATTTTAAATATATAGGTTACAGAAATTATATGTAAGTCTCTTTTGTGATTATTGAGGCATTGATTAAGAAGTAGTGGGATCTTGAGGCTTGGAATAGTAACATTAGTTCTATTAGAATAAAACTGAGAATTTTAAACTGCTAAGCCTTTTTGACTCAGCCTTTCTGACAGAAGCAGCCCAGCCCTTTCTCACTTGAACATAGTTACTGGTCTTCCTGTGCTTAAAGATCTTTGTAACCAAACTTGAAGTTGTTGCCTTGCAAGAGGGAAGTTATTTTCCTGAAGACCTAGTGTATTATCTCTCATTGCTTTTAGATTTGTGGTGTTGGATCTCAGCATGCTCCAGGGAGGATAAGTGCAAAATCTGACATAGAAGGAAACATCTTATACTCCAGAAGAATTGTAAAACTTTGTAATTTTTTATATGTAGAATCCTGAAGAACACATGTATGATTGTCAATTTTAGATGTCAGCTTGACTGGATTAAACGATACACAGTTGGTGAAGCATTATTTCTGGGTTTGGCTCTAAAAGTTTTTCCCGAAGAAACTGGCATTTGATTCAGTGGACTGAATAAGGAAGCTTCGCCCTCACCCGGTGTAGGTGGCACCATCCAATCCTCTGAAGGTCTGGATAGAACAATAAAAGACAGAGGAAAGGCAAATTCTCTTCCCTGACCCTCTTTCTCTCCCTATTTTTAAGCTGAGACATCCATTTCCTCCTGCTCTTGGACATCAGAACTCCAGGTTCTCTGGCCTTCAGACCTTAGGACTTGCACCAGTGGCCCTCAGATTCTCAGTCTGAGGCCAAAGGCATGAGATTTATACCATTGGCTACCCTGGCTCTCAGTCCTTCTGACTTGGACTGAGTCACACTACTGGCTTCTGTGGTTCTCCAGTTTGCAGATGGCCTATTGTAGGAATTCTCAGATTCCATAATCATGTGAGCCAATTCCCTTATTAAATCTCCTCTCGTTTATCTATCTGTCCATCTGTCTTTCATTCTATCATCTATTTATCTGTCTCCTATTGGTTCTGTTTCTCTAGAGAACCCCTACCAATGCAACATGTGTTAGTTCAAGCAGGAATGAGCATACCTTTGACTGGTCCAATTTATAGGTATAGTAGCACATGAACAGATATTTTGGATTTAATGTATTAGTTTAAGGAGTTTGCTTGAATGTTTGGCTGAAACCCTTGGTCAGTGGTAGCCTAATGTTAATAAGAGTAAGTTGCTAAAACTTCCCTGGGATAATACAGAGAAAAAAATCCAAAGGCTTAAATACATGAAAATGCAGAGGTAGATTTTATCATCTGCATTCTGCATATTAGTTCCCTATTATATACCCTGAGAAAGACCAGAAGGTCTTCTTTCAGTAAAGCAGTGGGAAATAAGGGGGCATGAGCATCCTTGAAAAGCTCTGGGTGGCTGTCTCTGTAGGCTGAGGATAATGATGAGAGTTGCTGCCATTGAGATGAGTTCCCTAATTTCAATCAGGATGATGGGACCTCAACTGATATAATAGGCAAGCTCTCTAGTAGAATACCTGTCATAGAGTAAATAATCTATAAATGTTGACTAACATCAATCATATATTTTTAGTTTCCTGATTGAAGAATATTACCTTCCATTTTGCTAACATGAATGCTGTTATAGTCCAGTACAATTACCAATAGTAAAGATATTCCACTGGATATATAATATACTTTATATATTTAATTTATACTTTATATAAATTAAATTATGCATCTATACATTCTTAGCATTCTCAGTTAAAAAATGAGAAATACTATTGCCAACTTCAGGTAAAAGAAATGAATGTTCAATTAGGTTGTTTAAATGCTTTAATATTTATGAAAGGAATGGATATTTTCAATACACAACTGGTAATTATTTATAGGAGTGGCTGAATTTGTTCCTCTAATTTAAGGACAATAGGCCTATATTTTATTCATCTATGTAAGTGGTCATGATAGAGGCATCTTGAAGATTTGTGAAGGTATTCTTAGTTATTACAGTAATAGAGATGAGATGCTACTGGCATTAGTGAAGAGGGGCTAGGGATGTTATACTTCCTGTAAATCAGGGAACTATATTCTGTCCAGCATTATTTTTAAATATCCTGCCATATTAAACCCACTATAAATATAAATCAATAATATCTAATTTTAAAATAAGTTTTATTAAGTTCAATTTTAATAAGAATTCCAAGACTAGAGAGAAAGCTTGTCATGAAGAAGAAGGCTTAATTTTTGAGAAGACATTTTCTTAAAATTATTGAATAATGTATTACCTTGTACCATACTGTTTATTCTACTGTATTATGGCATTGGCAACTAAATAAAAATTGAAAATATTTTAGCCTGATAACACACTTAGTACAAAATCAATAAGTCCTATTGAAAATATTTAACAGAGAAATATGTTTTTAATAAACTTAAAATGAAGTATTTTTAAATTAGCATGGACACATCAGACCCAGAGTTTCTTTATATTTCACTAATAGATATTATTGTAAAAATCTTACATTATTTCTAGCCTTCTGATTTTTGATTAATTTAGCATTTTAATGGAACATCTACAATAAGATTATTTATTGAGATTACTTTTAAAAGTATACTTGGAGCTTTATGTTTTTAATCATACAGATAGATTATATTACTTATAAATTTTATTTCAGAGTAGTCAAAGGCAGCATTGGGTCTTACAGGGTCCAGGCCTACTGCTGTGTATGTAATACTGTATTAACATTTTAAGGCTCTTGTTATATGCTATGCACAGGACTACTAACTATTCATGTGAAACCTCTGTTGATTCTCATAACTAACATTTTGAAATCAATGCTTCTATTACTCATTTATGCTGTCGGCCTCAAGTATTTTAATATAACAAATATTTTAACTTAACACGTTCAAAACTGAACTCCTGAACTTTCTCCCCAGATTGACCATCTCAGTTAATCGGAACACAATGCTTCAAGGAGGAATGAACAAAAACAAAACATCAAAATCAAACAAACAAATACAAAGAAACAAAACAGAACAATAACAACACTTCGATCCATGTTTGACATGTCTTATTCTTATAACTCCATCTGTTAGGAAATGATATTGACTCTCTATTCAAATAACACTCAAAATACAACCAGAATCCTGCCACTTCTAACATCTCCATGCTACTTTGGCTCAAGAACCATTTTTTCTCTCTCTCTTTCTCTCCTTAATTATAACAATATGCTTCTAACTGGTTTCCTTGTTTCTCTACTCTTGTCTCTGAATGTCTATTTTTGATACAGCAGCGGCCCCTTTAAAACATAATTCAGATCATGACCTATTCCTGCTTAAAGTCCTCCATGACAACTTTCAGATCATGACCTGTTCCTGCTCAAAGTCTTCCATGAAATCTTTTTATTCTATCTTGAGGTAAAAGCAGAAATCCTTACAATGGCCTGCAGGGTCCTGTATTACTGGCACCTGTAAACTCCATAATTTTATATTGTATTTCTCTGCCCTTGTCACTTCACTATGAATACACTGACCATCTTGCGCATCTTCATTCACATCTTAAGGTCTTTGAATTCACTGTTTCCTCTGTCTGAAGTCTCCTTCCAGAAGAATTGTTCTTCACCTTCAAGTTTTTGCTCAAATGTTTCCTTTTCCTTGAAGATCATGTTGGCCAGTCTTCTAAAAATTGCGAAGACATACTTCTCAGCACTAGTGCCCTAAACCCTGCTTATTTTTCCCCCCACAGGTTTTCCTTTGACAAAGGTTTTGCTTTGACAAACCTACATATACTGTTTATAAAAGCAAAAATTGAAGTAAAGTTAAATAGGTAAGAATGACTTCATTCAAGGCTATTGAAATAAGGTAGAGATACCAAAGCACAGTCTGAACTCAATTTTACTGAAACAGAGGACTGGAGAGTTTTTAAGAGCTGGAGTGGGAGAAATCAAAGGCCCTCTGTGTTTGCTAATTTAGCTTACTGTAAGAAAAAGTTTTTTAAATTTTCATGCTATGAGGTAGTATTACAGCTTGAACTAAGGTACCCACTTAAGTCAGGCTCCTACATTCCCAAACAGAGCAGGAGATAGAGGCACTATCTTTCTTGACAATTACATTTCAAAGTGTAAAGAAAAAAAATTTTCAAAAAAAGATAGCCCTGGGTTGTAAAACTGTCAAAAGGCTATAAGAATACTTATATCTAAAAGGAGCAGATAGGGAATTTGCAATTACAAGGTTTCTAAAGTAAATGCTCTAAGACAAAGGAGTGGAGGAACCTCAGTGGTTAGGTCATCTGGATTCTGTAAGGACCTGGGAGAAAGGGCGGTTGGGGGCCTTGATGCAAGAAGAAGACTGTCTAAAGTTTAGTCAAGCCGAGGAGAATGGTAAGGCTGTCTTGGTTATTTTAGGTTGTCTGTTGCCCCTCACCCTCAAATACGAAGCAGGGTAATTTTGTCTGTTTTGTTCACTGCTGTTTAAAAAAATACTGGGAAAAATTCCTTCCGCTGGATGGGACTGAGGTAATGATATAATTTGTGCATTTTAATATGGTACAATATTTAAAGTAGAGAAATAATTTGGTCATGAAAAGGTATTAAGTTAAAAGACTAATATTGGAAAAGATAAAGTTTGATTAATTTATAATTGTTGAAGACTAGACGTGTAAATACTAGAAAACACTAGTGGACATGTTTTATTTAACATGTTTTCCAATCTGTTTGTTCATCTGGTTCTCTAACCAGCATTTATTTCCTATCATACTGGGAACTCAAATAGAGAATTTGATTGAATTAAAATATGCATAATTCTTCTTTTACTATAATATCATTTTGTTTATTTCTTATACTTTTTTTAAAGTCTTGATCATCAGGGCACACTGATCATCAGAGCACACTGATATGGTGATGGAAAGGCTTTTCTATGTACCAGCAGATTTTATTTGTGCAACTAATTTAAACAAATTGAATAACTGCAGTCTTAACCTACCACTGGACTATATTTATGAGCTGTCAAGAATGTAATGATATGACAAAGCAGGCAGTTGTGAAGTTTATACATAAACTCTGACTTAAGATTGACTTTAGAAAAAGGCAGATATAAATATTAGGGAAAAATTATATATTCCCTCAGATGTAAAATTTGCAGGTAAAGAAAGGCATATTTAAATAATATAAACAGTGCTAAATTCAAAGCATACTTATTATCAGGAGATAAGGCATCATATGGCCCAGCTATTTTAGATTTTCTTTTGCCATCTTGATACTACAGTATGTAGATATCAATAAAAAATACAGAAATTCTATAATGTATTAAAGTATTGTTTTATTTGTTACATTCATGAGTTTTAGGGTTTATTACAAATATTTATATTTTGAGAAGCCCAACAGTCCTATGATGATTTGAGCTTAGAATATGTGTAAACCATTCATGTTCACAATAATGTACAATTTTGTATATATTTTAGATATTAAACACAATAGGAAAACTTCATGTATATTATTTCTGAAACAAAGGATGGTATTAAACTGGAACAGAGCTTGTTGGTGAAAGTTCCTGGTATTTTACAAAAATAAAAAAATGAGACTCCAAAGGGTTAAGGAGTTTGTGCAAGGTCACATAATTAGTTAAATGAGAGAGGGTCTGGAGTAAAGGTTTCTAGTCTGCTCTGGGGTAGTCATTGCATAGTGCTCTTGGTAAGTGCTGTAATGAAGTACTCATGTGGCTTAAGAAAGCTTATGCCAGTGCTGAGTTCTCATTTATTTTGTGCTCCATATCAGTTTTAAAACCTCTCTTCTGGTCCTCAAAGGAAGGGCATACTTTGTTAAAGGAAATTAATATTACCATCATCATCCAATATTATCTTCAGGAAACAAAGCCACCCCCATTATTCAAATTCTCAGATTCTTATATTTGGAATAGGCATATTCTAATTATCAGCAAATTGTTAACCTTACAGATTCCTTTTTAATTGTTCTTAATTCTTAATTGATGAGCTATAAATACTCAAAAGAACTTTTAAATGAGACCTACACTTATTTCTCCTTGAGAAAAGAAGGATTACAACACAATTTGACATGCTATGAAATATTCATCAGTAAGGTAGCCTCTTTGCTATTGAAAACAAAAAGAAGAGGAGGCTTGGATTCTGTAGTTTAGCTACAGAAATGAATTTCAAATGCATTTCAAAATGCTTAATTTTAACTCTTCTTCATTCTCTGAAACTCTCTAGAGGAAATCTGTATGAGTTATGAAAAAAACAGTGTTAAAATCGCAAAACTGATCTGAAGTTCAATAGCCAAATAGACCTTCCCCTGATGTCCTCTGATTGTGCAAGCTACTCTCAAATCTCCCACATTTTTTAAAGGACAGACACATGGAATACCTGAGTAATCTATACTTTTTTCTATAAAAATTATTTTAGAAGTGATTTCCACTCTGGATTTTGAGAAACAAATGATATCTAACAGGCGATAAGAAGACATATGAAAACAAATTAAATAAAACCATTGGAACTGAATGCATTTTTTATTAGATATATAAATCTTCTATTCTTTTATTAAGTCCTGAAAAGATTTATTAAATTTTCCTTGATTTGAGAAACACTTCAGAATTGTAATAAAAAAGATGGATGGATTTTAATCCAGTTTTCATAATGATACAATGGGTTGATTGCAGCATTTTGATGTGGGGAATATAAAGATATTATAAAGGAAGATTTATTTTTAAATTACAATTTTTGAAAGTTATAATAGATTCTGTGGTACATTCAATTGTCATTAACCACTGGGTTTCCTCTTTAATATTTGTCTATCAAATGATCAATTTTTAATTCAGATGAATTATCAAGAATACATTTTTTAAAAAAACATCAAAAACTATAAAAAATAAAGTATCTTGAAAACATTGCATTCTTGTTACATATAAAACCATAGGCATAATAAATAAAAAGTAATATTGCTATATTTACTGTAATTGTATTTTTGAGGCTATTTTTTACATAATATCCTCTTTTTTGAGGCCTAAAGAAAAGCATTTTCTCCATGTTTAAGCCAAAATTTGTTGTGCTTTTCACAAAGCTCTCATATATTTTACCCCATTGACATTGTTAATTGTGTGTGTGTGTGTTTGTCCCTGAAAAATATAGATTCACATTTGTAACTCAATTCTAGTAACAGTAAAGGGCTATATTGTATTCCAGTGGGGATGGGGAGGGCACCATTCTGCTCCCATTGGTTACCAATAATTACCCAAATTACTCATGTTTCAGGTTTCATTTAGAAGAACTTCCTTTCCTCCCTTCTGACTCACTGATTCAGTCACATGAACTGAACTAGAACTATCTTCTTTGATCCATCTTCTTCCATTCACTCAACAAATAATAAGTTGAGAGCCTACTACATGTCAAGCTCTCTTGGAGGTCTTGTAACTACAGAGGTAAAAAAAGTGAAAAATTCCTTCCCCTCATAAAACTTAAAATCTAGAGAGAAAAGAAAGACAACAAACAAAGAAAAAATGTATTTTTCAACTGGTATTATGTACAATGACATTTACTAAAGAGGTGAAAGGAATATGGAGAGGCATATTAAAGGAATATGTTATACATGGTATTCATGAAAGTCCTCTCTGATTAGATGACATGAGTAGGAACCTATAGGAAGAAAAGGTTTGAACTGTGGGGATTTTTGGGAAAATGTGCTTGGCATATTCAAGTAAAGCAAGGAAGTCAATGTGGCTAGAATGAAGTGAAGTGGGTGACAGTAATAGAAGAAAAACTATCAGATTATGTATACTTTTATGAAGACTTTAGTTTTTCCTGTGAATGCTATAGTAAACTGTTGGAAGGTGTTGAATGATAGAATGTTAACATTTGATTTATGTTTCTAAGGATCATTCTCAGTGCTGTTTGGAGAAGAGTCTTTAGAAGTGCAATGGTGGAGAATGGAGATCACTTAAGATACTACTGAAATTCTCCAAGCTGCTAGAAGTAAAGGTGGTAAGATGTAATTGAATCTTAGGTATATTTTGAAATTTAGTGATTGATTCGATGTAGAAAGTGAAAGAACGATGTTTCAAGGACCACACTAGCTTTGGAGCCTGAACAACCGGTATAATGGAGTTGGCATGTACTGAGTTGGGGAGACTGTGAAAAGAGCACCTTTGGAAGGAGTATTGAGAGTTTTTCTTTGGACATGCTAATTCTAAGATGCCTAATAGACTGCCAAGCAATTTTAGTAGTCATTTGAGTAAAAAGTCTAATACAAGGAATAAGTCTCAATTGGAAATATAAATTTGTAATCACCAAATTTACAGATGATTTGTAAAGACATGAGAGTGCATGTAATTTATTCAGACAGCATAGATAGAGAAGATGTGGAGACCACACCAAAATTTAAAGTTGGTGAATAAAGGGGAACCAGTATTTTTTAAAAAATTAAAATCATTGATTAGAAGAAAAAATAAGAGAAAACAAATTTGCTGGATAAAATAATTGATAAAGTGATGGCATCTTAGTTTGAGTTCCCTTGAAAGCAGAGCCTGAGATAAGAACTGGGAAAGGATAGTTTATTTGGGACATTATCATGAAGCCAGAATGAGGGAATAGCAAGAATGATACAGGGAAAGATCAACATAGAGGTGCATTATTAATCTGGTTACGACTGTGGAAACTAGGGCTTCTCAGAATTATCAAAAACTCCCCTTCCCCAGTTCCCATTCTCCACTGATGGAGGATTGCTCTCTGGAACATTGACTTCCCTATCTTACCAGGCTTCTTAAGTACATGGGCTCTTATGGCTTCATGAAGGCCCTGAGAATGAAAGCAGAATAACAGCTGGATTTAGGTTAAGGTGAAATAGTTCCAGAATAAGTCTGAACTTTCAAAGCATTGTCTAATGTTGCTGCAGCTGAAATCAGAGCTGGCAAGGGAATGGGATGTGGGGATAGGTCATGTGACACCAGGGGAAATTACTGAAATATCTGACTCAAAGTAGCTAATATTAGCATTTTACCCCCACAGCCACAGTGATGGATTTATGGCTGGCTGTATGACACAACCTGAGCCAGAGTCTTTCTCTAATTTTGTTTTAATTTGTCCTCTAAGGAAATTACCTTTGCTTTCTAGTTGTTTGTTTATGAGTTTGTAAACTCTTGGCCAACTGTAAACCATTCCCCTATTACATGGAAATCACTATAGCCTAGGAAAAAAAAAATCAAGAAAAGAGAATAAAGAGACAACCCGCAAATTGGGAGAAAATATTTACAAAGCATACACTTAACAAGGGGCTAATATCTAAAATATATAAGGAACTCAAACAACTCAACAGCGAAGAAACAAATAACCCAATTAAAAAGTTGGCAAAGGAACTGAACAGACATCTCAAAAAATAGAGATATGGCCAACAGCTATATGAGAAAATGCTCAATATCTCCAATATTCAGGGAAATGCAAATTAAAACCACAATGAGATACCAACTCACATCTGTTAGAATTGCTATTAGAAAAATGACAGATGATAACAAGTGTTGGCAAGGATGTGGAAAATAGGGAACTCTTGTACACTGTTGGTGGAAATGTAACTTAGTACAGCTATTTTGGTATTATGGAGATTTCTCAGAAAACTAAAAATAGGATTACCATATGATCCAGCAATCCCATCTCTGAGTATACAGTGAAAGGAATTGAAATTAGTATGTTGAATAGATATCTGCATTCTTATATTTATTTCAGCATTTTTTACAGTAGCCAACATATGGAAGTGTCCTAAGTATCCATCAATAGATGAATAAATAAAGAAAATGTGATATGTATACACAATGGAGTATTATACCAACTTAAAACAGAAGGAAATGCCATCATTTGTAACAACATGGATGGAACTGGAGGATGTTATGCTAAATTAAATAAACCAGGTACAGAAAGAAAAATACTGTATGATTTCATTTACATGTGTCATCTAAGAAAGTCAATCTCATAAAAACAGAATAGAAGGGTGGTTACCAGAGGCTGGTCAGGGAAGAAGGAGGGATGGGGAAAGAGAAAATGTTTTCAAAATGTTCAGTCTCAGTCAGGCTAGAGGAATAAGTTTGAGTGGTCTATTGCACCACACAGTGACCACAGTTAATTATAATATATTATATGTTTCAAAATTACAGAAAGTATAAATTTTTAATATTCTCAACACAAAAAATGACAAATTAGGTGATAGGATGTTAATTAGCTTGATTAAACTTCTACAATGAATACATAGAACAAAAATCACATTTTACCCCATAGCAATATACAATTATTATTTGTCAATTAAGAATAAAATTTTTTTAAATGAAGAAGAAAAAATATGAATGTAGATAATCTTAAAACTGTTCCTGTCTCTCGATCCAGTAACTGATGATTTCAGAGTTGCTCTCATCTTCATGTTTCATAATTATGGCTTCTTTAGTCTGAGCTACCTCGGTGTTCTATAGCAACTCTCATTTATAAATAACTTAGCTTGAGCTGCTTTTCTGGTAACAATTAAGAGAATCCTGACATAGACAAAGAATTCTGTCATACATTACCTTTAAAAATATGTTCTACTTTCTAAGGAAATTTATTCCAATTTCCTTAGCTACTCATTCTTAATTATTATTGATGTTATAACTTAAGAATGTGCATAAGCCACTTAATTTATTTGCAAAATGTAATAGGTTATGAATAAATTTTGTATAAAACAGCTATGTTTACTTTATAAAAATAACTTTTTTTTTTTGACAGAGTCTTGCTCTGTCTCCCGGGCCGGAGTGCAATGGCGTGATCTCTGCTCACTGCAACCTCCGCCTCCATGGTTCAAGCAATTCTCCTGCCTCAGCCACCTGAGTAGCTGGGACTCTAGGCGCGCGCCACCATGCACAGCTAATTTTTGTATTTTTAATAGAGGCGGGTTTTCACCATGTCGGTCAGGCTGGTCTCCAACTCCTGAACTCGTGATCCGCCCACCTCAGCCTCCCAAAGTGCTGGGATTACAGGCGTGAGCCACTGTGCCCTGCAAAAATAACTTTTAAGATAAAGCAACATATAGTAAAACTCACGTATTTTATTAGCTATAGCTTTATATTGAATCAATGAAAATGATAAATAATTATTCCATTATGAGTGGTGTTTCACTATAGATATAAATTTACTGTAATAAATATTATAAGGTAGGTCCCTTCTTAAATGTACCCAAATGAGTTTATTTGGTGGTTGATGTGGTAAAACAAAACATAATAAAACTTATAATGCAGTTTTACATATTGCACCTGAAAATTGCATAATGTTGAAGTTTCAAGGTTTGGAGAAACAGGGGACTTAATAATTCAATGAGAATTTTTTTCATAGATAATCGGTTTGTGTAGTTGGATAAGTAAATTATTTCAACGTAATGATCATTTTTTCTAGTTTGCCAAACCGAAGTTACATGATATATAGTTTTAATACTAGATTCAGATAATATTATTTTACTTTAATGTTCCTTTTTTGGGGCACTTGTTTACACCCAAGTGATTTTTGACAAATTAAAATAATAGCTGACTA
The DNA here is from genome assembly GCF_028885655.2 of Pongo abelii. Lineage (NCBI taxonomy): Eukaryota > Metazoa > Chordata > Mammalia > Primates > Hominidae > Pongo > Pongo abelii. The sequence continues at coordinate 50,549,244 of NC_072000.2, read as the reverse complement.
CTGGATGATATTGAGTCTTTGGCATTAGACTGCCAGTGTTGGTGGCCTGGTCCCTGCTTATAGTTTTCCTTGGACACGCAACTTAGTCTCAACTGTATCCAATTTATAGGAATGTGTGTGTATTTAAGGAGTTAGTATATGTTAAACAGCACCTTGAATATAATAAGTGGACAATAAATATTGTACAAATATTTGTACAAATGATTATGATTAACGATAACGGTATTGAAGACCATTTTAATTCTTCTATATAAAACTGGGCTTTGGGACTTTTATTCGCTAGGATGTTAGTGAAGATGCACTGTTTTCTACATCTTATTTTTTTCCTCTGCCTTTATTTCCTTGCTTAATATGCAACATGCTATCTGGTAGTAACTTATTTAGAAAAGACATGTGTGTAGTAAATCTTATTGAGACTTGGTATGTCTAAAATGAGTTTAATCTCTTTTCTCACTTTAGTGATTGTTTGCTGGTTTAAAATTCCTCTATTTATTTATATTTCTTCTGATGTGTTCAGACCCCTGTACCAGGCTACCACTCTGTCCCATGAGATTGTTAATTCAGGTTCCAATTTATGTCCCAGGTCTTTATTTCCAACTTTTCTGGGAAGTTGTCTAGAATAAAGTTGGCCCATGTCCAGACTTGACCTGTCATTGTTCAGAACCTATATTAGAGAAAGGAAAACATGGAAGTATATATAATGAACCTGCCTTCTTGCTACCAGCCCACAGTTGACTCACAGCAAAAATTAGGGTTTAAATGGGGTGTCTGTATCTTTGCCACAGTGTGCACACACCCCAGATATTGTACCTGGGAATTTCTGGTGGATACCTTTTCTTTCCTATTTCTTGGAATACTAAAATGCATTCACAAAAGGAAAGCTTTGTGTTGACTTACAGTCTAATATTTTTTGGGGTCAAATAATGTTATTTCCATAGAATTTACAGACTGAAGGTTGGACTTGTTTTAACGATAGCATAATTAAGGGAATCCTCTCTATTTCTGCTTAGGATACTCATTTATAAAATCACTTCTTATTTTTAAAGAGAATATAGGCTGTTTTAGATGTACTGGTGGATAAAATGAAATGCTGATATAGGTGAAGAGCTATTTACTTGAAAAGTGCTTCAGTCTTCTGCTTAGGGAGGGAATATTTCCATCGGTATTGTGTATTCCATATAGACCATTCTATAATGTTGTCCCCAGTATGAGCAGAATCCAGGGATGGTGGAGCTAGTTTTTTTAAAAAGGAATGTAAAAAGAAGGGTCAGTTCTCCTGTCTTTCAAAGATGTCTTTGACACCCATTGATCAATTGCTATAGCAAAGTCTGCAAGACAAACCACAGAAATATTTGACGAGTGTCCATATGCTTTTTGTAAGGGTATTAACAGTTCAGGAACCTTTAAGACTGCTGTTCAAATTTCCTGGACAGGAAGAAAAGTGATTGGTTAAATATAATTGCAGCTCAGGATATGTGCAATAATACCACTGAGAGAAAAGGTTGGAATGATTATTTGGGAACATGTTTTAGGAGTCCCTTGGCAGAGAGGTTTAAACCAAAACTAGAAGTTAGTAAGGAGTTATTAAAGACCTTTGAGCATAAGAGTTGTGAAATGAAAACGAGATTAACCTGTCATATATTTAGGATGAAATGTAGCATGGAAATTAAAGGAGAATGGAAATTAGTTCAAAATAATTGCTGCAGTCTCTAAATAAGAGCTGACAGTTAAATTAAACATGAAGGTATATGTGGAAAAACACTGTAAAGAAAGAATCCTTGACTTAGCAAATAATTAGCTATACGGAATGTGGACTTAGAACTAAACAAGAAATTTCTAAGAATTTCAACCTAGATGACAAAGAAAATGGTGAGGACAGAGTAGAGAAAATTCAGATATAAAATATAATGTTCAGAAAAAGTGACATTTCAGTATCACTTTCTGTTTTTGTTTTTTGAGACAGAGTCTCACTCTGTCACCCCGGCTGAAGTGCAGTGGCATGATCTTGGCTTACTACAACCTCCACCTTCTGGGTTCAAGGAGAGTAGCTGGGACTACAGGCCTGTGCCGCCACACCCGAATAATTTTTGTATTTTTACTAGAGACAGGGTTTGCCATGTTGGCCAGGCTGGTCTTGAACTCTTGACTTCAAGTGATGTGCCTGCCATGACCTCCCAAAGTGCTGGGATTACAGGCTGAGCCACCACGCCCAGCCTGAAGTTTCACTTTCACTTTTGAAATGAAATTGTCATTTCACTTAGGATGCATTGCAATTAATATGTTAAGACTAAAAAGCTTTCAAGCAGTTTATTGGATATAAGCAGTTTATTGGAAAATCTTAAATCCAAGATACATTCCCGATTCAGAAATTGATAAGTAATATTTTATTTTTATTTTATTTTATTTTATTTGAGGCAGAGTCTAGCTCTGTCACCCAGGGAGGAGTGCAGTGGCAGGATCATGGCTTATTTCAGCCATGACCTCCTGGGCTCAAGCAATCCTAGTTTTAAATTTTTTTTTTTTTTTTTTTGTAGAGACAAGGTCTCACTATGTTGCCAGGCTGGTCTCAAATTCCTGGGCTCAAGCGATTCATCTTGCCTTGAGCTCCCGAAGTATTGGAATTACAGGCATGAGCTATTGGGCTGGGCCTGTAAGTAATTTTAAATTACACTAATTGATAAATTAAAAATATAAATCTATATAATTAGCATAAATACAAGCATAAGGAAAAGAACTAAAAATGGGTTTAGGTAATAAATTAATTAAGCAAGTTTGGAATGTATACCATTAATTGTTAAAAGTCATTTATATTATTGCATGCAAGTAACATGCAACATGAAAATAAAAGGAGCTTTATTTACAATGGTGAATAGAATTGGTTTGAGACTAATTTAACTTAAGCTAGGCTATTTATTCAAAACCAATTACAAAACACTAATGAAAAAATTAAGAAAGATAAAGACATGAATAATTATAAGATTTTGATCATTGCTGGGAAGACTAAATATGGTAAGGATGACAGCACCCCTAAGTTAATATATAGACAAGTCCGTTTCTACTTAACATTCTGGTGATACAGTTCATAAAACTCGCATCAAAGAAAGTGAACTCCTGCTGGAAAAGCAAGCAAAAGTTCTTTTCTTTTTTTTAAGGTACTGGCAGTAGACATGCCCTTCAAAAATTCTGAAGTATATTAAAAATTTAACTTCTCTAACATGTGCAGTATTATATTTCAACAGAAAAGACAATAATGTTTTCCAAAAATTAATGTTTCAAAAAATTAATTCAAACTTTTATACTAAGCTTAAGCAAAGAGATAAAATCAGCAATGAGAAAGTGTTTCATTAAGCAAATATTAGTATAATTAAATATGAGAATGAGGACAATGTGAAATAGATCCGATACCACATGTCATAATGTATGCTGGATAAATACATAATATATATATTAAAACAAAATAATAAAAAATCATTTTTACAATGAAGATACATACAATATTTTTAATAATTCAGAAGGATGGCTATATATTATATTCTAGTATATGTATACAATAAAATATAATGAAAATAAATATTAAAAGAAAAGCAAATAAATCAGGAAAAGATTTACAAACGTAACAGAGAATAGCAATTATCCAAATGCAAAGAATGTATTAAGCTATGTTAATCTAATGGACCAATTATACTTGAAAAATAGAAAAAAAAAGTTCAATTGAAATGTATAGCTTTTTCTTAGATATTTACATGTCTGTCTATACAAATATTTTGTAAGCTTTTTGAGTCAGAATTTACAACACACTAGTGTTTTTATCCCAAAACAATTAATAGAATGTCCCAAATATGCTAGTAGAGTTGAGTAAACAAAGTGGATTAGTTCAAAGTATAAAGGAAACTCATGTTCTCATTAACAAATAAAAAATAAAAAGCAAATAAAAATAATACTGTATAAGAACCAGTAATTTTCTTTCAACAATGGAATTACTCTCAGAAATTTAAGCAAATAAAGAATTGTTTGGATATTATATGGAGGTGCTCACATATTCAAAGGAAAAGCTACTGAAGTAGGCTCAGTAAAGGCCAAGAGTAATACCGCTCTGGGGATCTTGCTATTGAAACTAAAACACAATCTTACCGAGTGTGCTTCCACCAGCATAAATCAGTTGGAGTCATTTTTAGTCTTTAGGTCAATGTTTAATGTTTAGGGAAGAGCCTGTGGTAGGTTGGCCTACTCAAACCATGTGGACGTAGAGTAGGGAAATACTGATTTTGCAAAACCTCTGACTATTACTAGAACAGTGAGAAAGATACTGAACAGCCCAAAGCAATAAGGTTATGTATAGATACCGTTATTCACCTATTTAAAATAATAAAGATAAATTGTGTACGATTTAGGTATACTTATATGTTGACAGTAGCACTGTAAATCTCATCAATCTTATGGGAGAGCCAATTTCTTATATGTAATATGTCCTAAAGAAAATTACTCACATACAATATTTCCCCAATAAAATACTCCTTGGGAAATGTACTCCATGGAACTTGTCCCCTACTTCCTCTATCCTTTATTTTATCAAAATATTCCGAGAAGTGATATTTATTGCTTTGAATATGAAAAAACACTCAAATGGCCAATAAGACATGTCTAAGCAAATTGATTCTGCATGATATGAAACAGTAACTGTGAACAATGAAAGGGGATCCCTCAAGAGAATGAGGCAGGAAAATGGGGTCCCGAGGCAGGGAACATAAGGCCAATTCACACTTCAGCTATGACAGGAAATATCGTCTCTATAGGGTGTAGGCCAAGTAAATGACTTCGTAACTTTTTACTTCATCTTCTTCATTTACATAGGGCTTACCCAAAGTAACCAATGGAATCCTCTAGAGGGTATTTAAACTCCCCAAAATTCTTTAACGGGGCCCTTGAGCCCCTATGCTTGGGCTCACTCCCACACTGTGGAGTGTACTTTCATTTTCAATAAATCCCTGCATTCCTTCCTTACTTTGTGCATTTTGTCCATTTCTTTCTTCAAGACACCAAGAACCTGGACACCCTCCCCCAGTCACACGTTTTGATAATCCAGCCAGGAGGAGGAGGTAAGCCCTAAGTTTGGGACTTATTTTTCTCCCATCTCCTTTTCCCTTTTGCTGCATACTGGAGATTCAATCTCTCTCTCTCTCTCCTTTCCAACTCAGGACCCTTGGTGGGAAGCACCTAAACGTGGAGGCAACTGCAGGTTTCTGGCCATGGCCAGTGAAATTAAGGTGTTTCCATGAGGAGAAGCCTAACTGCCACCACCCAGATAACTTAAGGGACCTGGGTCTTTTTCATTTTTGTCCTCTCTTTCTTTTTCAGCCTTTCAGCAGCTGTTTCCTAGTAGCTCCTTGGAAATTGAGGGCAATCGGCTGGGGTCCCTACCTGGTATTCCCTAAAGACCTAGGAATGAATGGAAATAATTGCCCTGCCCAGAGAGGGAAGGACTCTTTTTTTTTTTTTTTTTTCATATTTTCTGCCCTTGGTCACTGATCACTACATGTGGTGCAGCGCATAGCAAACTTGCACATTTTTCAGGCTACTTATACCTTCTTATCTTATGCTAAATTCTTCCTTTCCCCTATTCAACTGGCTAAGGGCAAAAGAAACCCACCCAAACTTCAGTTCCTATCATTAAAGTTCATGGAATGGGAAGCATGGGAAAGTGTGGCCTTATCAAATTATAAGAATGCTGAAAGTCGGGACTTACACCCAGGTACCAAAGGAAAGCTCATTGTAGGCTCTGGAGGGAAAGCATGTAAAGTGGCACCAGTGCCCACCTAAGGTCAGAGACTTCTGACACTAAGATTGGACCCCACAGGAGGACACTGGGAGATCCAGTGTACCTCAACCCCTCCAAAGAGGATGCTCTTGGCATAGGTGCTGAGGTCTAGTATTAAAAGTATTAAACCCTCCTTAGAATTTTCTCTCATCATTGCAATGCTTTTTGGCCCCAATATTGTTTTGAATCTGGAGTTTACAGTCTACTTGGTAGTGGGATGGCATTGCATGTATCCAGGCTCTTGTGCTGCTGTCCTAAGCAGGGGGCCTAGTTAACATGTGACATCCTCCTTTGGTACTATTTGGCCTGAGTACTCTTTGGAGTCTGGGGAGGTTTGGCCCTTAAAAATGAAACTGCCATGGAGACTGCTTTACCTGAAATTTTGGTTCACAGCCTTCATTGGATTATCTATTGGGGCAAAGTAAAACTGGCAAGCTTGTATTGCTGTCTCATGGCTGAGGTTCCAAGCTATTGGATCTTCGTTTATGTGTGTCTATACATGTCTAGATGTGTTTATTTGTATGTACACTTATTGTTATATGTTGTGTCTACCAAACTGGCTTATAAGTAAAATAAGTCTAAGCATTTTTCAAGTTCACGTGACTTAAAAGTATAACTTTACTGAACAAGCTAGCTTTAAAATTATTGGTGGAATAAAAATAGAAATGCCTTCAGAATTGTCAGCATACATTTTGTCTGAATTTTATGTTTGTCTTTGCTAGATATTTTTAAATGTCAGTGTTAATTTCAAGCTGAGAACTGCTTGGGGTGAGCTTGCCTCCCGTTCTATTCAAAGTCTCAGTGAGATAAATGCATATCTGATTACTTCCTTTGGAAAGGCTAATCAGAAACTCAAAAGAATGCAACTGTTTGTCTCCCACCTACCTGTGATCTGAAAGTCCCCAAACTCCCTCCTCAACTCGATTTGTCCTGCCTTTCCAGACAAATCAATGTTCATTTTACCTATATGGATTGATGGCTCATGTCTCCCTTGTTAAAAGTAAAAATTAAGGCTGGGCACGGTGGCTCACGCCTGTAATCCCAGCACTTTGGGAGGCCGAGGCAGGCGGATTGCTTGAGGCCAGGAATTCAAGACCAGTCTGGCCAAGATGGTGAAACCCTGTCTCTACTAAAAATACAAAAAGCCAGGCATGGTGACCCACGCCTGTAATCCCAGCTGCTTGGGAGGCTGAGGCAGGAGAATCGCTTTAACCTGGGAGGCAGAGGTTGCAGTGAGTCAAGATCTCACCACTACACTCCAGCCTGGGCCACAGATGAGACTCTGTTACAAAGAAAAAAAAAAAAAAGTAAAAATTAAGTACAGTGAATGGGATAAATATTTTAGGTTAACTTTTTGTGTAAATTAAAATCTTAAACTTATTTTTGATGCTCATTTAATATCTGGGTCACTTCCAATTAAGAAAGGATTATGATATGGGAAATATGTTTCTAAAATTGTGGAATAGTTCTGATCTATAAATGCTCATATCTGATAGGTCAGGATTTCTTGCTTTTTAGGGTTTCACTAAAGTTTTAGGTTACTAAGGATAAAAATTCTAGTTCTAAGGACAAAAATTCTGTATACAAAATGTGTCATAAAGTGTTATGTTATTAGTGAAAAAACAATAATTTTGTCTAATTCAGAAGTTATCTAAAAGTTCAAATTACAGATTTGCAAAGGTTACTTATGAAACAGTGTAGTTAGGAATTATTAAGTAGGGGAGAAAGATGTGGAAAAAGTTTAAATAATAAAATATATATATATATATATATATATATATATATATTTTTTTTTTTTTTTGGAGATGGAGTCTCACTCTGTTACCCAGGCTGGATTGCAGTGGCGCTATCTCGGCTCACTGCAACCTCCACCTCCTGGGTTCACACCATTCTCCTGCCTCAGCCTCCCAAGTAACTGGGACTACAGGCTCCTGCCACCGCGCCCAGCTAATTTTTTGATATTTTTTAGTAGAGACGGGGTTTCACCGTGGTCTCGATCTCCTGACCTCGTGATCCACCCGCTTCGGCCTCCCAAAGTGCTGGGATTACAGGCGTGAGCCACCACGCCCAACCTAATAAAATATTTTTTAAAACCTGATAGAGAATTGGATACATTTGGCTAATTAACACTTTCATAGTTAAAGCTCTTAATCTTGATTAAAGTAAATCAAAGTAAAATAAGAAATGTCTAGGTGTGGTGATGTGCGCCCATAATCCCAGCTACCAGGAGGCTGAGGCAGGAGAATCGCTTGAACCCGGGAGATGAAGGTCGCAGTGAGCCAAGATCATGCCACTGCACTCCAGCCTGGGCGACAGAGCGAGACTCCATCTTAAAAAAAAAAGAGAAATGCATTGGCAGTTTGGCAATTCATTTTTTAATATAGTTAAGCATGAAGCTGGATTTAGTGTGAGGCCAAATTTCATATATGTGCCTGCATTGCTTCACACTATATTTGCCATTTTGTGTTGATAGTGTTAGAGTACTTATTGGTCATGTGCCTAAAGTGCATTTCTTGATTGCACAGGATATATGACAATATTGGTGAACTTAAGGATATTTAATTGTGTATTAGGAATAAAATACTTATTATGTGGGTTTTCTGAGACCCTAGGTAACACTGTAGCCTTCAGGGTAAATTAAGTGGAAAAACTTAGGGTTGGTTTCCTTTTTATTTGTTTTAGCTTCTAGTTTTCATTTGTTTGCTGTATACTCTTCATTTATCTTAAATTCCTAGGCTTCCTTTGGCCCACAAGAACTGATAGAGCACATCAGACTTTTAACTTTAAACTAACTTTGGATTTTGGGCTTCCTGATACTTTAAGTGTATTAAGCATACTTTCATAAATGGAATTTGAGTCATATTTCTCTCTCTCTGCCTAATTGGTCCAAAATTTGTAAACTGTTTGTGAATATTCTTAATTCATGGCAATGTGTTTGTCTGCATACAGTCAAGCAGGGTCACTAGGGCTGCTCAGGGAGAGAGAGCCCAGGAACCTGGCATGCTGGCAAAAGGGTAAGAATTTCTTACCAGCCAGTCTCTGGCCTCTTTCTCTCTATGTAAACTGGTTAAATAAAAGGTATAAGTCACTGTTTATCTCCTCTAAAGTTTTACATTAATTTGTTTAATAATAAGAGCTTAAATCAAATACTTTGTCAGAAAAGTGAAAAACATAATGTCTTTTATTTAGTTCATGTGACTTGAGTAATCTTTTGGGAAATAAACAGTTTTAAAGATTACTGGTAAAATACAAATGTCTTCAAAATGTAAACATGTGGTCTAAATTATGTTCAAATCTTAGGTTTTCTAAATACTTTAAGGTCATAAACTGTTTCTTTGGCTTTTGAAAATTGTTTGACTTGCCTGCTTTCCAGCTAGGTAAGGCCTGGGGACATGTGGAGTTGGCCACATCTCTCTAGCTATGCTGGAAATAGTCAAACCTTTTCAGAACATAACTTTCCAGGTTTTATGTTAAAATTGCTAAGAGTTGCCTTTGTGACACGCAATTATGACTACTAGAAACAGTTTTACATGCAAGGTATGTAAGAACAGTAAACTGTGGTTTTTTTTCCTGTAAAAGGTTACAAAAGGTTTTTGCTTCTTTAAAATTTCTGAGTCATCATTTTGGCAAAATATATAATTTATGGGAATCTGGAATTCCAAAGTCAAATTTCAGTTTCAAAATTCTCTTTCTGAATGCCTGGCTTTTTGGATGGATCAGAGAGCCCCTGAAAACATCCAGAAAAGAGGTAAACACAATTATTTGACATTTTTAGGTACATGGGATTGCCAAAATGATGTTCAGTCTTCTTTAGGTTATATTTTTGTGAATAATGCTAATATATGTTCCAAAATTGTATGGGATTTCTAAAATTCTAATGTCTAAGTATGGTTATTATGTTATTGTAATAACCAAATTAAATAATTAAATTAAATAACCACAGGAATAACTAAATTTCCTTGTCAGTGTTATGCACCTAATTTGGAAAAACAACTGGTATTCAAGAGCATAGAAGTCTAATGTTGATTAAGCATGGACTCATGGAGAACCAGATGGCCTTCTTGTCCTTCCTGAGTCCTTAAAGCTCTTATTATTAAAAGTTCTGCGTTCCATGACTCATCATGGAAAAGATAAAATGATCCAGATTGAATACAATGGTGTAGTGACTTACGAATTACTAAAATAGTTTATTATCAGTGTTTGGTCCTATATGCCTGGGAAAATAATTAAAGCTTCAGGTACATTTGGTCACCTGGTGGGCCATTTAAACCTTTTATAAAGGGATTTCATTCAATTGTTGTTTTCCATGCATGTTTTCTGGTTGTATAAAGCTTTCCCATGCAAGAGGGCTGATGTTATAACAGTAGATTATTACGCAACAGTGTATTTTCAGCAGGTGAAAAGGCTTTTTATGGTTTGGATCTTCGGAAAACATTAGCAAAAGACTGTCCTTGCCATCCAGACTACAACAAAAACTTTAGGACCTTGAAGTTTGGGTTCATAATCTCATAAATGAGAAGGGTCCCTCTACACTCTCAGAACTGTACACCCATTGGAACCCCTAAGGTAAAATTAACCAGGGAAATGTCTTCCAGGAAGAAGATGGAATCCTTAATGTGAATAGCTTTTCTCAAGTTGACAGATGAAGACTTCTATCATGAAGCTCTTATCTTTGAATATTTTCCCTTGCTTATGCCTCTATAAACAATACAAGTGGAAAAGGGGTCTGTTATGTGCACTTATGGGGTGTACTTTTATTTGTGAAGAAGTTTACAGCCAGCCTTATACATGGATAAACTTATGCTTTGATAGATAAAAGATGAAGGCCCAATGTAGGTAAGAAACTTTAATGGTATGTACGTTGCCTCATAATCAGTCAAAAACAAAACATTGCTTGACTCCTCTTAACTCACATCATGGGTTAAAGAGAACATTGCCAGGAGGCCTTCACTCTTCTAAAAGGGATCATTTGTTAGTTCCTTTTTCTGTGGCTTAAAGTAAAAGAGGCAATGATAGGAAATGTATTTCCCATGATAACGTCTATAGCAAACTCTACTGTAAAGGCTACAGTTACACAACAGACTTTAAATTCTTTTGTGAAAGTTATAATAGAATTGGCTAAACAAAGAAGCAGCTGTGCAGCCGCTAGCACTTGTGGCCTATGGAAAAATACATCAAATGAAGATTATAGAAATTCAGTGGTAGGGGATTAACAAAGAGACTACTTAGTTAAGTGAGCATACTCTTTATCTAGCTTATTCTTTGATCCATTTGATTTTAGGAGGTTTGGCTTGTGGGGACCTTGGGTAAGCAGCATACTCCAAACTCTTAGTATTATCCTCCCAATAGTCATAATAATAGTCTCCCTGGTGCACTGTATTTTCTCAAAGGTTTTAAATGCTTGCATGCAGCCATCTGTAGAATGTCATATGGTCTGTCTTCAACTGGAATGACAGGAGCTAAAAGAAATGTGCAACCATGAGGACACAGTAACCTATGAATGATGTGTTGAGACAGGAAGCCCAAAACGATGGTAACTGAGAATGGTGCTAAGGCCCTAAGTTTTGGTCACACCTGAGTGAGAACCTGACCAAAAAGGGGGAGTTTTTTAAAACAAAATTCTGGGGGCCATTGTTTTGGACTAAGCTCATGCACTAGGCCCCAACAGACCAAACCAAACAAAATGGAGTTGCTTGTGTGTTAAGAAAACACATAGGTTCTAGAACAAACCAGGTTTTGTTTTTTTTCCGCTGCAAATCTTTGTAACAAACATTTTTGATAGCATAGGTGTCCACCCCATGAAGTACACCATAAATCTTTTAACCAAATTCATTTCCTCTTGCCTAGAGACCATCAAGCTTCACATCATCATGCAACAAAAGTTCTAGCCAGTTCCAGGTGAAGACACCACCCCTGGCCATCAAGAAGCTACCTTGCCTTCACCAGACAGAGCAGGGCGAGAGTTCAATGATCCTCAATAGGTAGGGACTACACCTCAAGCCAGCATGAAGCAGATACAGAAAAAAGATCATCGGTTTCTCTGCCTCCCATAAAGATTTATGGGGTCACATCTCTCATGGGGGAGATGAGGCAGGAAAAGAGGGTCTGGAGGCAGGGAACATAAGGCCAATTCACACTTCAGCTATGACAGGAAATATTGTCTCCATAGGGTGTAGGCCAAGTAAATAACTTTGTAACTTTACTTTATCCCTTCATTTACATGGGGTGTACCCCAAGTAACCAATGGAATCCTCTAGAGGGTATTTAAACACCTCGAAATTACGTAATGAGGCCCTTGAGCCCCTATGCTTGGGTCCACTCCCACACTGTGGAGTGTACTTTTATTTTCAATAAATCCCTTAATTCCTTCCTTCCTTTGTGCATTTTGGCCAATTCTTTGTTCAAGACGCTAAGAACTTGGTTGCCCTCCAGTGGTGACAAGAAGAGACTACAGATTTCTTCCTCATGGAAGTAAGAAAACAACCAGGAACTTTCCGAAATTTCTGTAATATGTTAAGCAGAGGGAGTCAAGTTGAAAGAAAAGGCCATTAATGCTGAAACACCTATGATGTCATACTGGAAAAGGAAGGACTTTCAGAGAAATATGTAAATAATTTCCTCCCACTCTGTCCCAAGCCAAGGGAAGAAGTTTCTGAAAGTAAGAGCTTTGGGTGGGTAATTGTGTGAAAATTGGAATGGGACAAACAAGAATATTGGTGCACCAAATGCACTTCAAAAGGTAAAGTGAGGAACTTAACATTACACGTTCCTGATATTGCTAGTATGAAAATGAGATGAGGCAGAACCTCTAACTAGTTTCGTCTTGATAAAACACTCAGGAGTGAAAATCACTAAGGTGATTAGCTTTTAGTATAACCCTACTTTCAACTGATAACTTATAGCTCTTACCAAATGAAATCACTTCTAAGAAACCACAGCAGGGCCACAGGAGAACCTGGCCACCAAAAGGCCTAGCTGCAGCATTTTACTCCCAAGTTTACTTATTCAGGAAATTCAATTCAATTCATTCATTGAATAGATTGAACTTTGATAACTAAACCGACTCATTGCCACTTCCTGAGGATTGATCAGATGATTGTCAAAATCAATGAAATATTGATCTATACAATTGCTGAAGGAGTCCTAGCAAACTACCAATATGTCAATATGACTCATTTTTTTTTTTTTTAATCAAGGGTGCATATAATAATTCCCTGAAAAGCTTTCTCAAAATACCCTGGATCATAGGCCTCTCTGGATTTCCTGATTCTGATTTGGGACATGCCAAGGTGTGTCAGGTAAGCACATTTTTAGAAAATAAAAATCTCAATATGTAATTATGAAGCATAACACATTTGAGAACTACTGATGTAGATTATCACTGCAAGCATAAGTAGATTCAGTACAGAGGTTGATTCAGTACAGAGGTTGAGGTCCTCTGATTCAGTACAGAGGCTGAGGTCCCTAGGGAAAGGGAGTTGATGCCAAATGCAAAAGATTACATTAATAATTTGTCTTAGACAGCTCAGGCTACCATAACAGAATACCACAGACTGCAGGACTTAACAGAAATTTATTTTCTCACAATTCTGGAGGCTTGTTCAACTCTAAAATTTGTTTCCTGGTAAGGACCCTCTTCCTGGCTTGCAGGCAGCCACCTTCTCACTTTGTCTTCAAGTGGCAGGTGGGCAAGGGGGAGAGAGAAAGTGGTGAGAGAAAGTGACAGAGAGATCTTTATTTTTAAAAATAAATCTACTAATTGCATCATGAAGACTCCACCCTCAAGACCTCCTATGACACTAATTACTTCTCAATGACTCATCTTCAGATAGCATCATATTGGGGATTATGGCCTCACATATGAATCTGGGAGAGAGGGGGACATAATTAAGTTCATAGCATAGTTTAATTTGTATTCTCAGTGTGATTCAAGATGTCGTTAAATTAAATTATCCAGAGCAGGCTCTAGTACAAAATGAACTATCAGAGTAACTTTTAGATAAAAACAGTGCAGGAAATTCTAGCACCATGCTTGAAAATGAGTGCAATACAGAAAAGTTATAAAGAGAGAAAAACTATAGAAAAAAATTATCAATTTGGGAAAAAATAGGAAGAAAGAAAAAGTAAGAAAGCAGAATGAATACAACATATTGAAAATGATAGAAAACTAATACCAAACACACATGTAATTATAACTAGTAAGTATAGGTTAAATAGAAGTGTGTTTTTTATTTAAAGAAACTCATACTGCATAAAAAAGGTTTTTAAAAAGATAATTAAAGGTATAAAATTCATCTAACATAAGTAATTTGATGAGTGTTCAAACTTGCTTTACCTTTTTGTTTTTGCAAAATTTTAACAACAGAAGATAGATTAAATAATTAAGTAATTAATAATAGACTATTACGCAGCTATAATTAAGGTCAGGTTATAAATACTTGTATAAACATGAAAAGATTTCCCTGTCACACTGATGAGTTAACAACTGACTATATAGCAGTAGTTATAATTGGTTTTCATGGAATAAAACTAAAAATAATGCTATTTGATTGATGCAGAATATGTGGAAAGACTTTTGATGTCCTCTTACATTCACACCTATATTGTTTGAATTTTCATGTCATACATGTACTATTTATTTTAGAATCAGTAAACACAAAAATATTTTATCACAAAATGTAAAGAATTAATAAAGTATGAAGAGTAAACACAGAACAGATGAATAAAATAAAAATCACCTATGATCCTTCCAGAACTACAAGCATTAATTATATTTCAGTGAACCATACGGTATTAATCTCTGTGTAACCAGTGCCTAACACAAAGTCTGATATACAATACGTGTGCAATACATATTTGTTAAATGGAACTGAACTAAGATGCTACTGTGAACATTTATATAAAAGATCATGTTAAATAATAAGGCTCTATATACTGCTTAAAATATTTGTAATGATTGCAATTATGTAGCCAAGTATAGATATGTATACACTGTTAATAATCGCCACACTGACTTCCACAATGGTTGAACTAGTTTACAGTCCCACCAACAGTGTAAAAGTGTTCCTATTTCTCCACATCCTCTCCAGCACCTGTTGTTTCCTGACTTTTTAATGATTGCCATTCTAACTGGTGTGAGATGATATCTCATTGTGGTTTTGATTTGCATTTCTCTGATGGCCAGTGATGGTGAACATTTTTTCATGTGTCTTTTGGCTGCATAAATGTCTTCTTTGGAGAAGTGTCTGTTCATGTCCTTCGCCCACTTTTGGATGGGGTTGTTTATTTTTTTTCTTGTCAATTTCTTTGAGTTTTTTGTAGATTCTGGATATTAGCCCTTTGTCAGATGAGTAGGTTGCAAAAATTTTCTCCCATTTTGTAGGTTGCCTGTTCACTCTGATGGTAGTTTCTTTTGCTGTGCAGAAGCTCTTTAGTTTAATTAGATCCCATTTGTCAATTTTGGCTTTTGTTGCCATTGCTTTTGGTGTTTTAGACATGAAGTCCTTGCCCATGCCTATGTCCTGAATGGTAATGCCTAGGTTTTCTTCTAGGGTTTTTATGGTTTTAGGTCTTACGTTTAAGTCTTTAATCCATCTTGAATTGACTTTTGTATAAGGTGTAAGGAAGGGATCCAGTTTCAGCTTTCTACATATGGCTAGCCAGTTTTCCCAGCACCATTTATTAAATAGGGAATCCTTTCCCCATTGCTTGTTTTTCTCAGGTTTGTCAAAGATCAGATAGTTGTAGATATGCAGGGTTATTTCTGAGGGCTCAGTTCTGTTCCATTGATCTATATCTCTGTTTTGGTACCAGAACCATGCTGTTTTGGTTACTGTAGCCTTGTAGTATAGTTTGAAGTCAGGTAGTGTGATGCCTCCAGCTTTGTTCTTTTGGCTTAGGATTGACTTGGCGATGCGGGCTCTTTTTTGGTTCCATATGAACTTTAAAGTAGTTTTTTCCAATTCTGTGAAGAAAGTCATTGGTAGCTTGATGGGGATGGCATTGAATCTAAAACCTAAAGTATAATAATAATAAATAAATAAATGAATAAATAATAAATAAATAAACACTGAAAGAGAATCAGGAGTAATGGGAATATTTGGAATACTGTATTTATTATTTTAATCAAAAACATTTATACCGTTTTTGTCTGGTCCTATTCTATGTGCTTCCAGTAGTAATAAAGGCAGCCAGGTTCCTGCCTTCCTGGATCCTGCAATCTAATAAAGAGACATAGGATAAATAAAGAAATAATAAAGGAGATAATTACAGATTGGTGTAAATTCTATAACAAATAACCAAGGAGGGCCATTATCGGACACATGTGCTGGGAGAGGAATTTAAAGGAATAAGTACAAAGGCTTTACAAGTGATGGCATAGTCAAAGAAAATTCACTAGAATTAGCTATCAGTGCTTTGGGGGAGAGGAAAAGGAGCTGCAGTAAAAGAAATGGGACGATAACAGGTAATCCAGGTATTTGCACTCAGAATAAAATATTTCAATTTTGTTCAATATGTAATTAGAAACCACTGAAGGATTTAACACAGTGACATAATTTGATTTATATTTTGACGTTTTTAAAAAATATACATTTTAATAAGATCATCCTGGCTCTTCTGTGAGTTTAAAAGATTTTGAGAGGTAGAGGCAAGGGTGGAAAATAAGAGATCAGTAAGGAAATTACAATAGTCCAAGTAAAAGATGATGTTTTTGATCAGATAGAAGCAATGGAGAAGGAAATACATGGATAAATTAGAGATGTATGTAAGAGAGGCTGGGCTTACACCTGTAATCCCAGCACTTTGGGAGGTCCAGGCGGGTGGATCATGAGGTCAGGAGTTCAAGACCAGCCTCGCCAAGATGGTGAAACCCTGTCTCTACTAAAATTAGCCGGATATGGTGGCCCTCCTGTAGTATGTAGCCATGACTCTCTACAAAAATTAGCCAGATATGGTGGCGCGCCTGTAGTCCCAGCTACTCAGGAGGCTTAGGCTGGAGAATCGCTTGAACCTGGGAGGGGGAGGTTGCAGTGAGCCAAAATGGCATCACTGCACTCCAGCCTGGGTGACAGAGTGAGACTCAGTCTCAAAAAAAAAAAAAAAAAAAAAAAAGATGTATGTGGTATGTGCAAGGTAGCCAGGGTTATCTAACTGTTGGTTGTAGAATATGAGGGCAAGAAAGAAAATAAGCACATAGAAGCATTTACTGGAATATAAAGGCAGGGAAGAAGAGCCAGTTTTAGTTGATAAAATCACAGTTTATTTTAGAAACATTGGGTTTGTGATCCCAATTAGATATTCGAGTGGAAATGCCAAGTAGACTGTCTCGATTTCAGTGCTAGTGCCTAGCCTGTGGATATAAATTTGGGAACTATGACCACCTAAAGTCATGAGACTAGATACTATGCTATTTTTGTTTGTTTGTTTGTTTGTTTTTCCTCCTATGGTAAAAAAAAAAAAAAAAAAACTCTAGCTAATACTTATACAGATATGTATATATTTGATATATTTGATGCAGTTAAAAAAACAGATTTAATAATTTTATTCTTTGGCTCTAATACATTGCTTTGCACATATTGGGCTAAAAATAAATAGTTGTTTTATGATAATATGAATAAATTTTACTATTATAGAGAAGACTTTTTAGGCATACTTATAACATTTTAAAAATATATTATTCTATCACTGAACAATTCATAAACATGACTCTCTACAAATTATTTTTCTGACACTTATCTGAATACTCTGGCACATTTTTTTTTCAATAAAATAAATACCAAAGAACATCTGTGTAGCTTTGAAAGGCACAGATAATACCTTTACAGTTATGGCAGCCTCTTGCTTTGCACTCGGTAAAATCTACTCTTGAGAGCAAAGCCCTTAAATGTGTTCATCTGTAATCTCCCTTGTGATTTGAAGGACATCTCCCAAGATGACTTCCCAATGGTCCTCTTCAGTTCTCTGTTTGGTCGGCACCCAAACACAATCACAAATCAGTTTCATATCTCCCTTTCACTTCACTCAGCAATCTGACACAAAATGGTTTTGTTGTTGTTATTGTTATTGAAAAATAGACATCAGATTAGTTCCTTGGTATAGAACCACTATATTGCTGCAGGTTTATCTATTAATCATTATTCTATGAAAAACAATGACATATTTAGGTATTTCAGTTCTAACAATCTGCAGAAAAAGATTTATTTTTCTTTTGTAACAAAAAATGTCAATATTTAATACAAAGTTAAAGCTTTGGAAAAATCTTTAGTGGAAATCTTTTGTGGAAAAATCTTTAGTATACAGTCTTATCATTTGTTTAAGCAATAATACCAAAGCCTTCCTGAGACATAAATTTGCCTCATGTTTATGAAAATATGCCACGATTTATGAAGAACTTTAAACTAGCTTATTTCCAATATTTTGAGCCATCCTTTTCATTATAGATTTGCAAACCAAAGCATATATTCCAAATCATGAATGTTCCAATATGCTTCCATTCCATTCTTGGACATGCCAGAGCTTTAGTTCCAAAGAGGAGTATTTTCTTTTATTTTTATTTAATAGAAGAGAAGGGAATCTTGTGACTGACATATTTATTACTATAGCAAATTTGGCAAACCGTTTTTCTTAGAGGAAGATTTAAAAATTCATGAATGTAACTTTGGTTATGAAGTTTAATTTTTGCTCTGTGTTGAAAATAATGTTGGCATAAATATAAATAAGATTATCATTGAAAAGCTTTCTAAATTATTCATATATATTCTAAATGATAAAATGTTATTATGGTTAAGCTTCAATTTACATACAAGTTTATCCATTATATTAGATTTAACTATTAATGGGCAAGAATACATTATTCCATGATAAGTAATGAAGAATAAGCTATTAAACTGTAATAAGCATAGTAGTTTATAATTTGTTAGTTTTTGAAATTTAGAAAAATTGTGCTGTTAACTACTCCAACATTGAATGATTCTTCGCCCTCTACAGTGCTCAGTGTGCCTGCTGCATGTATTAAGTGATGTGGTTTATCCTGCAGAGTCCCTTATTGGAAAGACCTTCAGTGTCTATAGTTGTATTAAATTTTTGCTTTCTGATGGCATACCCATCAATAACTACAACCCACTGATTTTATCACCTTTTTGCTTCGCTCTTAAGCCAGCTTAAATTCCATGGCCAGTTACTATAACATCTTCCTTTCCTATAATTTCAACTCCCTTGTCTTGCTCTTGCCCTTGTCTTTGCCACATTAGCTTGGCAACATACAAGCTCTGGTTTGTACCTACAACCCCTAAACTGAAAGTAAAAACAACAACAAAAATAAACCACAACCATGTGGATTGCTTTTACTTTAAATTCAAAGGCAATAACCTCAAAGAAGCTCTTAAGGCTGCCCAGCAATCACACTCCATTGCACTGGTACAATACTCTCCTGTTGTCATAGACGTAGCTTATAGTCTTTCCTTAAACTACTCACAATTTTTCCCATCCTGTTTTCTGAGAATATAGAGGCAGTCAGAAGAGAATGTTCTAAACTCCTACCCTCATAGCTACCAAACAACTAGCATCTGGACCCTTTCCTTCCTTTACAATAGATTAATTATTGTTGCCAAAAATAAAAACCATATTCTCCACTGTGCCTTTTCACCCAGTCAAGGACATTGTTCGGCAGCCTCCCCCTGTTTCTGGACTATTGCTTACTTCCCCTCTTTACTGGATCATTCCCATCAGCATTCACATGTCTTAGAATTTCTCCCATTTAAAAAAACAAAAACAAAAATGATTTTCCGTTTAACTACACATAGACAGTATGTTTTTGCTCCTATTTATAACAACACTTTTAGAAAAAGTGGTCTATATTTATTGTCTTAAACTTTTCTGTTCCTTTTCAAACTTATACCAGCCAGGCTTTCATCCTCACAACTCCATAGAAAATGTTCTTTTGAATGTCACCAGTGTCTTCCACATTGAGAAATCCAGTGTTTATTTCCCAGTCTTCAACTGGCTTGACCTCAGCCACATTCGACACGGATGATTAATCTGCTTCCTGAAACCTTTTTTTCACTTCCTATACAGAAGACACATTTTCATATGGCTTTTTGTTTTACTTCATGGCCACTTCATAATATTCTCCACTGGTTTCTACCCCAATCACTTACTTTGTTGTGCTCCTGGGATCTCAGATTTTGAATCTCTTCTCTTAGCATCTCTAATAAATACAGTAGTCCCCCACTTATCCATGGTTTCACCTTTCACAGTCTCAGTTACCCATGGTCTACAGGGTCTGAAAATACTGAACAGTTGTGCTGTTCTGGGTAGCATAATCAAATCTCTCACCCTCTGGCTGCATCCTTTCTGGGATATGAATCATCCCTTTGTCCAGTGTATATATAATAACTACGCTACCATTAGTCACTTAGTAGCTGTCTCAGTTATCACATTGAGAAAAACCTCATAGACATATTGTTAGGTTATAGCTGTGAGATAAGGCATCTACTGAGGGTCTTGGAATGTATCCCCCAAGGATAAGGGGGTGGGGAACTACTGTAAAATGGTTGTCTTTCATTCCATGGTTTTAAATGTTTGTACAGTGATGACTTCAAAAATTTTAATCCAGACCTTTCCTTTGGACTTCAAATTTTCATAGCTATCTGCTGGCTTAAGGTAATGACTAGAGGTCCAACTTAATATGCCAAAGCCCATGTGTTCATTTCCCTTTCCCTCACCCTGCTTATCCTGATGTTTTCTCCATCTAAATAAATCTTTTCTTTCAGTTGCTCAGGCTTAAAAATAACTACCTCTCTTCTCTCACTCCCTACATCTAATCTATCAGCAAAGCCTGCCAGCCATTGTGGAGGCAAATAAAAATTTAAAATAAGAGGCTTATTTCTTCCTGTTAAAAATAAAGGGAGAGGCTTCTCCCCACCTCCAACCTTTTTTCTTGGGAGTGTTTACTTTAGAAAACTAAACTTGTAATTTTAAGTACTTTCTCCTCTTTTTGAAATGCATGTATATCCTTTTGAAAACTAATTAGGATCTTTGTCAGTTTTATGACCCAGGAATGTCTTTTCTCAAGCATCTGGAAGCCATCTCTTTGAAATGTAAACAATAAGGAAGGTAACAACCCCAGATTCCAGCTACTATGGGAAGATAAGGGGCTAACCTAGGTGGACATATTACTCTAAGTAGTGGAATACTTCCTGTTGTAAAGATATATATTAGTTTTTCCTCTGAATAAATCCAATTAGCTAATGCAGATTATCACCTCAATTACCAGACTGACTTTAGGATGAACCATGACAAATGATGCTGTCAAATCTACTTTCTGAAAAATTAGTAGTTATCGTTTATTTTGAAAATATGTATGTAATGACTTGGGTCTGCTTGGCTATATAAAAGGCTGAGGTTTTTTTGTGTTTGCAATCTCTTAGCAGATTGTCTGTACTGAACATCACATTCTGATTTAAATTTATTCAATAATAAAACTGTTTTCTTTCTCTATTACCTTTGTGGAAAGAATTTTTGAGTTGGATGGAAGTAGTGACTATATGAAGCAACTACCACTGAAGGACCAGAAAAGAACAATGACAATATTAAAGAAAACAGCAATCTTGGAGTCCAGTTATATTTTAATAAAAGGTAAGGATAGGCAATGTTTTTTCAATGTTGGCTAGAAAGAAGATACGTAGAAGAGTAAACCAAATAATTTAGACATTCCATATAATGTTATGCCAGTCCATCATATTGGTAACATTACTGTGATGAAGTCTCATGAGAAGCAAGTAACAAGTATTTAAATGTTTTAGTGAAACATATGCAAACTAGATGTTGATAACCCAAGCTACTCTATCACATTGAATTTTCTGGGTGTCCAGTGCAATAGAGTGCTTGTTTCCTCACAGCTTAAGCAACAAATTATGTTTTCTTGCTTTTGAGTTTTGCTTTTCTAAAAAAAAAATGGTAGAGTACTTTTAATTTGAATTTCTTTTTTCATGACTGAATTTTGGATATCTTCAGGTGTTTAAAAGCCATTTTCATAGATTTTTCTGTGAATTTTTTATTGTATCTTTTCTCCATTTTTTTCTCAGGCTTTTGGTTGTTTTTGCTTTTTTTTTCTCAATTTTAAAGAACAATATAATTTTCCAAACTTTTGAAATTTTATGTAGTTCTAATTATACTAAGAAAAGACATATTAAAGAGCTTGCTTTCACACCTGGACCAAAAACCTAAAGGAGAACCATACAATGTCCTTGGCTTATATGGTAGATATTATAAGGTAAACAAAGAAGTTCATGAGGAAAGACTGAAACTCTTTGATCAACTTCTCCCTTCCACCTGAAAATTCTTCTAATGATAAATATGGGGCTTTGGGATACTAATTAACACAAGAGAATATTTCCCTTGTAGAGTCCAAACATAGTTTACATATAGCTACTTTGTATGGTAAATTGATACAGTCAGTTGTTTGCTAAAGGTATTTTTTTCTGGAGGATTCAGCTATTTTCTGGACAATATAAGCAACATTAAAAGTAATATTTATGTATATCTTTGAGATGACTCACTTCCTCTGAAACATGCAGTGATGAACTCGTCCAGTATTTAAACAGGAGCTAATCTGCAAATTGTGTGAAGCTTAACCCATATAGTTGAATCCTGGCATGAAGTCATAAGCTTTTGTGGTTTCATACTCACAATTATCTATATATTAAGAAATACATCAAGAATCTCTATACTTAATAGGCAAACATATGATGTGGTTAGCCTCTAACCACATTTCTAGACCTTATTTTTTTCTTCTATTTCTCAGTGGATTTATTTGAAGGCATATCCTGGAAACAGAAGTAAAAAGAGGTTAGGCCATATCCAATTAATGTCATACATCTTATAAGGGTAGGACCAGATATCTAAGCCAAATACTGATTACAAAATCTATGAGACAGTACTGCACAAAAGAGATAATGAAAAAAAAGGAAACATGAGCAAAATTTGAGGGTAACACATTTTATGATTCATCACTGAAATGACAATCATTAACATCAACCTAACAAAATTTTGGCAATCTGTTGTGCATTGCTTTGTGCTTGATAGTTTGGTAAATAAAGAAATAAACATAGCAGAGTTCTTGCTCTTGCTCTAAAGGATGCGACACTAGGTATATAAAACAACTGAAAAGAACTTTAATGCAAGGCATAGTCTGTAGTAAATTCGTGACAAACACATGACAATTCATAAGAAGGAAATACTACTATTAATAGGGAGAATTATGAGAGTATTATGAAGAGGGTAACAGAGACATAGACTCTCAACAGAAAGAGATATGAAGGGAAAGAATGAATAAAGTATACTAGGTAGGAAAATACTAAAATGTGTAGGAAATTGTGAATACTTTGCTTTTACTGGAGTTTTGAATACATGTGAATAGAATACGGTTGTCATAGGTAGTTGTATAATTTTGAAGGGCTTTGAATGTCAAGCTGAAGATTGTATCTTTAAGTTGGAAGACAACAGAGAAGCAAAGTTTAAAAATGCAAAGACACATGATATGAGATGTGAAATGCCCTAAGCAATGTAGAAACCTGAAGACAATTTAAACTATTACAATCTACGTAAACAGTAATAGGCATTTTGCCTAGATCACAGATCAAAAATTTTAAAAAGGAGAAGGTCTGTTTCATGAACGTTCCCATTTTGAGATTTATGGTTCTTGATCACCAGTAAGACACATAGGTAAGGAAAAGAGACAAGTATCAAGGCTGGAAGATGAAGTGAGGAAAATTATTGACCATAATTTAAGGAGAATATGGACCTGTTACAGTAGATGAGAAACAGCGAATGGTGTCCCAAGTCAATATTGGTCCTTTTGTTGTTGTTGTCCATATTTACCTTAATTTAATAGTATTATTACTGTGTATTTTCTTAATTGGTTTGCATTACACTTTAGAATATTTCCTGTGTAATGACAGTGCAAACAATGTCCAATAAATTATAAGTAAGTAGTATAAGAAAAATGAAAGGTAATGTAACACTTTGTGGAACAACTAGATTTTGCCATTTTTCCTAAGAGTTTTTTTCACATCATTACAAACTGGTTAAAGTCATATTTTTAAAACAACCCTGTTTAGATAAAATTGAAATATAAATGAAAAATAACCCACACATAAAGTGAACATTTGGTAAATGTTAACATATATATATACTCATTTTACCATAATCACAATCAAGATAATAACCACATCCATCGCTCCCAAGATATTCCTTTTGTCCTTTTGTAGTTGTGATTGAGGCTTTTTTTTAAATGTCCCCAAATCTTATCTACCTCAGTAAATATTCTGTATACACTATAGAAATGTGTATTTTGCTGTCCTAGGCTGCAGTGCTCTATAAATGTAAATTAGGTGAAGTGATATACTTAACTAATTTTTTATTTGTTCTGTCAATTATTGAGAAAAATGTTAAAATTACTGTCTAAAACTGTGGATTTGATTATCTCTACTTGCAGAGCCATCTGATTTTGCTTTATGCATAATGAGATGCATTATTGTTTGGGATTGTTATAGCCTCTTAAAGTGACCCCTTTATCATTATGAAACAAACTTCTTTATTTCTAGTAATGTTCTTTGCTCTTAAAATTACTTTGAAGATAATATAGCCATTGAAAATTTATTTTATTTAGTGTTTGCATAGTATATTGTTTATTATCTTTTTATTTTTAACCATTTTGTGTTTTTTTATATTGGAAGTAAATTTCCCAAAGGATTCATATACTCTGGTCTTGCTTTTTATCCAATCCCTCTAAAGGATTTCCTTTAGCATTTCTTGCATTTCTTGTAGTGTGAGTCAGATGGTGACAGATTATATCCACTTTTGTGTAAATGAATGTCTTTATTTTACATCCATTTTCGAAAGACATTTTCACTTGGTGTCTGAGTTATCTTGGGCTACCACAGCACAATCCCATAGACTGGGTAGCTTACATAACAGAAAATTACTTTCTAACATTTCCGGAGGTTGGAAGTCCAAGATAAAGGCACCAGCATGGAGATCTTCTGGTGAGTGGTCTCTCCTTGAGTAGTAAGATGGCTTCCTTCTTGCTGGGTTCTCACATGGTAAAGAGTGGGGAGGAGAGAGAGAGAGAGAGAGAGAGAGAGAGAGAGAGAATGCTCTGGTACTCTTAAAAGGGAACTAATTCCATCATGAGGGCCCCATATTCATGACGTCATCTAAAACTAATTATCTTTCAAAGGCCCCAACATGAATGGATGTTGAATTTCACCAAAAGTCTTTTCTGCATCCATTTAGATAATCATGTGGTTTTTGTCTTTAGTTCTGTTTATGTGATGAATCACATTTATTGATTTGTGTTATGTTGAGCCAACCTTGCATCCCAGGGATAAATCCTACTGGATTTAGGAATACAGCTAACTAGGGAGGTGAAAGATCTCTGCAAGGAGTACTACAAATGACTACTCTACGAAATCAGAGATGACACAAACAAGTGGAAAAACTTTCCATGCTCATATATAGAAAGAATCAGTATTGTGAAAATGGCCATGCTGCCCGAAGCAATGTATAAATTCAGTGCTATTCCTATTGAACTACCATTGGAATTTTTTCACAGAACTAGAAAAAACTATTTAAAAATTCATATGGAATCAAAAAAGAGCCCAAATAGCCAAAGTAATCCTCAGCAAAAAGAACAAAGCTGGAGGCATCATGCTGCTCGACTTCAAACTATGCTACAGGCCTACAATAACCGAAACAGCATAATACTGGTACAAAAGCAGCCACATAGACCAATGGAACAGAATAGAGAACACATAATTAAGAGTACACACCTACAACCATCTGATCTTTGACAAACTTGACAAAAACAAGCAATGAGGAAAGGCTTCCCTATTAAATAAATGTGCTGGGATATCATGCTAGCCATATGCAGAAGATTACAACTGGACCCCCTTCTTACATGATATACAAAAATTAACTCAAGGCAGATTAAATACTTAAATATAAAACCCAAAACTATAAAAACCCTGGAAGACAACCTGGGAAATACCATTCAGGACATAGGCATGGGCAAAGATTTCATGAGAAAGACACCAAAAGCAATCACAACCAAAGCAAAAATGGACAAATGGGATCTAATTAAACTAAAGAGCTTCTGCACAGCAAAAGAAACTATCAACAAAGAGACAACCTATACAATGGGAGAAGATTTTTGCAAACTATGCATCTGACAAAGGTCTAACATCCAGCATCTATAAGGAACTTAAACATATTTACATGAAAAAAAACTCATTAAAAACTGGGCAAAGAACACAGATAAGACACTTTTCTAAAGAAGGCATACATGTGGCCAACAATCATATGAAAAAATGCTCAACATCACTGGTCATTGGAGAAATGCAAATAAAAATGACAATGAAATACCATTTCATACCAGTCACAATGGCTATTATTAAAATGTCCAAAAATAACAGATGTTGATGAGGTTGTGGAGAAAAAGGAACGCTTATACACTGTTGGTGGGAGTGTTAATTATTCAATAATTGTGGAAGACAGTGTGGTGATTCCTCAAAGACCTAAAGACAGAAATACCATTTGAACAAGCAATCCCATTACTTGGTATATACCCAGAGGAATATAAATTGTTCTATTATAAAGACACAAGCACACACACATTCATTGCAGCACTATTCACAATAGCAAAGACACAGAATCAACCCAAATGCCCATCGGTGATAAACCAGATAAAGAAAGTGTGGTACATATACACCATGGAGCACTATGCAGCCATAAAAAAGAACAAAAAAGTTCCTTTGCAGGAAAATGGATGGGGCTGGCAGCCATTATCTTTAGCAAACTAATGTAGGAACAGAAAACCAAATACTGCATTTTCTCACTTATAAGTGGGAGCTAAATGATGACACATTGGACACTTAGAGGGGAACAACACACACTGGAGCCTATTGAAGGGTGGAGAGTAGGAGGAGGGAGAGGATTAGGAAAAATAACTAATGGGTACTATGCTTAATACCTGGGTGATGAAATAATCTGTACGACAAACTCCCATGACACAAGTTTACTTAAGTAACAAACCTGTATATGTACCCTTGAACTTAAAATGAAAGTTACAAAAAAACAACATTAAGAACTCCATTTTTATAAAATAGTAGAATCCTAGAATCAGCTTGGAGGACACTGGAGTCATAACTTAATCTAATATTGCCTCATGGCATGGATGGCAAATTCAGATGCATACGGGTATCATGCATGCAGGTAATATAAATGTCTCCTTATGAGCAAACCCAATGATAAAGTGATAGTGACTTTGGTGAACTGGAAAAAGCATGCCCAGTATAAAATCCAAAGAAGCAGTGGATTGTTGATATGAGGAGTATGGGCACAGGATAACCAAGTATGATTTTTCAAAATTAGCAGGCAATATACTCTTTGTGTGTGTGTGTGTGTGTGTGTGAGAGAGAGACAGACAGAGTGTGTGTGTGTGTGTGTATGTGTGTGAATTCCCAAGTTTCTAACTTTGAATCAAAGATTATTTTCTCCTCTGCACTGTGTGTGGGCCAAACAGCACAACTGTGGGCCACTAATTTGCAAGCCTTAACTTACATAGAAAAACTAACTTCCTCCATTTTCTGGAACACATGCTAAATAGAGATGGGACTGAAACATTCAGGCAAAAAGTGGAAGACCAAGCCAATCATCTGTGGAAGGGAAGATTAAACCTACATTGTAATAAAATAACCCCAATTATTTAGACCCAAGAAGAAAAATTTTGAAAGTGTTTTCTCCAAATAGCTTCATGTTTGTTAGCCTATAATTGAAAGAGCTGATGATTGGATTGTTTTATCCATAGGCAAATAAATGCAACTCTTTGCTTTTCAGAGATGACATCCTAAAATAAAACTAATCATTTTTAAATAAAAAAACTTTCTGAATACATTAAAATATTCCTTAATATAATATTACTAGGTGAATGATGTGTCAGTTTATTTATTTATAAATCATTATTTATAATGATGTGTCAGTTTATGCAATATAGTGAAAATATTGCATTTCTAGAGACAGTTAATAGAAGAGAATAGAAATTTATTTTGTGAACTGTAAATCTTCCCAAGACACTATGCCTGAAAAGTGTACTTTTATTTCAAAGCAATTTATAAACCTTGGCCAAAATTAAGTGGTTTCTAATTTACTGAAAGAAATTGTAAATATATCACTATTTTGAACAAGGTTCGTCACTTTTTTCAGGAATGCACTTTAAGAGAATATGAAAAAGCACATAATAAAAATGAATCATGTTAATTTCTAGCTAAAGAATCATGAAATATTAAATAATTTTCTAGATATTTTTAGTAGAAAATTAATTTGTCTCTTTAATTTCAGCACACATTTTAAGTTTGGTAAGTGATATAGTTTGGACATTTGTCCCCTCCAAATCTCATGTTAAATTTTGATCCTAAATGTTAGAGGTGGGGCCTAATGGGAGGTGTTTGGCTCATGGAGGCAGAGTACGTTCTCACTTTATTAGTTCCCAGGAGAACTGATTCTTATAAAATGCCTGACACCTCTCTCCACATGCTCTTTCTGTATTGCCATATGATCCCTACTCCCTTTCACCTTATGCCATAAGTGGAAGCTTTCTGAAGGCCGAGAAACAGATGCTTACACCATATCTTCCTGTACAGCCTGCAAAAATGGGAGCCAAGGCCTTTATAAGGCCAACTTATCTCAAACTTTATCAGAATTAGTTATAATAACAATTTCTCATTGAGAAATCTTATTTTTTTTCCCAGGCTGATGGTGATCATTTGGTATCCAACCCCAGCAGTTGTGTAATGCTTAATTTCTAATGCCACCCCTGTTACAGAGAAAAGAGGCAGTATATAATGTAACTTTTTCTTCACTGATCCCTTCCAATGCTTGTGATGCTTCTGTAGCACTTAAGAGAATTCATACCATAATATGATTTATATAAGCCAAATGCTATGATTCTTGTTACTTTTTTTCTCCTCATCTATGTGTACTAACTTCATTTCTCATGTGCATGCTGGCTAAATAGACTACCTGTTTTGCTTTCAGATTTGTTCTCTACCAATGCCCTACACTGCTAACAGGAAACTGCCTTCTGGATTTGTGGGAAGTTCACCAGTAGGAAGCTCCAGTGGAAATTGGGAGGGGTAAGAGTAGGGGAGCAACTTAGGTATCCCACCATTTGCTGTGGCACCTAGCATCTCTTCCTGGGCCTCAACTCTGCCAAATGGCTCCGATTTTTCAGCTCTGATAGCAAAATCTGCTTTTTGTCCCTACAGCACTAGCAAGAGTAGTACCTCCTATTATTCATAATTTTGGGTTTGTTTGATCCCTTGGCTCTTCCATCTTCAGTGTAATCATTTACCTTCATTAAAAATCCTCTATTTCTAAGACTTTAAAGTGAATGATTTCTGCTTCCTTGATTGATACACATGCCCAAATACAGGACTCTACACAGTTCCAATGACATCTATTAATAGCACATATCCGCTAATATATAGTAAGACCCTTTCTAGACAAATAAAAACTAAAATGGTTTCATGGACATTGTTGTGAATGTTGTGAATTGTTGTGAATGTGGTTGTGTATTATTCTGAAGCTCTGTAAGTTTTATGTACAATGTTCTGTTGGGAGAAACAAAGCACCTAAAGACTAGAGATATTATTCACTTCAATCAATTAGCCACAGACAGAAAATATGTTTCACTTTTTAGCCGGGTCACAAGAACTTTACTTATTGATGAAATCTTAAAAAAAAGTTTATTGTCAAGCTTCAGGTAGTTTAAAGTGAAAAATATTATGGAGACGTTTCATATGGTAAGTTTTTGTTAACCAGGGGATAGCTTTTATCAAATGATGTGGTTATTTTTCTTTAAATGTATGTATTAGTTACTATGTTTAAAACCTTAATAGCCCCAAAAGTATTTGATTAAAGAGTTCTGACTGAGGCTAAAACACGTGTGTGTTAAATAAGACCTGCAAATATTTTAAAAAATCTTAACCACTGCAAGATGCCATTTTCTGATGCATAAACAATGCCACTCATATTTAAAATTATAGAGAAATACCTTATAACCTGTTCTCACTAAAAACCTAGATTATAAGACTTCAAATAAACAATAGGAAAGCTTCTAATCAGCCCAAATCCAACCAAGTACATACTGATTAATACTTCGCGGTATTTATCTAAGAAAATGTCAGCAAATGCCGGTTAGTAGAGTTTGTTTTTGCCGAGATATCATTTTTTTTTACTGTTTTATGTTGGATTTCGTATTCTCAGTGGCTATAGCTGATTTCAACTGTTCTTCAGTTAGTTTCCTGGCTGCTCACAAAGATTTTCCTGCATGCCACTGCTGTCCAGGAATCTACCAGCGTTCACGTAGACTTCTCAATGAATGGCACGGAAAGATTCTTCTTAAGGTAAGTTTCTAGTTATTACTATTGTATAGGCAGATATTTTTACAAACTCAATCAAAAATTTAGGAAAACACTTAAAAAATCTTGTGTTATTTATTTGAACATAAATTATGAGGAGTATACAATATTATTATGAAAGGAGAAACTATAAATTACACTTTTCTACCCATTTTCTGTGGTGGGAGGAAGGAAAATCAAGCAATTTTCTAAGATGGGTGAGGACTTTTATGGGAAAGTCGTCTCATAAATATTTTAGTCTTATTCCTTTCAAAATATATAAGAAATACTTTTCTTCTAGCAATTTCTAAAAAGGTAGATGATGTATTCTAAAAGGGGCAACAACTGAAAACTTCTATGTCTTGAAGACAACGTGTTTTTTCTGATTACAAAACAACTAAATATCTTCTTTTAAAAAATTCAGAATATGAAGACTGCACACAAAAGCAACTAGAGAATAGACTACTGACAATTCAAGGTATCTGAACATCAATTTGTCTTGGAGGTTTTGCACACGTCAAACTCAGCTCTTACTGAATAGGTCAATGATACCAGTATCACTGAGTGTCCAGTGGAATCTCACTGCATTATTTTAATTCTAAAGTTTATTTTAAACTTTACTGGGGTATAACTGAAATGCAATAAACTACACACACTTAAGGGCCATAATTTGTTGAGTTTTGACATACTTATACACTCTGATATGGTTTGGTTCTGTGTCCCCACCCAAATCTCATCTCTCATCTTGAATTGTAATCCCTACCTGTCAAAGGGGAGAAGTGATTGGATTATGGGGGTGGTTTCCCCCATGCTATTTTCCTGATAGTGAGATCTGATGGTTTTATAAGCTTCTGGCATTTTCTCTGCTTGCACTCACTTTCTCCTGCTGCCTTGTGAAGAAGGTGCCTACTTCCCCTTTCGCCTTCCACCATGACTGTAAGTTTTCTGAGGCCTCCCCATTAATGCAGAACTATGAGTCAATTAAACTTCTTTCCTTTATAAATTACTGAGCCTCAGGTAGCGTTCTTTATAGCAGTGTGACAATGGACTAATACAAACTCATAAAACCATTACTGCAATCAGCGCCAAAGGTTTTCATACCCTCATTTGTAAGCACTCCTGACCTGTCTTTTTCCACACCAGTTCCAGGACAAATGGTGACTTGTTTTCTGTGGCTATAAATTGGTTTACATTTTGTATAATGTTACATAAATGGGATGACACAGTACATTTTAATTTTTGCTCTAGTTTCTATCACTTAATAATAATTATTTCAAGTTTCATCCATGTTGTTAAATATGTGAGTAGTTTATACTTTTCTATTGAAAAGTATTATTCCATTTTATGGATATACCAAAGTTTGCTTGCCCATTCACTTGCTGGTGGACATATGGGTTGTCTCCAGTTTGGGGTTCTTAAAAGTAAAGCATCTATGAACATGCAAATGCAGTCTTTGTGTGGACATATGTCATTGTTTCTTTTTGGTAAATCCCTAGAAGCTGAATAGATTGTATGGTAGGTTTATATTTATTTTCCTAAGAAACTGCCAAACTCTCTTTCAAACTGATTGTACCATTTTACAGTCCTACCAATTCCAGTTTTAGTTCCTCCATATCTTTACCAACATCTGGAATGGTGTTGTTTTATTTTAGTCATTCTAAAGAAGTAGTATCTCATTATGATTTTATCTTACATTTCTTTGATTACCAATGTTGTTGAAAATCTTTTCATATACTTTCGGTAATTCATATATCTTCTTTTGTGAAGTGTCTCTTCAAATATTTTACCTATGTTTTATTATGTGTTTGTCTTATTATGAGTTGTAAGAGTTTTTAAATATTATGAATAAAAGTTCATTGATATATGTGACATGTTTTCTTCTAATATGTGACCTGCCTTTTCATTTTCTTAATAGTGTATTTCAAAGAGAAAATTCTTAGTTTTGATAAAGTCTAATATAGAATTTTCAAGACATTACTCTTTAAGAGCAGTTTTAGGTTCACAGCAAAATTGAGAAGGGAATATATAGGAAATCTCTGTAACTTTCTCTCAATTTTGCCGTGAACCTAAAACTACTCTTAAAGAGTAATGTCTTGAAAATTCATATTTTGGACTTTATCATAACTAAGAATTTTCTCTTTGAAGTATATTATATATATAGCTATATAGATATAGAAATACACTATATATAGTGTATATATTATATATATATGAAATACACTATATATATACACACACACACACACACGTTATTTACTTCCCCAACCAGAGTGGTACATTTATTACAATTGATGAATGTACATCTACATCATAATCACACAAAGTCCATAGTTTACATTAGGGTTTACTCTTGGTGTTGTACCTTCTGTAGGTTTGAACAAATGCCCAGTCACATGTGTTTACTATCATAATGTCATACAGAATATTTTTACTGCACAGAGTAAATCTTCTGTGCATTGCCTAGTCATCGCTCTCCATTCCACCTTTTTTCTGTCTCCATAGTTTTGCCTTTTCCTGAATATCACATAGTTGGAACTATATAGTATGTAAGCTTGTTAAATTGGCTCGTTTTGCTTTTCATAGCTTGATCGCTTATTTCTCTTTACTACTGAATAATATTCTATTTTCTGGATGTCTTATAGTTTACACATTCACCCACTGAAGAACATCTTGGTTGATTCTACTGGCAATTGTAAATAAATCTGTGAATATTCATATGCAGGTTTTTGTGAGGACCAAAGTTTTCAACTCATTTGGGTAGGTACCACAGAGCAATAATTTTTGTATTTTGTGTTTCATGCTTTTTGAGTTTTAAGAAATTTTTTGCCTATCCTAAGTTTCCAAGATTTTCTTTCCATTTTCTTCCAGAAGTTTCATAGTCTTAGGGTTTACATTTATATTTATGATCAACTTTTAGGATTTTTTTTTAAGTAACCAGTGTTTTATTTGAAACTCTCAAGCTAATATTTGAACTCTGTTTTATCTCTTTGTCATTTACACAATCAGATAAGTCCCTGAGGTCATATATAATCTCTCTGATTTATATGTTTCTGAGCCTCATATTCCTTGTGTAATAACCTACTAATTCTATCCTTCTCAAACTTAATATACTGAAAATAGCAACTGATAATAAGAGTAATATATAATTATTAAAATTATAATATTATCATGGTGGCTATTTGTTGAGTACTAGTTCAGTACCAACAAGTTTTACTTTTTATTTCATTGACTCTTCCCAACAAACTTATCTTATATATTATTATATCATTCCCATTTGTACAGGTGAGAAAATTATGTCTTAGAGAATTTAAGTAACTTATCCATGGTTGTATATTTAGTAATTGGCAAAGCTAAGAATTGGGCACTATTCTGACTGCTGCATTGCCAAGTTTTAAACAGTGCTCCCTTGATCCTTTTGAAATGGCAATTTTCTAAACTCTACTGTATCTTCACTTCACTTTTTAAACACCCCATTATATCATTATCTAAAGTCAAACACATCTCATTTCTTAAAATATGTGGCCTCTCCTGTGGCCTTCCAAAATGGTGCTGCTGATTTTTTCCAAGTTTTGGATACTTAAGAGCATTTTCCTAGGTTCAACTTGTTTGCTCTCTTCCATGTCTAATGGTCTATAGCTTTATCTTCCCTCTTTTCAGGCCAAACTTGTTTGCTGTCTCGTATCTGACTCCATAGAGTTTTTTCTTCATGTTTCTTGAATATTATATCCCTAACTCACAGATCATTTTGTCTACAGAAAATGTCATAATGACTGGAAAAATATGTACCTTAGTTATTGAGCACTTGCCTTGTCTAGGCACTAGGCTATATAATTTTTACAATAATATCTTCTAATACGTTACAACCTTATGAAAGAAGTATAATTATTATTTTAACTTTACAAATGAAGAAACTGAATTGACCACTACTTTGGCCATAGTTAAAAGAAATGATGGAACCAGGATTTGATCCAGGGATGGGTCTTTTTTTGTTTCTTACACTTCACTTTCTAACAGTATAACAGAAAAAGTAACAGCTTTTTCCAGCTAGCAAGTCTACTGACAAAAGCTTTTTTTTTCTATGGGTGAATGCAGCTGATGCTCTAGTCTTGGGGAGAGTGTTTAGCACCCCAGAAGGATAAATAGCATCTTCTGTCAAAAACAAGTTATATAAATTTATAACAGTTAATAAGATTTTGAGGAAAACTTGGGGAAGGAGGACAAATAGATAGTGATTTCTATTAAGAGTGACCACTGCTTCAACCTGGTCTCAGGTTACAGACCCCACACCTAGCAAGCTTTCGCCTGGCAGGGGTAAATCAATTCTCATTAGTAAGAATTTTCATGCTTCACCCTAAACTGTCTTCAGTCAAAAAGAGGAGGAATCTTGTTCTTCAGTATGAATACCATTCATATTCCTTCCACGGAATAACTAACTGAAAATGGAAATGGACATTCTGTTAGAATAACAAGAACCCCAAACTTCCTTAACATACTTTCAAAAATGAAATAAGATGACTCTTGTAGTTCAAGATGAATCAATCACAATACTTCACAGTACAATACAGAAATCTGAGTTATTCAGTCTTAATTTGTACAATGTCAAGACTCCATCAGTCCAGTTCGATAACTATAATCCCAGTCCTGTCTAGTTCTTTGTCACATTCTTTCTGTCAGCTGGATACAGAAAGAATATTAAACGAATATATGCCTTTTGTTTTTTCTCAGTTTTACAATTTTTTGATAACAAATAAATTGAACTGTTTTAACTGAACTACTTTCTTATTTGTCCTCAAAATTTATATCCTCAATGTTTATATGGATAATCATTAATATAAGAATTTTAGAGCCAGAAACATCTTAAAAATTAATCTAACACATTTTTCAGGCAAGAAAATATGTCGTTCTAGGTAGTTACACGATGTAAGGTTACACATCCAGTTAATGGCAGTGCTTTAACTAGAATAAAACATCTTCTATATCTAAATTTGGAGACATATTTCTAGGAAATCTTACACAATTTTGTTTTTTAGCTTATAGCTCTTCCCCTTAAAAAGAGTTAACAGGCATGGGGAAAATTAATTTATATCAGAGAAGAACAGAAGTTATGATATCATTTATGTGGCATTCAGAAAAATATCAAAAAAAACATAAGTATATATACATGTACTGAAAAGTAAAAATAGTTAAAAGTCTGCATCTGTGATATGATTTTTAGAAAATGAGAATTATAATGATAAATTCTGACTTTTTGTGTTCTAGGACTCTAAAACAGAACGCTTACTCTGTAAAGGTTCAGATAGTAAATATTGTCAGCTCTGTGGGCCATATGGTCTATCATAATTACTCCAATTTGTTGTTGTTGTGAGAAAGTGGCCATAGACAATATGTAAATGAATATGGCTGTGTTCCCATAGAACTTTATTTACAGAAGCAGGAGCCAGACTGTAATTTTCCAACTCCTGCTCTAGACTGATGCATGAATTATTTCGTTGGGTTAATTATTCTTTAAATATTGATTGAATTACTATTTTATGCCAATATCTGTTCTAGGCTTTGAAGATAGTACAGCAGAAAAACTACCTGTTCCATGAAGCTCGGAGTCTAGTGACAATAAATTAATAATTACTATGTTGTAGTTAATAACAATAAATTAATAACTGAGTGTAGAGTATGTTAGGTGAGGATAAGCACCAACAACAAATATAGAGAAAAATAAGGTGATAGATTTGAAATAATAAGGAATGGCTTGCTAATTTAGAAAGTAGGGGCAAGAAATTCTCTTCGATGAGCAGAAAACAGAATCATGTGATTACAGAGACTATTTGATGTTTGCCAAGTTTATTTACAAGTTCTGTGTAGAAAAGCTATTCTATTTCTCTGTTGTTATTGGGGTTTATCCTTCTCTCTTCTTCAGTTCTTTTAAATGCCTGCTTTAGGCATTCAGAACACCTGCTTGCATGGACTAGCAACCTGAGGTGCCCCACTCTTTCTGTACAGAGATATTGGTGCAGGGGGCCTTTACATCCAGGCAGATCTCCAGGTAGTTGGAGAACTTTCTCACCTTGATCAGAAGCCTAATCTGCCCCTCTTTTCCATGTCTGGCCCATCTTCTGTGCATAGATTGTGGTGCAGTGGGGCCCTCTCTGTTTCATGCCCAGGCAGATCTGTAGGCATTCAGAGCACCTACTTGCCTGGTTCAGCAGCCTGAGCCATTCCACTCTTCCTGTGCAGAGATTCTGGTGCAGGGCAAGGGCTTCTCCACTCCAAGTACAGGCAGATCTCAAGGCATTCAAATCACCTCCTTGCCCATATTGGCAGTCTGAGCTGCCCCACTTTTCCTGAACAGATTGTAATGCAGCAGGGCCCTCTCTGCTTCATACTCAAGCAGTCAGAACACCTGTTTGCCTGGATTTCAAGCCTGGGCTGCCCCACCTTTCCTATGCAGAGATTGTGTTGCAGAATGGCCATCTATATTTAATGCATAGGCAAATCTCAAGTCATCTGAATCACACACTATCCTGGACTCAGAGTTTAAGCTTCTCCCATTGCTTGTTCTAAGACCTTGGAGTGAAGAAGTTTTTCCGTCTGCATGCATAGGCACACCTCTGGGTGCTTTGTCACTGCTTACTGGATACTCACTGTGCACTGGTGTGTGTGCATGCCATTGGGGTACCTGCCATGTCTGGCCCATCTTATGCCCCTCCTGCCCCACCCAAGGGCTGAGCAGGTAGCTCAGACCACTGTACACTCCATGGATCAGCCCACTGACTGAGGCAATAGAGAGCTTCTCCCAGTAAACAAAAGTCAAGTGTGTATATCTAGTTACATTGGCTGCAACTGGCTCTTAACTATAAGTGCAATCTACTGGCTTATAGATTGAATTGCACAGCCTAATATAAAACCTGCTCAAAGATGTTCATAGGGCTATGGAAGCAACGCCAAAGTACCCTACCCAGTATTTTCTACAGTCATACCACCTGGAGAGGGGATGGTGAAAGGGCAAGTAAAAGAAAAAATAATAATATTATAAAAAAAAGAAAAATTAAAAATCCTCTCCAAACAAAAATAATTACAAAAATCAGAAGTACCAGTGTCTCCAGATGAGAGGAAACCGGCACAAGAATTCTGGCACCATAAAAAGTATGATTGTAGTGATATCACCAAAGGATCACACTAGCTCTCCAGCAATGGTCCCTAACCAAAAGAGAAATTCAGAAATAACAGATAAAGAACTCAAACCATGAATTGCAAGGAAGCTGAAAGACACCAAGACAAGTTTTAAAGTCAACACAAAGGAACTTCTAAATAAATCTAGGAAATAAAGGAAGAGATAAACATCTTAAAAAGAAATGAATCAGAGCTTCTGGAATTGAAAAACTCACTTGAGGAATTTCAAACACAATTGAATGCTTTATCAATAGACTGGACTAAACCAAAGAATTTCAGCAAAAATTTCAGAGCTCGAAGACTGATCTTTCAAACTAACTTAGTCAGACAAAAAAAAAAAAAAAGAAGAATTTTAAAAAATGAACAAAATATTCAAGAAATATGTGATTATGTAAAGCAACCAAGCTTAGGAATTATTGGCATTTCTGAGAGAGAAGGAGAAAAAATAAACAACCTGGAAAACACATTTGAGGGAATACTTTTAGAAAATTTTCCTAATCTTGATAGACAGGTAGACATCTGAATACAAGAAATGCATAAAACACCTGCAAGATACTATACAAAACAAACACCACCAAGGCAGAGTCACCAGACTGTCCAAGATCAAAGCTAAAGAAAAAATCTCAAGGGCAACTAAAGAAAAAAAGCCAGATCATGTACAAAGGGAACCCCATCAGACTAACAGCAGACTTCTCAGCAAAAACCTCACAATCCAAGAAATATTGGGGGTTTATTTTCAACATTCTTAAAGCAAAGAAATTCTAACCAAGAATTTCGTATCCCACCAAGCTAAACTTCATCAGTGAAGGAGAAATAAAACCTTTTCTAGATAAGTAAGTGCTAAGAGAATTCATTACCATGAGACCAGCCTTATAAGAGACCTTAAGAGCAGGGGTCCCCAACTCCTGGACCAGAAAACAGTACCAGTCTATGGCCTATTAGGAACTGAGCTGCACAGCAGGAGGTAGTCACCTTACTGCCTGAGCTCCACCTCCTGTCAGATCAGTAATGACATTAGATTCTTATAGGAGCACAAACCATATTGTGAACTGCACATGCAAGGGATCTAGGTTGTGTGCTCCTTAAGAGACTCTAACTAATGCCTGATGATTTGAGGTGGAACAATTTCATCCCAGAAGCATAATCCACCCCACAGCCCCCACCATCCATGGAAAAATTGTCTTCCATGAAACTGGTCCCAGGTATCAAAAAGGTTGGGGACTACTGCTTAAGAAAGTTCAAAACATGGAAACAAAAGAACAATACCTACTAACATAAAAACACGCTTATAAACATAATTTCTGGGATGCAAGTTTAGTTCAACATTCACAAAACAATAAATGTGACTCACCATAAAAACAGAATTAAAAACAAAAATGATATGATCATCTCCATAGACATGGTAAAAGTCTTTGAAAAAATACAATAACCCTTCATGTTAAGAACTCTCAACAAACTAGGCCTCGAACATACCTCAAAATAATAAGAATAATCTCTGACAAACTCACAGCCAAAATCATACTGAACCAACAAAAGCTGGAACTATTCCCACTGAGAACTGGAACAAGACAAGAATGCCCACACTTATCACTCTCAGTCTTCATAATACTGGAAGTCATAGCCAGAGCAATCAGGTAAGAGGAAGAAATAAAAGGAATCCAAACAAGAACAGAAGAAAACAAACTCTCTCTTTGTGGCTAACATGATTCTATACCTGAAAAACCCTAAAGACTCACCCAAAAGGCACCTGAAACTAATAAATTGACTTCAGTAAAGTTTCAGGATACAAAATCATTGTAAAAAAAAAAAATCAGTAGCATTTCTATATACCAATAACATTCAAGCTGAGAACAAAATCAAGAACACAATCCCATTTACAGTTGCCACAAACAAACTTAATTACCTAGAAATACATCTAATCAAGGAAGTGAAAGATCTCTATAAGAAGAACTATAAAACACTGCTGAAATAAATCATATATAACACATACAAATGGCCAAATATTCCATGCTCATGGATTGGAAGAATAAATGTCATTAAAATTACCATGCTGCTCAAAGCAATCTACAGATTTAATGCTGTTCCTATCAAACAGCTAACATTATTTTTTCATAGAACTAGAAAAACATGATTCCAAAATTCATATGTAATAAGGGGCACAAACAGCCAAAGCGATCCTAAACAAAAAGAACAAAGACAGAGGCATCATAATACCTGACTTCAAACTATACTATAAGGCTGCAGTAACCAAAACAACATGGTACTGGTACAAAAACAGACATATAGAAAAATAGGTTAGAATACAGAACCCAGAAATAAATCCACACACCTACAGCCATCTGATCTTTGACAAATTAGACAAAAATAAGCAATCAAGAAAGGACTTCATATTTAATAAACAGTATTGGGATAATTGGCTAGCTATATGCAGAAGAATGAAACTGGACCCCTACCTTTCACCATATACACAAATTAACTCAAGATGGATCAGACATGTAAATGTAAAACCTGAAGCCATAAAAATTATGGAAAAAACTCTAGAAAATATCACTCTGGGCATCAGCCTTGGAAAATAATTTACAACTAAATCCTCAAAAGCAATTGTGACAAAAAAGAAATTGAGAGATGGGACCTACATAAACTAAAGAGCTTCTGCATAGTAAGAGAAATTATCAAGAGACTGAACAGAAAACCTACAGAATGGGAGCAAATATTAACAAACTATGCATCTGACAAAGGTCTACTGTAGAGAATCTATAAAGAACTTAATAAGCAAAACACAAATAACTCCATTAAAAAGTGGGCAAAAGACACTGAGACTCTGTCTCAAAAAACAAAACAACTCCATTAAAAAGTGGGCAAAAGACATGAATAAACAGTTCTCAGATAAAACATGCAAGCAGCCAACAAGCATATTACAAAATGCTGAACATTACTAATCATCAGAGAAATTGAAATCAAAACCACAATGAGATACCATCTCACACCAGTCAGAATCGCGATTATTCAAAAGTTAAAAAAACAAAACAAAACAAAAAAAGAACACCAACAGATCATCTGGCAAGGCTATGGAGAAAAGGGAACACTTATCCACTTTTGGTGGGAATATATTTAGTTCAGCCACTGTGGAAAGCAGTTTGAAGATTTCTCAAAGAACTCAGAACTACTATTTGACCCAGAAGTCTCATTACTGGGTATCTATCCAAAAGAAAATAAATCGTTGTATCAAAAAGACACACAGTATGCACTCATGTGTTCACTGCAGCACTATTCACTATAAAAAAATCATGGAATCAACGTAGATGCCTATCAACAATGAACTGGAGAAAGAAAACATAGTATATTTACACCATGGAATACTATGCAGCCATGAAAAAATTACACAATTTTCTTTACAGCAACATGAATGCAGCTGAAAGCCATTAATCCTAAGCAAATTACTACAGAAACAGAAAATCAAATACCATATGTTCTCACTTATAAGTGAGAATCAATCATTTGGTAGTTGTGGACATTAACATGGCAAGAATAGACACTGAGAACTACTAGAGGGAGTAGTGAGGGAGGGACAAGGGCTGGAAAAATAACTCTTGGATACTATTCTCTCTAACTGGGTGTTTTAGTCCATTCTCATACTGCTATAAAGAACTACCTGAACTGGGTAATTTATGAAGAAAAGAGGTTTAGCTGACTCACAGTTCTGCAGGCTTAACAGGAAACATGACTGGGAGACCTCAGGAAACTTACAACCTTGGTGGAAGGATGAAGGGGAAGCAAGCACCTTCTTTACCTGGCAGTAGGACAGAGAGAGTGAAGGGGGAAGTGCCACACACTTTTAAACCATCAGATCTCATGAGAACTCACTCAGTAGCATGAGAACAGCAAGGAAGAAATCTGCCCCCATGATC
Source organism: Pongo abelii (assembly GCF_028885655.2). Classification (NCBI taxonomy): domain Eukaryota; kingdom Metazoa; phylum Chordata; class Mammalia; order Primates; family Hominidae; genus Pongo; species Pongo abelii. Next base: position 50,507,896 of record NC_072000.2, on the reverse strand, counting down.
CAGTTGCCTTCCACCAGGGCCCTCCTCCAATTTGACATGAGATCTGGGAGGGGGCACAAATTCAAACCATATCACTGGGTGATGGGATCATTTGTAGCCCAAACTTCAGCATCAAGCAATTTGCCCATGTAACTAAACTTCACATATACCCCTTAATCTAAAATAAAAGTTGAAAATATAAAAAATAAAAAGTAAAATATAATATAATGAATATCTCCTTTAAATGTGTTCTTTACCCAGGTGTCTGTACACAGTTGTCATTTGATATACTCCCTCATTATCTATTTAACTGCCCCCAATCACCCTGGCAAGGTGTAGGGTTGCTTGCTTCAGAATACTATTGAAATGTCCATATTCAATCCTTGATATTGATGAGCTAAGGTGGCAGCATTGTATTTTTCCTTGTGAGTGAGAGAAAACTTTGATACCATTAAACTCTGAGCCAGATGAAACTACTGTTTTGTGTACTCCAAATTGTTTCTTTTTAAACAGAAAATAATAATCAAATATAATATAATAGCCCATAAATTTGGAGGCCAAAGAAATTTCTATACTGTACTGATTATTAAAAAGATTTATTGAGTGTTTACTATATGCCAGACATTAAGCAAGGTGATCACTATATAATAATTAGAAAGATAATCATGTATCTGCTCTAATATCCTGGGAAGGTATAATTCCTATGCCCCATTTATAAATCCCTCAGCCCCACCTTTTATTCATACCATTGCTGTGGCTGTGGTAGAACTTAGGACAGGTGCAAACTAACAGTGCCTCGCCTTGGACTTCCACCTTCCCAATTCTCATCCTCAAATTCCCTTACCAGGGAAGAGGACCCCATGGGGATCTAGTCAGCACTTTTTTTCTTTGCAAAATAGTATTTAGGCACAGATGTTATGGGCTTACCCTGGACCAAAGAGAATGGAGCCAATAAATAAATGATTTCCTCAGTCATCTGCAAGCCAGACAGTTCAGGGATGCATTTCATCAAGTTTCTTATTAGCCCCAGTGGGAACACATTTAAGTCCATAGTAGTCTTTCTTACTTCCCTGATTTAACTTATTTCAGTCTGGCCTCTCACTCCTATTCCCTGGAATCCATTTCCAATTAAACTACTTGCACACAAGTCTTTTTCTCTTCTGCTCTGGGGAAACCTAGGGCGAGATATGACGGAGACAGACTAAAATAATTCAAAAAATAAATTTACAATTATAAAGAATATTTTAGAAAGTTATGTGACCATATTGCAGGTGTAGTTCACCAAGTCGAAAGGGTCCAGGAAGGCATCTGTTATAAAATACGGTTTGAGCTGAAGATTGGGGTTAACAAGGTGAGTGGAAGGAGAAATCTAGGCAGAGGAAACAGTACGTGTAGAGAACTGAGGACCCAGGCTGCTTTAGAGTTCTGGAAGAATGAGAAGCCGTCAGTGTAGCTGCGATGCCGGAAGCCAGTGGTTAGAGAGGGGACCAGCTCCTGCATGCAGTATTGTTGCTGGAGGGCTTAGGAGGGTCTCCAGATGCCAATGAGACCCAAGTCCCTGCCTGTGTTCCAGGTTCTTGATACTGCCTCAAGAAAGAATTCAGAGTTTGGGCTTCTAATTTTATGCTGCTCCTAATTAGGTGGTAGAATAATGAGGATTTCGAGAAAGAAAAGGTAGAGATTTCTTGGAATTGGGGTGCCACCTTTGTTTTTTTGTTTGTTTGTTTTGTTTTGTTTTAAGAGGGAGTCTCGCTCTGTCGCCCAGGCTGGAGTGCAGTGGTGCGATCTCGGCTCACTACAAGCTCCGCCTCCCAGGTTCGTGCCATTCTCCTTCCTCGGCCTCCCGAGTAGCGCCTGCCACCACGCCCGCATGCCCGGCTAATTTTTTTTTTTTTTTTTTGTATTTTTAGTAGAAATGGAGTTTCACCGTGTTAGCCAGGAGGGTCTCCATCTCCTGACCTCATGATCCACCCGCCTCGGCCTCCCAAAGTGCTGGGATTACAGGCGTGAGCCACTGTGCCCGGCTGCCACCCATTTTTATACTACATACGGGCCGTGCTCCTATCTGTTGTGGTGCTGGTGGGTGTGTGACTTAGTATGGTAATGAGCACATGATTAGGTCTGGGGTAGAGCATGGGTTAAACCCAACACTATGTTGGACCCAGCCAGTTTCAACCAGCTTAGCCTCCATCCTGTTTGTTAGGACCTTATCAGCCCAAGTTCGTCCTTGTCCTTGTGGCTAATTTGAACACCTCCTTTTTTGCTGCTGTGTGAAATTGCTGCTTATTTTCCCGCTTCTCCGGTGACTACCCAGCATTCTTATTTTATGGGTGTTTCTTTAATTAGGGGTGCAATAATCATTAGATATTCTGGAAAAGGAGGGGGTTTCAGGGACTGCTGGTTACTGACCACTTTCTCCCTTATTTGGGTTTGCCCAGAAGAGTCATGGACATATCACCCTGATGGGGGTTTTAGTCATGTTCTCTCCCTTATTTTGGGTTTTCTGTTATCCTGTAGTTTCTTTGCCTGGTTCTTGTTTTGGCAGTTGTTTGAGTTTTTCCATCCTTCTGCGACCACCTAGATCTATTCCTATTTTAATATGAGCCAAATAAATATTTTGGTTATTCTCTTAAGAGCCATAGAAAACTATTTAATGATTTGAAACAGAGAGCTTTAAACATGTGTGTGTGTGTGTATATATATATATATATACATATTTTTTTTTAAAGATCACTCTGGCTACCTAATGTGTATAAAGACAGTAACCACAAAGTAACAGAAATCAGTTTTAAGACAAAATCAGCCAATCTCTTCCCAAACACTATAAGTGAACCTAAGGTTCTCATTTGCTCTCAGCTACTATTTCTCTATGTGTAAAATAAGGATCTCTAAAAAATTTTCAATTCTGTCAGCTTTTTTCTTTTTTCTACTTCAATTTAGCAATATTATGATTCAAAATAATGAGTTCCTCATTACATGCATAAACTTATATAAAATTAATATTAATTTTGAGCTCCTGCCCTTCACAGCCCTTAGCAATTGCAGGCACTAATTAAGGTAGAGCTTTATATTTTCTTTTTAGCCCAGCGTTTTTGAATGATTTATATCAAGTATTTAGTCAATAATTCTCAGCTGTCATTAACAGTAATTAATTAGTATTAAACAATACCAATTTAAGTAGCATTTTTCCACTAGATTTTAAGTTGAAGATAGGTGCTATGCTTGACTCCCATATATCCTCAGCATCTAACAGTTCCTTATACTTAGAAATCACTCAGCAGGTAAGTTGAATAAATAAGTAAATGAATGAATGAATTGCTGCTCACTTGAATGAGGACAACCTATTTGGACCTCAGTCAAGTGGACAGAAATACATTTTTTATTTGCTCAATCAGTCACTATCAGGGGAGAAGCTACACATCTCAGTTGACTCTCACCTTAGACTCTGCCTATTATTATTATTTTTTTAATTGACAGATAAAATTGTATATGTTTACTATGTATGTCATGAAGTTTTGAAGTATATATACATTGTAAAATGACAAAATCCAGCTAATTAACACATGCATTACCTCACATAGTTATTTTTATGCACGTCCGTGTGAAGAGACCACTAAACAGGCTTTGTGTGAGCAACATGGCTGTTTATTTCACCTGGGTGCAGGTGGGCTGAGTCCAAAAAGAGAGTCAGCAAAGGGTGGTGGATTATCATTAGTTCTTAGAGGTTTTGGGGTAGGCGGTGAAGTTAAGAGCAATGTTTTGTGGGCAGGGGTGGATCTCACAAAGTACATTCTCAAGGGTGGGGAAAATGACAAAGAACCTTCTTAAGGGTGGGGGAAATTATAAAGAACCTTCTTAAGGGTGGTGGAGATTACAAAGTACATTGATCAGTGAGGGTGGGGCAGAAACAAATCACAATGGTGGAATGTCATCAGTTAAGGTTATATTTACTTCTTTTGTGGATCTTCAGTTACTTCAGGCCATCTGGATGTATACATGCAAGTCACAGGGGATAAAATGGCTTGGCTTGGGCTCAGAGGCCTGACATTCCTGCCTTCTTATATTAATAAGAAAAATAAAATAAAATAGTGTTGAAGTGTTGGGGTGGCGAAAATTTTTGGGGGGTGGCATGGAGAGAGAATGGGCGATGTTTCTCAGGGCTGCTTCAAGTGGGATTAGGGGTGGCATGGGAACCTAGAGTGGGAGAGATTAAGCTGAAGGGAGATCTTGTGGTAAGGGGTGATATTGTGGGGATGTTAGAAGAAACATTTGTCATATAGAATGATTGGTGATGGCCTGGATACAGTTTTGTATGAATTGAAAAACTAAATGGAATAAGAGAAGGAGAAAAACAGGTATAAAATGTCTAAGAATTGGGAGGACCTAGGACATCTAATTAGAGAGTGCCTAAGGAGGTTTAGCATAGCTCTGCCAGCAAAGATTATTTATTTACTTCAAGAGTTTAGAGTGGCAGTTTGGGGATAGCACCAGGAGATATCAGCTGTGATGGCTTGGAGAAACAGTGTAAACTGGCAGTGTAAACAAGAGCAGGGCATGTATGAGTAGTTGAGAACGGTGAATAGGAGTATGACTAGACAGAAGATAGTAGGGATGACAAGTTTTTTTGGGACACAGTGTAAGTTGGTCTGGTGTCTGGAATGAGACTGGGGCCTAATAAAAAGGAGTGTCTATACAGGAGCTTAAATGGGCTGTACCTTGTAGCATTCTGAGGACAGGTCTGACTTCTGAGAAGCGAAAGTGGTAAAAGTACTATCCAGTCCTTTTTAAGTTGGTGGCTGAGCTTGGTGAGGTATGTTTTTAAAAGACCTTTAGTCTGTTCTACTTTTCTTGAAGATGGAGGACCCTAAGGGATATAAAGGTTTCACTGAATACTAAGAGCCTGAAAAATTGCTTGGCTGATTTGACTAATAAAGGCTGGTCTGTTATCAGACTGTATAGAGGTGGGAAGGCTAAACTGAGGAATTATGTCTGACAGAAGGGAAGAAATGACTGCGGTGGCCTTCTCAGACCCTGTAGGAAAGGCCTTTACTTATTCAGTGAAAGTGTCTATTTAGACTAAGAGGTATTTTAGTTTCCTGACTCAGGGCGTGTTGAGTAAAGCTAATTTGCCAGTCCTGGGTGGGGGCAAATCCTTGAGCTTGATGTGTAGGGAAGGGAGGAGGCCTGAATAATCCCTGAGGGGTAGTAGAATAGCAGATGGAACACTGAGAAGTTATTTCCTTGAGGATAGATTTCCACGATGGAAAGGAAATGAGAGGTTCTGAGAGGCGGGCTAGTGGCTTGTACTATAGCATAGCCTGCATTTGCTGGTGTGTGGCGATTAGGCCTGGTGGAACTGCCATCAATAAATCAAGTGTGATCAGGGTGAGGAATAGGAAAGAAGGAAATATGGGGAGATGGGGTGAATATCAAGTGGATCAGAGAGATACAGTCATGGGGGTCAGGTGTGGTATCAGGAATAATGTGCGAGGCCAGATTGAAGTCCGGGCCAGGAACAATGGTAATTGTGGGACTTAACAAAGAGTGAGTTCAGCTGAAGGAGCTGGGGAGCAGAAAGTATATGTGTCAGGTATGAGGAAGAAAATAATTTAGGAAGTTATGAGAAATGTAGAGAGTGAGTTGAGCATAGTTTGCGATTTTTAGGGCCTCTAAAAGTATTAAAGCAGTGGCAGCTGCTGCAGGCAGACCTGAGGGCTAGGCTAAAACAGTAAGGTCAAGTTGGTTGGACAGAAAGGCTACAGGGTGTGGTCCTGGCTCTTGTGTAAGAATTCTGACCACACTAACCATGCCTAGGAAGGAAAGGAGTTGTTTTGTAAGGGATTGAGGTTTGGGAGATTAATCGGACACGATCAGCAGGGAGAGCACGTGTGTTTTTATGAGAATTATGCCGAGATAGGTAACAGATGAGGATGAAATTTGGGCTTGACTGAAGTAATGGGGCCTTTCTGTGAAGCCTTGCGGCAGTACAGCCCAGGTAATTTGCTGAGCTTAATGGGTGTCAGGGTCAGTCCAAGTGAAAGCGAAGAGAGGCTGGGATGAAGGGTGCAAAGGAATAGTAAAGAAAGCATGTTTGAGTTCTAGAACAGAATAATGGGTTGTGGAGGGAGGTATTGAGGATAGGAGAGTATATGGGTTTGGCACCACGGGGTAGATAGGCAAAACAATTTGGTTGATAAGGCGCAGATCCTGAACTAACTTATAAGGCTTGTCTGGTTTTAGGACAGGTAAAATGGGGGAACTGTAAGGAGAGTTTATAGGCTTTAAAAGGCCATGCTGTAGCAGGTGAGTGATAACAGGCTTTAATCCTTTCAAAGCATGCTGTGGGATGGGATATTGGCATTGAGTGGGGTAAGGGTGATTAGGTTTTAATGAGATGGTAAGGGGTGCATGATCGGTCGCCAAGGAGGGAGTAGAGGTATCTTATACTTGTGGGTTAAGAGGAGGATGCAAAGGAGGCTTTGGATTGGAAAGAAGGGTGGCAATGAGATGTAGCTGTAATCCAGGAATAGTCAGGGAAGCAGATAATTTAGTTAAAGTGTCTCAGCCTAATAAGGGAACTGGGCAGGTGGGGATAACTAAAAAGGAGTGCTTAAAAGAGTATTGTCTAAGTTGGCATCAGAGTTGGGGAGTTTTAAGAGGTTTAGAAGCCTGGCTGTCAATACTCACCACAGTTATGGAGGCAAGGGAAACAGGCCCTTGAAAAGAAGGTAATGTAGAGTGGCTAGCCTCTGTATTGATTAAGAAGGGGACGGACTTACCCTCCACTGTGAGAGTTACCTAAAGCTCGGCGTCCATGATGGTCTACAGGGCTTCTGAGGTGATCTGGCAGTGTCAGTCTTCAGCTGCTAAGCCAAGAAGGAGTCAGTCAGAGAGCCTTGGGCCAGAGTTCAGGGGCTCTGGGAGTGGCTACCAGGTGAGTTGAACAGTGATTTCCAGTGAGGTCCTGCACAGATGGGACATGGCTTAGGAGGAATCCCGGGCTGCAGGCATTCCTTGGCCTGGTGGTCAGATTTCTGGCACTTGTAGCAAGCTCCTGGGGGAGGAGGTTCTGGAGGAATGCCCGGTCGGTGCGGTTCAGGCGATTGGAAGTTCTTGTGTGCTGGAGATGTGGCTGGGGTTTGTCTCACAGTGGAGGCAAGGAATTGCAACTTTTTTCTATGATTGTACACCTTGAAGGCAAGGTTAATTAAGTCCTGTTATGGGGTTTGAGGGCTAAAATTTAATTTTTGGAGTTTAATGTCAGGAACACATAGGCTAATAAAATGTATTTTAAGAATAAGACGGCGTTTTGACCTTTTAGGGTCTAGGGCTGTAAAGTGTCTCAGGGTTGCTGCCAAATGAGTCATGAACTGGGCTGGATTTTTATATTTGATGAAAAAGAGCCTAAACGCTATCTGATTTGGGATAAAGAAAAAGGAGCATTAACCTTGACTATGCCTTTAGCTCTAGCCACCTTTTTAAGAGTAAATTGCTGGGCAGGTGGGGAAGGGCTAGTCATGGAATGAAACTGTAAGCCAGACCAGGTGTGAGGAGGGGAGGTGATAAAAAGATTATAGGGTGGAGGAGCAGAGGCTGAGGAAGAATTGGGACCTAGCTCAGCCTGGCGAGGAGGGGAGAGGTCAGATGGGTCTGTATGAAAGGAAGATTAGAAAGACTCAGCGACACTTGGGGTTGGGACTGAGGGGACAGGAGGGAGGGAAAGAAGGAAGATTTGGGACAAGTTGCATTGACACAGAGACTAGGAAGGGACTGATGTGTAAAAGAATGCCTGGACGTCAGGCATCTCAGACCATTTGCCCATTTTATGACAAGAATTATTTAGATCTTGTAGGATGGAAAAATTGAAAGTGCCATTTTCCGGCTATTTGGAACTACTGTCAAGTTTGTATTGGGGTCAAGCGGCATTGCAGAAGAAAATAAGACACTTAGATTTTAGGTCAGGTGAGAGTTGAAGAGGTTTTAAGTTCTTAAGAACACAGGCTAAGGGAGAAGAAGGAGGAATGGAAGGTGGAAGCTTGCCAATAGTGAGAGAGGCAAGCCCAGAGAAAAGAGTAGAGACACGGAGAAGGGGTGGGGGGGTTCTTGCCCTCCAGAAAAGCAGAGAAGGGGTTGTATATGATTTGATACATGTTTTATATTTGCACAATATTAACTCTAATTTAAAAGTAGAATTTACATTATTTATTTTATGATTAAATTTCCAAAGTCCTTAGACCACCACTTTCTTGCAGATGTTTCCCAGATCTCTATCTAGTTCTACACTATAGTCCAATACACTCATTTTCAGCTGGCTGTTTCTGCTTGACTTCTGCTCTTGGGCCATGGCAGTTCTCCTGGGTATAGGTGTATGCTTACCTTACCGGCTGGTACAAGTTAAAAAGAATTCAAATATTTTTCTATTACTTTATCTTTCCCAAAGCACATTCTATCTGATCCTCACAAAAATTCTGTAAGCTAACTTATTCCTACTTAGAGGAGGAAATTAACATGAGGAAAATAAAACTTAGGTGGCTTCTTTGAGGTTACATAGATAATCCAATGACTGACATCCTTATAAGAAGGCCATGCAAAAACACAGTCACACACAGCAGGAAAACAGCTAGTTGAAGGTGGAAGCACAGACTGAAATGATGCAGCTACAAACCAAGGAATCCAAAGGATTGCTGGCAATCACCAGTGGCTAGGAAGAGGCAAGAAAGGATTCTTCCCTGGAGCTTTCAGAGAAAACATACCTTCTTAAAATCTTAATTTCAGACTCCTTGCTTCCAGAATTATGAAAGAATAAATTTCTATTGTTGTAAGCCACCTAATTTAAGCTAATTTGTTATGTCAGCCCTTTGAAACTAATACAGGCGATTTCTTTCACTTCACAAAAGTATTATATATTCAAAAGAAAGCATCATAACCACACTGAGATGCATATACTGAACAGTAAACTAGGCTCATTCACTATCAGAAGGACGTGATTCAAAATGTTAGGTTCAAAACAATTAAATCTGAATTCATGACTTAAACATAGGATAACTTTTCACACATCCTAAATTAAATTAAATTTAATTTCTATAGCATGGATGTTAAATCCATAGACCCATTATTTTTCAAAGAATTATAAGCCTTATTATAACTCAAGAATCTGTGTGACTTCCATGATTACAGAGAACTGAATCTTTGGTTTCTCAATGTAGCTTTAGCTCTGAAAATTCTCTAATTATATAACTAATAATTTTACTACCAATGGGATATCAATAGCTCTAGGAAAATAAATCAGTCATAATCATGATCATTACTCATATGCTGAATGACAGCATATTTCAATCGTTCTTTTTATAACAAATTATCAGAGTTCACAATAAATGTCTCCCCTTTCAGATAGTCTAAATTTTTTTTAAAAGGGTCAAGGCATGATCAATTATTTACTTCATATTTAATTTAGGTTCATGATCTTTAAGGATCATGAACTTTAAATTTAATATTTTAATTTTTATTTCAAGTCACATAAATTAAAAATTAAAACCTATTTAAATAGTCATTAAAGAGGTCTCTGAATATAGTCTCATTATTTATATCTTTTTTAAAAAATAAGGAATACCTTTTTCAAAAATTCTTGAGGATAAATGACCATTTAATTATGTGGTAAAAATTTACTTCTGTTTTTGTAAAAGTTAAAACTGAAGGTCATTATCTCAACAGAACTTTATTACTTTCTTCTAGAAGGAAAGAAATGGGCCCACTGAGGACTGACAAGGGCACCCTACAAAGTCAAGGGCATTAGAATTGCCAAAGAGTGAAATAATTCTTTCAAAGTATGCATGGGAGACATTAATATTGCAAAATAATCATAGAAGAGGTTGATTATTTTACAAGTAACTGAGGGTGAGAACCACCTCTCTGATAAAGGAGACATATGAAGCATATGCATACATACAGGATTTGGGAGGATTTAATCTTGGGATAATAAAACAAGAGAAGAGTGCCTTATCTTCTAACACTATTTTTATTTAAATAAAATAATAACATTCTGGCCAAAAAGTGTTTATGCAAATATTTTGAAAAGAAGAAAGAGAAGTGGTTAATCATGAAATAATACCAATAAAGTAAAAGTAACATAAAAGAATCATTACTATGAAGAAAATTAGATGACACTCAGAAAACATGCAGAGAAAAAACATAAAAGTTAAATATTAGGTTTAAATCATGAGGATAATTAAGGAAATACTGGACTAATGATCAACAAGAGAAGACTACTCTGAAAATAGCCACATGACATTATACTTGTTACCTTTTTTGTTGGGATTTGAAAAACAGTGTGTACTGTTGTGAAAATTGCACGCCTGAATTTTTGCAAAGTAGTTGGCAAATACAGTCATATGTCACTTAATGACAGGTATAAGTTTTGTGAAATGCATTTTAGGTGATTTTGATATTGTGCAAACATCATAAACAGTGCTTGTACAAACCTAGCTATACCATATAGTCTACTACACCCTAGGCTGTATGGTATAGCTATTGTAATCTTATGGAACCACTGTTGTATATGTGGTTCATCATTGACAGAATCATTGTTAAGAAGCATGTGACTGTACTTAGGAAGAGGTGGAGACTCATAACCTAAATGCTAATATATTACAGAAATCAGTTTTTACTTAACCTGGCCCTAGGGTTCGAATAAAAACAGATAACCTCTACCCTGTTACATTAGCCTTATATTTGTAATGTTTTTTCAAAGTTTTGAATAGCTATATAAAATATATAATTATTAAAATTCAGAAATTAAGATGTCTTAAATATAGAAAAGACCAAGTGTGGAACCAAAGGAAATTTCTTATGACTGTGTCCTAAAAAAGAAAAATAACTAGCTATTTTGGGTCAGAGATTTCTATGAGCCATTTAAATTGATAGACTTATGTGAGTCACCAAAGAGCAAATGGATTTTTGGATGGCATAATCAAAAGACTATATCTAAAAACGTATACATAATTGCCTCCACTTACCATTGAATACACCACTTTTATATTTCAATACCAAAGAGATGGTCTTAGTGTTCTCTTCAGCTTAAATAAACATTACATAGGTTTCCTCCTGACTAAAGGTCTATGGCCTCTCTTTTCTTGGAGCATTTACTTCAAAAAACTTGTATTTGTAAATTTCTGCTTTGCCCCTTTGAGACATAAATCTTTTCATAACCTCTGGACAGTTTTACAACCCAGCAATGTCCTTCTTAAGGATCTAGGAGCTATCCCTTTGAAACATAATCATCAAGGAAGATACTGCCACTAACTCCCAGTCTTTGGGGTAGCATAGTAGCCTAACTTTGATACATGCCAATTAGCAAATTCAAATGGACTAATCACATTGACCAACCTCCCATCTAACATCCTATTTTTATACCAGTTAACCTCAGTTCTTAAAGATTCTCCCACCTTTTGTTTAAAGCAGTGTTGAGTTCAGTCTCTGTCTCCCTTTGAAATAGTCTTGAATAAAGTCTTCTTACCTGTTTAACCTGTCTGATGCAAGTTTTCCTTGACAAAAACTCTAGGAACTACATATCAAAAAATCTATAAACAAACTTTTAAAGATTCAGAAGACAAACAAAAATGTAATGAAAAAGCTAAAACTAAAGTAACATTGAAGAGAATGTGTGTCTCTTCCTAGCTTGTGATAGCCATTTAGTATTGGCTTAACTTGAGGAAGTGCAATCTCATCAGATCAATTCTGACTTGTTTCTAAACATTTATCACCCTCTGGATGCTGAGAGTATAATTTAGAACTGTTATCTTTAACAGTCTTCACACTATCTAGAATAATCATTGGAAAACAATGTGTCCCAAGAGAGGCCTTCGTTCTTAATCCAGTTATTAAAAAAAAAGAAAAAGAAACAAAACAAAACAAAAAACTAAAACAGGAGGCGTTTTTCTTGCTTTTTAGTTTTCTGCTCCAATTGGGAATAATGCTCTGCCTTCAAATTAACTCTGTGTCCCGCCACTCCCTTCCCACACAGGAAGTAAATGTACTCCTTTAGACACCCAAGATTCTTCTGAAAATCTGCTTATTTCTGACTATTTAGAACCAATATGTTGTAGGCATGCCTAACGTTCAATATTATCTGGGGGCTTAATCTTCTATTCTTGGCATATAATCTAATCACTCCCCAGATTACATTATGTGCCAGAAACTGATAACTTTGTTACTCATTCATCAAAACAAAGTTCCTTTTTCTGTGTTAGGCTACATATTTCAACCTCCATTGCAGTTTGATGTAGTCTTGTGACTAGCTCCTGCCAATGAAATACAAATGAAATGTGTACCACCTCTAGGCCAAGCTTTTTAGAACTTGAGTGGTCTTTGTATATCAAGAGATCATAGTTGTGGGTGAGGCCAATAAATTGTTTCTTCATTCAAAGGTCTTTGCACCATGAAGAACCACAGCTGATCCCAATAGAGAAGACTGTCTGACCCTTATATGCTGGGGTTTGAACTGAATGGAGTAAAAGGAGAAATTGGGTTGTGTCTCTTGTAAAAGGGATGTGAGTGTGTTGTATATGCAAGGATGTAAGAAGGATCCAATGCAAATGAATCCAAATGGATACTTGCTGAGTAGGAAGTCTTATGGCTAACTGTTCGCTGAAAAGATTTCTCTCTTCTCTTAGGCATAGAGCTATGCTATTGTTGCAGCTTCTCTTATAGTTCGTTGTGGCCATGCAGTTTATTCTCACCAGTGGAAAGGAAATTAGAGTGATGTGCATTATTTCAAGGCCAAAGCTTTTATGGCATTTAAGTTTCCCTTCAATGCTCTTTTACCCTTTTGACTGGCTTAGATGGAGAATACAAGACAAAACTGGAAGACTTTATTGAAGATGGCAGTCTCCTTCAGCATGTATCCCTAAAGACTACATGAAAGAGAGATGACTCACTAATCTATTTACCTTCCCAGGAATATTATGAGGGAAATGAACTACTGCTTTCTAAACCTTTATGTGTTTTGGGTCTCTGCTATAGCAATTAGTGTTACTCCAGTGGTTCTCAACAGGGAGCAATTTTGTCTCCCAAGGGATATTTCACAGTATCTGGGGAAATGTTTGGTTGTCACAACTTGGAGGTGAGGGCTGCTGGCATTTTGTGGGTAGAAGTCAGGGACGCTATACATCCTACAAGGAATAGGAAACTCCTCTCTCAATAAAGAATTCTTCCACCCATCACATCAATAAAGCTAAGATCTTTCTTAACTAATAACGATCATTGTTTCATAAATTGATGTTATGTTGCATCTGGGGCAAATGTGCTATGTCCCTTTGAAGAAATTTCTTAGACAACTCGTCTTATAACAAGATGTCTTATTATGGATATTTGTGTACTTCTGAACATTGTTCAAATTGTGGCACATCAATAATATCTAAATGCCGTAAGGGATGGCATCCATACAATGTCATTTAAAAGGCAAGTGAGTATACTTGAACAATGGAGAAGGTTCACTGTCATTAGAAAAACAGTAGGAAGTTAATATTTTATTGTCCTCAGTTAAATCTCTGAAGGATCTAATCTAATTTAACAGACTAAATATACTCTCATGGCTTTGTAAAGCCAATATGAAATAATTTCTTTGAAAGGTAACAGCAGTTTTTTAAGGTAGAGATTGACAGGGATTATCAGGACAACAATGTAAAAGATATGAGGAAAAAGGAGAGAGAAAGCATGAGGTTGATGGAGCTGTGTAATGCAGTGATTAAAAATGGAAAGATCTAGTTCAAAATATGGGAGGTGGTGTAGTTAGCAGAAAAAAATGAGCTGGGCACTTTTAGGTTCTGTCTGATTCAGATTCATGTAAGTAATAACAATTGTCAGCCACCAAAGATATTCAATTTCACTTGGAAACTGACCACAGAACAAATGATGTACAAAAGTTTAATAGGCATATATGTTGACACTGTGGTGGGAAGGGGAGGATTTTTTTGCCTATACTGTGATGGAATTGAGGTCCCATCAGACCTTGAGCAATGCCCCTTCTGAAACAGGAATTCATTGGATTACTGTGACTTGTCCTGACTTCCTTGCAAGGTGGAGAATAGAAAAGAGGCACAGTCTTTTGGGTTTTAACTATTTTTTTTCCCTTGTGAACTAAGATGGGTTCCTTGTGGTGAGAAGGATCTAGTAAAGTCATAATCCATTTAAATTTATTTCAATTATAAGCTGTGTGAAGTTATACATTTATTATAAATAGCAATATAAACTTTCCTCCAAAGAGGGAAAAAAACAATATCATTAGGGAATCTGGTGAGCTATAAAAAATTAAATTATAACAATTATTTTTATTATTTTAATTACTTTGTAATTATGGAAAACATTAAAACAAAGTAAAATTTTCAAGCCACTGAAGACTTTTTAAAAATGTGTATATTATACAATCAAGATTTCAACATTTCCTTGATTTCTAATGAAAACACAGCCTTACTAATTTAAATGGTCTATCCTCACTTAGTTTTAAAGCTATAATGGCTTTAAATAAGTTTTAAAACTGGCTTATAGTTTTAAAACTTAGTGAGGGTGGGCCATTTAAAACTATAATGGCTTTCAGCCACTAGAAAACTATAATAACTTTCAGCCACTAGAAATTTTAGCCACACATTAATTATTTTACATAGCCCAATTAAATGAACTGAAATACTTAAAGTACTTTCAAAAGAATGCATAAGAGTATATATGTGTGTAAAGGCAAGTACTATAGAGTCTATTGCAGAAAGATGTGAGTATATGTAATTAATGATATATGTCTACAATAATGGAAATATTAGCTAATCATTTTGATGTTTTGTCAGATAATACCAAAAATAAATACTTCTCAACACGTGCATGTTATGAAAAGCAACTGGCTGAATAACTTCCTAAATTTTTCAGTGTCAAATGGAATATTTTATATCCTTTAATGACATGTAGGTAAAATGATACATGCTACTTCTAGGCCAAGGCATGAATGTATGGATGTGTGTGTTTAGGGCAGCAGCCGATTTGTGTTCTAATCACTAGCACATGAGGAATCACATGTAAACCTGGTAGACTGGTCTTGAGTCACCCTGAGATCCTGGAGTTTGCCTTTGGATTGTTTCTTTTGGGGAGGAGGGTGAATGGTCATTCTGTAAGAAGAAGGCTATAAAAATAAATGGAGTCACAAGAGCAGATGGTTCCTGTTCCCCAGCCTCCCTTACTATGGTGTGTGGTGACCATGTAACTTGTCCTCACTGAAAGAGTCTGACTTGAAGACATCTTTACACTCAAGGCCAAGCTCCTAAGAGATTCGTGAATATACTTCCACCAGATCATGTTGCCTTCTTCAGTTTTGCTTTGGAATTTGAACACTAGATTTTATTTATGGATTTATTGGCTGGCACAGTAATGGAAAGGAAATAATATCACTGTTCTTCCTGCTTCTCAGAAGTTCAACTAACTTCTCAAGAAGAAGCTGGCTTAGAAGAAAATATAATAAATGAATAGGCAATGAGTATTTTTGGAGAGTAATGAGAAGTTGATCTGATTAAATACAAAAGGTTTCTTATAAATACAAACTCTAGATACAAAATAAAACATTAATTTTAAAAAGATATTTATAATGGCAAAAATATTAATCATGAAATGAAGTATTTGTCACTTTTCCTCAGGCAGTTCCTGTCTTGACTCATACCATAGTGATAAAATGTTACACGGGGTGGAAGAAAAGCTGCATGATTTATTCTAACCTATTTTATTTATAGTCTGATTACATATGTATCTTGAATAACTCATAAAGGCTAGAGCATTTTAGAGGACGAAAAATTGTTTGGGAGTAGCATAAACTTAATGCATCTTGATAATTATAGAGGAGGTTTTGCAGAAATACGTATTCAAACATTCATTTAAATATATCCTGTGCACCACACAGACTTGGACTCTAAACTCCAGTGGAGAGCGGATCATCATTTTTAACATCATATCATTCAATTCAAACAATTTTCTGAAAATATTTTAGAGGAGTTCATTTTTATTCTTTTTATGTTGCATGCATTATATTATTCTCAGCCAATAAAAGTTGGTTGAGCAGTCTTGGAATGCACAGTTTAAGAATATCTTTAAAAATATAAAAATCAGGTGGCTAGCCAAGTAGGAACAGCTCCGGTCTGTAGCTCTCAGTGAGATCAGTGCAGAAGGCAGGTGATTTCTGCGTTTCCAATTGAGGTACCCAGCTCACCTCATTGGGACTGGTTATACAGTGGGTGCAGCCCACAGATGGAGAGCAGAAGCTGGGTGGGGCGTTGCCTCACCCAGGAAGCACAAGGGGTCAGGGAACTCCCTTCCCTAGCCAAGAGAAGCCATGAGGCACTGTGCCGTGAGGAATGGTGCATTCTGGCCCACATACTATGCTTTTCCCATGGTCTTTGCAATCCACAGACCAGGAGATTCCCTTGGGTGTCTACACCACCAGGATCCTGGGTTTCAAGCACAAAACTGGGTGGCTATTTGAGCAGACACCAAGCTAGCTGCAGGAGTTTTTTTTTCATACCCCATGTGTGCCTGGAATGCCAGCAAGACAGAACTGTTCACTGCCCTGGAAAGGGGGCTGATGCCAGGGGCCAAATGGTCTATTCAAGCCACTGGCTTGAAATTCTCGCTGCCGGCACAGCACCTGGGATGCTTGGTGGGGGGAGGGGTGTTTATCATTACAGAGGCTTAAGTAGGTGGTTTTCCCCTCACATTGTAAACAAAGCTGCAGGGAAGTTCAAACTGGACAGAGCCCACCACAGCTCTGCAAAGCTCCTGTAGCCAGACTTCCTCTCTAGATTCCTCCTCTCTGGGCAGGGCATCTCTGAAAGAAAGGCAGCAGCCCCAGTCAGGGAATTATAGATAAAACTCCCATCTCACTGGGACAGAGCACCTGGGGGGAGGGACGGCTGTGGGCACAGCTTCAGCAGACAAATATTCCTGCCTGCCAGCTCTGAAGACAGCAGCAGATTTCCCAGCACAGTGCTCAAGCTCTGCTAAGGGACAGGCTGCCTCCTCAAGTGGGTCCCTGACCCCCGTGCCTCCTGACTGGGAGACATCTCCCAGCAGGGGTCGATAGACACCTCATACAGGAGAGCTCCAGCTGGCATCTGGCAGGTGCCCCTCTGGGACGAAGCTTCCAGAGGAAGGAACAGGCAGCAATCATGGCTGTTCTGCAGCCTCCATTGGTGATACTCAGGCAAACCATGTCTGAAGTTGACCTCCAGCAAACTCCAGCAGACCTGCACCAGAGAGGCCTGACTGTTAGAAGGAAAACTAACAAACAGAAAGGAATAGCATCAACATCAACAAAAAGGATGTCCACACAAAAACCTCATTTGAAGATCACCAACATCAAAGACCAAAGGTAGATAAATCCATGAAGATGAGAAAAAAAACCCAGCATAAAAAGGCTGAAAATTGCAAAAACCAGAATGTCTCTTCTCCTCCAAAGGATCACAACTCCTCTCCAGCAAGGAAACAAAACTGGACAGAGAATGAGTTTGACAAATTGACAGTAGTAGGCTTCAGAAGGTGGGTAATAGCAAACTTCTCTGAGCTAAAGGAGCATGTTCTAACCCAATTCAAAAAAGCTAAGAACCTTGAAAAAAGGTTAGAGGAATTACTAACTAGAATAACCAGTTTAGAGAAGAACATAAATGACCTGATGGAGCTGAAAAACACAGCACGAGAACTTCGTGAAGCATACACAAGTATCAATAGCTGAACTGATCAAGCGGAAGAAAAGATATCAGAGATTGAAGATCAACTTAATGAAATAAAGCATGAAGACAAGATTAGAGAAAAAATAATGAAAAGGAACAAACAAAGCCTCCAAGAAATATGGGACTTGAAAAGACCAAACCTATGTTTAGTCTTGTGAAAGTGATGGGGAGAATGGAACCAAGTTGGAAAACACTCTTCAGTAGATTATCCAAGAGAACTTCCCCCAACCTAGCAAGATAGGCCAACATTCAAATTCAGGAAATACAGAGAACACCACAAAGATACTCCTCAAACAACATGAAAGGAATAAACTGTACCAGTCACTGCAAAAACATACTAAATTGTAAAGACCATCGACACTACAAAGAAACTGCATCAACTAACAGGTAAAATAACCAGCTAGCATCATAATGACAGAATCAAATTCACACATAACAATATTAACCTTAAATGTAAACGTGCTAAATGCTCCAATTAAAAGACATAGACTGGCAAACTGGATAAAGACTCAAGGCACAATGGTTTGCTGTATTCAGGATACCCATCCCACGTGCAAAGACACACATAGGCTCAAAAAAAAAGGATGGAGGAATATTTACCAAGCAAATGGAAAGCAAAAAAAGAGAAGGAGTTGCAATCCTAGTCTCTGATAAAACAGACTTTAAACCAACAAAGATCTAAAAAGACAAACAAGGGCATTAGATGGTAGTAAAGGGATCAATGCAAAAAAAAGAGCTAACTATCCTAAATATATATGCACCCAATACAGGAGCACCCAGATTCATCAGCAAGTTCTTAGAGACCTACAAAGAGGCTGAGACTCTCACACAATAATAGTGGGAAACTTTAACACCCCCATGTCAATATTAGATGCATCAATGAGACAGAAAATGAACAAAGATATTCAGGGCTTGAACTCAGATCTGACCAAGTGGACCTAATAGACATCTACAAAACTCTCCACCCCAAATCAACAGAATATACATTTGTCTCAGCACCACATTGCACTTATTCTAAAATTGACCACATAATTGGAAGTAAAATACTCCTCAGCAAATGAAAAGGAAAGGAAATCATAATAAACAATCTCTCAGACCACAATACAATCAAATTAGAACCCAGGATTAAGAAACTTACTCAAAAACTACACAACTACATGGAAACTGAACAACCCACTCCTGAATGACAACTGGGTAAATAATGAAATTAAGGCAGAAATAAATAAGTTCTTTGAAACCAACGAAAACAAAGACACAACGTACCAGAATCTCTGGGACACAGCTAAAGCAGTGTTTAGAAGGAAATTTATAGTACTAAATGCCCACAGGAGAAAGCAGGAAAGATCTAAAATCGACACCCTAACATCACAATTTAAAAGAACTAGAGACACAAGAGCAAATAAATTCAAAAGCTACCAGAAGACAAGAAATAACTAAGATTAAAGCAGAAATGAAGGTGATAGAGACATGAAAAATCCTTCAAAAAATCAATGAATCCAGAAGCTGGTTTTTGGAAAAGACTAACAAAATTAATAGCCAGACTATAAAGAAGAAAAGAGAGATGAATCAAACAGACACTAGAAAGCCAGGTGTGGTGGCTCAACTCTGTAATCCCAGCACTCTGGGAGGCTGAGGCAGGCATATCACCTGAGGTCAAGACTTTGAGACCAGCCTGCCCAATATGGTGAAGCCTCGTCTCTACTAAAACTACAAAAAAATTAGCTGAGTGTGGTGGCATATGCCTGTAATCCCAGCTATCAGGGAGGCTGAGGCAGGAGAATTGCTTGAACCCAGGAGACAGAGGTTGCAGTGAGCCAAGATCGCACCACTGCACTCCAGCCTGGATGACAGAGGGAGACTCCATCTCAAAAGAGAGAAACAAAAACATATAGACACAATAAAAAATGCTAAAGGGGATATCACCACTGATCCCACAGAAATACAAACTACCATCAGAGAATACTATAAATACCTCTACACAAATAAGCCAGAAAAGTTAGAAGAAATGAATAAATTCCAGACACATACACCCTCCCAAGACTAAACCAGGAAGAAGTTGAATCCCTGAATAGACCAATAACAAGTTCTGAAATTGAGGCAGTAATTAACAGCCTACCAACCAAAAAAAGCCTGGGACCAGACGGATTCACAGCTGAATTCTACCAGAGGTACAAAGAAGAGCTGGTACCATTCCTTCTGAAACTATTCCAAACAATAGAAAAAGAGGGAATCCTCCCTAACTCATTTTATGAGGCCAGCATCATCCTGATACCAAAATCTGGCAGAGACACACAAAAAAGAAAATTTCAGGCAAATATCCCTGATGAACATCAATGTGAAAATCCTCAATAAAATACTGGCAAGCCAAATCCAGGATCATATCAAAAAGCATATCCAACATGATCAAGTTGGCTTCATCCCTGGGATGCAAGGCTGGTTCAACATACACAAATCAATAAACATAATCTATCACATAAACAGAACCAATGACAAAAACCACATGATTATCTCAATAGATGTAGAAAAGGCCTTTGATAAAATTCAGCACTCCATTTGTGCTAAAAACTCTCAATAAACTAGGTATTGATGAAACATATTTCAAAATAATAAGAGCTATTTATGACAAACCCACAGCCAATATCATACTGAATGGGCAAAGGCTGGAAGCATTCCCTTGGAAAATCGGCACAAGACAAGGATGCCCTTTCTCACCACTCCTATTCCACATAGTATTGGAAGTTCTGGCCAGGACAATCAGGCAAGAGAAAGAAATAAAGGAATAGGGAGAGAGAAAGTCAAATTTTCTCTGTTTGCAGATGACATGTTTGTATATTTAGAAAACCCCATTGTCTCAGCCCAAAATCTCCTTAAGCTGATAAGCAACTTCAGCAATGCCTCAGGATACAAAATCAATCTGCAAAAATCACACGCATTCCTATACACCAATAATAGAGAAACAGCCAAATTATGAGTGAACTCCCATTCACAATTGCTACTAAGAGAATAAAATACCTAGGAATACAACTTACAAGGGATGTGAAGGACCTCTTCAAGGAGAACTACAAACACTGCTCAAGGAAATATGAGAGGACACAAACAAATGGAAAAACATTCCATGCTCATGGATGGGAAGACTCAATATCATGAAAATGGCCATACTGCCCAAAGTAATTTATAGATTCAATGCTATCCCCATCAAGCTACCACTGACTTTCTTCAGAGAATTGGAAAAAAGTACTTTAAACTTCATATGGAACCAAAAAAAGAGCCGCATAGCCAAGACAATGCCAAGCAAAAAGAACAAAGCTGGAGGCATCATGTTACCTGACTTCAAACTCTACTACAAGGCTACAGTAACCAAAACAAGATATACAGACCAATGGAACAGAACAGAGGCCTCAGAAATAATGCCACACATTTACAACCATCTGATCTTTGACAAACCTGACAAAAAAAAGGAATGGGGAAAGGATTTCCTATTTAATAAATGGTGTTGGGAAAACTGGCTAGCCATACACAGAAAACTGAAACTGGACTCCCTTCCTTACACCTTATACAAAAATTAACTCAAAATGGATTAAAGACTTAAACATAAGACCTAACACCATAAAAACCCTTGAAGAAAACCTAGGCAATACCATTCAGACATAGGCATGGGCAAAGACTTCATGACTAAAACACTAAAAGCAATGGCAACAAAAGCCAAAATAGACCAATGGGATCTAATTAAACTAAAGAACTTCTGCACAGCAAAAGAAACTATTGTGAGTGAACAGGCAACCTACAGAATAGGAGAAAGTTTTCACAATCTATTTGTCTGACAAAGGGATAATATCCAGAGTCTACAAGGAACTTAAACAAATTTACAAGAAACAAATAACCCCATCAAAAAGTGGGCAAAGGATACGAACAGACACTTTCAAAAGAAGACATTTATGTGTCAACAAACATATGAAGAAAAGCTCATCATTACTGGTCATTATAGAAATGCAAATCAAAACCTCAATGAGATACCATCTCACACCAGTTAGAATGACGATCATTAAAAAGTCAGGAAACAATAGATGCTGGAGAGAATGTGGAGAAATAGGAACGCTTATACACTGTTGGTGAAAGTGTAAATTAGTTCAACCATTGTGGAAGACAGTGTGGCGATTCCTCAAGGATCTAGGACCAGAAATATCATTTGATCCAGCAATCCCATTACTGGGTATATACCCAAAGGATTATAAATCATTCTACTACAAAGACACATGCACACGTATGTTTATTGTAAGACTATTCACAATAGCAAAGACTTGGAAAAAATGCAAATGTCCATCAATGATAGACTGGATAAAGCAAATGTGGCACATATACACCATGGGATACTATGCAGCCATAAAAAAGGATGAGTTCATGTCCTTTGCAGGGACATGGATGAAGCTGGAATCCATCATTCTCATCAAACTAACACAGAAACAGAAAACCAACCACCACATGTTCTCACTCATAAGTGGGAGTTGACCAGTGAGAACACATGGACACAGGGAGGGGAAGATCACACACTGGGGCCTGTCAGGGGTTGGGGGGCTAGGGGAGGGATAGCATTAGGAGGAATATCTAATGTAGATGACGGGTTGATGGGTGCAGCAAACCACCATGGCATGTGTATACCTATGTAACAAACCTTCACGTTCTGCACATGTGTCCCAGAACCTTAATTCTGCAACAGAACCATTTCCTGTAACTATAACTAATAGACTAGTGAACTAGCTCTCTCTACCTATTTACTTACTTATTTATAACCTAACTACTTAACTGTTTCTCTACTTCTCTTTATGCCCTTATACAACACAGATTGTTAGCCTTATTTTCTGATTAGCTCTCCAAGTTTAGTAGTAAATAATCATCAGACATAGATTCCTTTATAAGACAGTACGTGTCTAAATTCTTCTTCCTCAAATGGTATTTTATATTAAATATTTAATAATAAATTTAAAATGTTTAACAAATCTTCTTTAAAATAATCTATTATTAAAAATATTTACAGTGTTAACCATAAGCAAATAAAAAATGAAAACATATAAATCTTGAAACAAAAAATTAAGAAAATATCACAAACCTGAACAGACTGAGATGATCCTGAAGTTGAAATAGGACGTTAAATGAATAATACTGTGGGATATCAGGAAAAAAAAGTTAATGTTATTCCCTTTTCCCTCTGAAGTTAAAACTGGATTCATCCTTTTTAGATTTGAAGCTATTGTGTCCGGAATTGGTGGGTTCTTGGTCTCACTGACTTCAAGAATGAAGCCGTGGACCCTTGCGGTGAGTGTTACAGCTCTTAAGGTGGCATGTCTGGAGTTTGTTCCTTCTGATGTTCGGATGTGTTTGGAGTTTCTTCCTTCTGGTGGTTTCGTAGTCTTGCTGGGTTCAGGAGTGAAGCCGAAGATCTTCGCGGTGAGTGTTATGGCTCATAAAAGCAGCGTGGACCCAAAGAGTGAGCAGTAGCAAGATTTATTGCAAAGAGCGAAAGAACAAAGCTTCCACGGTGTGGAAGGGGACCCCAGCAGGTTGCCAATATTGGCTCGGGCAGCCTGCTTTTATTCTCTTATCTGGCCCCACCCACATCGTGCTGATTGGTAGAGCCTAGTGGCCTGTTTTGACAGGGCGCTGATTGGTGCGTTTACAATCCCTCAGCTAGATACAAAGGTTCTCTACAGCCCCATCAGATTAGTCAGATACAGAGTGTCCACACACAGGTTCTCCAAGGCCCCACCAGAGCAGCTAGATACAGAGTGTCGATTGGTGCACTCACAAACCTTGAGCTAAACACAGGGTGCTGATTGGTGTGTTCACAAACCTTGAGCTAGATACAGAGTGCCGATTGGTGTGTTTACAATCCCTGAGCTAGACATAAAGGTTCTCCAAGGCCCCACCAGAGCAGCTAGACACAGAGTGTCAATTGGTGCACTCACAAACCTTGAGCTAAACACAGGGTGCTCATTGGTGTGTTTACAAACCTTGAGCTAGATACAGAGTTTCCATTGGTGTGTTTACAATCCCAGAGCTAGACATAAAGGTACTCCAAGGCCCCACCAGAGCAGCTAGATACAGAGTGTGGATTGGTGCACTCACAGACCTTGAGCTAAATACAGGGTGCCGATTGGTGTGCTTACAGTCCCTGAGCTAGATATAAAGACTCTCCACGTCCTCACCAGACTCAGGAGCGCAGCTGGCTTCACCTAGTTGATCCCACACCGGGGCTGCAGGTGGAGCTTCCTGCCAGTCCCGTGCCCATGCGCTCACACTCCTCAGCCCTTGGGTGGTCCATGGGACTGGGCGCTATGGAGCAGGGGGCGGCGCTCGTCGGGGAGGCTCAGGCTGCACAGGAACCCACCGAGTCGGGGGAAGGCTCAGGCATGGCGGGCTGCAGTCCCAAGGCCTGCCCGGCGGGAAGGCAGCTAAGGCCCGGTGAGAAATCGAGCGCAGCGCTGGTGGGCTGGCACTGCTGGGAGACCCAGTACACCCTCCGCAGCCGCTGGCGTGGGTGCTAAGTCCCTCATTGCCCGGAGCCGGCAGGGCCGGCCGGCTGCTCCGAGTGTGGGGCCCGCCAAGCTCACGCCCACCCGGAACTCCAGCTGGCCCACAGGCACTGCATGCAACTCCGGTTCCCGCTGGCGCCTCTCCCTCCACACCTCCCTGCAAGGTGAGGGAGTGGGCTTCTTGGCCAGCCCAGAAAGGGGCTCCCACAGTGCAGCGGTGGGCTGAAGGGCTCCTCAAGTGCCGCCAAAGTGGTAGCCCAGGCAGAGGAGGCGCCGAGAGCGAGCGAGGGCTGTGAGGACTGCCAGCACGCTGTCACCTCTCACTATCACTTTTAGATCTGAGGCTATTAAATCATTATCATATGAGTTTGGGATAATTCTCTTCGCACAGTTCTGCATGTAGTTTTTTTGTTTGTTTGTTTGTTTAAGTCTCAATTCTGTTAAAGTAAGCCTTGCCTTAGAGGTTTTAGAGTGCAAATTCAGCAGCTCAGTAATGAAAGTTTTTTCCCTTGCTGATTCCTGTCAAAGTGTTGCATGGGCATTATTTCATTCAGAACAAGTTCAACAAACCAGTGAGTCCTTTGCAACTTGTTGTGGTAAAATGAAACTGATTAAGTCAATGAGCTTTAAAAATGTCTAGTCAGTTGTCTGATTAGTCTTGTCTGTTTTCTGTCGGTGTTTGCTACACAGCTTTGTTTCTCTAAATATAGTGCTAGGTTTTCACTGGCATGGGAAGAAAAACTATGTAAAAGCCTAATATAAGAAAATAATAAAATATATTTTATATGTAAAATTAACCTTATAGAAACCCAGTTGATTAAATAATTTTAGTATATTATCTCTATATAGTATATACATTGAATATGTAAGTATATTTTATATTAGAAGGTACAGTGATCTACATACAGAGATGCAAAGCAAATTTTCAAGGAAATACTTGATACTTAATCCAGTTGCTGTATTTTTTAACAAGTTTAAGTTAGTATAATGTTCCATTTAATAGAAGGAGAGTCAAAGGAGGCCTCCATGTTGGTCAGAAACTCATACCACTGAAGTCAAAATAAGAAGCACAACACTACACTGATTGATGACAATGTCTGGCAGAATCTGAAACTGTTAGCTTTATAGTACAGAAAAGAAAGCTACAGTATATCCTAAACATCCACACTGCAGGATTTCTGTGGGATTCTTTAACAGCTTCGATTTCCCCAAATTGGTCAACTAAATTTCTGGAATAAAGACAAGGAGCAGATCAAAAAAGGATACTAGATAACAATGTATGACTAACTACAGAAAACAAATTTTTAAATTGAAAGAGTAAATGGAAAAGTGAAAGTTGTACTGTATAATATTAAAAAATTATGACAGTTAAAGAATGAAAGCCAGTGCTCATCAAAGAATACTTGAAGTATTACTTGTTGCCTTTTTCATAATTCTGTTGCCAAAGTCAATCAACAATATTTTTTAAAGGTAATCTTTAATATTTAGTAGAGTCTCATATAAATAACATTGTGCTTTACTTCTTAAGATTTATTTTTAGGAAACTGGTCTTGACTACATTTTCTTATACTGATACACAAATTATAGAATATAACATTTTTGACCAGCCAACTACTTTTAGTCACAGTATAAGCATAAACTAATATATATGTGTATATACACATACATATATAATTAGATAAATATATAATAAAAGACTCATATATACACATACATATTATCCACCATAAACAACAGTTTTTATTTGGGCTATAACAGAGGCACATGCAATTAACATCAAGAACTGAAAGTTGAGAATCCAATAACACATATTGAAGACAAACTTAAAACTATGTATGGATAAATAATTTCACTGTTAAAGTCTTTAAGATTTTTCTACATAATATAAAAATTATAAAGATAGAAATTAAGTGGAATACAAAACTTTATAATCTAATAAAGAAGTCCTAAAGTAAATAAGTTAAAACATCTGTATCTAATCATCCACATAAACATTAATTGAAACATTATGTGTAGAGAAAAATGTAAAATTTCGAAAAGTCACTTCAGATAAAGACACAAACAAAAAGTAATATTCCAAAGCAAACAATGAAGCATTAAGACACAGTTCTCACTGGGATGATGTAGCTAGAGTATGTTAAATAAGACAATAAAGTGAAGGAAGCTCTTGCAAAGTTCTCTGACAAGGATGAATGTGTTTATCAGTGGTCAGTAATGAACTGTGATGTGCCTGGAATGGGCTAACAAATCATGTATAAAACATTAGGATCAACAATGCAGTATATGAAATTGGTGTTCTTTTGCTGTTATATTGCAACGTTCCTTGAATATACTGAACAGATCTATTAATCATTGCTGCTGAGATAGCCATTCTACCAGATATATGGAAGCCTGAATGACTTCTTCCTCTAACTGTTCCATGCAAATTGAATTGCAGGTTGTAGACAAACCAGTTTATTAAGATTTTTACTTAAAATATGGTAAACACTTATTGAAATATAAACTTAGCAGAATGTTTGCATCATTCTGAATAGATAAAAATATCATCTCATATATTTAACTGAGCATCCAGTCTGAGCAATTCTTAAGTAAAATAGATGGGTGTGAAATAGATGCTTTGTAAAATACAAAGTTTTATTCAAGCATTAGTCATGTATTTAATAAAGCTTTAATGGACACCAAGCGCTGAGCATTAGAAAGTATGTTTGGACCTAGGGACATATAGGTAAATGTGATATGGTCTGTACTATCAAAAGCTTTAAAGAAGTGTCAAAGACACAAGTAATCAATGCTTGAGAGACCTTGTGAAAAGTGTCTTGATGGAGGTGTGCATAATGTGCTCTGGGGATATGGAGAAGTGTCTACACTGGGCATGGGAATGAGGAAACTCTTCTTTGGAGAGGGGTGGGTGGTTTGGATGTTACAAGAGTCAGTCATAGATAATCAGTAGGAGCATTATGTGTCAAGACCAAAATTTCTGACCTTAATGTTTTCCATGTCATAGCAATATTTACCTAGCCATGAGTATGGGAGCCTGTTGCTTCTTACATGTTTTCCATAGTATCTTTTTAAAATCATGAAGATTCATTGCCTCATTCAAATGTTACACAGTGATATGGCACTTGTGGCTGAACTAGGTATGAATTGAGAGAGTATACAACTTAGGAAACATATCTGTGCTGTGCTATCTTGTTCAGGGACCTTTTATATTCAACTTTGTTTAGAGCTTAGACTACAATTTTGCCCACCACAAGTAGTAACACACTTCTGCCCCCCTCCAACTGATGCCCCCACCACCCACACCACTTAGGTCTAAATTTCCCTTCAAAGGACACCTTGTAACTAAGGTGACCCTATTTCCAGTTTGCCTAGAGGAGTCCTAGCTAACTTCTGATGTCACAGCAAAATTATTAACACCCCATTTCATCTTCAAGAATGTCCTAGTTTAGTCAAAACCATTATATGGGCACTCTATGTGAATTAACTTGAGTTCCTGCCCATGATGTAGTCGCCCAGGATTTTAGAAAAAAAAAATGTATCATCACCGTCTCTGGTTTTTGCCCCCTCCATACTATTAAACCTCCCAGGAACAATTTATTGTTGAGAAGCCTGACATTGGCATTTTATTTTCTTCTAATTTAATGCCAATGACCTAGTCCCCACAATAGCCATAAATAATATATAATATGCTAACAGCACCTGGTTTTGCCTTAGGATAACAAACCAGTCAATTGTTTACCAGTAGTAAAGAGGGATTTTGTAATGATAATATAGCTTAATCCTCCAGTTATATGAATTAAAAATGACACAACATTATCCTTCAGGATGTTACATAGAATTTAGTGTTATGCCTGGAAAAGGAAATAAAGGGTGCTATTGCAATGCCTGTTTCTCATAACACTGTCATAAGCTACATTTTAGTACCAGATTTTTATGGACTTGACTGCAAGAGAGAAATAAGGCAATAAAAGATAAAATTTTGAGTTATTAGGATGAACAAAAAAGGAGGAACTGCCATGGATATAAATAAAACATACATGATATCATATATATGTACGTATGCATGTGTGCTCATCTAAAAATATGAATATGCACATATTGATGATCAACATTATTTTATAATAACAACAGATAAATTTGTGCCCTTTCTGTTTCTTAATATTTTACATGTACTTTCACTGTTTTCCCCCCAACAGCCTTAAATGGTAGGTAGTATTAGTATCCCCAGTCTTACTATGGGGAATCTGAAAAGGAGAAGGACAAATGATTTGCCAAAGGTCAAATCTCCCATAAATAAAATGTGGAACAGGTCATTTGACTCCCAGAACCTGTATTCTTAGCTACCATGTAAGCATAATAATTTTTAAAATAAATACACAGAGAAAAGTGCACAGCTCAATATATTTTAAAACAAATTGAACCAGACTAAATTCATCTTTGAATCCAGCACCTGGAATAAGAATGAACATTATCAGCACCTTAGAAATCCTGCTTATACTCATCCCTGGTTATACCCCTACTCAAAAGTATAATTAGATTAGATTTGCCAGTTTTGGGATTATATATATATATAGAGAGAGAGAGAGATAGAGAGAAGCGTATCAAGTATAACTCATTTATTTTGCCTAATTTTGTTTGTGTGATTCATCCACTTTGTATATAACAAATTTTTAAAACTCTTTTAGCTTGGAGTAGTTTATTGAGTGATTCTGCTATAGTGTATATTGTGTCCATTCCCTGTTGAAATACATTTGGATTGGTTACCATTTGGAGTTATTATAAATTGTATTGTTTTGAACTATTTTGTACATGCTTTTTAGTATTTACGTGTAATTATTTCTACCACTTGTAGACCTAAGTAGAATTACTGGGTCATCGGGAATCACAGGGCTTGTGTTCAGTCAACTTTAGTATGTAAGTCCCAGCTTTCCAAGGTGCTTGTATCAAGCCGAGTAAGAGTTCTCACAACTATCAGTCTAACAGAATTCTACTTCCTTCACATTCTCCCCAGTCATGGGTATTTTCTGTCTTTTTCATTTTAGTCATTTTGGCGATGAGGTTTTGTGGTTTTAATTTTCATTTCTCTGATGACTAATGAAGTTGAGCTGTTTTTATATATTTATTGGCTATTTCTATATCCACTTTTGTGAAGTGCATATGTTGTTTTATGCCTTTTTAAATTATTTGAAGGAGTTCTTTATACATTATGGATACAGTTTTTTTGTGGACTGCAATGTCAGCTCACACCTTGAGTTCTAGCTTGCCCTTCCTTATGACCTTCCCAAAGATTTTGAATTTGCCTGGCAGGCCCCATAATCACATAAGCCAATTTCTTGCAATAAATCTCAAATATACATCTTCTGCTGGAGTGTTTCTCTGGTTGAACCCTGCCTAATATAATATCATTCATCGGATTTTAAAATTGCTCATCTATTTTTAGTTTGCTGAAAGTTTTTTTTTTTTATCATGAATAAGTATCGACTTTTATAAATGCTTTTCTGCATCTATTGAGATGATTACCTGGCTTCATTCCACTAATCTGTTAATGTGATAAACTACAGTGAATGATTTCTTAATGTTAACCCAAACTTGCATTCCTGGAATAAACCCTACTTGATCATGATGAGTTATTCTTTTTATATGTCTCTGGATTCAATTTCCAAATGTCATTTTCAGGATTTTAGTGCCTATGTTCATGAGAAATATTGGCTAGTAATTTTCCTTTCTTATTAGTGTCCTTGTTAGGTTTGATTAAAAAATTATGGGGCCTCATAAATGAGGTGGAAGGGTACACTCTTTTTTTTCATTTTGGGAAATAATATATGGAAGCTTTGTATCATTTCCTTTTTAAGATTTGCAAGAATTTGCCAATATAATTATCTGGGCCTGGAATTGTGTTTCTCCTGGGCCAGTATAATCATCTGGGATTGTATGTTCTGTATTTTGCAATAAAGATAAACTCATTAAGGTTTGTTTTTCTTCTTATTTCAGTTATGGCAAGTTATGTTTTTCAAAGGATTTTGTCCATTTTCTCCAAAATGTTATTGACAAAAATTTGTTTGTATTTTAGACTTATTATCATAGTATTCCATTTTTTTCATTGACAGTATTGATCATTTATCTTCTCTCTTTGTTCTGATTAACTTGAAAGAGGCTTTTTTTAATTTTTATTAACCTGATAAAAGAATCTTCTATCTCTGTTGATTATTTTGATCATATATTTGCAATTAGATTTTATCTCTATATTTTGTTTTTATTTTTATTATTTCATTCTTTCTACTTCCTCTGGTTTAAGTTTGCTCTTCTATTACTATCTTCTTAAGACAGAAATCTATATCTTTGATGTCTACCTTTTTGTCAATGTATACAATTAGCGTCACAAATTTCTCTCTGAGCAATGCCTCAGCTCCTCAGCTGCATCCCTGCAAGTGGAACAATGCCCTTGTATCATGGGGGTTAATTTTACTAGGCCTTGAATTGGTGTGGGCTATTTTGTTGAAGTAATAAATGTGCTTAAATGGTAGTCATTCCTGGTCAAGAGATGAATATACTGATTAGTGTTTTTTTGTAACCATGTGTCCAAGGTGAGGTTTGGGGTGCTTTATAACTGCTTGTCAGCATTGTTTATTGATAACAGTGAGACTGATTATTTGTGCCTGATCTTAGGTAAAACCTTGGAGGGGTCTACCATTGAGGTGTCTATGCAGCATGAAAATGCCTACATGATCAGAAGGAAATAGGTTTTGCACTCTATTTTGGGCTCCCTGGTTTCAAGGGTGTTCCATCCACATATTGGTGCTTTAAGATCTGAGAGAGAAGGATGTCAATGATGACCCTACATAGGGAGAAGAATTGGAGATTGTGCCTATCCTCTATAGACTTCTAACTGTGAAGAAGCCTTTGGCTACTGTGCTAAGTTTTACTTGTTCCAATTTTGTATTATTTCCCTACAATAAATCATAGATTTATAAGCATTGTCATTTGGGGTCCTGTGAATCTTTAACAGTCAAATCCTGTTTAACTGCTACCATCAGTGAAGACCTGCTTTCATTAACATTCAGTTCAATATATTTTCTAAATTCCATTGTGACTTCTTCTTTGACCCCCAAGTTTTTTTAGCATAGTGTTGTCCAAATATTTAGGAGTTGTCTATCTTCACAACTTCATTTCTATTTTAAGTTTACATAGATAGAACATCATTTAAAACTTTATTACATTTCAACATGTGGTCTATTTTAATAAATTTCTATGTCTACTTGAAAGTGTTATATATTTGTTGGAAGTAATGTTTTATGTATTCCAACTGGATCAAGTTGCTAATAATAATAATAATAATACATTATCCTTATTTCTTTTATCTGCTCATTCTACCAGATACTGAGAACGTTGTGTTAAAATATCAAATACAACTGTGGATTTGTTTGTACTTCCTTTTATTGTTTCATATTTGGTTCTTTTGTTTTTCAGGTGCATCCAAATTTAGCATTGTTATGTCTTCCTTTTGAATCAATACATTCATCATCATAAAGTGTTCTTCTTTTTTGCTAATTATATTTCTCATCTCAAAGTACTCTCTATTGGTAGACTAGCTTTCCTTTTATTTAGTGTTTGTATGATTTTTTTTCCGTCCTTTTATTTTCAATATTTCTGTGTCCTTAATATTTATAGTACGGTTAATATATATAACTGCATAAATTTCTTATTTTTTCTTATCCAGACTAAAAATATTTGTTATAGGGTTTAGCAAACATACATACACACACACACACAAATATGTTTTAGTTGTATATTGTTGTATTCTTTAACGGTTAGCCTATGAACTACAAATATACACTCTTCATTTACCATAGCACTTTTACTATTTTACTATTTGGTTGGTGCAAAAGTTATTGTGGTTTCTTGCCATTACTTTCAATGCAATAAACTGCAATAACTTTTGCACCAACCTAATATTTTTCTAAAGACACTAGAATCATACAACAATTTAATTCCATTTATTCATGACTGCACACTGTATCTTTTTTCATATATTTTACTTTCTCATGTTTAAATTTTATATCATTTGCTATTGTTTTTAAATTCAATACAAATTAAAGAATGTTTGCTATCAATGTAATATTAAATTTTCTTTTTCAACTCACTCATCTTACTTATCACGAAATTGAATATCAACAAAAATAAGTAATTTATTCAAAGTTACATATCTTATTTTTAGCAGAGCCAATACTTGAAGTCTATTCTGACTATTAGGCCAATCCTCATATGTTTACAAAAAGTGTCTTCAAATATTTTGAAACTGACTCAGAAGTTTTAAAGCTATGGATATATATATATATATAGCTATGGATATACATAGAGACTAAAATTCACTTTAATATTTACAAGCAAAATACTTACTGAGCAACTTCTATGGGGCCAGGAACCATACTATGCACAAAAGTTATAGTAATTAGTGAAACAACAAAATTCTTGCCAAAATAAGGCATTTTTCTAATTCAGTTTTAAAGTGAAGGAGTTAAGAATATGCCATCCACAATATGTAATTCTGGCATATTAATTATTTAAGATAAAGGCAATTGAAAAATAACAATTATAAGAAGATCACTTTGACCTTTGTGCCTTCTTAAAAGCAAGAGATGAAAGTCTCATGTGAAAGATGTTCTCCCTATCTTAGAAGAAAAATCGCATTATTATCATCAAGGATGTAAAACTGAAGCCAAAGAAAATTTGTACAAACCTTGTTAAACTTAATTCATATCTTCCTGGCCACTTTTCTACCCAATTAACTGTCCTGACTCAAACCTCTTTGCCTTATCACATTTTCATAATTTATTATTCTTTGTCAAATTTGTTACATAAGTGATTGATTCTAATTCCTTCTTTGGGTCTTTATTTTCTTGTGAGGGCTTGGATGACCTGTAAAACTTGTATTAAGTAAATTTGTATGCTCTTATTCATTTTAATCTATCTTATGTAAATTTATTTCTTGAGGTGGATCCCTAAATGAATGGAGGTGGAATTTTGCCTTCCCTATAAAAATTGTTTCAACGTTTGCTAAAACCTGCTTTATACTAGGCAATATGTTGTATCTGGCAATCTTTTTTTTATTTTATTATTATTATACTTTAAGTTTTAGGGTACATGTGCACAATGTGCAGGTTAGTTACATATGTATACATGTGCCATGCTGGTGTGCTGCACCCATTAACTCGTCATTTAGCATTAGGTATATCTCCTAATGCTATCCCTCCCCCCTACCCCCACCCCACAACAGTCCCCAGAGTGTGATGTTCCCCTTCCTGTGTCCATGTGTTCTCATTGTTCAATTCCCACCTATGAGTGAGAACATGCGGTGTTTGGTTTTTTATCCTTGCAATAGTTTACTGAGAATGATGATTTCCAATTTCATCCATGTTCCTACAAAAGACGTGAACTCATCATTTTTTATGGCTGCATAGTATTCCATGGTGTATATGTGCCACATTTTCTTAACCCAGTCTATCATTGTTGGACATTTGGGTTGGTTCCAAGTCTTTGCTATTGTGAATAGAGCCACAATAAACATACGTGTGCATGTGTCTTTATAGCAGCATGATTTATAGTCCTTTGTGTATATACCCAGTAATGGGATGGCTGGGTCAAGTGGTATTTCTAGTTCTAGATCCCTGAGGAATTGCCACACTGTCTTCCACAATGGTTGAACTAGTTTACAGTCCCACCAACAGTGTAAAAGTGTTCCTATTTCTCCACATTCTCTCCAGCATCTATTGTTTCCAGACTTTTTAATGATTGCCATTCTAACTGGTGTGAGATGGTAGCTCATTGTGGTTTTGATTTGCATTTCTCTGATGGCCAGTGATGGTGAGCATTTTTTCATGTGTTGTTTGGCTGCATAAATGTCTTCTTTTGAGAAGTGTCTGTTCATGTCCTTCGCCCACTTTTGGATGGGGTTGTTTGTTTTTTTCTTGTCAATTTGAGTTCATTGTAGATTCTGGATATTAGCCCTTTGTCAGATGAGTAGGTTGCGAAAATTTCCTTCCATTTTGTAGGTTGGCTGTTCACTCTGATAGTAGTTTCTTTTGCTGTGCAGAAGCTCTTTAGTTTTAATTAGATCCCATTTGTCAATTCTGGCTCTTGTTGCCATTGCTTTTGATGTTTTAGACATGAAGTCCTTGCCCATGCCTATGTCCTGAATGGTAATGCCTAGGTTTTCTTCTAGGGTTTTTATGGTTTTAGGTCTAACGTTTAAGTCTTTAATCCATCTTGAATTAATTTTTGTATAAGGTGTAAGGAAGGGATCCAGTTTCAGCTTTCTACATATGGCTAGCCAGTTTTCATCTGGCAATGTTTATCACCAGCACCTAGATATCTAATGTGACAAGGTATATAATTCTATTGTTCTTGTCCTGGATACTTTGTGGAAAATAGAACCGGAAATTTTAACCTAAATACTAGATCTGTACTCCTAACTTTTTCAAACTTAATGCCATATGAAAGAAAATAGCTTCCAACAGAGTAAGCTCAGGGAACCAGAATCTAGTGTTAGCACTTTATAATTCACTATTTGTTCTTCTCCTGTCAAGAGGAATTCAACCAATCACTAAATGAGTTTTATGAAATAGTTCACCAAGTATAACCTGAGAAAAAGTTCCTACACTTCACTTGTCAAATGCCTCATTCCTAGAGTGACTTTGGGATCTTTAAGAGAAATTTATTTATAGCTCACAGATGCTCAATATTGCTTAGAATATGGACATACATATGCTAGACTTGTTATATATAAAGATCTTATAATTAAATGTCATATGTGGCAATTTCATGTTGGCTCCCCACCATGGGTGTTAAATATAGCTCTATTTGAAAACCAGGTTTCTCAACTTCAAGAATCAATTTAAAAAATCAAGTGGTCAGGAAACCACTTCAAGGTATCACAGCCTATATAGATGCTACTTTATCTTAATATTATATTATTTATAACAATCACTAATCTAATGTGCAACTAAATCATCACCAAGGCAGCAACTTCTCAAAGGGAAAATAAAATTCTACTTTCTGAAGAGCTGTGCACTATCTGAAAATAGAATTTGAAAGATGAAGAAAATAAAAGAGTAAAAGGTTATTTATAAGAAAGACCAACAAGGCAGTATAGTAAAGTGCAGTTTATTTGAAAAGTATTAGGAGCTCATCTAGACACTAATCAAAAGCCAGGTAAGCAAATGCCTTGCTTCAAGGCAGAAAAGCTGATTTAGAATTAAAGATTCATGGCAAGTAAAGGTAATGGTAAAAAATGATGAACTGTAACATTAAAAAAGGAGGGAGGAAAAACATTTTCTTTTTAAAAGTTACCATATTTTCAAAAAGAAAGTAAATGGGGAAATATAAATGTGAGATATGTTTAGAAGGTGCAAATCAAAATCTTAGATTATATAGACAGGTATTCCTAAAACACAAAGAAATTTATAATTTTAGGGATAGAGCGACTATATTTTTAAAATGTTTTATTTTTTGTTGTTATGGATACATACTAGTTTTACATATTTATGGGGTACATGTGATATTTTGGTGCAAGCATACAATGTATAATGATCAAACCAGGGTAATTAGATTTTCCTTAACCTCAAACATTTATCATTTCTTTGTGTTAGGAACATTCCAATTCCACTCTTTTACTTATTTTGAAATATACTGTAAATTATTGTGAACCATAGTAGCCATATTGTGCTACTGAACACTAGCTCTTCCTTCTAACTGTATTTTTGTACCCATTAACCAACTTCTTTTCATCTCTCCCTCCCCACTACCCTTTCAAGCCTCTGTAATCATCATTCTACTCTCTATCTTCATTAGTCCAATATTTTTTAGCTCCCACATGTAGGTGAGAATATGTGATATTTGCCTTTCTGTGCCAGGCTTATTTCACTCAACATAATCTCCAGTTCCAACCATGCTGTTGCAAGTGACAGGATTTTTACTTTTTTTATGGCTAAACTATCCCATCGTGCATATGCATGACATTTTCTTTATCCCTTCATTCACTGATGGACACCTGGGTTGATTCCATATTTTGGCT
Source organism: Pongo abelii (assembly GCF_028885655.2). NCBI lineage: Eukaryota > Metazoa > Chordata > Mammalia > Primates > Hominidae > Pongo > Pongo abelii. Next base: position 50,471,570 of record NC_072000.2, on the reverse strand, counting down.
ATAGTGAATATTGCTTTAATAAACATGGGAGTGCAGATATCTCTTCAATAAATTGATTTTTTTAATGTATACCAGCAGTGGGATTGCTGGATCATATGGAAGTTCTAGTTTTAGTTTTTTTGAGGAACTTCCATACTGTTTTTTATAGTGTCTGCACTAATTTACATTCCTGCCAACAGTGTACAAGGGTTCCCTTTTCTCTATATCCTTGCAAGCCTCCTTTATTTCCTGACTTTTTGATAAAAGCCATTTTAAAGGGTGTGAGATGATATCACAATGTAGTCTCAATTTGCAGTTTCCCAATGATTCGTGATATTGAACTTTTTTAATATGCTTGGTCATTTTTATATCTTCTTTGGAGAAATGTCTATTCAGATCTTTTGCTCATTTTTAATTCGCATTATTTTTTATTGTTATTGAGTTGTTTGAGCTCTTTATATATGCTGGTTATTAATTCCTTGTCATCACATGGGTAGTTTGCAAATATTTTCTCCCATTCTGTGAGTTGTCTCTTTATTGTGTTGTTTCCTTTGCTGTGCAGAAGCTTTTTTTGCTTGAAGTGATCCCATTTGTCCTTTTTTACTTTGGTTGCCTAGATCTTACTCGAGAAATCTTTAGCAGTCTTAAGAAATCTTTGCCCAGACCAATATCCTGGGGTGTTTCCCCAATGTTTTCTTATAGTAGTTTCATATTTTCAAGTCTTAGATTTAAGTCTTTAATCCATTTTAATATGACTTTTTATATGGTGAGAGATAGGGGTCTAATTTCATTCTTCTGTATAAGGATCTCCAGTTTTCTCAGCACCATTTATTGAAGAGACCATCCTTTCCCCAATATATGTCCTTGGCACCTTTGATAAAAATGAGTTGACTGCAAATATGTGGATTTATTTCTGGGTTTTCTGTCCTGTCTCATTGGTCTATGTGTCTGTTTTTATGCCAGTACCATGCTGTCTTAGTTACTATTGTTCCATAGTATAGTTTGAAGTCAGATAATATGATTCCTTTGGTTTTGTTCTTTTTGCTCAAGATAGCTTTGGTTATTTTGGGTCTTTTGTGGTTCCATGTAAATGTTAGCATTATTGTTTTCTATTTCTGTGAAAAATATCATTGGTATTTTGATAGGAGTTCTATTGAATCAGTAGATTGCTTTGGATAGTATGGGAATTTTAACAATATAGATTCATCTAATCCATGAACACTGAATAACTTTCCATTTTTTGTGCGTCCTCTTTCTTTTAAATTTCTTTCATCAGTGTTTCCTGGTGTTCATTATAGAGATCTTTCATTTTTTCAATTAAGTTTATTTCTAAGTATTTTATTTGTAGCTGTTGTAAGTGGGATTATATTCTTGGTTTCTTTTTCAGACTGTTGGCTGTTTTAATATATAAATGCTACTGATTTTTGTATGTTTATTTTGTATCCTAAAACTTTACAGAATTTGTCAGTTCTAATAGTTTTTGGTGGAGTCTTTAGGTTTTCCCACATTTAAGATCATATCATTTGCAAACAAGGAAAATTTGATTTCTTCTTTCCAATTTTGGTGTCCTTTATTTCCTTCTCTTGTTTAGTTGCTCTGGCTAGAACTTATAGAACTATGTTGAATAAAGATGGTGAAAGTGAGCAGCATCCTTGTCTTATTTCAAATCTTAGAGAAAAGGCTTTCCATTTTTTTCTGTTCAATGTACTAGGTGCGAGTTGGTCATATATGGTTATATTGACTTTAGATACAGTCTGTTCCAATCTCTTTATTTTATAGTTAAAGGCAACAAATCTTCGAGAGAGTAACTCACTCCCTGAAGCCCTAGAACTAAAATATAATAAAACCAAGTCTAGAACCCAGATGAATCTATAATATTGTTATTCCTGTCATACTTTTCAACATAGAATATTTGTAATTATCCTTTTTGAGAAATATTGGGCATTCTACCTTCTTTGATAACTAGGTAAACCCTTCATTTTGGCATGACTAAGTAGAATATTTTTGTTTTTTGGCTTCTAATATTGTTTGGAACTAGGTTGATTAGATGTCTTTCATTTTCAAAAGGCTGTAAGCTTATTGAGTTCCATTTGATGTTATTTATCTTTGATTTTGCCAGAGTCCAATATCATATCTTACACATATTAAGTGGGCAAGATGTTTGAGGTATATTATGCATTTGTTCACTTAGTGATTGGTTGAATTTCCTCTTAGCAGGAGAAAAACAAACACTGAATTATGAAGTGCTACCACTAGATTCTGGTTCCCTGAGTTTACTCTCTCTGAAACTATTTGCTTCATGTGGCATTTACTTTTGAAAATTGGAGTAGAGATCCAGGATTAGATAACGATGTCTAAATTGCTACATCTGTAATTATTTAAACTAATTTATGTATCAGATTCAGTTCATAAACCATTCCAGATCTGCTCAATCTGTTTTCTTCCTCAGCCCTAGCAGCTTCTTCACTGGAGACATGGGGCCACTGTCCTTATTGTCTTATCTCCTCTCACTGCTGGCACTCAGCCCTTTCCAAGTGAAAGACGGGCATCGGCAGGAAGTCTAACCACGCTGGACTCACTGGCTTATTATTTTTTAACCACTTCTGAGCCCTGATGAATTGCCCCAACATGGGGAATAAAAATGGGATTCTGCAATATGTGTCCAAAGATA